>NC_091433.1:63291072-63891072 GCF_964237555.1 Oryctolagus cuniculus
AGTCGACCCCTTCTTTTCCTATTCATTTGAACATCATCTACCTTCCTGGTTCCAACCAGAATGACCACTCTTCTCACACTAATGTTAATAGCCATCTAATGTCTCTGCTGGGGCTGCTCCCATCTAAGGTGTTGAGCCAGCTCTAACTCTGATCAGTCTTCACACACCACTTCTCTCCTCTTCTCTCTGAGTTTTTTGTCCTCATTTCAGAGTGGCATTTGAAGCTGGGGAAACCTGGACTTTTTTGTGTGTTAATTTTTATTTTAAGGTATGTTTAAGATTGTCTTCTAAATTTTTTCTTTTTTCTTTATTTTTTAAATTTTTTAAAGTGAACAGATTTCATATATTTCATATATACAGATTTGGGAACATAGCAGTACTTCCCACTCTACCCTCTCTGCCTCTCACACTCCCACCCTTCCTCTTCCTTACTATCTTATTCTCTTAATTTTTACAATGATCTACATTCAGTTTACTTTATACTCATAAGATTAACCCTGCACTAAATAAAGAGTTCAATAAAGAGTAAGAAGAAAAAAAAAACACTTCCTCAACAGTAGAGACAAGGGCTGTCAACAATAATTGAATCTTAAAATCTCAATTTTACTCTTATACACTATATTTTTGGTACTCTATTACCACAGATCAAGAAAGAAAATATATACTATTTGTCTTTTTAGGACTGGCTTATTTCACTAGGTATAATTGTTTCCACTTGCATCCATTTTGTTGCAAAAGATAGGATTTCATTGTTTTTTATGGCTGAGTAGTATTCCATATTATCTATCTATCTATACCGCAATGTCTTCATCCAGTCATCAGCTGATAGACATTGAGGTTGACTCCATGTCCTAACTATTGCGAATTGAGCTGCAATAAATGTGGAGATACAGATAACTCTTTATATGCTTATTTGTTTCCCTTGGGTAAATTCACAAGAGTGAAATAGCTGGATCATATGGTATATATATTTTCATATTTCTGAGGTATCTCCATACTGTCTTCTGCAATGGCTGTATTAGTTTACAATCCCATCAACAGTAAGAAAAGTAGACTTTTTCCCCAGATCCTCCTCGGTGTTTATTGCTTATTGATTTCTGTATGAGAACCATTCTAACTAGGATGAGGTGAAACCTCATTGTAGTTTTGATTTGCATTTCTCTGATGGCTACAGAGCCTGCACATCATGTGTCTGTTGGCCATTTGATTTCCCTCTTTAGAAAAATGCCTGTTCAAGTCCTTTGCCCAATTCTTAACTAGATTGTTTTGTTATTGTTGAGTTTCTTGAGCTCTTTATAGATTCTGGATATTAATCCGTTACCAGTTTCATAGCTTGCAAATATTTTCTCTCATTCTGTTGGTTGCCTCTTCACTTTGCTGAGTATTTCCTTTGTAGTGAAGAAGCTTTTCAGCTTTATGTAAACACATTTGTTGATTTAGGCTTTGATTGATTGTGCCTCTGGGGTTTTTCCAAAAAGTCTTTGCCTATGCTGGCTTTTATTATATGTGAATATCTCAGTGATAAGTTTTTGAATTTTATGTGGAATAGACTCTAGCAGTGCAGTGATCAACTGCTTGGCTTCCAAAATAACTTATTTGATATTAATCCCTGGAATGCCACATCTGAAGAGCAGATTCCATATTTATATACTTATGAAAATTTGTATTATGTAATTAAACAATAAATTATTCTAAAGAGTTGAAGTATTGATGTGATGTCTAAGACATCTATACATACCTTGTTGCCTTTAGGAGGTATTCCTAGCTCAGAGAGTAGACTTAGTCACTTCTTAGAATTATCTTTAAAAATTAAAATGTAACCTTTGTTTGGCTAGCTACAATTTATGAAAAGAAAGAAAATTCTTCATAATATTTCCTTAAGATTTGTACTTAGGGAAGGGAGAATAGTAAGAGGGTAGACAACAAGTACAAAAACATACGAGGAGGGGAAGAAGCGGTTCCAGTGTTCCACTGCAGCACAGAATGACTAGTACCCACCAATCCATTTCCAGATTACAAGAGAAGTGCTTAAAGGCTTTCAGTGAACAAAAGTGATAATATTTGAGGTGCAAGAAATGCTAATTACCCTCATTGTATCAGTGCGTATTGTGTAAATGCATCAAATTATAATACAGTTTTAATTTTATAAGGATACTCCCTCTCCTCCCTCATTCCTTTTAAGAATTCTATCTATGAACTACATGGAATCTGTTCTCTTTGTACTAATATCACATTAACATAAAAATTATAATTTTTAAATAAATATATGTCAACTAAATATGAAACTTTAGAGGCAGAAGCTTTTTGTTTATCTGCTTTTTAAAGTTTTGTCTACCAACTATTTATTTATTTAACATTTTGTTTAACATTTGTTAAACAACCATTTATTTATTTAAAAGGCAGAGTGACAAAGAGAAATGCAAAGACAGAGAGATCTTTCATCTCCTGGTTTACTTCCCACATGCCCACAAAGCCAAAGCTGGAAGCCTGGAATTCCATCCAGGTCTCCCATGTGGGTGGTAGAGGCACAAGTACTTGGGCCATCATCCACTGCCTCTCCAGGCATATTAGCAGGAAGCTGGGTTGGAAGTGAAGTGGCTGGGCTCAAACTGGTACTCTGATACAGGATGCAGGCAGCTCAAGCTGGCCTTTGATGCAGAGGTTGTGACATGCTACTTAGTAACATGCATCCCCTGTCTGAATGCTTGGTTCAAGATCAGGCTCCACCCCTTGCTATTCCAGCTTCCCGGTAATGTACACCCTGGGAGTCATCAAGTAACAACTCAAGCACCTGGGCTCTTCCCACCCACCTGGGTCCCAGATTTGAGCTTTGGGATGGCCCAGCCCTGGATCGTATGGGCATTTGAGGAACAAACAGTGGATGGGAGAGCCGTGTTCTCTCTCTCTCCCTTTCAAATAAATGCAAATAAATAAAAAATTACAAATAAATAAATGAAACTTTCAAAAAGAAAGCATCTGGGAAAAGAAATGTGTAATTAATTCTTTTCATATTTATGGTACTTGCAAAGTTCCAGATATTTGAACATGCCCACAATTTTGTAAACTCCTTGACTGTAATTTCTCAAACCAAATTATGTAATGTTTTCTGTGTCAGAGTGCCCAGGGAGTCTTCTGGTTTCATACATATCTGAGATCTCTGCGTATTACATACAACTGACTTATTCCTTATTTAGAATGTTCGCCTTGAAACCACAAGCAGTGGGGGAAGACAGTATTTATATCCCAACATAAAAAAGCATTTCATTTCTTTTCTGTTCAAATATATTTTACAGATGGTAGTATGCCCAGGAGTGGCCAGTTTGTAGTATGTGCTTCAGCTAGTTGCTCCATTGAGCTACCCCATTGATTCACACTCCTACATAAAAAATTAGAACCAATTTGAAATACTTCAAAATAATCATGCCAGACCTCCCCCCTTTACCTAACTCACCAGATCATGACTTGGATTTCTGGGGTAGGACCCAGGCTTCACTGCTTTAAAAATATTCCTAAATGATTTCTGTGTGCAGTCATGGCTGAGGATCCTCCCTGAATGCCCTTGGTGAGTTACTACATTGCTTATAATTTCCCATCACAAATCTATAAAAGTTCTCTGACTGCAGCAGAAATCTATGTGCTGCAGCTGGCCCATTTCAATGGCCCAGAATTTTTTCGAAATTCCTGAACCATTGTTGATGTCTCCTTTCCTGCCTTTTCTCTGCACGTTCTGGCTCTGAGTGGTTCCCACCTACTTGATGTTTCCCAATGCTTTTCACCATCAGTGCTTGCTGAGTAGGTGGCTTCTGATGCCCCATCTGCCTTCTAACTGTCCCCAGCCCCAGGCCACATTGTATGATTCAGGAGCGTGGCAGGAACTAGGTCAATGACAAAATGATCTGAGTCGGTATCAAGATCTACTCTCTTAGTGGATTCCAGTAGATAATATAGTACTATTAACTATACTCACTACATAATATAAGATATCCCTTATGTATTATGCATGTATGTAAGTATATAGCCTTGGTATGCCATACACATCCCCTAACTATTTTATTTATGAATTCCATCTCAACAAAGGTGGAAAAATGAAATATTACATTCAAGACGGAAAAGAAAAGCCATACATAATTATCCAGACAAAAAAAAAAAAAAAAAAAAAGAAGAAGAAGATCTGAGGCTCCCATAGGTGCTCAGCCTACCACCGTCTCTCCTTTCAAATTCTGAGACCCCACGGGGGAGGCTAGCTTTCCCTTTTGCCCATCCCCTTCCCTGGACAGTCGGTCTTTTGAAATTTCTTTTCCTCCCCAAAGCTAACCTTTCGGTACTCCTTTCCTTCTGGTGATTTCTTTGTATCTAAAGGTAGAATGTTGATGGATCTCTAGGCTGAAGGCACGGCAGGGACCACACACCACTGTGCATTTGGCTTGGCTCTTGCCACTCTGAGATGACCTGAACTTTGATGTGAGCTCTGGTCACTACTGTGTCTCTTTCAACTCCTGCCTAATCCCAGTTTCTCTGACCCTGACACCTATAGTCCCACATTTTGAAGACATAGCTCAACACAATTACAGATAATGGTATATTGCATTAGGAGAACATACTTTTTTCTAGTTAGATACAGTAGTTAGCTCTTAGCTGCAGTTTAATTTTCTGTAGTTTGTTACCTGCTCTCAACCACAGTCCAAAAACAATACATGGAAAGTAACAGAAACAGGCAACGCATACCTTTGGCCTTGTGCACCGTTTTGAGAAGTACAGAATCTCACCTCCTTCACTGTTCTGCCTGAGAGTCAAGTCATCTACTTCTCCTGTGTCTCCATGCGGTGTGTGCTACCTGCCTGTCTGTCACATAAACCTTCTTGCCTATCAGATCTACTGTCATAGCAGTGCAGTGTTGCTGCACATGTAACCGTTATTTCACTGAAGTATGGTCCAACGCACAAGAGCAGTGATGCTGGTGACTCAGGCAAGCCAAAGAGAAGCCCTGAAGTGCTTCCTTTCAGTGGTAGGGTCAAAGTACAGGATACCTAGGAGAGAGAAAGTATATAGTCCTGTCACTTTTATTACAGTGCACTGCTGCAGTTGTTCTACTTTGTACTACTTAATTTCTTAGTATGCCTAAGTTATAAATTAAACTTCATCATGAGTATTATATACAGGAAAAATTGTGTATATATAGGAGTTGGTATGATCTGCCATTTCAGATAGCTACTATAGGTCTTGGGATATGTCATTTGGGATAAGGGTTATGGGGGATAATTGAAAAGAAGGAAAGAGAATACAGGGACACAAAGATATAGTGGCAATGGATATCAAATCCCAAACAGGAAGTACATGGCAAAACA
The DNA here is from genome assembly GCF_964237555.1 of Oryctolagus cuniculus. Classification (NCBI taxonomy): domain Eukaryota; kingdom Metazoa; phylum Chordata; class Mammalia; order Lagomorpha; family Leporidae; genus Oryctolagus; species Oryctolagus cuniculus. Next base: position 63,296,418 of record NC_091433.1, read on the forward strand.
TAAGGAGAGCTTTGGAGGTCCACAGACTCAGGTATGAATCTAGCGCTGCCATCTCCTATCATTGTATGCTACTTTGGAGCTTAACACCTTAGTCTTCAGTTTGCTGTGTGTGTGCATACTCAAAAATAAGTAAAACTTTCTCATGGATTTATAGTGAACTTTGGAGGTGAGACGGGTAAAGCACTTGCCTGGATTCAGGTCTCAGCTGTACTCACATTTCTAGCTTCCTGTTGTACATACCCTTGGAGGTAGCAGGTATTGTAGCAGCTCTTGTAGCTTAATCCCTGTCACCTACATGGGTGACCAAGATTGAATTCCAGCTCCTGGCTTTGATCTTCTCCCAGTCCTGGCCCTTGTGGGCATTTGGGGAGTGAACCAAATAATCAGAGCTCTCTCTCCTTCTTTTCTGTATCTCTTTCTCACTCACTCTCATTTCTTTCTACTTCTCAAACCAATGAATTTTTAAAAAATGACTCATAAATTTATAAGGCCCTGTGATGTCATAATTTGAAGGCCCAAATCTGTAACATAACAAAAATATGAAAATGAAACTATAAATCCATGGTAAGTAAAAACTTACAAAAAGATTGAAGACAATAAATAGTCACCCTTTATATGGGGAAGATATTTTCTAGGACCAAAACCATGGAACCATGGTTAGTATGAAATCCTATATATACTATTTTTCCCTTTACATATGTGCACATATCTAATGCTTTTCCATTTTCACTAAGCACTTATCACACATGGTGGCTGTAAGTTTTGCAGTTGCAGGTGCAACAACAAAACTAGCATAAATTTATTTTTCCTGCTTCACAATTTCATGGATGGAAGATTCATTCTTTATCATGGATCTTAGCGACTTCAACATACAACATTTTTTCTTTCCTCATTAAGTCAGGAAGTTTAACTTTTTCCACTTCTTTATATCTTTTCTTTGGCATGGCCCAAGTGCCAGCCTCATTATTCTTGTGCTTTGGGGGCATCATTAAGTAAAATAAGGGTTAGCTGAACAGAAGCACACAATGCTGTGACTGTCAACCTGATAACCCAGAGAGCAGCCAGGTGGCCAATAGGCAGGTAGTGTGTATGGTGTGGGTTTTCTGGACAAAGGGATCCATGCGTCAGACAAAACAGGAAGGGTGTTGTGAGTCCATGCTGTTCAGAAAGGCTTACAATGTAACGTATGGAGAGAGATTGGTACTGTGGACCAGTGGGTTGAACTGCCTGCGTCCTGTGTCAGAATGCCTGCTTTAGAGCATGCGCACCCTGGGCAGCAGCAGATCGTGGCTCAAGTGCTTCAGTGCCTGCCACCCATGTGGGAGGTCCAGATAGAGTTCCTGGCTCCTGGCTTTGGCCTGGTTCAGCCCCAGCTCATGCAGGCATCTGAGCAGTGAACCAGTGAGCAGAACCACCCCCCCCACACACACACACACTTCACATACACAAAAATTAAATAACTATTTGAAGTTTCTGAAGTGTCTATTTCTAATTTTCCGTGTAATATTTTTGAAGTGAGGTTGAGTGTGGGTGACTGAAATAGTGGAGAGGGAAATAAACCCAGAGCAACTTCGGACTGCTATGTCACGATTCTGCCTTTGAAATGGCCTGGCCATGAGACACGGACCTGTAATTGGGTATGTATTTCCTTGGCAAGAGGCATTAAAAGATGAGAAAAATCTAGCCTGTAAATGATTTTCAATAACGTTGAACAGCCCTTGTCTCAACTGTTGAGGAACAGTTTTTCTTTCATATTATTTGTTGAACTCTTTACTTAGTCTAATCTTTTGTGTATAAAGTTCATTGAAAATAGATCTTGGTAAAAAATAAGAATGGAAATAGGAGAGGGGAGAAGAAGGGTGGAAGTGCAGGAGGGAGGGTGGTAGGGTGGGAAGAATCCCTATGTTCCTAAAGTTGTATTTATGAAATGCTTGAAGTTTATATATCTAAATAAAAGATTTCTGGATGAAAAAGTAACAGAATTATTACAAATGCCAAATTTACCAACTCTTTTTAGAATAATTTAATAAATATAAATTTCTAAAGTACCACTGTTGGATTATAGCATTTTTCCCCCATAACCTCCCTCCCACCTGCAAACCATCCCATTTTCTACTTCCTCTCCCATTCCATTCTTCATTAAGGTTCATTTTCAATTATCTTTATATACAGAAGATCAACTTGGTATATACTAAGTAAAGATTTCAACAGTTTGCAACCCACACAGACATACAAAGTATAAAGTACTGTTTGAATACTGGTTTTACCATTAATTTGCATAGTAAAACACATGAAGGATAGAGGTCCTACATGGGGAGCAAGTGCACAGTGACTCCTGTTGTTGATTTAACAATTGACACTCTTACTTCACATACATATTATGAGTTCTGTGTTAGTATTTTTTTTGAAAACTTGTTTTGTGTTTTGTGAGGTTTCAAATATTTTTTGTAGACCTCTGTGACCTTACAGATCCCAGGTCAGCTTCTTAGAGCATCCCACCAGCAACACAGCCAAGTTGGGGGCTAGGAGCCCTGGTTGGGACGTGACACCCAGGTTGGTTTTTCTCCTCTGAGAAGGTGATCTGCCCCTTATTCTAGGGCCCCACCTGTGTGGCAAATGGACGGTTTACTGCCTCTGCTTCAGCGGCCCCTGGTGTGAAGTAATCTTTTGTTCTCCATATCTTCACTTCAGATGTCCAGAGAAAAAGAATCTGGTTGATTGCACTGGTCCAATATTTCACACTATGGTGAACTGAGTTCTATCGTAAGGCTTATTTAGGCTCTGGTTAGTTCAAGGACTGACTGCCTCTGGACATTTGCACAGGTGTGTGTGAGGGAAGCATCACATGAGGAAAAATAATAACTAAATGTAAGGAAGCCCTTGTCAGAAGCCTGAAGCAGAAATAGTATTAGAACTGATAGCTTCTTGCATAGCCTGTCCAGAGCAAAAACTCAATAGGTTGTTGACGTTATCATGATTATCAAATATTATGGGAAACTTGCTAGGGGTAAAAATGTGAGACAACCCAATCATAAACAGACCTGATCCAGGAGATAATTCCATGATGGCAAATGACACTAAGAGTAAAAATATTGTAGCATATTTGTTACGTGCATAATATATTTGGTAGTATTGCAAATTTAAAGGAGAAAAAATGTCTATAAGCCAGAAAAATCTTGCTTAATGAGGGAATGAAGCAAGCTTTGCCTTGAAGAGTGAGTATGATGATTAATGCAATGAGAACAAGAGAGAGAGAGTTCTAATAGAGGGACATCCCATGACCAAAAGTACAGAAGTAGGGAGGAATAAGTACCATTTGTGGAGTTCTATAGAAGAGTGTTAACTGGAGATACATTGGCAGATACATGGAAAATTAAAGGAGATTGGAAGGTAAAGGCCATTTGGGAAGTTTGGAGATTGGATTTATATTGAAGGCAAGGAGTTTTGAAGGTCTTGGGCAAGGAAATAATGAACAAGGATAGTTTTACAAAGATTGTTCTACTTTGGGTTGTTTAGCTATGAGATATTTGAGGAATAGATAAGAACTCAGAGAGAAATTTTCTAAAATACTCATATAATCAGAAAATATAAAGGACAGGGTACTAGATTGACTTTGGGGAGCCAAGAAGACAGAGTAGGTCTTGCAATACTAGCTATCTCCGAAAATGATCCTATCATCAACAGAAAGTGCTAAATCCAGAAAAGGAGGCATTTGGCAAGACTAGACCAAGGAATATTTATTAAAGAAGTCTTACTTATGATGTATGAAGGGCAAATCCATGATGAGATACATGTTAGCACACGCAGCTGAACTGCTTGAGACAGTGACATATGAAACTGACATGAACAAACTGAAGGAAGTCCTCACAAAACTGTGGAGTGGGCAGAAAGTGGCCATGAATAATGCTGTGGTCACACAAAATAATGCATTCAGGTGAAAGTGATAAAAACTATAATTTTAACATGGTGAGTTCTCTCATAAAACTGTCACTTCTGCTACATAAATTTGCAGTTTCAATATTCAGGGGGTTAATTGTACCAAGTCAATGTTGCCACCTAAGCAGCGGAAGCGAGGATTATTGCAGACTGCTTCCTGATCACCTTAACCCAACATGACATTGGGTAAAATAACCAAAATCGTTCAAGATTATATGAAAAATGTTAACCAGCCTCATAATATAAACAGATATACATAAACTTTGATAACTGTCAAAGGTCTATGCTGTTTCAAGGAAAATAAGAGACCTGATAATTCTTTAAAGAAGGCCAGTTCCCCTGATAAAATAAAAATGAGTAAGTCCCAGTCCCAGTCATTGAGGAAATTAATGTTTAGTGATCAGAGAAAAAAGTTGAAAAAATGTAATTACAGTGAGCCGTGATACAGGATGTATCAGAGGTGTCCAGAGATTTCTGTGCCAGCCCAGAGGGCGGGGGAGCTGATTTTACCCCAGGGAGTGAGGAGAAGAAAACCAGCAGATGGTACATGTGAGTTGAAATTCAAAATGTGAGTTGGGATATTCTAGGTTAAAATGCATGTCAAGTCTTCCAGGCTTAAAGGCTAGCACCTTCAAAGCTGTGATGTCATGAGAAACCTTGACAAGGTTACTCAACAGTGGATTTATTAGTATTTGTACGTGGAATGTGGAAAAGAAGAAAACTTACTGAAATTGGGCTCAAGTCAAGAAGACAAAGTGACTTGCTCAGAACAGGACAGGCTGTGCTATAATAACAAGCACCCTTCCTCACCAGATCTCACTAACTGGAAGCAGTGGCTCACCCTTGAGGCTGCATCATGGTCCTCTGCCATCTCGGAGCTCTGCACTTCGTTTTTCCCTCTGTAGGGCCCCAAAGTAATCGACCCTCCACCATCAAAATTCTGCTGAAATGGGGAAAAAGAAATATGGCCAGCCACACACTGGTTATCGGAAGACACCAGCCAAAGTGCCAGGAAATGAGAAGAAAGAGATTTAAAAATCAGGATGTCAGTTATTTTAGAGGGGTTATGCACAGAAAGGACTTGATGGCCTTCATAACTGTGTTCTTCCTCGCTCCAGTCAGACAGGCTCTCACATCAGCCATCAAATAGCTTTTGTCCTCGCTCTTGATTTAGCCAGGGAAATTTTCACAACCACCAGATTCTTCCTTCTAAAACCCAGGCCACTCTTGGGAATTAGCCCCATTGCCACCACAGGTGCCTGAAGAAAGCTGACTTATATCCTTGGCAAAGGGAGAGACAGAGGAAAAATGACCATTCCAAGCCAGTGCTTGATGACACCTCAAAGGCTGATAGAAATTGGCAAGAAAGTACGCACCCCAACCCTCAATTACCTGTGTGCAAGAGCAGAACACCCTCCTGCTCAAGATCCTGAAAATCCTCCCAGTCACCTCATGAAGCATCTATCTCCCAACTTAATGCTCAGGCACTGTTTGAATCCTAAACCCTACACTTTTCTTCTTGACTGCTTGCATTCCAAGATGTATCTTCACCAACCTGCCCATCAACATGGCTCTTTCAACTCGGAGTTACTACAGAAATCTTGGGTCATCTGGACACTACAGTCAGCCTGCAGGCCACCCAGGTACCTTTCATTGGGTGATGCAGCCAAGGCCGAACCCTTGTTTCTCCCTCCATTCGACTCTGCCCACTCTTCTCCTTAGCCAGTAGAAGCTACCAAATATAGAAGCTGTGACTGTGTCACCTATGACTACTTTGACTGATGAAAGAGAACCAAATAGGCCTAAAAAATCAAGCAAAACTCAATGTCTTTCTTCTCTGTGCTCTTTAAAAGTTATGTGTAAGAAACTTCATTTTAATTGAAAGAGAAAAATATTCTCTTTGACTTTTATCAAAGCATTGCCAATCTGAATTATATCCGTGTTTTATTGATTTTTTTTAAAAAGAAAAAAAACAGAAATGATAACTGAGAGGGAATAGAGTGTTATAAAATTATCATAATCCTTTAAATTAGCTTTTTCAATAGAAATGACTCAAATGTGAGAGGAGCAACTCCCCAGTTGTCACTGATTACAGAAGAATAAAAGAAGAATTTAGAGGTTAGGCTCAATTTTGATCCAGATGTCCCATGGACTCTCAACCATCTATGTCTTTATTTTCTGATGTCCACATGAGAGAGAGATTTGGTTATTTGATGTCATTCGTCAATTATACTTTAACATATAAATGTTCAATAATTATTTTATGAAAGAATATGTAAATATAAAATCTGAACTCTATTATATCCTCACATCTCATGTTCGAGGCTGAATGTGAACAACACCTGCTCCATAAATAACTCTCTGATTCATCGGAACAGAATAGTTCAGCAAAATAGTTGACTGTCTTATGATACAGATGGCATCTGTCATTTAAATAACTTAAGTTATTTAAATTGAGTAGTGAAAATATCTGACAAATCTTTTTCAGACAAATACAGCAAAGAAATCTGGAATAACATCTAAGACATCAGAAGTTGTTTTTAGACCTTCAAGATTTCCTTTTATTTAGGCAGTGAACTATTGTGTCTGTCCCTTTCCTCTCTCTCTCTCTCTCTTATGAATTCCATCTGCTTGTAAGTGTCATTGCTACAGCTTGCAAGGAAACACTTTTGATTAGCACTAAAAAGGTCTAATGTTTGAGACCCTGAATGCAAAACTTCTGATAAAAATAAACTTCAAGGTCTCCGAATACTCTTATCAGATCAACCGTATGGTCCCAGAGTAGGTTGCTTAAATCTTCTTGGCTGAGCTTGAGAGTGCAAAGCTTAATACCCACAGGCTTGCAATCTTTTTGAATGTGATTATAATTCAGCACCAGCTTTGCATCCTGGATAAAGGTTCCCCTTGAACACAAAGTATGTTACATGCTTGTGTGCTAGTGATCAAAATACTCGGAGGATTATGGCACTTGCTGTTCTTAAACCTCCAAAATGGTGTTAAAATGCTACATCCAATCAGCTAAGCTGTAAATTAAATTTTGGTAGATTGAAGACATAGTTTTATTTCATATGCCAGAAACTCATTTCAACCCTAGCATTTCTGTTAGCACATTGCATCTAGCAGCATAACTCAAGAGGTTTAATGAAAGTTTAAAAACAATCTGTTGCAGATTTTGTGCCTAATTTATTTTTAATTGCAAATTGTACAACACATTATTGCCTGTGAAAATAGAAATTTAATTTCCTTCCTGTTTTTTCTTTCATTCTTTTCTTTCTATTTTTTTTTTATAACTAATGCAACCTCAAAAAGGAAACTGGATTTAACGTGCTGTTTTCTGGATTTTATTTCTTTATTCTTAACATCCTTCATGTGCAGTCTTTGGAAAATATAGCTCATGCCACTTACTATTATGCTTCAAACATACTTTCATGCGTTAAGAATGTGGTATTTGGAATTCTCGAAGAAGGTTGCATTCATACAATGATTGCAAGTGTGTAGCATGCACTGTGGTTACAGTTTTACTTCATTCACATGAAAATCCTTATGGTATCAGACAGTTGATTCCTGCTAACAGTATTCATCCTTGTACTTACAGTTATTTTAGATTGTGAAACTTTATTTACTGGTGATGGAGTAAAAGCATACAGGAGATAACTCTAAATATAAGGATTGCTGTGGAGATGGTTAAAAATATTATTATGGTTAAAAATATTTTCATAATAGTTGAAGAAAGTACTTTATTAGCATTAAGTTTGCTTTTTAATATGACCTTTAGTTTTTTTTCTTCGGTCTTTTTTGGAATGCAGTGAATAAAAATTCAAACTAAGGTGCCCATTCTAATCTTTTCTTTCGGAAAGTTTTGTCACACTCTGCTGCATCGGTAGTTGGACTTTGGATGGGAATCTGAAATGAAGCTTAATGTGAGTGCTGTGGAGTGATTCTAGGAAAATGTCAAAATACAAGAGAAGGAAACAAAGGTGTTTTTTTTTTTTTTCATGCTAGATTTGCATTGCCTTCTGAAATCTTTGGCACTTTATATCAGCAAGTGAATTGTATTATTTATTTTCAATTTCCTGACTTTCTGTTCCTCCCTTGTCCTTAGAGAGTGGCCATCAGCCCTCTCCCAGCAGTCTTCCCCTCTCTGGACCAGGCATTGTGTCAACGAATGAGCTGCCTTCAGAGCAGGTGACAAGTACAAGACTGCCTTTTGCCAAATAGGGGTGTGAATGAATGTCATGAGCAGGTCTCCCTTCCTGTGAGACAGTTCTCTCTGCCTCCACAAGTACCAGCTTCTAGTGACCACGACACCAATGTGATATCTTGTTTCTGGGTTGCTGTTTGGAACAGGTGTATTAGACAACATCTCTCCGCACAAGGAACACTTGTAGTAAATGAGTGCCCCCTGTAATACATTATAGTTCACGTACAGCATAAGGCAGAGGAAACATTTATCAACTATAATACATTGAGCACCTGAACTTAATAAGGTTAAAAATTAAGTAGACATAATGTCAGGAAAATGAATTTGAAATAATCATTAGCACAAAACATAGAAAACCTTCTTCAGCTGACAGTGTGTTTATTTTAAAATAATGTACTCACATCTAAAACATCTGATGAGGTTAAAAGGTGCTATATGCAACCAGTTCTGAGGAGCTTACATGTTTTTATTTTACATTTTTAGAAGACATGAGCGTATTATAGGATGGCTTTTCTCCTTTCTTGCACCACACCTTCTTAAAGGGAAATAAGGATCGTTTAAATTACTATTCCGTAAGATGTTTGCCAATTTGCAGCTTTGCTGCATTCTTTCTAACTATAGCAAAACAGTGATAAATTTATTCTTAATAAAGCAAATAAATAGGGAAAGTACATATGGATAAATTATATTGTTTTCTTATACAGTGGTTTCCCCTTGTACCTGGGAATTATGTTCCAAGATTTCCAGTGGATGTCTGAAACCATGGATATTACCAAATCCCTATATATACCATGGTTTTGGTTCCAATAACTGAAATGGCTACTTCATGAGGAATACGCAGGTGGCATATGTAGCATCATATTGAGTCTATTTACCAGACAAGGGGATGACTCACATCCTGACTAGGATGGTTTGGGCTGGCATACAATTTCACCATACTTGACAGAATATTATGCAATTTAGAACTTAGGAATTGTTTATTACTGAAGTTTTTGATTTAATTTGTCTGACTGTGTTGACCCCAGTGACTGAAACTAGAAGGAGCAAAACTATGGAGGGACTACAATACAAGAAAAGTATTCATAATCCAGTGTACTTTGCAGAAAAAGGAATATATACTTTAAAAAGAGAGACTTAGTGAAACCAGGTACCTGTTAGAACCATGAGTAAAGAGTAAGACAGCCATCCCAAAGAAAGACTGGAAGTGTGCTCTTGACCAAATCAGTGAAGAATGCGTGAAAGTATAGTATCAAATGCAGGGCATATTTGGGATTTAGCAATATATAAGTCAGGTTTATAAATCCAGTATGCATTCTTTTACAGACTGTGGCAAAACCCAGTTTCTCTTAGTGGGAGTTAGTAATTTGGATGGACCTGTCGGAGGGAAGTTTTAGCAGTGGTTGTAAAGGCAACTTGAAATTCCTCTTTCTTGGCCTTTTGAAGCCAGGTCTATGCTCACTAATTCTCAATTACTTGTCTACTAAAGGAATGCTTAGCTCTTCATACCTGCGCATAAACTCAGTATGGCTTTGACATTTTTCATTGCACTCACACATATACACACACACGCACACTGACCTGTGCTGAGATGGAGATTCCATGAGTGTGTTTGTAAGCTTTGAAGCAGCAGCAATGTGCTGAAGGGGATTCTCTCTTCCATTTAATCAGAATCTTCAGAATGTGAGAGATACACCTTTACTCCGGCCAGATGATAGATATGAATACACCTACCGCTTTCTTTATGATTTTACAGTTTTAACTCATTCCAGAAAGCCTACTAAGTAAAAAATGATTAATTTTTTAAAAATTCCCCCTTCATTTGTCTGAGTCAATTTATAGTGCATTTTATCATAAGCCAATGCACTCCAGAAGTGTTCACAGCTTGAAAAAATAAGGTAATTGAGAATAAAAATTAAACATAATTTTATGTAAAAGGTAATGTGAAAGTTCATTATATTCATTTGTTTTCTTGACCAGTTTTTCAACTCTTTCGGAACTCATGGATTTACTATTCTCAAAAGAAGTTTTAAAAGTAAATTTATAGTCTGGAAAAAATACAATAAGTACAAAAATATAAGAATCCTCTGAAAAACTTGGGGATAGCACCTCTATATCAGACTAAAAAAATAAAATATAAAAAATTATAGTCTTCCCCTCTCTGGCTAAATGACCTATGCAAAGCATGATATTTTATGTTCATCCAAATATGGTATGTGATTCAAATTTGTTCTCTGACTAGAAAGTGTCTTGTTGAATAAATTGATGAATATATCTTTGCCTGAAGCTGTAGTGTCAAAATATCACACTTAGCCTGTGTTTATTTAGTGTAAGGTTTTGTTTTTGTTGTATTTTTTTGCATTTATGTAAACATTTCAGTAGCAAACATAGGTGTTGAAAAAGGAGCAATCCAAAAACTGGAATAATTTTTCAAACACCATTATGTCCTCCCTAGAAACAAAAATGTCATTAACTCACAGTATTATGGGAGGTGAATCTGTATCCTGAATCCCCTGCCATCTAATTTGTCTGCTGACACAATCTATGAAGCAGTTAGAGATTTCCAGTCTCTCATGCCACAGTTGGAACCTCCTACAGAGGAAAATTAGAACTAGAAGATACCTTGGAGACAACTAGTCTAACATGCTAATTTTACAGATGAAGAAACTGACAGAGAAATTAAATGAGTTGGCCAAGGTCATAAACCTCAGTGGGGCAAAGCTGGATCTCCTGACTTCCAGTCCAGTGGTCTGCCCATTCTTCTCCTGCTGTAAATGAATTGACTCCCAGAAATCATGGTGTCATGAGGTTATGGTGTCATGGTGTCATCCTAACCCTTGATTCCTAGTATCGGATGGGGACAACTCCAAGGCATACTGGTCAAACTTGGGCTTCGTGCATAAGGAAGGGGATAATCTTGCACATTAAATCCTTGCAAGTGAAATGTTTTTGAGCACTTGCAGTATCTTAAAGCTGAAACATTAGTATTTTTGACAACACTGAAAAAGATTATTTGAAAATAACCATTCAATACAAGGTTGTAATAAGCCTTCCCACTGAGCAACAAAATCAAATTGGCCTCTCATAAAAAAATGGAGCAACTCTAAGCACGTGTCCTAACTGCTACTCAAGTGTGGGTCATGAGTAATCACGCACTTGTGATCTGTTCTGCCTTCTGAATTCTGAAGAGATAATGATAAATATGCACAAGAATTTGACAAGGATGAAGTAAGATTTGAGTGGCAATGCTAACTATGAGAGCATGGCTGAGACTGGGGCATTTTTCTGTATTATTCCCCAACTGTGAACGTTCAGAACAAGGAATGGGAATAGTTATAATTACAGAACAGAATTTTGGCAGGATATGAAAGTTTGTAGTTCTCCCATGGTGCTAAGAAGAGGCACCTGGTCAGTAGGAGTCAAAAGAAGTATTGCAACCTATGGACAGCTAGGATCCATGCGAATGTGTGAAGCTAGCCTACATGAGCACCTGACAGATAAGTGCATGAGAGGAAAAACAAAGCTTCTTTCCCAACTTTTTTTTTCTTTTTTTTTTGACAGGCAGAGTTAGACAGTGAGAGAGAGAGACAGAGAGAAAGGTCTTCCTTCCATTGGTTCACCCCCTAAATGGGTGTGAACCAGTGTGAACCGGTGCTGTGCCGATCCGGAGCCAGGAGCCAGGTGCTTTTCCTGGTCTCCCATGGGGTGCAGGGCCCAAGCACTTGGGCCATCCTCCACTGCACTCCCTGGCCACAGCAGAGAGCTGGCCTGGAAGAGAGGCAACCGGGACAGAACCAGCGCCCCAACCGGGACTAGAACCCGTGGTGCCAGCGCCGCAGGCGGAGGATTAGCCTAGTGAGCTGCTGCGCTGGCCTTCCCAACTTTTGGAAGAAACTGGCTACACTTTCTAAAAACTGAGGTCCAGAAATAGAGACTATCCTGAAAAATATTCTCTACCTATCTTCTCTCCTAGATTATAAATTGCTTGTGGGCAGAGAATATTCACCAAGGTGAAACATATGCATTGGGATGTCCTTTAGGGGTCTAGTACTCTCCCTGATGCTAAGCATATAAAAATAAAAGATCCAGAAGTATTCTATAATCTCACAGTGAAGCAGGTTCACTGATAACTAATCCAAAGGGAGGACTCCCACAGAATAGAGCAAAGCAAAAATTATCACTAGGCCAACTGCCAAGAACTGGAGTCAAACAATTCTGCCTACTGTACCTGGGCTAGAGTTTTACCGATTGCATGAGGTCAGTGGAACTGAACATACTTACATGGAACAGGTTATATGAGGCAGATTAACTATGGAGAGGAAGCAAAGGGCAAATAAAAAGCTTAGAATCCATTGTGACTTGGTACCCCAAGGCTCCAAAAAGCTGTCTGGGGCAAATGGGGAGGTCATTTTATATAACACAGGGATCAGCCACTGACCTACATGAGAAAATCTTGAGAGACAACCTAGGGGTGACAGGAGCAAAGCCTGGAGAGTCCTGGGAGTTGATCCCTGTCTCAAGATGTTATTCCCTGGGAGGGACACGAATTAGGCCTGGGTTGTTTGGAGCAATTCCTCCCTGTCTTGGAATATGGCATTTCCAAGTGCACTCCACATTCATTTCTGAGAACTACAGTGGGAAGAAAGGAAGAGCTGATCAGTCTAGGCTACCTAGAGAATTATACTATCCTAAACTCTAGGAATAGGGATACATATATATATAATATTTAATATATATATTCTTTTTTATTTTATTTCTTTATTTTTTTGACAGGCAGAGTGGACAGAGAGAGAGACAGAGAGAAAGGTCTTCCTTTGCCCTTTGTTCATCCTCCAATGGCCGCTGCGGCTGGCGTGCTGCGGCCGGCGCACCGCGCTGATCCGATGGCAGGGGCCAGGTACTTCTCCTGGTCTCCCATGGGGTGCAGGGCCCAAGCACCTGGGCCATCCTCCACTGCACTCCCTGGCCACAGCAGAGAGCTGGCCTCAAGAGGGGCAACCAGGACAGAACCCGGTGCCCTGACTGGGACTAGAACCTGGTGTGCCGGCGCCACAAGGCGGAGGATTAGCCTAGTGAGCCGCGGCGCCAGCCAATATATATATTCTTCATGATTCTTTTTACCATATTGTTATATATTATGCAATAAGCAATTTAGTAAGTACACTCAAGCTATTTGGACTATCATCACTCACTTAATAAACAGGAATTGTCTGACCGATATTTGCAATGTACTCTGGAGTAAATGACCTTCAAATTTTTTTCATAAAACAACAGAACGAGAGAGGCATAGAGAAATTTTTAAAATTCCATAATCAGAAAGCTCATTTATATTAATATTCTCAAAATATGATAGGCTATTTATAAATGCATGTATGCACATAGACTAAGATAAATAAGAAAAGTATCATGTGTTTCCTACATTCAGTTCATTGATTTTTATTGGTATTAGACTATAAATTTTTCCTCTTTTTTTCTAAGCAACCGCATTCTGAAAACTTGTTTAAGTAATATTTTTGATAATTTCATCCTATCTCATGATATCATGTTGACTGCTTACTAAGTAAAAAGTATCTTACAAATTTCTAGAGATGTGTACTCCTACATATGATAGCAATAACAATGACAAACAATAGTCATACACAAGTATAATACAAATAGATGTCTAAAGATACGGTTTTGAGGCTTGATTTTGATACTTGTAGTCATAACCCTATATAAGCTATTTTAGAATTTCTCAGCCTCAGGGGACATAGGGATAATATGATGAATTCAAATTCAAATCTAAACTTCAAAATATCTCACAAAGGAGGAATGTCCCAGGAGTGACAAAATGAACAACAAAATGAAAATCTGGGCTGGCGCCACGGCTCACAAGGCTAATCCTCCACCTGCGGCACACCTGGTTCTAGTCCCGGTCAGGGTGCCAGATTCTGTCCCAGTTGCTCCTCTTCCAGTCCAGCTCTCTGCTGTGGCCCAGGAGTGCAGTGGAGGATGGCCCAAGTGCTTGGGCCCTGCACCTGAATGGGAGACCAGGAGGGGGTACCTGGCTCCTGCCATCGGATCAGCGTGGTGCACTGGCCGCAGCGCGCCAGCTGTGGCGGCCATTGGAGGGTGAACCAACAGCAAAGGAAGACCTTTGTCTCTCTCTCTCTCACTGTCTAACTCTGCCTGTCAAAAAAAAAATACAAAAACAAAATGAAAATCTGCATAGAGAAATGACACCAGCCTATCAATGGGGTAACTAATGATGCACGACCAAGTGGGAGCATTGAATGGGTGCTGTCACCTGAATTTGAGTTATAAGGGGGAGAAGGTTGTCGTGAGAATAGATCTGACTTCTACTCCAGGGTCTAACTTTGACATGCTGCTAACAAAACTCTATGAACTCAAGTTGCGTCTTTTTACAAATACAGTTAAGTAAGTGTACACAATAGAGAAGGTATGAGAATTAGGATGAAGAATTTGAGGAAAGTAGAACAATTTTCCCAAGTAGTTGATTCTAACTACCATCCTTTCTCTTTACGCATTTGACAAAATAGGATGATGATTTCTGTTATATCTGTTTAGAGTAAAACCAGAAATTCATATTTGCGAAAACTTCAAATGTTACAAAGATTTCAACAAATGTGATGCATTATTATTATTGGCAATGGACTTACTGAACACATTATACCAAGAGACTATGAAAAAAAACAGTTATTTTCCAAAAGAGATGAGATGATTATATAAATTACAGGAGCATAAACAAATTACCACTTGGGTTTGGGATCCAGCTAATGTTCATCTCTTTTTAAAAAAATATATATATTTGAAGAAGTGACAGAGAGAGTGAGAGGGAAAGACAGAGACAGAGAGATATTTCATCCACTGTTGCACTCACCAGAGGGCTGCAGTGTCCAAAGCTGTGCCATACCAAAGCCAGGAGCCAGGAGCTTCATCCAGGTCTCTAACATGGGTGGCAGGAGCCCAAACACCTTTGCCATCTCCCACTGCTTTTCCCAGACCAATAAAAGGGAGCTGGATTGGAAGTGGAGCAGCTGGGACATGAACCGGAACCTATTTGGGATACTAACATCACAGGTGACAGCTTTACCTGCTATGCCACAACACTAAACCCTAAGGCTCATTTTTATATCAGGAAGGACAATTGCCCCTTCTTATGGAACCATGAGATGAGGAAACTATTGGTGAAGACATATAGGCTCAGATTCTTGGAAGCATGAGAAGTCTGACTCTTCCTGATTTTATATAGCCTAGCACAACAGGTATGTGACAACAGGTATGAGAAGCTGCAATGAGTATAAGTAGCATGCAATTGAGAGAGACTCTGTCTTTATCAGATATACAGAATTGATTTTGCAGCTATTATGCCACCAGAACCATCACATACTATGTGATTATGTTCAATATACATAGCGTCCCAAGTCTTACAGTCTTATTTATAGAATGGGGCTATCACCATCCTCTCTATATAGATTGTTTGGAGGACAAAATGAGTGCCTGGCACATGGGAAGTTTTCGGTTGATTTCAGCCATTATTATTGTTTATGAGTCAGTGGAAATATAATACTGATAATCTTCAATGCATTTATGAGAGAGATAAGTATTTGTAGTCCAAAGAATTTGGGTGCTGGTGAATGCTTCTTGTCTCCCTCGTGGTGGCAAGGGTCCATCTTCAAATGAAGATCCTGAATTGCCTGTGGGAGAGGATCCGGGTTTATCTGCAGGATGAAATCAACATGGTGAATGAAGGCAAAACAAGAAAAACTGCAAGATTGGGGGGGGGGGAGTAATAGAACGTTAGTGGTGAGCACATAAAGGTGGCATGGCAGTGTGTAGATCATATAAATATATGACAGGACTCATTTTTCTCTGTCTGTCCTGTCTAGCTGAAATCATTATCCTCCATGAGCATACATGACGCAAAACAGCTGTGTAACCTCTGGGTAGCTCTGTAACTATAGCCACTGAGACCAGAGCTGAATCCTTAGTATATACTGCCATCGCCTTCACTTATCCTTTGTTAAACAAGGAAGAACATCTTTCTTTATCTGTAAAACTTTAGTCGGCAGTGCAGAGCAATTTAAATTAAATACCTTTGTGAAGCATTTAATGTCTTTTCATCTATAAAATTAGAGAATGATAAACTCCATTCTGTGAGAAAAAGTGATACATATTTATTTATATTTGATTGCTTAGAGAAAAGGAAGAAGTGTCATTTTGCAAAGATCCATGAAAAAGTTGCTAAAGTAAAATATTGAAGTAAATATATGAAAGATCAGGCAATGACTACAGTGGGTATTTCAGAAAGACCTGATTTTATTGGAGGTAGCCAATGGTGATATCAGTTGTTGATGACAGTTCAAGTGAAAGCTTTTCTTATATGGATTCATAATCATTGACTTATTTGTCTGTCCTCAGTTAGGCCCATCACAGAAACAATCCAAATGATGACAATGACAATGAGATGATTGATTTCCCTTTTAGATTTCCTAAAGCTAGTTAAATATAGGTAGTTGCTGTAATTGCATATTTACTATATCACTTTTGCAGCTTTTCGAGTGACAAAAATTCAGCCCCCTGTCACGCGTTTGATATGTTACACTGTCCTAAACATTGCCAATGCTGTGATAGACGAACATAAACAACAAACACTTCATATATTGTCACACAAGGCTAATTTAGACTGTTGGAAATTAGTGGTTTGTAGACTAGAAACCGATATGGTAAGACGTGTGAAACTGCCTAGTGACAGTCTCACTCTGTGATGTGACACTGTTTTATTAGTGTCTCATAAGATCTAAAGCAGTTTTGCTTTGCTTTTGCATGTGCAGTTATCATTTAGCTATGTAAGCTGGCCCAAGAGCAGCGCTGGGAGCAAGATCATGTTTTTGCATAGTATTTGTTCTGAAAACATGGATTAGCAATGAGCATTACAAATGGCACTTGTCAGAAGAGGACCAGAGAGACACTCCACTACATCAAAGAGGATCCATTCCTTCACAAAAGATAGATTCACATGCTGCAGTTAATGATTTGCCCTAAGATATGATGAGTATCCTTAAACCACGATTGATTTTAACTGATGGCCGTTGATAGAGCTACCTCTCCACACCTGAACACTACGTCCTTTCGGAAACCTTACAAGTGGGCTGCACAACTGAGTCTCCAAAAATATTCCAGACAAGATCTATCGAGTAGCTCTGAAAGAAATTATACTTCAATATTCAATTTGTTCTACCTTTTCAAGCAGAATTAGTTTTGAGAAGTATTTTAGTTCATTTATTATTGGAAAAGACCTAACTAGCTTATTCAAGCAAGAAAATTATCCCAAAAGCTCGCAAGATTTATAATGCTTGGAAAAAAAAAAAAAGGCAATTCGAAACCTAATGAGACATTTTAGGCCTCATTTACATCTCTAACCTGACCCATTTTCTGCAAAACGTTTTTGCTGGTAATTTACATACTAAAAGCTAGTTATTTATCCATCCCTAACCAAAAAGTTGATGAGATTACTAATACCACAGTGAAGTTAACATTACCCTACAAGCTAAAAACGACCATTTCTAGAAGGTTGACTACTGAGTCATTTATTTAGCTGTAATCTTCATTACATGCTGGTGATGCACCCAAACCCGAGAGGATGACACGAGAGCCGGTGTGTCTCACTGCCATTCTCACGGGATTGGCAGGAACCCTTCGCAGAACATACATTTTGTAAATGAAGCACATTTAGGTGCCCTATGTGTGTGTGTCCAGGACAATAAATAATGCGATGGAGTGCACTGTCTAAAAAATTCAAAGATCATATAATTTTGAATGACATAAAGCTTTACATATATTTGAGGCAATTGATTTTATTGATGTAGCTGTTGTTATTTAAGAATATATAAACTGCCAATATTTGAGGAAAAGAAGATTACAATGAAGAGCTACAGCACTTAGCTGCACAATTATATATTTAGGGCCATTTATATTTTTCATGATGAGAAAATATGCAACAATATACATTCATATTATAAGTGAATTTATATTAAAATATATTTTATTATGTATATTTCTGTTACATATTGTTTAAAATTAATGTATTATCTACCATCATTATATATAATCACCATCTGTTCCTAATTGTTACTTAGAGAACTTACTGTCGGCACTGAGCTTATAGTGACTTGACTAATATTCTTAATAGTATCAGAGTCTGTAAGCATCAACTGTTGGTTGAGCTACACTTTAGTTGTACATCACCTGGATGCATGCTAAGAGTTATATTACAAGACCTTCAGGACCATCCTGGAATATACAAACTTTCTGCTACAAACTCCTCTCATTCCTTCTCCAAATGACAGGTGTCATATCCCACAGAATCATTGAGAAGTGTACAACACATCTCTGTGGCCCCCTTTCCAGGCATGCTTTTTTCAACCATTCATTTATTTATTTGAAAAGAAGAGAGAGAGACACACACAGAAACAGAGAGAGAGAGAGAGAGAGAGAGAGAGAGAAAAGAGAATCATCCATTCTCTGGTTTTCTCCCCAAATGGCTGCAAAGCCAGGAGCCAGGAATTACATTGCCACATGGATGGCAGAGGTCCCAGCACCTGGGCCATCTTCCACCAGTTTTCCAGGCAGGTTAGCTGGGAGCTGGATCAGAAGTTGAGAATCCTGACTCACACAGGCACTCTGATATGGGATGTCCACTTCACAAACAGCAGCCCAACCCCCTGTGCCACAGTGCTAGCTCCTTTCAGGGCACTCTCATCCAGACTGGAGAGTGAATCCCTTTGTAAGGTTCTGGTGCTTTGTAGGCAGTGTTCAACCTCCTTTTAGTTTGTTCAGCATGTCCTGCAAACCCTCCAGCCTAAACTAGCATATTTCCTTGTGATCAGGGCTAAGCTAGGACCGGAAGATGACCCAAACCTTATCTTTGATGGGGTCCTTGGAAAGCCCAATCTAAGATGAGGCCATATGAGACAGCTGCATATCCATGCCCTCGACAGACAACTGTGGCTCTATTCCTTTCCTGTCTAACTTTATTCAATAATGAGTTTCAGATCATGTTTGTTTAAAGAAACTCTGTTTGCTGTTGCATTTTTCCTGTTAGTAAAGGCTTTACAAGAGGATATACAATTGATTATAGACAGAGAAAAAATTCCTTGGTAAATGTAATTACTAAAAACGCATCTGCAAAATGAATTGCCATTCACCAAAACGTATTAGATGATGACATATTACAAATCACGCTTTTGTTCCATATTTTGAGGCTGTCAAGTAGTATGTTGGTGCTGCACACAGTCATCACAGCTGTTGACACCATCACAGGTATGGCCACTAAGAAAGCTGACTCATAAAGAAAGTTATATGGATTCTTTTGAATGATCTAAAAGCTTAGGGTATGTTGACTCCACATTCGGCACACTGGTGTCCCAAAGAACATGCTTCAGTTGACAGCTCCCTGTTCCACTTTGGTTATTTGGAATACTTTTGGAGAACTGCTGAAATTCATTGATAATACTCAATGAATACTCTATTTTGTTAAATTTTTCACTTTGTTCCAGGTTTCCCAAGTCTGCCCTATACTATAGACTATAAATGATATATTCCACCTTCAGATTCCTTATTACATAATAACACCATGTGACATAGCAAAGCCTTTTATATCGGAGTAGTATTATTTTGTTAAATCTGTGAACATAGTAGTATCATGTCATCACTGCCGTTCTTGTACTATTATCTTAGCGATATTTCATGATGCTCTTGAACCACCACATCCCTCTTAACATTTACCAAAAATTAAATGTTTTAAAGTTTCTGTGTTTACCAACTTTCATTATTTTATCCTAGAAATTTTGGTGAATAGTATATAGTAGTGAATAGCAGAATCCTGATCCTTGCCTTGTTGAGTTTGGAGTCTAGAGGAAGCAACCACACACACACATACACACATACACACAAATACACACATACACAAAAGACTATAATGTAGTGACAGTTTGAGTTAAGTAAGAAGGAAACGAACAGGGTTCTGTCATATTCAGTAGCAGAGGGAATGTTGGTTTTGCATAAAGTCACTAGGAAAACTAGCATAGAAAATAGCATTCAGATCAGGACTGAAGAGGGGAAAAAAGCCACCCCTGTGAAAATGAATGAGAAGGGCATTCTAGGCATATGTCATCGGAACAAAGATCCTGGTGCAGTAGATAGTGTGCTATAAAAATTGGAGGAAGGCCAGGCTGGTTGGAGTATGATGATGTATGTTGGGCCAGTATGTACGTGGTAAAATTGCAAAGGTCAACATGGATCCAGGATCATGCACACAGTACCATACCTTGGCCGTCACTAACATTAATATGAATTTATACACCCACATATGTCCACCAGCCCCACTCACTACCCATTTTAAAAAGTAGTGCCAGTCCCTGAATCAGCTTATAACAATGGGAAAACACAGGGAACATGTGTTTTCTGAAGACAAAGAGAAAGGAAGAGTATGACCTGAAATCACTTAGGTCTTTGTTGTTGTTGTTTGTTTGATAAGTTAATCAGTTTACAGAGGTCATTTCCTCTTCCCTGTGGCAGAATTGAGGGGCAAAAGTTATCTGGACTCATTGATTGGTGGAATACTAATAAAATGTGGAGACACCACGAGTGAGGAAAGCACTTCTCCCAACAGTTGTGTTGTCCCCCTCACTTGTCTAGAAGTAAAAATATAATCTGTCATTTTATAAAGGAAAACATGTTACATAATGTTGAAATTTTTCC
This sequence comes from Oryctolagus cuniculus, assembly GCF_964237555.1. Lineage (NCBI taxonomy): Eukaryota > Metazoa > Chordata > Mammalia > Lagomorpha > Leporidae > Oryctolagus > Oryctolagus cuniculus. The sequence goes on from NC_091433.1 coordinate 63,317,314, forward strand.
ATTTCTACCAGAATCTATAATGTATGTTATTATAAAGTGAACAAGCTAGATATACCCAAATACATTATCACACTAGACTTGAATACCACAACTCGAATATCCTAACAAAATTAAATCCAACGCCAACAAGATGAGAACCAGTCTTGATGGATCTGCTATTAACTATAGCCAACCATATGTTTTCAGTGTCTGATCTATATTTAGTGAATATTATATACCTACAAATGCACAGTTATATGCAATTTAGCTATTTGTTCCTCTTTTCCAAGAAAAACTTTAAAACTCATAGAATTATAAATGCATAAATATAAGCATTGCCAATAAAAATTCAACTTCCATACGTGAGTTGCTCACGTGCAATCACAGTGATTTGTTGGGCTGTGTCTAAGGAAGGTCCTTCTTTCTCCAGGCAGAGCTGCTTCCTAAGAAGAGCCCCTGAGGCTAAGTGGCTACCACGCTTCACACTTCACGTTAGCAGAGCCAGGGGGACGGGGCATAACACGACGTATATGCTGGCCACCAGACTACCTGCAGCCTGGAAGCAGCTTCCTGGGAAGGCACGGAGTGAGTGGTAAGTGGCCAGTGAGATGGGGCACTATGAGAGCCATGTCTTCTGGAGAAACATGTTAGCTGGTCTTCCAGTCAATCCTGTCATCCTTTGAGACACAACATGCAAGAAACTGTCAAACAACTACCTTCTTTCTCACCCTTTCTCTACACCCTGTCTATAGCCATAGCACTTTTGCCAACCAAGGAAATCTTGCTTTCTGTGTTTTTCTGCACGAATCAGTGTGTAACACCACAAATACAAGCTCACATGCTAAACACAAGAGCAAGGGGAGACTATTTGTACATCTTTGACCTTACCATTATTTTTCTTTTAACATCAGTCAAAAATTGCTATTATCAAGTGTCCACCTGCCAGAGCCTTTGAAATCCAGTAATTATTTATGAGAATTTTCTACAGAAGAGGTAGAAAATGTAAAATAGCTTTGGTTCATAAAACAAGAAAGATAAATTTTGCCAGGAAAAAAAATCTATAATGAGTGTGTAGTGAACTATGTGAATGAAAATCAGTTGTATGCTGGTGAGATCGTTAAATGGAAATCAAAGGTATTTGTTGCATTGATCTATCCATCTGCATAAAAGCAAGTGTGTCTCAGATGATACGGTGCATAACCTAATTTTTATTGTTAAAATGAAAATAACTATGAATATACCACATTCATACATGTGAAGATTTTATGAACTTGTAGTTTCTTTTATTTTTTTTTTTAACTTCAGTCTTGATTTGGAATGTCTGTAATTTTTTAAACATGATTATAATCTTATTAACTATTTTATAAATAAGAATTATAGAAGTAGGAAAGCATAAAAACTTAGTTTTTTGCACCATATACCCCTCTAAGTGCTCAACTATTTTAAGGTCTCTGACTATATATAGAGAAAACTAATGCCAGCATATGATACAGGAAAAGATTGAAAGTAGAAATTCTATAGAACATCTAAATGTCACAGGTGTTACTGGAATGGAAATGTGCTTTTCTATACATTTTATAGGTATCATGTATACCTAGAGTTTTACACCAGATTTTTACACTTTATTTTCTGACTTTGTCACCTATTACCTTTTTCCAAATTACTAGAAACTAAAAATACCCTTCTGGAATTAAGAGCTTGAATGCTTTGGCAAACATAGAACAGTTTTTCTGATGTTGTTAAGATAATCATTCATGCTATAGGTCACTTTTCAAAATTGCTGGTGGGCTGAGCTTATGCATCCACCCATGGTGAGATTGCTTCCTGTGATGAGGTTCAAGTTGGTCAAGATGGAATACATTTTTACTTTAGAGAAAAGTAATTTGGGCAATTAAATTATTTTAATGAGGAATGGGGAGAAAAGTGAGTCATGCAATTACATAGGCCAATTATATTTCAATAAAAGTACAGTAGAAATTTAGAAAAAAAAAAGAACAAATGAGAGTTCAATTTATTTATTATTTCCACCATAAAGTCAAAATCTCCACCTTATTTCATTAAGAAAATTTATCAAATTTTACAGAAATTAAATAAAATTACGGAACAATTATTTTCAGATTGAAGTGAAGTGATATATTTTTAAATAAACACATTATAGAAATGTAATGAAGAAGAAAACCTGTTGCTTAAATCATTCTGCCTGTTTTAAATCAAATTGTTCATCATTGAGCTAATAATTTATATGCAGAAAAATTCCTTTTTTTAAATGATATGCTCATTTGCTTAGAGGATATTACACTAATGGCTAAAAATTATGAGACTCCTTAACACAGTCAAAATGTAACCCCTTGAACATTATGAACATCTAAACTCTGCAGTTGTGTAGCTGTGTTCTGTGTGATGATGTCACCATAGCAACAATTATAATAACTACATCATCTTTCTGAATACTGTAACTAAGACATTGAATTCTACTGTTCATGAGGACATTTTTCAAAATCAAGTTAGTTGAGTAATATTCATCGCAGACACTTGCAGAATAATTTTGCAAAAACAAAACAGCTCTTGAAGGAACACAGTGCTTTCTTTGAAGGGACAGGAAGAATTTAAAAAGAAAAGAGCATCTGTTCTTTTCCCCCTAATGATTTTATTGTCTTCTGGATGACAGTAATTTGTGATGGGAAAAAGAGAGGTGTATTGCAATTCGGAACCATTTTGCCTACCTGGGTATTGGAGCATCCAATTGAGAATGTGACCTGACTAGCTCAGATGACACCACTTTTTCCAATTCTGCTATTCTTTCATTATCATTTAAATCTCAGTTCATGTTTTGACAGTCTTCCTCTGTAGAAAGCATAGAAAACATCAGACGACACCTCTTGAGTCTTCCTTCTTAAGCCTAGCTGCGTGATTCTAGAACTAATGTTTTTGTAATATGTGGTGTCGCTGAGAAGAATGAAAATCTCACTTTGAATATACCTCTGTAATAATTTTTAGTTACAGGCTATAATTAATCTGAATAGTGGCAACAAAAGAAACACTTAAGAAAAGTATTTTAATCTTTAGTTAAAGAAGTTTAATGTAAGCAGCATTCTTCCACTTAACAAATATTTATGTGCCAAGAATTTTGTTGCTAGGTGTAGGGTTCATGAAACTTACACCTATCCTGTGCTCTCATTAATAGCTGTTCTGGGTGAGGTAAAAAGGAAAGCACAGAATTTTCCTGAGTTGTCATGTAACAGGCAAAGATACCATTGTCACAGATGGGGAGAGGGAGCTCCTGGAGGATGTGATATTTGAGCAGACTTGAAGCTTGAATTCGTTATGTGAGAGGGAGCGGGGATTTTTAGGAATCGGAAAGAACACAGAGATGGGGAGCTGCCTGGCACACTTTGGAAGTCAAAGGAACCCCGTGTGTCAGGAGCATAGAAAACAAATAGAGAAAAGGATAAGAGAAGACAGGAGTGCAATGAATGAAGGAAAGGTTACACAGGGCCTTGTGGAGCCCATTAAAGAAATTTGATCTTTCTTCCTAGTGCAATGGGAAACCACCGGAGGACATTATTCAGGAGGGTGATGAGGTCAGATTTCCATTAAAAATCATGACTTGGGTTGATGTGTGGGAAGAGACAGCACATGGAATGGAGCAGGGATGGGAAGACCAGTTTGGGAGGTTTCTCTGCAGACAGGGAGAGGGTGATGGTGTGGGAGTCCTGGGAGGAGATGGAGACAATTCCACAGATTCCCAAACTGTTTCAGCAAGAGTGGATTGGATTAAGGATCTGGAAGACAAGGGTCAAAAATGAACCATGTTTGTGGCTGGTGAAGACAAGGTGATATTTTCAATGTTTGCTCCATTCAGCTTGAAGTGGCTGCAAAACATCTGAAGTGGAAAGTTCCCAAGGGAAGGCTGATTTCAGAAATCTAGGACAAAGGTTTAAATTTGAAGTCATTGGTTTTTAGATGTCAATTGAAGCCATGATAGTGGATGAGATTGCTTGAGGTAAGAACGTAGGGAAATAAGAAAGAAAGGTGCTAACTGAAGGGATCCACACTCCAGTGATTGGATAGAGAAGGGTCAGGTGGCAACAGGGACTGACAAGGAATCAACTGGGCAGTAAGAGGGAAACAGAGTCTAAGCATCACAGAAACCATAGAACAACTCAGTAAAAGATGATTCTGAACTACAGCTTGAATTAAACAATAACACCATTGCTAGCTTTTACAACAAGTTTTAGAGAGAAGGGAGGCAAATCTGCACTGAAGAAAGTTGTTTTGTGAGTAATAGAGGAAGAAATCTGATCGGTGAATGCAAATGACTAAAAAGCTGACTGTGAAATCTATGATACAAACAGGAATGCTAGTGAAGAAAGGTATGAAATAAACAAAGGGTTTTAAGACTAAACTAAGTGTAAAATTCCTGAGAAGATGGACAGACTTGAAATCCAGCAATCCATGGTAAAACATAATCCCAAAAAAGAAAAGGAGTTAACTCTTCTCTTGTGTTGGTAGAAATGGAGGAAAGAGTACTTATTATTATTAAAAGGCTTTATTGGTTTGGTAGCAGGAAATTGGGGTATTTGCTGTGTGAAAGAAGATAGTTTCAAGAGTGATGGGAAAAGACAAGGTCAGAGTGTAGAACTAGGTAAAGAATGTTTGAAAGAATCATTGCATTGGAAAAATATAACAAATAGAGAAATGCAGTGGAATATCCCAGCATTGTTGAAAGGTAATGAATAAGGTTGATAACAGTGAATATTTAGAGGGCTGCATGGTTTTCCCCAGAAGTGTACCAGCAGGAAAATTCAGACAGTTACATTTATCTGGAATGGGAATTCTTGGAATGGTATGGAAGGTACGAAAGGAATGCAAGATTGTGACAAGAGAGTGATGGATATGTCAGGCCACCGTACTAACTAGTATAGAAAAGGAAGCAAATACAAGAAGTACCTGGTGCAAATGTCCTGATGGAGTCAAAGTGGAGATTTTAGTAAGAGTAACTGAGATGGAGGCTGGGGAGAGAGAAGCTTGGGGTAGGACATTAGGCTGTTTGGATTTCATATTTCCAACACAGTTTTAGGTGTGAACATTGTATTCTGTGACACTGAGAATGGGTACCTCAGGTGGAGTGGAGGAAAAGATCACTGAAAATGTTGCTATCAAGAGAGCAAAAGACCGGGCCATGCTATCCAGTGATGGCAGTGGTTGGGACGAGGAAAATCAGGTGCCAAATTTTAAATTAACAAAGAGGTATGGAGCAGGTGACGGCAAAGAGAACACGTGAGGGAAGGCACAATGGGTCAGCGTAAGGCTCACAGACTACCCCCCAGGAGGACTGTAAGGTGCGGTGCTCTGAATAATGTGGGGTAGCAGCAGAGCAGGGATCTCTCATAAACTACACATTCTTGTCTATAATCCATAATTATTTCTTTGTTTAACTTTCATGGTTTGAGAGGAAAGAGCAAAGTCTTTGGTCCTACAATCTACCCCATTGTTCTAGTAGACTTATCCCATGTCTTGGAAGAATTATACAGGAGACTCTTTGGCACAATGGTCAGAGGCCCCTGGGCTTCAGACATGGCTCTGCCACTTTGTATTTTCTAGCTGGTGATTGTGGGAGTGTGGACTAAGACCTCTGCAACTCAGATTCCTTTTCGGTAAAAAGGGAATAAAAATAAATTCCAATGTGCAATTGTGAAAATTAATGGAAGTAATTTATATAAAACCAGGCTGACATTACCTGTCACATATGAAGTGTTTATTAAGTAGAAGCTAACAGAATTACTAGTATTATTATGAATCTGTCATGCATCTCATATACTAAAGTGTTAAGCGCATATAATTCAAAATGTCTTTCTGAAGTAAACCATGCTCTCTCCTTCCTCCATAACATTACACCTGCTGAAATACTCCTCAAGGTGCCTTTGCTCCACCCTTGACCTGGGCGCTCCTCTTAAACAGGCTCACATATCTTCCAGCACCCAAGAAGTTATTCTCTCATTAACATCTAAATAGTGAGGAGGTTACCTTCTCTGACAAATCTGGTATCCCCACCCCCTTAAATGGCACGTGTATCAATATAGGTGCCAAATAGTATGTAAAACAGTACAGAAAGGAAACTTATGATAGCTTATTAAAAGATAGGATTTGTGTTTTTCCTAGAAGTGCTAGACATAGAAAACTCAAGCCTATTAATCTAGTTTGTGTAAAGAGAGTGAAGTGTTTTGTTTTTTTTTTCTACATCCAGTTTAAATGCTGTTTTCTGGTGTATTTGGCTAGGAGGATAGATAATTATGAATTACAATAATCAGTCTTAGAAATGATGAAAGTTCTTACATCCCAGCTTGATGCCTGCTGAGTAGAGGTCTTAATCTGGCAATATTTCAAATATGATAAAAAGATAGTTGAGTAACATTTGGCAAAGGTTTATAAAACATTAAATCCCAGAGAAACATATTTAAAAGACCTACTATTTCAAAGTTTAATAATTGGATTATTATTTAAATGAATTTTTAAGATGCCATGCCCAATAGGAAAGAACCATGTGAGCAAAACTTCAGTCTTTTGAAATTATAATGAAAATCACATTGAGTTGCTTGCATATAATATAGGTGATAGTCATATTGGTGCTAATTTGATGGAACAAAGAGTTATGAGCTGTACAGAGATATTGTTTACCTTTCAATATATAATTGTGGAAATTTCTAAAAGCCCAACAGAAAAAAAAAATCTGAACATGATGGATTCAAGCTCCTTTATTTTAGTGGTCCTGACAAGAGAATCAAGTAAAAGCGATTGGAAAATGGAAGCTTTTCCAATTATAGAAATTAGTTACACTAATTTAGTTTCCAATTATAGAAATTAGTAGCACTGGTAGCTAAACTACTGTTTTTTATATTATGATGATGGGAGAAGGGCAGCTAGGGTTCACCAAACACAACTCTACCAAAACATCGCCTCAGCACTGCATGTGGCTTATCAGATTAACTGGTCATTCTTTAACTGTGGTTTCCAAATTCTGTTATCATACGACTATGACTTAGTAAAAAGCCCAGAGCTTATGTGATAGAGTGGAGATCTGGAATCTGTCGGAGGCCAAAATCAGTATCCTAATCACTGATGTATGAAACCTCAATTCATCCTTGGATTGCTAGAGAGCCCTGGATGATTAACCTATTCATTGCGAGTTCTTAACAGATTTGTTCTGATGTTGACATAACACAGATAAAGCAGTTAAGATTTTAAAACCAAAGGAAGAATAAATGATTTATGAGGTCTTAGAAAATTCAGCAGATCTGCTAAAACAAATTTTTCAAAATTTCTCATTTACTTTTGATAGTTTTTAGACTGGCAAAGCAGGAGGCGAGTCTTTCAGTTAATATAACAAAGCTTCAAAATATAATACACTTGTGACTAAGCTGAAGAAAAGGGAGCAAGTTGTTGGGTAGGTAATACAGCTGCTAAGATTATGTATGGTCAAATAATTGAATTGTCAAATAAAAGTTATAGATGTAATTTAAAATATATAAAACTGATTATCCAAACTCTGTGTTTACACAATTTTAGGAGATATTTTGGTGAATGATATACTGGAAATTTATAATTTATAAATCACAGACTATATTTCTAATCACCAAGCTACATTCTAAAAATTCTCTGAATAAATAAAAAATTTACTTAAAAGCTATCCACAGAATGGTAGACATTTTGAAAAGATATGACTCTGTATAACTCACCTCTTACATTGAGGTAATTTATCCATTGTTTGAATGTTAGTTAGAGAAAATATTTTAAATTTGATTGACAACATCAATACAGGAAATATTCTTCTGCTAGAGAAAATCTTTAGATAACTTAATTGGTAGTGAAACAAAACACACCAAGAAAAAGTGAATCAGACCTAGTAAGGAGAATTTATTACAAGTTAATATTTTGTAATAGAGAAAGCTGGTTTTAAAATGGTGTAAGTGGTATTTATAAATGATTTTCATTCATTCTTGGTTTCTTAATAGTCAATAGTATATTGAATAGTAAATGTAAAAGCTTCTCCAGGAACTTAAACTTGGTAGTATAATAATCCCTTTGGCAAGCAGCTTATTATGAAAGATGCAAGTCCAGAAACAGCAAAGTGAACAGAGACATCCATTTATTTTCCTCAAGTTTAAAATTATTATTTATTTTGGAAGTTTGATTCAACTTCATTTTCCTTCTGCTTGCTGGTGGCCAATTTATTGTTTAGGGCTCTCTTGATCAAACCCTGTCACTTCAGGGGAAGTTCAAGAGAATAGCACATTATTGGTATTACAGAAACAGTTGTTGCTAATCAATATATTTTGAGCCACATACAGGGTATATCTTTAAGGACATAATTCATCAAAAACAAGCTTACTGGGGCTCCTCATGCTATTTTCATTGATTTTTCCCTCTGTAGGAAGACATGGTAGATATTCTATGTGTGACAAAAGAGTTATATTCAAAATAGAGAAGTCAGTTCTTCAAAAAAGTGTTCAGCTACAAAGAATAAAGCAAGTTTTAGGAATTCTAAAAGGGGAATAAAATTGAATTTAACTTATTATCCTCGGATTTTAATATCTTGTGTAAATTATAAAACAAAATGATTTAATATTCTCTAAAAATATTGCATATAAGGAATATCAGATTATAGATGTGAATTCTGTTCTTGACTTAAGAGGTGAAATAGAGCTAGGAAATTGCTTTTATTTAATTTTTCCTATTACCATTGTGTAGTTTTCTTTTAAATTTGAAATTAAGGAATAAGGGGCCAGCATTGTGGCATAGGGGGCTAAACCACTGCCTGCAACACTGGCAACTCCTTTGGGCCCTGATTCAAGTCCCGCTGCTCCAATTCTGATCCAGCTCCCTACTAATGTACCTCGGAAAGCTGTGGAAGATGGCACAAGTATTTGGGCCCTGTTACTCTTGTTGGAGACCTGGATGAAGCTCCTAGCTCCTGGCTTTGGCTTGGTTCAGCTCTGGCAATTGCAGCTATCTAGGGAGTAAACTAGGGGATGAAAGATCCTCTCTCTCTCTCTCTCTCTCTCTCTCTCTCTCTCTCTTTCTCTCTAACTCTGACTTTCAAATGAATAAATAAATATTTAAAAGAAATAAATAAAATTAAGGGACAAGTGTTTAGTACTGCTGTTATGATATTATTTGGGATGCCTGCATCCCATATTGTAGGGCCTGCATTGAAGTTCTGGCTCCACTCTCTATTCCAGCTTCTTGCTAATGCAACCTCTGAGAGGCAATAGATAATGGTTCAAGTAGTTGAGTCTCTGCCACTCATGTGGAAGACCTGGACTGAGTTCCCATATCCCAGCTTCAGCCTGGCCCAGCTCCAGCTGTTACAGATATTTGGGGAAGGAGTCAGTTGAAAGGAGATTTCTCTTTCCCTCACTTTCTATCTCTGCCTCTCAAATAAAATGAATAGGTGATTTAAAACATTTTAAATTAAATATACTTGTACATTCCTTGATACAGTCTGTGTTCTACAAACTTTTCTATTAAAGCAAACTTTAAAAGAACTACTAGAGTTTGCATTATAGTTTCCTGAAATAAACCCTACTGAATAGCAAATAATTGGTTTAGAAAGAGAATGATAATCATCTAATCTTGACAATCTGTATGCTCATATATAATGTTAGCATAAAAATCAGATAATGTATTATTTCGAGTATTTGCAGATTCTGGAATGAGGGTTAAAGGAAAGTAGCCAATCATACATTGTTATCAAGGTAGACCATTACTGTTCATCAGAAGCAGCAGGGAAAACTGACACATGAGTGAGATATTTTGCATGTAAAGCAGTAAATTGCTTTGTTTTATGAAATACACATATTTTGGGTCATAATTTGCCTTTTAAACCCAATCTGCACAGTTAATCCATTATTTTAAATTTCTCATTAAAGGCATAACTCATCATCATTGTGTTCTACTTGGGTTAAATAACCTCCTGGATTGCCATAAAGAAATAGTACTTGAGAAAAAGCAAGAGATGTATACATAGCTATGTGTGACAACTGACTCAAATACCTGTTGAACAAACGAAACTTACTGTTCTCTCTCTCCCATGGCCCACCCTTTATTTGAAACATTAGGACCACGTGGCCTCCCCATCCCTCCTACCCAACCTCTCACTAACTCAAGCCATCTAATGCATTGCTCCAATATAATAGTTATCTGTAGAAATTTTCTTTCTTTGTTGGCTTTATCAATGGTAGACGACTTTATATTACTAAGCATAATTTCATTGAATGTATAGATTTGATTTATTTATCTATTTACCAGTGAATGAACTTTTAAGTTGTGATCCATTTTTTGGTTATTTAAAATTAAGATGATGCATGAATACTTGGCTACAATTGTTTATGTGAAAATATATTTTCATTTCCTTTGGGTAAATACCTACTGATATTTCTTTGTCTTATGATAAATGTATACAAGGATACTTGAAAAGTTCATAGTAAGTAGATTTAAAAGGCAAGTTTATTTTGAAATTCATATATATATATATATAAAATAGGGTATCCCAGATAGATGACAGGGGTCCAAGTACTGGGGCCATCTGCTAATACTTTCCCAGGTGCATTAACAGGGAGCTAGATAGAAAAGAAGCAACCAGGACTCTTTAACCTACTATAGGATGCTGACAGGTGGCGGCTTAACCCTCTGTGCCACAATGCCAACCCCAAACTTGTACTTTTATTCTACTTTTCCATGAACTTTTCAAGTGTCTCCATTTATATAAAAGCTGTTTTACCGTTCTTTCCAGAGAATCCCATGTTCACTCTAGTTAGTCTGTTGATTAAATTATTTCATTTTTCTCCTGGTTATGGGTCATGGTTTCTTGCTTCCTTTTTTGCATGGAAATTTGTATTGGAAACCAGACATTATGGATTTTACATTTTTGGGTTTGTACTTTCTTGTATTTTTCTGCATAAAAGATTTTAGATTTTGTCCTAGTATGCAATTAAGTTACTTAGAATTGATTTGGTCCTTTCTAGATATACATTTAAGTTTTGTGGAGGAGTGTCCAAAATAACTTTAATCTAAGGCTAATTTTAAATATTGAAATGCTAGCCCATTTGCACAGTCTATAAAATGTCCCATGTGTTAGGATGGCTTTCCATTCTAGCTATTGTAACATAAAGATTCTTAACCCTGAATCGTATGTGGGCATTTCCTGCTCTCTGGGAGTTCTCTCCCTAGCTGTGTCCAGTTTCCTCTTACATGTACAGATGAAAACCATGAGAAAATGGAACTCATTTGCAGATATCCAGGGTCTTGGCTCTTTCTGAGTTCCTCTTCTTCTGCTTTGGCTTGGGAACTACATCCAGGCATACACTTGGGACAACCTTAGGTCTCACCTCTTTATTTCTCTTCTCTCAAGGATCAGAATCCTATATTTCCCGTCTATCTAGTATCTGAAAACTGTTTCTTCAAATATTTTATCTGCTTTTGCTATTTTAAAAGCTATATAATATATCTAATCCATGTTATTTAATTAGTCCCAGAAGTAAACTTTGTTTCCATTTTTTTGTTCTGTTCTTTTCATTATTATTACTATTACCACCTTTGAAACATGACTGATGTGTCATCCCCACTTGGAAATGAACATTGACCCCATTTTTCCAGCTAAGTCAAGTTCCACTCCAATCATGGTGTATACACAAATCATGCCACTTATTTTACCTTGTGTGCTAAGTGTTGATTTTCTTTTATGCCTTACAAAATAGTGTGTCCCTTGAGGCTAAGATCTGGAACTTACACATCTTCATAGCTCAAGGACTAGTTCCTCACCTGCATTAGATGAAATCAGTAGAACTTACTACTCCACAGCAAGCACTTCGAATTGGTCAGCCTTGTCTGTATGTTAAGCATATATGTCTCTGTGGGGAGCAACTGGGAGCAACTCGGACTAGACTAAGTTACTGGAATTAAGACTTATTCTATGCATCTGCTCTCCCACAATATGGCGCTGGGAGAGGAGGAAACAGCTTCTACACAGCTGACTCCAGTTCAACCAATAAACTGTAGGACTTGCTCCTGATTGGAGGAGAGCAGCGTACTCGGCGTGTGGGTAGCAGAGTTGGGATTGGTGGAAGAGGACTATAAAGGAGGAGAGAGACAACATGCACGGGGGAACATCTATCTGAAGGAACACCTGTGCAGCCCCTGAGAGAGCCGGCCGGCGGTGTGCCGCTCCCCCGCGGAAGTGGGGAAGGTGGCAGGGGGAACCGCCCTTCCACGGAGGTGGAAGGGATGGTAGCCAACCCGGGAAGAACCAGCAGCAAACCCGGGAAGGGCCGAGCAGACGAAAGAACAGCGCAGGGTCCTGTGTCGTTCCTCCACGAAGACGGGGAGCGACAGTCTCATCTTGATTCTCAAGACCATCAGTAACATGACTTTACAGAGCCTGGCCCTTCTTTATAAGAATGTAATGGGCCAGCAAAACTAAATGGCCCACCCTTTATAAAAACTGCACAGCCCTCCTGCCCTGCCTGACCCTTTCCTTGTGTAGTTTCTTCAACCTGGAATCTCCATGTTCACCAGTCATTACTATCAAAATGTTTTCCATCTTTTAACATACTTGCCCAATATGACTTCTCCCCTGATGCTTGCTGTTTGAGCACCAGTTACAAAGCTCTAACAATTCATGTGTACTTGTCATAGTTTCTGCCTTATCATTCCAGTTTTGCTCTATTCAATACTCATACGAGTCTATTCTATCCTAATCTATATATTTTGTATTCTGCACATATTTCATATTCTATCACATTTTCCTATGTCTGATTAGGCTTACTTACAACTTCACATCTTCATTCAACTGGACTTTTCTTCTATGAAAGTAAAAGTTAGGTGGCATGCTTTTCCTTTGGAATTACATCTAAAATAGTAAGCATTCAGGAAGTATTTGTTTAATAAGAAATGGAAATCAATAGGGGAAGGCACAGTGGCACAGGAGTTGAAGCTGCTGCTTAAGACGCCCACATCCCTCATTGGGGGGCCTGGGATTGCATGCTGCCTCAGCATCCGGTCCTGCTTCCCTCTAATGCACCAGGAAGCAGCAGATGATGATTCAAGTATTTGGGATCCTGCCACCTACACGGGACACCTGGATGGAGTTCCTGGCTCCTGGCTTCCTAGCCCAGCCTGGGCATTTGGGAAGAGAATCAGCACATAGAAAAGATCTCTCTCTGTCTCTGTCTCTGTCTCTATCTCGCCCCCCTCCCAGTTCTATCACTCTGCATTTAAAATAAATAAATAATTCATTTAAAAATCAAATATAAACATTAAAAATGAAAATCAGTAAAACAATATTTTGATTGGTGTAATTGTCAGTAGCACTTTTTAAAATCTTAACAACTTGGGATACCAATCATATTCCATAAAATTTACCTTTTTAAAGTGTACCATTTAGTAGTTTTTGGTTTACCCACAGAGATGTGCAGCCATCATTTCTGTCTAATTTAAAAACATTTTCATCCCTCCCTTCCCCCTAGAGTCCCCGTGCTCTCACAGTCACTGGTCATTCTCCATTTCCCCAGTCTCTGGCTGGAATAACCTACTCCACACTCATATAGATATGCCTGTTCTATATACATCATATAAATAGAATCATATGACTTGTGTTCTTTTGTAACTGTCTTCTTTTCTAACAATGTTTATAAATTCACTTTTAAAAATGTTTAATAAATTCATTTATTTGAAATACAGAGACAGAGACAGACAGAACAAGATCTCCCACTTGCTGGCTCACTCCACAAATGCCCACAACTGAGTTAGGACATAAACTCCAGGCATTTCAAAATAGGAAGTGCCAAACACCCACCCTTGGCTTTTTTAACTTAACATGATTTCAGGATTCAATCAAAACCTCATTCCCTTTTTCTTTTTCTTTTTTTTTTTTTTTTTAAGTTATCTATTTGAAAGTCAGAGTTACACAGAAAGAGAGATCCTTCATCTTCTGGTTCACTCCCCAAACAGCTGCAATGGCTTGGGCGGGGTCAGGCCAGAGCCAGGAGCCAGGTGCTTCCTCCAGGTCTCCTATGTGGGTATAGGGACCTAAGCACTCCTGTAGGTGATAGTCACGGGTTATTTTTACTTTTTGGCTATTATATTGAATAGTGCTACTATGAACATTTGCATCCAAGTTTTTAATGTGAGCTCCCATTTTCATATATATATATATATATTCTAATCACATATATATAATCATATACCTGCCAAACTGTTTTTCAAAGTAGCTGTGTCATTTTTTAAGGTTTATTTTTATTTACTTGAAAGAGACACAGAGAGAGAGAGCGATCGATTGAGCGATCTTCATCCACTGGTTCACTCCCCACATGGCAGCAATGACCAGGGCTGGAGCAAGCCAAAGCCGGGAGCCGGGAACTTCCTCTGGGTCTCCCAGGTGGGTGCAGGGGCCCAAGGACTTGGCTCAGCCTCCACTTCTTTCCCTGGTTCATTGGCAGAGAGCTGGATTGGAAGTGGAGCAGCTGGGACTCAAACTACTGCCCTTATGGTACGCCAGCATTGCAGGCGATGACTTTATCCACTATGCCATAATGCCATCCCTATAGCTGTCATTTCACAACCCACTAGCAATTTATAAGTGTAGTTTTTTCCATGTTTATAATTGCCTTGTTTATAGAAGTAATTCTAGTTAATATGAAGTTCTACCTTTCATTCTTTTGATCCATATTTACCTAGTGACTCTTGGTATCACATCTTTATATATGCTTATATTAAATATCCCTCTTCTTTGGAGAAATGTATATTCACATTTATGACCCACTTTTCATTGGATTGTTATTTTTTATTGTTGAATTATAAGTGTTCTTCATATATGCTAGGTATAATACCTTATCAGATGTATGATTGGTAAATGTTTTCTCTCATTCTGTGAGTTATCTTTTCATTTTCTAAATGGATTACTTTGAAGCATGATTTAAAAAACATTTTATAAAATTCAGTTAATCTATCGCTTCTCGGCCTTTTGGCTAAGATCAAGTGTAAGATTCAGTTAATCTACTTTTGCCATGTTTTTTCATGTCTAAGATAGTGTTGTCTAACCCAAGATAAAGCAACTTTATTTATTTTCTTCTAAGATTTGTGTCGTATGTAAATTTGTGACTATCAAACATTCTGAGTTATTTGTTAAACTTTAGTTTCATTTCATTTGAAGGAAAAGAGACACACACACAGAGAAACAGAAACAGGAAGAGAGAGAGAGAGAGATCTTCCATCTACTAGCTCACTACCAAAATACCCACAGCTTCCAGGGCTAGGCCAAACCAGAGCCAGGAGTCCAGATCTCAATCCAGGTGTCCCACAAAGGCTGTGGGGACCCACACATGTTAAGTCCTCATTTTCTGGTGCATATGAGTAGGAAGTTGTTATTGGAAGTGGAGTTGGAACTCAAACCCAGTCTCTGAGATATGCGATGTGGGTGTCCCAGTGGGTGTCTGAACCTCTGTACCAATTGCCCACCCCTGGTTTATTTTGTTATATGATGTAAATTGGAAAGGGGGTCTAGCTTCATTACTCAAAGATTAATTTTTCAAAATATTGAACCCATCCTTTTAAAGAATCCTTTGCCATGTTTTTTTAGTAGTGTAAACATGTAGCCATATTGGGAGAAAAAGAAAACCCTCATGGAATATGCAGTTTTTGCCATTTATATATTAGATATATTAGACTGACTAATACATCTTTCAGAGAAGGATCAACAAAGCTTTCAGTATCTAGAATTCCTTAAAAACAGAGAGTGCTGCTACTTAAAACTCGTTTTTTGTGAATTCTCCTTAAGCTTTTTTCCTCTAAAAACATAATGTCATACTAAAAAGAAGTCAGAGAAAGTGAACCCCAAAGCACTGACTCATTTGGGGATTCAGTGAAAATATATACGTTTATACAGTTGTAATGTTTCATTTAAGGGAGGGAGATTCTCACAGGGAGTTTCTGGGTGTCCACACCACACCACACCACACCACACCACAGAGGGCAGCACTGGGTCTCAGAGGGTGCTGCGCCTGGCTACAGTGCTGTACCTCACACTTTTCTCTGGGGAGTAAACTTTTCCCTTTGAAGAGGCCTTATTTAAAACTCCTCAGCTGATTGCACACTTCACCACCTGATGGTGAATCAGATGCAGCCTACGTGCCATGACTTCATCAGCACAGTCCCTTGGGACTCCTGACATTGGTTTAAACATAGGGGTGGACCATGTGCAAAGAGAAGCAGCCTGAGTCTATGGGATGCAGGACAATGTCATGACGAGGAGACTACCTGCCACTGTGTGACTGCACTGTGCCGCGTGAGCCACCTACGCCTCTAAGTGACTGAGTGTGCGTCCATTATTATAGTACAAGAAATTCGTGGGAGGTGGAAGGCAGAACACCTCACAGTCAGATGGTAATGACTATTTAGACTATTTTAAATCACTCAGCATGTTCTCCATTAGATAAACAAGCCCTCTACAATTATGTAGTTTATGTTTATGTACTTATATGACTTCCTGGTTTTATATTTGAGATAGAATATGTTTTTACACATTGCAATATTGAGACTAGTAAAACAATTGTGGAAAATATGAAATATACCCCCTGACCATTACAGTCCCCTTAGTTTTATAAGTGTTTTTCTTACAAAAATGTTTAACATTAGTACAATTCTTCTGTTTTACTCAATTATTTTAGAATACTCTCAATTCATATCATAAGTACTCCTTGGTACAACTTTCAAAATTTTTAATTGCTGGTTTCTTTTTAATTTTATATATTTGGGAGAAATAATAGGTTACATTTCATTTGAATTGACTTTCCATATGTTCATAATTTTCTACCTATCTACTTATTTATTAGATTCCATATGAGAATGCAATGTTTTTACTACTATAGAAATACATCACTACTTTATTCAAGGCATAAACTTCTTAGACCATAATTGTGTTATGACAGGTATCTAATTACTACATTAATTGTTTCATTCTAGTGTCTAATTTTAGTGTTGATAAAAGGTTAGCAGAATATAACAATAGTTAAGTAGACTGAAAATATTCCAAATTTCAAATATCTTTCTATGAAAAAATAAGTATGGATGAGTGAGTGATAAGAAAAATGAGCATTATATGACATGTATAAGAAGAATATGGGTCCAGGGAAGGGAGAGTGCATTTAGCCAGCTGTTTAGACACAGGTTAAGACACCTACAACCTGTGCCTGGGTACAATGCTTAGCTGCAGCCCTGATTCCAGCTTCATGCTAACTCAGACCCTGAGAAGCAGTGATGGCCCAAAGGAGCAGTGTTTCTGCCACCCACTTGAAAGACTTGGATTGAGTTCTTGGTTCCTGGTCTCTGTCCCCCTGGCCATTGTGGGAATTATGGTAGTGAAGCACCTCTCAAATTTAAAACAGAAACAAAAGCAGAACACAAGGATCATGGCAGTATACAAGGAAAGTAGCAGCATTGAGGACTCACTGGAATTGGTATACGTGTGAAAGCTATTTGTGATATAGCTGGTTTTCAGTGTTCAGTGTTAAAAAAGAAAATTTGAGTTAGTGATCACTGCTTTAGAAGACAATAACACTTATTTTCAGTACTTTGATAATGTTCAAGAAACAATTTTGAGCCTACATTTTATATTTTTAAATTTTTCCAGGTTCAAACTGCTGTACCTTAACAACCAACGTGATGTGCAACAATGTTAGGGACAAAGCAGCTTCACAGTACTTTGTGAAATTAAAACAAAAAATGAAGTAAACCTTTATCCCCCTGGTTTTACTCCATTCCCTTACTGTCATTTTTATATTTTGTCTCTATGTGCAAATATGCTTACATTTTCAGTGTTTCGTTTGCTAAAATAAAGAGCAAACACAGAGCAGTCTCTATGCTGGATGTGTCGTCCCGATAGGAATTCCATTCAACTGAAGCCACAGCTGACCATGCCTGATGGGCCGTCATCCGTGTGGCACTCCCTTAACCTTCTCCATTTTCGTATCTCTAGCTTCCTTTAGTAATTGCATTTGCGTGGTATAGCATATCAGTGTTGGATTTTCCCTACAACTAGAATGCCTAGTATGAAGCCTTAGATTTGTTTCTCACCCTGTCATGGCTGCCAACTCCTTGATGCGGATGCCTATCTTTTGATCATTCCAGCCTAAATTTCAGCTTTTTATAAGGGTTTTATTTTTGCCAGTATTTTGCCTTTGCACACACTGGCTTAATGTGCTTTTCACATGGAATCTTCAGCTTTCCTTACAAATACAACTTTTGGAAATGTCGCTACATTTTGCTAACCTCTTTCGAGTCCAAGGGACCCATTTGCCTCTCCAATGTTAATTTGCCTTTTGCTTCCTTTTGGTAAATCAGTTTCTAAATTTAAGTTGTCAACTTGAATGTCAGAAATTTTTCCAGTATACACCTAATGACTACCTTTGTAGAACCAATAAATAATTGACTTATTGACCTTTGATGCAAAGAGCGAAAAATTCTTTTTTACTTTTAATCAAATGGATGGATTATCGCTCTCCATTCTTGGGCACGACTTTTCCTTTGGCGTGCTCTAGTCTTCATAAACTTTGACTTGGTGTCATACATGCCGTGCTTACTGCCTTAATAGCACAATATAATCTTTCTGAGATTTGAAATGAAACAAACTGTAGGACAGCCTCATAATTAGAACTACTGAATTACCTTTGCTTTCTCTATGTATATTCATAATATGACTTGACATCACTTCTACTTTCATAAATTATCATGACAATTAGGAAACAATGGTTTAACTGTGGCTCACATATCTTGTAATATTGCTATTTAGACCAAAATAGCATTTATTTATAATCAGTGCATTTCAAAGATATTTATTCATTAAAACTTTGTTGAAAAATACTTGTGTATTTTGCTCTTAGATATTGGGCTCAGGCACAGTTTTTTAGTATTGATTTTTATTTGTGCGAATGGTAGACTAATAGAAAGAGACAGAGAGAGAGAAAGAGAGGGAGAGAGAACAAGAGCAAGCACACTTGTCCATCCCTTGGTTTCCTCCCCAAATGCCCATAATAACCAGGGCTGGACCAGGAAGAAGCCAGGAGCCAGAAACTCCATCCTGGTCTCCCTTGTGGCAGGGGCCTAGGTACAGCACAGCGGTAGGAAGCTGAATCAGAAGGCAGAGCTGGGACTGGATCCTGTGCAGGCGTTCCCAGTGGCAGCCTAACCCACTGCACCCTGACACCTGCCCCCAGGCACAGTTAGTTAAGGGTAGTAAGCCATGTAGCAGTTCAGTAGTTAAAGGTAATAAGCTGTGATTAACGGCCAGAAGAACCAGCTGAAGGAAAAATTAGCCATTTCTAAATGTCTGTAGTCTATGTGACGATAACTGGATATCCAGTCCAGAAAACTGTTTGGAATAATTCAGCGAAGTACTAATTTATCTGCTTCTTTTCCTGTTACTTTAAAATAATAGCAGTTTTCATATTTCCATTTGCCTGTATTATATTCATCCAAACGTGAGCAAGTTAACAAAATTATTAAATTATTATGGTTGAGACTTACTCTCTTTAAACGTACACCCTGGGAACATCACTGAATTACAGCCCCAGAGGCATCTTATGCACATATTCAAGCGAACAGCAGACCATTCATCCTTTGTTATTCTTGGGTCTGCGTGTCCTACAAGCACACTGTGCCATTCCAGGAGATAGGCGTCCCCTCAGAATGAAGCACAGGGCTACAGAAATGTTCCCCTCCCCATAACATGACTCTGCCTTCCTGCTGCTGAGTCACAGGGCAAGATTTATGAATTCAGAAAAGTGAAAGGTGGTTTCAGTTACGAAGACTCTAAAATAGTATTCAAAGGAAATTATTCTATTTACTGATCTTCTAAGTAATGTATTTAAATTTCAAGTCATCAGTTTTAACTACACAATAAATTGACTTATATAGTGAAAAAATAAAATAAAAAGTTTAAGGGGCCAGTACTGTGGCAGAGCAGGCTAAGCTGCCATTTTCTTTCTTTTTTTTTTAAACTTTTATTTAGTAAATATAATTTCCAAAGTACAGTATATGGATTACAATGGCTTCCCCCCATAACTTCCCTCCCACCCGCACCCCTCCCATCTCCTGTTCCCTCTCCCATTCCATTCACATCAAGATTCATTTTCAATTATCTTTATATACAGAAGATCAGTTTAGTATATATTAAGTAAAGATTTTATCAGTTTCTACCCACACAGAACATAAAGTGTAAAATACTGTTTGAGTACTAGTTTTAGCATTAATTCACATTGGACAACACAGTAATATGATTTGCTAAAATAGAACATTTTTCTCTTCTTTGGCTACTTAATAATTGGCTTACAAAACCAAATTCCAGCCCCAGCATATCTACAAAACACACCTACAAGTGGAAATACCATAAGTTGTCAGGAGAAAAGTTTTATTAAATATCAACAATTTTACCTACTTGATGTGTAATCACTAATTTGTTACCACTGATTATTATATACCTTTTGACAAAATAGATTTTCTCATGCTTTGCCTAGCTTACTCAGATATGTTTGTTGTTGTTTTGTTTTTAAATAGATATATCTTTGGAAAGGTTCAAATTAGCACCAACTACAGATTGAGAATCCCTAATCTGAAAATCTGAAATACTCCAAAATTGACATTGACATTCAAAAATATGGATTTTGGGGTCCTTATGCTAGTTATGCTAACTAGTAACATCTATGGAAATATTCCAAAATCCAAAAAGCTCTGAAATGTGAGACGCTTCTTGCCTCAGTCATTATGGAAAAGGGATACTCAACCCATACTGGCAAGTAAAGCTGAGCCACTGCATATTGATTTTCTCATGGTTAGCCCTTGGTTGGCATGACAAATTGTCTTCTTGACTTCCATTTTTTCCATATCCTTAATTTTAACAGTACTTTAAACATTGCATCCTTTCTTTATGGTTAATTAAAATGCTCTCTCAAAACAGAGGAAGAAGAAAGAAAAGGCAAATCAGAGCCTTGGTTTACCAACTCTAGTTAAAGTTTATAACTTCAGGCAACACAGGATGCCAGCTGGGATAGAAACAGTATAAATTAATTCCCAAATCTTAAATCCTACATCTATTTTGTTGAGATTTCACATTTCTAGATTATTTTTTAAAAAAATGCATTTTATATGGAGCATCATTTTACAGCACTCTAAGAGAATATTCAGGAACTGCAGTGATTCATACTTCCATTCATCTACAGAACTGGTAGTTGCATGGGCTTGTGTGTTCAGCATTTAAATGCATCTGTGGTAATGTTAAGATAATTTAAAAAAAATAATTGAAACTGGTTTATAAAAACCTGATTTCAAGTCTTAGATGCTAGTATTGGTTTAAGTTCCCCAAGCTCACCCAGCTCTAGGCATTTATAAAGAGAGCTGCCCTCCGGGTCTACAATGATCTTGGATCCATGAGCCTATAGGGGAGGAAAAGTAATATCTTTTCCTCATCTACTGCTGGGTTCATGAGTGACATCCCTATAACAAAAGACAAATTAACAAGATAAATCACAGCAAAAGTATTTGGCCAAATTTTTAGTTGGTGTGAAAACCTTCAAGAGATGAAGACCTAGAGATTCAACGAAAGCTGTGTCTGTTTATGTCCAGTCCAATAGAACCATGATGGGAGGACAAGAGAGTCTGATCTAATGGTGATTCCTGGGAGGGACATTAACAAGGCCCATTTGTTCAGATTCTTCTTATCATCCCTAGGTGGCGTTGCTCCTCTCTAGGGAAAGCACAGTAGACTTGTCACATGAAAGTCCTTTCAGGGGAGGAAAGAGGGAGAAGTCAGAGGGTCATCTCCCTGCTACAACTTTTTTCTCAGTGTCCATATGCCATATTGAGGGGTAACATGTTCTGAGCCCAAACAGGCTCTCAGACACCCACCCAAAAATTTGACATGCATGAGGGTGGGTTTATTTGCTTGGCCACTGATTTATCAGAGAAGGTAGGAAGCCATTTTACACCACTTGAGAGATTGTTCTGGAATGTAACATGGTAATAGAATCAAAGTGAAGTTGGAAGGGCCTTTGAACAAGACACTCAAATGACTTGAGAATTTGGGGACCTGGAGCCACAGCATCACACCTTTGAGACAAAGTGGCATTCTCCTTACTGAGCACAGAGCAGCATCAATTAACTCCACAGAATAGAGAACAGGAATGGGGCCACCCCAAAGAACTCTCTGCCACAGTGCTTATTCCCAGGGCCTCAGTGGAAAAGAACAGAACATGCTAAAGAGGCGGTGTGTTCCTCGGCAGAGGAGCAGTGGTCTCTGTAGGCTGGTGGACTGGGCAGAGAATTCTCCAGATAGGAACACGTGGCGTTCTTTGCTTGTTCTTTGAGTCATGTCGGGTGGAGAGTTCTGTTTCGTTTCGTTCTGTGTTGGCTAGTAACGTAGCATGATGGTGTGGAGCAAAGACCAGGGATTCAGCCCAGGTGAACCTGGGTTCATCCGCCCATTAACTGTGCTCACCATGAAAAGTTACCTGCCATCTCCATGCCTCAGTTTCTTTTAAGTAAAGGAGATGAAATACCCTCATGATGAGTTCCTCCCGCATGTGTTTTAGAAGGTCCACACAAACCCTGATCATAATCCTAGAAATAGTATTGGACTTGACTGATCCAGCCATAGTTTTGCTTGACCCTGAGCACTCAGGGACAAAATGAGAGGAGTAGGTGCCAAAATTGCAGCAAACAGGATAAACAGTGTTTTAATGAAATAATTTTAAAAACCAAAGTAATGGGGCCAGTGTTGTGGCACATGGGTTAAGTCACGGCCTGTAACACCTGCCTCCCACAGGAGTGCAAGTTTGAGTCCTGGCTGCTCCATTTCCAATCCAGCTCTCTGATAATACACCTGGGAAGGCAGAAAAAGATAACCTGAGTATTTGGCCACTGCAACCCAAGTGGGAGATCTGGATGCAGTTCCAGACTCCTGATTTTGGCCTGGCCCATTCCTGGTTGTTGTAGCCATTTAAAGAGTGAACCAGTACATGGAAGTTTTCTCTCTGTCTTTCTCTGTCGCACTCTGTCTCTTGCGCACACGCTCACACTCTCTCTCTCTCTCCAGCTCTGCCTTTGAAATAAATAGGTCTTCAAAAAAGTAAAATTTAATGCAAAGAATACTTCTGATGAGCACAATATCAATTTTTTAAACAAGATAGGGATTCATCAGCTTACAAGTATTTGTCACAGACACATGTCAGAATAGGCTGGTTGCTGAATATGAACAAAATTTGGATCTTCTTGGCTAAGATTCAAAGGGACAGAACTTGTCTACTGGTGAGATTCCCAACCTGTCCCCAAACTGTTTAGCCTTTGATACAATTGTCATTATATAATTATATGTACATATACTTGCATGCATATATTTCTATATACAAATATACCCTCATATATAGATAAAATTAGCATATTGACATGGGTCCAGATTTTGAAATCCAGTGAACCAATACATTTTGCCATTTAATACATTATAAAAGACTAGGAAATAATACTAAGGGGCCAGCGCTGTGGCACAGCAGGTTAACACCCTGGCCTGAAGTGCCAGCATCCCATATGGGTGCCGGTTTGAGACTCGGCTGCTCCACTTCCAATCCAGCTCTCTGCTGTGGCCTGGGAAAGCAATGGAGAATGGCTTGCGTCCTTGTGCCCCTGAACCCACATGGAAGACCCAAAGGAAGCCCCTGGCTCCTGGCTTTGGATGGGCACATCTCTGGCCGTTGTGGCCAGCTGGGGAGTGAGCCATCGGATGGAGACCTCTCTCTCTCTCTCTCTCTAACTCTGACTTTCAAATAAATAAAAAAAAAATATTTTTTTAAAAAAAGAAAGTAATACTAAGAAATATAATCTCTTATATACCAGCAATATTTGCTTTTACTTTTTTTGTTAGTTTCGAAGATAGAGACAGAGAGATCTTGCATCCACTGGTTCACAACCCCAATGATTACAATACAGGATTGGGCCAGATCAAAGCCAGGAGCCAGGGACTCAATCTGGGTCTCCCATGTGGGTGGCAAGGACCCAATTACCTGAGCCATCACCTGCTGTCTCAACTTCAGCAGAAAGCTGGAATCAGAAGCACAGCCAGGACTCAAACTCAGGCCCTCCAGCTGGGATGTGTGTGTCCAAACACCATCCTACACCAAATAGTTTTCTTTTCATCCATTTAGTGAATATATATTGAGTGAGTACACCATGCCAGGCACTAGGTAAATAATGAGTTTCGACTAGTGATTTCTCGATTTTTCTTCCTTGGATGTTAATTCAACATGCACATCAGACAAAGCTGATAAATTCTGAGTTTCTCTGATTGAAATGGAGATGGGGCCACCACCACCATCACCTCACTCCCATATTCTCCAACCTACAACCTTAGCCATTGAAGAGACTTTGAACTTCAAGGGTTTAAAAACAGCTATAACTGACAAATAATTATGTATTAAATATATTAAAGGAATAACAATGAAATCCTGAAAACAGAGGGGAAAAACACCTACCTGAGATCTATTTTTATGAGAATATTATGATTAAAAAAAACTGTATTTTGTCTGCATTCCAAAGCCCAATTAATCTCTCTGGGAGTTTTGCATTGAAACAGGCACCTGCTCATCTCTGAATAACCTTTAACATCAGTGAATTGCAGCCTCTATCCTAATTCTTGCCAGAGTATTGAGAAGTTGTATTTGCTCTCTTTATTTCTTTGGGCCTCTACAGACAGTTCATACCTGACATGAGAAAGGCACACATATAAATTCGCTGTCTCTATACTGGCTAAGGACTTTCCCCTGAAAATCCTGTGTCTACAGGAACAGAGTTCTGGAATTTTATTGAGCAACTGCTGTTGCCTAATTGACTGAGAAAGTAAAAATCAAGAATTTCTAAACCTGTCCTGTTTGCTCTTTGGAGACAAGGGCGATGTCTATAGAATATTTTTGCCTCTGTGACATATTTGAGATAGGAGACATATTAACAATGAGAGGGGTTTTAGGTCAGCATCACTCTGCATCATAGATGCCATTATCTGCTGATGTGCCCAGGCTGCAAACTGCTGAAAAATAATCCTTTTTGTGCCCTTGTCAGTGGCTTCAGCCTTGAGTTATAGAAAATCAGCTCTACCGGAGTCAGATAATCATTACAAAATGAATTTTGCTCTCGACTCAATGGAAGTAATTGGGGGAACATATCTGCTAGGTATAATGAAGATTATCTTAAGTTAAAGCTTTCTAGATCACAAAAAGTATTAAGCGCTGCGAAGAACTGAAGCAGCACGGGCGTGGGCAAATTATCCTTCAAACTGAATGTAGGTGATCACTTAAAAACGTGGACCTGCGCCCCCCGCCCCTCAAGTTTCTTGTTCTCCGTTCCTTGGCTCTGGCACGAGGGCATCCGGTTCAGCCCGCAGAGGTCTCTCCTTGCAGAGTGCACAGCTGATTTACCCAGCAGGCGGTGCGGTTCCAGCGGGGAAGTCAGAATGGGACTGACTGTTCCCTGGGGAGGGACATCCCGTAAAAACACCAAGGTTGAGAACTGTCATATTCACAGCAGTAGGTGCATTTTCCTCAGAAATTAATGGAGCAAGCTGGGCAAAAATGTTTTTAAGCTACATCTTCCCTAGAGTAAGATGCAAATTCAAAGCTCTTTTGAAGCCCTGGAATGAAAGTTAAAGATAAGACTTTTTAGTTTTTTTGACATTGATAATATAGGCAACCCTAGCACAACGAATATTAAATTGAAATGCCAGATAAGTGGGGGAGATGTTATTCAGGCTGTCTCCGACAGCAGCCAAAACTCGGTCTCAGCCTATTTGCCCATGCAGCTTTTAATATGTGATTACTGGGACTTTGCTGGTTCCTTCTTCCTTCAGTAAGTAATGGCCAAGCAACACTATCAAATTATGACTGGCATATTTTTAGGGTGTGATAAATATATTCACTGAGTGGCTTTGACCCTGAAAGTAACGTCTGGTAGAAAAGTAGAAGCAGCCTTTGGAAGTTCTCGGTTGAGTCTTGTGCAGGGCCAGGGGAGAGGAAACAGCATCACTTTTCTCTGCACAGCAGGCAATCATCTTAAATTATACATCCCATTCAAGAGAGGTAAGAGAGAATTATGTGCTAAACTTAAAGGAATGTACAGCCCATTTCGGAGAACTATTTGTTACACTTTCTTTAAAAATGTGCCCATAAATATGTTTCGAATGAGTTGGTGATGGTCACAGTTAAGGTTTCTAAGGCTTCAAAATTACCTCTTCTATTCACCTGGCTAAGTAGAGGAAAAACCCAGTACAGAAGTTCTTTCCACCTGGGAATTGTGCTCAGGACAGTTTCTGGCTGGGACTCTGATGCTCATCTTCATAGGACACAGCTCCTTACACACACACACACACACACACACACACCCTCCACACTAGCATCATTCCACTGATCTGAAAAACTATGGCGGGACCAGTGTTAATTACCTTGTTTAACCAAGAAGGAAACCGTGGCTCTTGGAGGTTAGATACTTTGCCTAAAAGGAGACAGGGAAACTTGTTCATTCACTCACTCCTCATCCATCCATCCATCAATTGAAATATTTCTTCAAGGAATACTCAACAAGTTCCTACTCTGTATCCGGTACATTGTTCCCTCCACCACGGCTTTCTCTGCCTTCCACCAGTCCTCAACCCCTTCTGTGATCCAGTTACAATGGAATAAGTACTTGAGATAGAAAAAGAGACTAAAAATTAGCAATTTAACTAAGTGATCGTTTAAGATCCTCTGTTGCTGAAATATTTATATGTTCATTAAAATGTTTGTATTTTCTGTTTCCCATTGACTTTCCAAATGTACACTTAGAGAATTCTGTTCCTCTCTTTTGTTTATTTTGCAACTGGAAGTTCAGAGCAAATTTTCAATGAATTTACATCAACCTTTTGGAATATTTTCTAATAAAAATTTTAATATATATATATACACATACATTATATCTATCTAAATGATATTTCCCATTGCAAAATATTCAAGGTCACACAAAACATGACCTGACTATTGTTCTCAGATAAAGCTTTTGTTTTAAAAGGAATTATTTTATATGTAAAAAAATAATTTATCAGTACTTGAAATCTTCAATCACCAAATTGCTGCCAGCATCAACAACAAAAAAAATTGGCCTCCAACTAATTGGAAAGCGCTGAAGCATGAGCAGCTGGGTGAGTCACTGTCGCTGATGATGTCTCCAATTGCTCATGTGTATTTATACTCTCTGATTCATGGGCATGCTTGCAGGAGGAGGAGCAGGAGTCCTCAGTTCTGCTTCTATGTTTGCGTGGGGGGGCGAGACATTTTTAAATGGCCTAACCACCCCCCTGCCCTTTGCAGAAAGACTGATAGGAAAAGATTTGCGGCTTGCTTGTGGATGTGAGAAATGGCCTGGATTATATTAAAAGTTGTCTCCAAACATTCCATAAAAATTATAATCGTATCAATTAAATGCTAGTGGCAAATATTTCAATTATCCTTAATGGGACAGAGCTCAGAAATGAGCATATTGGGAGACTACTTGTGCTTTATACGTAGCTATTCTCTTCAAAAAGCAACAATTATAGTTTTGCTCATGAAAATCAGTCCATAAAATGTAAATGTGCTACAAGCTTGGAGTTTATTTGAATGTAACATTACCATACGGTATTATAATAACCTTACTATTTCCTTTTGAAAAAGCTATAACAACGATAATTTAAAGACATAACATTACCACAGTCTTTCATTAAAATGCCATCTTTTGTGGACTCAGAACTTCTCTTGCTGCCTAGGACATCCAGCAACTTGATTAGGCACCTGTCATGTTGGCCCACAGGAAGGACCACAAGGAAGTCCTGAACTTCCATGCCGTCCTTTCACATTTGCATGTTTTAGGTGAAAACTGCTTTTGATTTTAGCCTTTGCTTTTCAAAATAGACTGGCCGATTTCAGTCCTTAACTTCATGGGAGGCAGATTCATTCATTCGTTTTCTCAATAGAACATTCTTTGTCCTCAACATGCTTTCTTAAAACATATCAAGAGATTTAAACTGAGATATAAGAAGCTCCCACTAGATGACACATTATTAAAACATCTGCCTTTCCATGAGCCATTCTGTTCCTTGCCGTTCCACATGTCTTTTCTACTTCACCAGACAAAATTGCCCAATCTAAATTTCAGCTCAAGTGTTTGATGGTTTTCACGCTGAGCTCAAACTGTTAATGCTTCCCTGAGAGAATAGAATTGAGACGGGATTTAATCTAAAATAACAAAATAGAATAAAGGTTTTACATAAAATAAGTAATGCCCTGCAAATTCTTATGCCAGTTGTTTTTTTTTTCTTTTCTAGATTATGCACGTAGTCCAGAGAAATGGCAAATCGCAAAGATTCAGAATTAGACTTGATAGCAAAGAACATCCTAAATAAATAAATGCTTGGTGTTGTTTGCCATCCAATTAATGTATTTTGTGGAGGCCAAATTAAAAAAAAAAAGCTATTCCTAATATTAAGAATTTTATCTTCATATGGTTATCTTAAACAGTGACATTTTCAAATATCATGTTGGGTAGCCATTGTGAACATCCTGGAAAATGCTAATTGGAAGAGAAGCTAATACCTTCCTTGGAAGATATGTCACAAAGCCTTAGACTTGCAACTAAGCATTCTCTTATATAACTCAGATGATCCCATTGACTATGCATCACAAAGCAAATTACCTGTACATAGCATGGCCGCAAAATCTAGCAACAGACTTTTGGAGAGAAACCCTGTGGTCTTTGCCAGAAGGACATTTTAAAATCTTTTGTTTCAATGAACGGATTGCGGTATCAGAACTATCTGTCCAGTGTTCCTTTTCCTTACGAAATGCCCCTGTACTGTATCCCACTCTCAAAAATAGGATCTCATTCAGATGAGAGGGGAAACAATGAAAGAAAGAAAAACAAGAACTATAGGTACATATGGAAAAGTATTAAACTAATTTTAACATGAAATCATAATTTATCTTTGTTGATATTGAAAAGAAAAATATCTTTTAAGCTGTTCCCTAGATACATGAATTTTTTTTTCTTATCAGTAGATTTTAAATGTAAAAAAAAATCGCATCAGGATATAAGTTCAGTTCTTTGAGCTATAATGAAGGAATAAATAAAACTGTAGCAACTTACCTCACAGGTGAGGCTAAATGAGAAAGAATATTTGGAAGGTGATTTGTAAAATTTTAAGCTTTATGCTCCTGTTCATTTTTTAGCTGTTACCTAGCAATCGCAGTGAATGATACCAAACAGTTTTGTTGACATCAGTTTATGATCAGATAATTAAATTATAGCTAATTCAAATATTCTTGGAACTATGAATTTATGTACCCAGTTATTTTACACAAAAATGTAGATGAATTCCTATTAACTGCATAGCTAAGGCGCCCACCAGTTTTTTGTTGAAGATTTGTTTTCCTTCTCTCTGCTTACTACTCATACTAAATAAAGACATAGAATATCTTTTTTCCATTTCAGATTACTACCTGGAAATAGCTCCTCAGAACAAAGGCCACAAAATGTGAGAATAGGAGGCTGAAGCTCATAATTGTGTCTCAATTTGTAAATGATGGGAAAACTTAGGTTTCTTACCAAATTAGAAATAAATCGGGCAAGGTTAAAATGAACTACTGAATAGAGACATGGACTCACCTTTTGACATATTCTATCAAGGTTTAATGTTAACTACTTGTAAAATTCGATGCTAATTTGAGTGATAATTTCTAAGCTGATGGTATTATTCTAGGATAGACACCAACTATTAATAAGTTGGCTGCATTATTTGGATGGAAGATATTTTATTCCTTCTGCCAAAATTAACATATGTATGAAGTCCCTAAACTTTTTGGTTTGGGTTTAAAAATTAAATTAAAATTCTATATATAGATAGAGATGGAGATAAGAGATTTTAAAACTATAGATAGATATGGAGTTGTATACTATAGATACATAGACCTATTCTATATATATATAATTTATACTTTATTACATATTACATAAGATATATGAAGTATATAGATACAGTTTTATACATTAAAAGCTATATATTTGTATAACTAACAGTACTCATAGGTGTCATTCATACATGGATGACCAGGTTGGAGGATGTTGTTAGCATTATTCCAAGAATAAAAGGTGAAGGAGTGATTATGATTCAAAGCTGAAAATGAATATTCAAAGTTGGAGATGTTTCATAAGGTAATTTCTATTTACCAGGAAACCATTAGAATAAACGTGATATTTCAAAGTTCTCTATGAACAGTCTATGTTAAGTAAGTAAATGAAAGCATGTCTACTTTAGGCTGGCTTTTTATACTATTTTGGGAAAAAGGAACAATGTAAAATGACCTATTAGTGTTTTTCTTTCTCTGTGCTTTTTTGGGTAAACATTATCGTTCCTGCTTAAATATCATGAACTCTGTAACACGTTCACATAGTATGGAATGCACCAAATAAGAAATTACACTACAGGGCAGTGTTGTCACCCTCCTGCCAGGTAGCACTCTCAGGTTGAGGACCCTCTTTCTAGCCCCTTTTCCTCTGAAGGGTGTAGCTCAGTGTCACAATACGCAAAGACCTTTCCTAGGTTAAATGCAAGAGCATATGTAAGTTGTTGGTACCTTTTCACCTTTGCAGACATGGTTCAAGAAACACACTGTACAGTAAGGGATGGAAGAGCAAAGATTGCTTACCGTATCCCATTCACGCGCTCAAGTTCCTGTGTAGTGTGCATTATCATCTCAGCTTTTACAGTAATGAAACTTAGGCACAGAGAGGCTAACTAATTGGAACAAAACCACATAATAGAAAATGACAAGTCTAGCCAGTCTGGCTCTAGATCCAATTCTCCATAATAGATCCCTCCCAGCAGCCAGTCAGAAGCTCAACTGCACCATTGACACTCTGGGAAGTGTCAAGGACATCTTTTCGCTCTAAACCTTAGTTTATTCTGGAATAAAGAAGAGAGATAATTATTCTATGTGTCTGGCACATGGTAAGCACCCAGTAAAGGTTAACTTGTCATTATTCTTGTAATTAAGTTGATGCTTTCCTGCACATACAGTGATTTCCCACCTTATCCGACATTTCACTTCTGTGTTTTGTAACCCATGGTCAATCCATGTCCAAACATATTAGCATTTCCCTTGATTCTTTCAAGAGAGAGACCACATCTACATAAATTTTATTATAGTGTGTTGTTATAAATGTTCTTCTTTATTATTACTTTTCTTAATTTCCTAGTTTGACTAATCTACATAGTATATGTAGTGTTTAGTACTATCTGCAGTTTCATCCACTGGGGGTCTTGGAATGCATCCTCTAAGGACAAAGGAGCAATATTGTATTCTTACAAAAATGTCTAGAAAACAGGTTCCTGAAAGCAGTGTGGCTAAATCACATTATGCTTCAAATTTGGTTCTTTATTATGATGTTAATTAGCAAAGAAAAGGCATCAAGTCCATTCCAATAGAAACGAACATCAAAGCAACCGAAAAAGTATTGCTTGATAATCTTAGTCCCTAAGAAAGTCACATTGATTGCCTTCATAGTAGGAAAAAGCAGTCTGGATGCTTTAAGAAAACAATAAGTGACCTCTTCTTTCTACAAGTAAACAAAAATCAGCCTCATAAATTTACTCTCCCGTTATCACCTAATTCACAAACATAAAATACTTCTTTCTTTCTTTAACTTACGTAGCCTGCAAATATTTTTGGTCATGCATACACTATTTTAATTGTTGTTTTTTCAGTTGTTTATATGCTCATTTTGTTCATTCTCATCAAAGAAGCCATACAGGAAATGAGTAGTGAAATTGAAAGTTATGAATGCCTAGGTACAGGCTGTAGATTTGCTGTAGAGACGTTTATGTTTCTTTCAGTTTGTGAATTCTTAAACGCAAGGTATTAAGATACACACACACACACACACACACACATATATGTATGAACTGAAAAAAATAAATGTTTAATCTGTGACTATGGAGAAATTCTTCTTCCCTTTTGCCTTCTAAAGAATGTTCTCTTACTAACATGAAATATACTTTCACTTTTTCTATCACATTTTTCTTGAATATCCATTGCAGGTTTTGTGTCTATATTGTAGTTACCGGTTATTTTATAAGCCCGTCTTTAATCATTTTCCCATCCATTTATTAAAATTTAAAAGAGGCAGCCAAACGTTTTTTCACAAGCAGTGGTTCTTCTGTCATGTGATGTTCAAGTGCGTGTAGTAAGGTGTGAGCCATCTCCCTTGTAGACTATAAAACAGAGGATATCCCAGATGATAAAAAGAGCTGTTTCTATCATGTGCATGTGATTATTCTCAAACCTAGAAGAATTTTACAATGTACAAATGCGACCATAAGTGGCTAAGTCTGAATTTCTTCTTTCACACAAGGTAAAATGCGTTTTTGATTTTATACTGGAAGGACTTAATATCCACTGTCAGACTCATATTGAACAACCATTTCCCTAGTAGTTTTCAATGGAATTATCCAGAACTTCTATCATTCTTCCCAATTAATATCGCTCTTCGGGATTTTTTTTTAATTACTGTTTTTACAACTGAAGACTGCTGTGACGCGTCTCTGTGATGGGAAGTGTAATTTTACCAGTTGCGGTCACAAATAGTATGTTCACTCTATGATGCTAATTGAGTGATCCTCATCAGAAATGAAGACAGAAAAAAAAAAATCATAGTCATTCTGCAGATAAAATCCTTAGCTTTAATAAGGCAGAACTTTTTCAAACATACCTATGGGGTCTCAGTAATAATTTTGAAAGATTTTTGCCAAAAGATAAACATGAGAATTAAAAAGAGAGTGAATAGCCTTTTAGCAGCAGCAGGTGTGTTTTTAAAATAACTGATTTAAAGTTTACTTGTAGGCCAGCTGCTTTTCCAGTTACAGATCCTACTTCTAAGACTTCCTTAGACATATTTTTATTACATATATAATTTATATAATTTTGACATTTTACATTTGGTTCGACTCGTCGGCGGCCGAAGTCAAAATGCCACAGTAGGAAAACAGTGAAAGGTATCAATGCCAGTCTCAGTTCTGTTAATTCATCTCATAAAAATCCTTCAAACTTGTATTTCAAAAGGCTAAGCAGTAATTGTTAGCAGTTCTCTATCACAAACCCAACACCTCTAACAGATGATCTCTGCTGAGTTTCTCCTTTTATGTGGAGTCCAAGCTTGCCCTGACTCCTCTTTGAGTTTTGTTTTTGGCTTTTTGTTGTTTTTTATTTTTTTTTAGTCTGGTTTCTGCACACAACATACTTATCTAAAGCAAAATGAAGGTTCACAAACTTTTCAAATTTCTTCAGTTTTATATGTTTTTAAATTACAGGGCTAGCTAGCATCTGCACATTTTTAGTTTGTTCTTTTTTCCCTTTGAAAGGATCTGACTTGTGCTTAGAATGCTACTTGTTTTGTATCTCGCAGCTCTCGCATGTGTGCCTGCGTGTATGTATTTTATCCCAGCTAGTTATAACCTGATAACCTGATTTCATACTGTGCTTTCACACAACAATTCAGTCATCAAACTAAAGCAACACAGTCAGTGGTCACATTAACCATCATTTTGCTTGATCACTCGGGAGAGATTAAATTTATTCATTTTTACTATAGATAATCAAATATTAAAACATGCTAAAGTACAAGGAGGTAGAACTAGTGAGCTGTGACATGCTTATTGCCAAAACAATATCTTACGTGTGATGTGCAACACTTCTTGGCAAAATGTTTGGAAGGAATTTCATCTGGTCTTTTTGCTTCTCATTTGCATTTGGTTTATCTAAAGTGAAATCCATTCAATTTTATTGAACTGTAATTCTAGTAATTTACAATATTTACATGCTGTGGTTAGATTGAAATCAGTCCTTAATTCAAATTCAATCTAAATTTACTGCATAGTAATTAGGGCTTTGTAACTGACACTAGGGGCCTATTGATTTAATGAAAAACTTAACCTTACAGTAAGTGTTTAATTAGTTGCTGCAGTAGATTCTGTTCTGTCCTAAATTGTGGACTTTAGAGAATCAGGTACTAATTTAAATTACACAACTATATAAAGATCAGAACTAATTTTTTTAACATGTAGCCTAACAGATGAATTAATTTCTTCCTCTTTGAAAAGGATAGGGGAAAGAGGCGGTAATGAAAGTAATTTCCTACCCTGCCTAATTTTATGTAAGGCCTGGCTGGCTGTGCTGGAAATGATTACCTACCTGTGTTAAATATTGATATAAAGAGTTATGAAAATTAAAGTCAATGAGATTTCTTTAAGGATTATTTTGTAAATGGAAAAACTGAAACAAGTATACATATCTACTTAGAGCAGAAAGACTCGAGGTATAGAAAGAAAAAAAAAAGTTTACGCAAAATAAAACTGAAGGTGTTTTTCTTTAGATAATATTAATCAACAGCCCAAAGTTTCATTTTTAGCAATATTAATTTATTTCTGAATGAAACTTTAAAACATAAGCCTAAACCAACAATGATGATTTTTAGATGGCATTACTGATTTTCTCTGTGGATACAAATCTAAGTCAAAACAAACTATGTTAATTTTAAGCAATATTTTTTCCTCATTGACTAGAAGAATTATAAGAAAGCCTTGAAAGACGGACACTTCTAAACTGAATTTCAACCTGTCTGTAACTTGTCAGCTCCGTGACTCCTTTCTCTTGGTACACATTTGTGTTCTCAAAGCTAGAAATAGTGATGTTTCTATATAAAACCGTGAGATTAATGCCAAAGGAAAGACGACTCCTGCAGGCACATTATTCATCACTTGCCTAATTCATATTAGATGTACTAGAAGTCCAGTGAAAGGAGACTTTTTTCCTAACTGGTATCACTTAGATTTTTCCTTTTCTTGTGAAAAAATGCAGGGAATTGTTTGATGGCAAAGAAGTAAAATTAAAAACTTTTAAGTTGAAGCGTTCAATATTTGTATGTATTTTTTTTTTTGAATTAGTAAAACAACTGTTAAAAACAGGCTAGGCAGATAGCACCATTAACATATGAAATCCTTGCAGAGAAACAAGGAATACAGTCAATTCCTTAATACTGCACTGGTAAGGAACATCACAGTGTGAACCAAGCATTTCAATGTTGATCAACATTGAATTAGCTTGCGATATGTAAGCATTAACTGCTAAATAAGAATACAAAATGCAATCTAGTTTATGTCTCAAAATGATTGGAACACCTGTTTCAAATCAACCAATGCTTATTAAAATCAAAACCATTCAATACAAAGATTCCTTGTCTTAGAAACTTTGATGTTTATAAATATCTATGAGTGAAGAATGCTGATTTATAACTGCTATTGTGTAGAGAGATATGAAAATGCTATTTTAAAACATGAAAAAGCAACTGTAATATGCATTTGAGTGCATCTAAGACTTTATTCTGTAAAAGACATCGCAAAAATACCCTCCTTTTCTTGACACCGCGACAGAGTCAGACTTCACCCCCTTGACAGTACACCAGATTCAGACCTGGCTCCCCCAACGCACCTCTGCATGAAGGCAGTACACACCAGGGACAGAAGGTGGAACACCACACTCTCGTCTCGCGTTCGCGCTCGCCCTGATGAATGGCACACACAGAAGCCATATTGCCCATCTCTCAGAGTGGCCTTCACTGCCAGCACAGCTGAGATCCGGAGGCTGGCCGCACTCACATTGTCAGCTTAAATACCCAGTAAGGACTCAAACTGGGAATAAGACAAAGTACCATAGCATGTTGATCCACTTCACTGGCCTCACCAATTAGCTGTGAAGAATATGGCTCATTTAGAAGTGTATATGATAATACTGAGGCATAACTGAAAATTAGATATATAAAAAAGGAGGTCATTAGCTTGCTCTTGTCTTATCTTCAGCTAAATGAAACGCAGATAAAATCAAATAGGAGAAGTGAAGGCTTCGGAAGCTCCGGAGCCCTTTCTTGTGTACTTACATTAGATGGATCTCTATAAAGAAAGTTTATAGCATTGCTATTTACAACACCGCAGTTAATGTTGTGTTACAGTTTTCATTACCAGCCTCTATTTTCAGAGGTGCATAGCTCTAACATAAAAATTTGTTCTAGGTTAAAAAGAAAAGCAGCATAGTAGATTACAAACAGAAAATAAACCTGAATGCAATATCCACACAATGTTCGAAGTATCAGAATTCCAAGGTAACGTTCAATTATGTTGATACCTTATA
Organism: Oryctolagus cuniculus; assembly: GCF_964237555.1. Lineage (NCBI taxonomy): Eukaryota > Metazoa > Chordata > Mammalia > Lagomorpha > Leporidae > Oryctolagus > Oryctolagus cuniculus. The sequence goes on from NC_091433.1 coordinate 63,353,619, forward strand.
GGCATTAATGATTTCTGATGGATTAAAAATATAATCTTCAATTAGAAAACTAAATGTATTCTTCCAAAATATCTACTCCAGAGATTTTTTTGTGAGTAAAATATGTAAATATGACTCATTGTAAAATTTAGCCAAACAAAGGCTCTATGAATTTGCAATTACTTAAAATTATAAGTTTACATCACCTTTGGTACATGGATCATGCTCTTACCAGGTAAACACGTCAGGAAAACTATAAAGTCATATAATATATGATCTTTGTTCTAAAAAAATTCTTATAGTCAATTAAAGAATGTAAAGCATTTTCAACCGCAAGAGAGGGGCTGGAACAGAGCTGCAAGAGAATTGCAATACGTACCCTTGGTTTAGGCAGGCTGGTAGATTGGCTGCGGGTTGGTTTTGTTTGAATGACTATTTGTGTTTTTTAGCTTCTAACCCTGGCACTGTTACCAGCATACCTGCAAATCCACACCTGCCTTGATTTGTTCACAAAGTATGGTGAACGGCACGGCTTAAGACAATAGAAGTTTATGCCTCATGGTTGAGAGGGTGGGAAGTCTGAGATCAGGCACTGGCAGACTCAGCTTAGGGGAGAGCCTGCTTCCTGGCTGGTGGATACCACTTTCTCAGTGTGCTGTCCTTCTGGGGCACTGATCTCGTTTGTGAAGGCTCTGCCCTCATGATCTAAGTACCTCCCAAAGGCCCCACCTCCTAGTATCAACCCTTTGGGTATTACAATTTCAGCATATGATTTGGGGGGGTCACAAACCTTTAGATCATAACAATACCTAAATCATCTCAAGATATCTGGTCTACCAGAAATCCAGAAACCATCAATTACAGTGAAAGGGTCCAGAAAACCAAATTTGGGAGACCTCTGTCAACAATTGATTGACCCTAGTTTGAAATGGGCCTGTGATATCCAGACTCCTATATATCCCTGAAGGCCATAGGGCAAGGGAGATACGATGTCCAGGCTTAACACATACCTTTTGCTGGCAAGACCTGCCTTTGGGGAACAATGCAGACATAAAAAATTTCCCAGTCTGATAGTTTGGCTCCTGAAACTCTAGGTGTAATACTGACTCCTGAAAGTCATGGAACGTGTCTGGTTCCAACCAAGCAGAGATTGGGATTGCATACTGGGCTGGGCTTTGAGAATCGTAGTAGACAGCCTCCGAGTGTTTGGAGGGAAGGCAGTGGAACAAACCTGGCCTTTGCAGTCAGGCAACCAGTTGGATTTTGGGCTTTGCCACTGAGTCTCTACTTCTCTGAGGTCTTTTCCTCTTAATGGGAAAAATGGTATTCACTTTGCATGTGGTTTTGAGGACCAGATGAGATTTCATATGTAAACTATATACTATGCCCTCTCTGGATGGAAGTGCTAGTGGTTAGTACCCCGCCAGTACAATTGGTGGAAAGTGAAGGGTTGGCAGCAAACTTTTCTATTTTCTTTGGGTTATCTCCAAGCCTTCCACATCTCTGACTCCCCTGAATTCTCACTATGTGAGATTACTAGGCAGCAAAATCTAGACAAGCCACAGAGTGAACATCACATCGTTCTCTTTGCAGAATTTATTTATTATTTTTGAGTCAATAATCAGTAATATTTGGAAATTTGACTTTGAATTTAAAAAAAAAGTAGGGAAAGTTGACAATGTTAGTACGATTTGGACTCATTTCCAAAACTTTCTGTAGGTTAGATTCACATTCAGCCACCTAAGTGGCCATCTTCAAAATAGCTTCATATTTTGTCCATCTCATATAATAAAATAGATTCAAATAAATATCATGCAAACTTACTAATAAGTTGGCAAAAAGCAGCTGGCTTGACTATTGCTTTGTTTACTTATACATGATCTTTTACATAGACATATCTATCATAACAAATTTAAGTTACAAGAGTCAGTTTTCCTTTCCCTCAGATTGAGGACACATAGTAAACAGCATTGAAGCCACCAAATCACCCTCATCAGTAAATTTTCCAAATGAAACATTTGCCAATACTCGCCTCTTCAGGAACCTGTCCAAGGCGCCGCTCCGGCATGCTGAGCTGTGCACAGATCACCCAGCAGCCGTGGCTTCTTGTCATGACTGGCGTTACTGAGACAAGGGTTGTCCCAGCCTCAAAAGAATAGCCTCTTGAGAACTCCTCCAGACGCCGTGGCAAGTGACCGGACGGGACCCTCCCCGGAAGTTGACTGAGAGCGCTGAGTGCTGAGAAAACCACTCATTCACCTGCGGGCAGTGGTGTTGCAATTCTGCAAATGCCCGGTGTTTCTTGCCAAGGCAGCCTCCGGCATGAAAACCGCTCTCCTACTCTGTGAACTCTTTTGAGTCTAAGGGCCGCACTGTCTGGCATCCTAACTGCACCACTTCTGACAAAGCCCTGTCTGGGAAGAGCTATCAGGAAGCTCCAGAGGAAGGGGACAACTTCACAATAGCCAGGGAAAGCAGACGGCTACACTCACCATGGTGTGCGGTGTGTGTGTGTGTGTGTGTGTGTGTGCCCTGTGTGTGTTGATGTTAAATTCAGATAAGGCTGAGACTAAGCAATGTAATTATAATCACATGGGTTCTGAAGCGTTGGTCATTTATTTACAGTCCTGCTTCTAGTTTGGGAACTGGAACATTTGTTCTGGGCTCTGCTTGAATCATCTAGAAGGCTCTTTTTTTTTTTTCTAACAAGTTATATAAAATATTGACCAGATAAATGGAACAGTATAATGGGCAACATAACATAATAATATATATGTGCATGAAATTAGAAATTTCATATAAAGAAAGCTATGGTTATTTTTAATTTTTTTTTTTTTTTTTACTTTAGAGGCAGAGAAACACAAAAAGAGAGTTAGAGATCTTCCATCTGCTTGGCACTCCTCAGAGGTCCACACTCAGTCTGGGCCTCCCACGGGGGTGACAGAGCTATCACGTGGTGCCTCCCAGGGTGTTCATTAGCAGGAACCTGCCCTCAGAAGCGGAGCCGGGGCTTGAATCCAACTTATTAGTAAGTTGCATGTGAGATGCAGGCATTCCAAGCAGCGTTTTATCTGCTGTGTCAAATGCTCATCACCAAAGTTATCTTTTAAGATTCCATTCCTCAAATAAGTAATTTCTCCTTTTTTTGAAATCCTGGTTTTAAATATAATATTAAGGGAAAGTTCACGGAAAAGTTAATTTTCAGCTCAATATAATAGATCATTAATAATTTTTTTTTCCGTTTCTAAATTCTCCATCAGGGTACCTTGGTGGTTTAGTTAGGACTTTTGTAATATTTCCAAATCATTTGATTTGAGAGTAGGTCAAATAAAATTCTTCTTAACCTCGCAATTTATATTGTAGTATGCTTGTGGGGAGCGCAGAATTATTTTTATTCTGATCACCTCTTTTGTTTGCAGTTTGAACAGGGAACATTTTTAATGTATACCTGGGGATGACTCAGTATCACCAGATGGTATTTTGCCATCCAAAGGTTCCACTTTGCCTGTTTCGCAAGTTTGTGACAGCCCACAGGGATGTGCTGAGGCATCCATCCAGTCAATAACGTATCTGGGACAACACAAACACTGCAAACATCTCGATGAATTTAAACTGCATCCGTTACTCCTGCTCCAACAGAATCGGTTGATAGAGCAAGGCATGGCATTCCACTCTTAAATGCCCTCAACTGGGAACAAAGGACAGAATGGCTTTCAGAAGCGTTCAAAAAGTGCTGAAGAAAACTCCTGCTTGTTGTATGCTGGCCCTCATCTTGGGTGCAGAAAGTCTTACAAGTAGAACACCCTGCATATTGGAAAGAATTATAATAGTACAACGGTGGTTGTTATCATCATTGCCACCAGTCATGTTATTTTCAACAATGAGAATTGGTAATGTGATGTGTGCTGTGCAGAACTTTTACCCTTTGATGAGTCTCTGGGGTCTTGTGCTATGGAGCAAATAATTTTCCATCTGTCTTCACATTTTTTCAAGTATCATGCTCTCTGGTGACTTAAAATTTCCTAGGCATTCCTCGCTCCACCCTCCGAAAAATATAATTTTACATGTTGCACACAAAACAAAGTTGTTATTATTTAACACATTTTAAAACTAAAATTATTTTCTAAAGTTTTGCAGATTAATTTTGACTACCTAAAAGTTTATTCTTTGGAATGCTTTTTTTTTTAATTTATTTATTTGAAATGCAGAGTTACAGATAGAGAGAGACAGAAGGAGAAAGAGACCTACCACTTAGTTCACTCCCCAAATGGTCTCAAGGGCTGGACTAGGCCAAAGCTGGAAGCCAGGAACTTCTTCCAGGTCTCCCACATGGGTGTCAGGGGCCCAAGCATTTGGCCATCTTCCACTCCTTTCCCAGGCTATCAGCAGAGAGCTGGATCAGAAGTAGAACATCCAGGACTCAAACCATTGCCCTTTATAGGATGTGGGCACTTCAGACAGTGGCTTTTACCTGCTACACCACAGCACTGGCCTCACAAAATGCTTTGGATACTTTATGGATTAGGAAAGTAAATTTACGGTCTACCTGAAAATTTTTGTTTTTAAATGTTATAGTCAATTTGTTACTTATTTGTTCACCTTATTAAGAAAGAATTAGGGGCTGGCGCAGTGGCATAGTGGGCTAAGCCTCTGCCTGCGGCGCCAGCATCCCATATGGGCTCTGGTTCCTGTCCTTGCTATTCCTCTGCCAATCCAGCTCTCTGTTTCAGCCTGGGAAAGTAGTGGAAGATGGCCCAAGTCCTTGGGCCCCTGCACCCACATGGGAAACCCAGAAGCAGCACCTGGCTCCTGGCTTTGGATTGGCCCAGCTCCGGCTAATGAAGCGATTTGAGGAGTGAACCAGCAGATGGAAGATCTCTCTCTCTATTATGCCTCCCTTGTCTGTAACTCTGCCTCTCAAATAAATAAATAAATAAAATCTTAAAAAAAAGAAGGAATTAAACTGATAAACACCAGGTAAAACAGGAAATATTATATTAAAATTCACATTTAAGATATTGCTTATTGCTTTTAGTCTTTTTTGTGAAATAGAAATAAAAGATGCATGTACTATGAAAAAAATGACACCATTCATCTTCCCATTACAAAGCTATACATATTATTAATGCACTTTAGAGAAAGTAAATGTATATGCTCATTATTCAAAGTGAAATGGATTTTTGTTTTATTTATCAAAATTTTTTTGCAAATGTATTTCCCCAAATCTGCTGTCTGTTTCTCTTACCCTGAATCTTAGCAAAACAGCCTAAGAACAAATAATGAGTAATAAATTGTTCCTTACATTTTTGAACTATGCAGTCTATATGTTTTAAAAGTTATGCCTCGACAAAGTAAGAAGCAAATAGCATTTCCCATTATGTGAGATATGTGTTTTAGGATTTTTAAGAATATGGATATAGATGGTGCTCCCAATTAATCACTTTTGAAGGCTGTTGAATAGTGCTAAGTAATGATTCTCTTGAAATTCATTGTTGAAAGTTTGCAGAGATGAGTGCTATTAAAGTATATTATTCTATGTATGATTTTGCTTTTAAACCAGGAAAGTGGATGATAATTTGTAGTTTTCTACATTAGTAATTTATCTACTTATGTAAATCAATTCACTTAATATATTCTGACAGTTTCGTCCTAACAAAGAAAAAGTGCATACCACTTTCTTAACACATTACACAAATTTTTAAAAATTGGAAATCATGTGATAATTTCTTTATCTTTTCTCTTGTTCTAGAGAACAGAATTTTAGGAGCAAAGTAAACTAAGCTGAATAAACCTAAGCTGTTCCTTCTGCTTGGCAGTGCTTGGTAAACTTTGTTGTCATCTTATCTGCATTTACCATTACGCAAACATAGTGTTGTCTTACTTCTGTAGCGTTGATGCATTCACTGCTAATGTTGTATTTAACCTTCAGAGTTGGGTCTAGAGATATGGGAGTATATAAGTGAGAAAGGGGCTATGTTCCAGTTCTGAAAAACAACTCTTAATTTTGAAGAATTTTTAAGATGTAATGAAATACTGCGTCCCTCTTTCACAAAATACCACATATTTTAGTAGGTCTCAAATGAATGGTCTGTAAAATTTCAGTTCATTCCTTATTGAAAAAAATTATTACTTAATTGAAAGGCACAGAGACAGAGACACAGAAAGAGATTTTCCCATCTACTGTTTCACTCCTCAAATGCTAGCAACAGCTAGGACTGGGCCAAACCAAAGACAGGAGGTGGGAAGTCAGTCCAGAGCTCCCATGTGGGTGGCAGGGACTCAGCTGCTTGAGCCATCACCTGCTGCCTCTCAGGGTGCGCATCAGCAGGAAGCTGGAATCTGAGGCATGGTCCATTCTCAAACCCAGACACTCTTTTACGGGATGTGGTGTCCCAAACTGTCTTTTTTAATTTGAAGATGTATTTATTTGTTTGAAAGTCAAAGTTACAGAGAGAGGAGAGACAGACAGGCACAACAAGGTGGGGGGGGGGGTGAGTAGGAGCTGTGCCAGGCTGAAGCCAGGAGACAGGAGCATCATCCAGTCCCCTATGTGGGTGTACGAGCCCAAGTACTTGCGCCATCATCTGCTGCTTTTCCTAGGCCATTAGCAGGGAGCTTATTCAAAGCGGAGTAGCCAGGACATGAACCAGTGCCCATGTGGGATGCCAGCATCACAGGCAGCAGCCTTACCCACTAAACCACAATGCCAGCCCCTGAAACAGTGTCTTAACCACCGTGCCGAATGTCTGCCCTCTTCATAAAACTACTTCTACCAAAATAGTAGTATACATCTTTGCCTGTGATAAAAATTATCATTTCCATAATTTTCATACAAACTGGGCATAGATTCTGTCTTTGTAACACAGATTTTATATCTCAGCTACACCATGCAGTATAATACAACATGCAGACGAATTCTCATGAATCACAGGTGAGTCACTTTACATGTCTGGGTTCTCTGTTCTGATCAGTGTGAGGAGTCTTAAATGAGTTCTTAGAAAATGCCTGTTCTCGGCTGGCGCCGCGGCTCACTAGGCTAATCCTCCGCCTAGCGGCGCAGGCACACGGGGTTCTAGTCCCGGTCGGGGCGCCGGAGTCTGTCCCGGTTGCCCCTCTTCCAGGCCAGCCCTCTGCTGTGGCCCAGGAGTGCAGTGGAGGATGGCCCAGGTGCTTGGGCCCTGCACCCCATGGGAGACCAGGAAAAGCACCTGGCTCCTGGCTCCTGCCATCGGATCAGCACGGTGCGCTGGCCGCAGCACGCTGGCCGCGGTGGCCATTGGAGGGTGAACCAACGGCAAAGGAAGACCTTTCTCTCTGTCTCTCTCTCTCACTGTCCACTCTGCCTGTCAAAAAAAAAAAATAAAAAAAAATGCCTGTTCTGAAAAAACTATATGAAGATTGCAAAATTATTTTGCACCAAAATAAACGTTTCTTTTAATTTCATTTTCCATGACTGTCTTGAAGTACCCATTAATGTGCCAACATTTATATAGTCATTCCAGATCTTTTTATGGAGCTGAATGCCTCTATATAGCACTGACAACAGCCAACACAACAGTAATAAAATCAAATGCTTATATAGGATTTCCTATGCAGGTTTACATAGGGCTGGGTATAGTCAAGGGGCTTGGCATACACCTGTTGGGTAGAAACTTTAATTTTTTCTGTTTTATCAATGAGGAAGCTGACACAGGACAGTTAAGAAACTTGCCCAAGGTTCCACATCTATAAGAGGTGAGCCAAGCATTGTGTTCTAGAAGATTACTACCAGGGACTGTACTGTACTCTCCCTCAACTGTCCATCGAGTGCCTCCACTTAACTGCCACAGGCAGCAGCTAGAATTTGAACAGCTGAACACTGCAACCTGCCAAAGCCTGCTGCCCTTTTGCCCTTGTTATCTACATAGCCACTCATTTCCTTTTTATTTACCTTCCATCTCCATGCCTAGTGCCACCTTCATAAAATACACACATTGCAGGTAAGAGTTTGCTGCGGTAGTTAAGAGGCATCCCATATCAGACTGCACAGACTACAGTCCCAGCTCTGCTTCTCATTCCAACTTCCTACTGATGTGTACCTAGGAAAACAGCACGTACTGGTTCAAGTACTTAGGTCCCTGTCACCCCACATGGGAGATCCAGATTTGGTTCCTAGCCATTGGCTTCAGCTTGGCCCAGCTTGTATATTTAGGACATTTGAGGAGTGACCCAGCAGATAGAAAATCACTCCCTATTTCTGTCACCAAATGGAGTAGTTACTTATTTGCCCACCAGACCTGAAGTTCCAGAAGGCAGGTCCTTTGCAGATATTAAATATATATTGGAGAGATACATATGTGGATGTATATTCAAAGATATTGAAGTCTTTGTAATGCCTTTCAAATAAATATATGAAAATTTTAAAATAAAGGGTTCACATTCTTATTTTATTCCCCAATTAAAATTTTTCAACCATTCCCCTTAGTCTTCAAGATATTGTTGTAACTTTATCATAAACCCCTGCTTCCATTCCAGTACTATCTTTCCAAATTATTCCCCAATTTCTATCTACTTCCTCTTTCTTCAATCTCACACACTTTCTTATTCTAATCAGTTACCTTTTGTTTTCTTGGCTGTTCATAACCAATGCGATCTATATGTTTATTTCTATGTCCATAATAACTGGCTAAGAATGTACTAAGTTTCAGGCACTGAGTTGAATATTCAGAGCCAAGGATAATCAACATAGACATAGGTCTTATCTTCCCTGAGTTTACAGTTTAGCTAATTATAAAGACAAATAGTTCTTTAGAGAGTAAGAGCTGCAAGATGGAATAACCATGCTCTTTCAATGCAGATTTAGGAGAAACGAGACTTGCACTACTAAGCTAAGTCTGGGCTACAAACTAAAGATGTAAGAGAAGGTAAAGAGTTCAGAAAACAGCCCTCCGGCTTTGGGGGCCGCATCTACAGTGGTCTGAGAGGTCTGATATCTCCCAGAGAAGACACATGCAGTGGGATCTGAAAACGTGGTCCCCACAGAAGTTGAGAGTAGAAGATGGCTACCAAAGAGTAGGGAAAGATTGATTAGCTAGTGCTGCATTTCAGTTAGGAGAAAGACATACTAGTGCACTGTTTCACAGTAAGATGGTGATAGTTAATGATAATGTACTGCATACTTTTCTAGAACTGGAATGTTTTCATTACAAAGAAGTGGCAGATGTTTGAGAATATAGATATGTTTGCACTGACTTGAACACCATTCAATGTTGAATGTTTCATGGTACCCCAGAAATAGGTGTAATTTTTATATAACAGCTTAAAGGTATAAATGGGAATGAACGTTGTGGCTTAGCAGCTCGGATGCCACGAGAAGCCTGCATTCTGTATCAGACTGTCTGGTTTGAGGCTCTGTTTCCGATCCAACTTCCTGCTAATGTGGATCCTAGAAGGCAGCAGATTATGGCTTAAGTAGTTGAGTTTCTGCCACCCACGAGGAAAGTCTGGGTGGACTTCTTGGCTCCTGGTTCCAGTCTGGTCCAGCCCTGGCAGTTGCAGGTATTTGGGGAGCGTGCCAATGGATGGAAAGGTGTCTCTCTCCCTCTCTCTCTTCTCTCTTCTTCTTTTTCTTCTCTCTCTCTCTACTCCCTCTCTCTGACTCCCCTCTCTCCCTCTCCTCTTCCCCTTTCAAATAAATTAAACAAATAAATAAAACTTAAACATTTTTTAAAAGGAGTCTATACAAGCCACCAAAAAGAAGTGAAAATCTTCCAGAAAACTTCCCTTCCCTGCTTAGTGAGATCGTCCAACGTGCCTTTTTTTGTCTGTCATGATGGAGCATCACCACATGGACTAGTTGCTTATTTGCCCACCAGACCTGAAGCTGTTTAGGGCTGGTCCTTTGCAGATACTAAGCAAATGCTGGCGATAGTGCTCCTGCTCTTTCTCACTCTCTCTAGGTTTATGTTAAAAGATACTGAAGTTTCAGCAGTGGGGTAATGATGTGGTTTTGTGTGTAAACATGATGTAGGAAAAAATATAACTATAGATTTAAAGAGACTGAGAGAGTACAGTGGATTTTGTGTATACAAAATGAGAAATTAAATCTGTTAAAGATCTAGGTCATAATTAAAAAGAAAATAGGAGAAAATGAATGTTTGAGGAATTTTTTTTTTGCTTGTTCAATACCAAGAGTTTTTATATAAGAAAGGAACTAACAAAGAAATAGAAAATACCCAGAAATATTCTAGGTACTGTGGAAGAATAGGAAAGGACACACTTAAAAAAAAACCAAATCGTAAAACATCACTGATCCAGTTTAATTGAGGTGCTTACTATTTACTTTTGGAGACAAAATATTTCCCAAATGAATTCAGAGTGGCTACCAGCTACTAGCAAAACATCAGCCAGCTGCCAAAGCAAATGACCAGAAAGTGACAAACCACAGATATTAAGTCCCAGGCATTAACAAGCAGATATTGAATTTATTCTGTGATCACTTAGAGCTGTCACAAAAATGAACACTAGGCCTCAATGAAATGAACAGCGCTCAGGGTAAATAAATAACAGAGAACTATAGAAGAATCTAAACCTGGAGGACAGAAAAAGAAGTTGTTTTGTACATATGGAGCTACCTATTTATTTTATAGACAAAATTAAATCTTTGACTACGTGATATTGAAAGTAATTTAATACTTTCCCTTCTCTTTAGTGTTTACAGGCTGGCCACTTATGATTAAATTTTCTCACCATTCGTTCATGTAGTTCATTAATTTTTTTTTACATTCTCACATATCTATCTAACTATGCTTCTTCAGTGATCAATTACCGACAGGCCATGTATAATTAAGGATTTAGTAAAATATATTTTTATGATGAAATAAAATTATTATGCTATTCTTTATTTAGACCGTTTCTTGCCATTCAACTAAAATGTCACTCTGTAACTTTTCAGTGTATGACTTTAAATGCTCCTTTAAAAAAAAGCCATAGTTTATCTGAATTCAACACATTTGTTAGCACTGATTTACAATGGAGCGTGTTTGAAAGTACATGTAATATGCACATGCCAAATGAATTCATTAAGACCAGTGTGATTACAGCGAATGTCAAATGAATTAATAATAATGGGACCTCTAAGTGTTATCATTACTTTCACAGTGTGTTCCTGTTTTTATACTTATAAGCCCTGAGGATTAATGACACTCGCATATTACCTTTGTATATTAATTGTATCTTGATAATCAAAGGTTGATCTAGCAATCCTGTGGGCAGTAAAATTTTCTAACCCCCTATATATGAACAAATTACTATTATTTATAAGTTCCATTGAAGGGTGATTCAATATTTTATATTTCAATTATAAATGGCATTTATATTCTGCCACCCACTCATTCATTGGAAAGTTACAGCCTTTAGACATATTTTTTCCTTGACCACTTTTTAGCATGAAGAATTTCAGTCACTTAAAACTTTTCCTAGGAGTTTATATTTTTTCTTCCTTGAGAGTAGATAGCATATTATGGATATATATTAGCACACATAGTCTTCGCTCTAATAAACATATACACAGGCACACATGTCAACACGTGTATTCACTGTGACTCAGTTCTTCGACCTTGGAATAATTATAGTTCTGACAGCATCTCCCTTGTCAGCAAAATTAGAATGCACTATGCAATACACACTTTACGTGAGCTTTTTAACACAGGCCAATAGAATGGAGAAGGTACTCCTGTTTCTCTCTCCTCACATTCCTATCCCAGGCTAACCTGTTCATTCCAGTGATGCTTGGTTAGAGGTGCAAGTGGGCAGGCCTTGCAATGGGTGTTAAGGGAAGAGGTAATGTGAGAGAAAACCCATGCTTGCTACAGTTGCAGCAATGAGTATTGGGCAAATCTTACCCATAAGTCTCAGCAAAGTAAGTATGAAGCTCAGTCTTGTAAATATTGGGAAAGAAAAAAAATGAAGGAAATGTTTTAAGTCTTGTTAGAAATCAGGAAACTAGAGTACTATCCTGTTCTTTTGTCTTGGAACATCAGTACTTAATATCCTTTATCTTTCAACAAACAGCGTATTTGATTGCTTGTTTATTTTAATGACTAAACTATAAATCTGCAACCTTATTCCCCATTCTTTGCTGTCTATTTATGACTGTCGTCCCGTATTTCTTATTGTTAACTAAGAATAAGTCCAGTGAAGGTTATTTTTATTTCAGTGGTACATGTTTCACTAAGGAGAAACTGGATGATTTAAAAACTCAATATCATTTAATGGTTTTTCTAACAGAAAATAATTTGTCTGATTTAATCATCTCACAAGCATTTTTAAATGCGTGCACTCCTTCCAGTTCACAATTTAAATCATTTTCTTAAATGTCATAAATTGCAAGCTTCTCAGGTTTGTAGGTGACTTGAAACTATGGCAGATAATTTAGAGAATAGCAGCATCTAGATTCAAACACAACTTGAATAATGGGTATGCACTTTTACAATACATACAGCCCTCAACTGCCAATCTTTCCCTTTAGAAAAGATGAATACATTTCAAGGGTAGTCAATAATTACATTGTAGTTGAATATCAATTCAATAATAAAGTCAAAAAACACAAACTTATTTTTGGACTATATTAATAAAAGCATGGTATCAAAACTAAGGTAGTGATAATCCCTCTGGACTCTAGTTGAGTGGGTCAAACAAGAAGGATTACGCCCAGCTATAAATATTCTGTCTCCAGAATGCATTTGCTATACATGTTGCTATCAAATAAAAGGACCAACATGCTTAAAATGACTGTAAAACATTCCACGTGAGAAGTTATTGAAGAAAATAGGGACGGTAAATTCATTGAGAAATTTATAACAACTCCCAAATACTTAAAAGGATAACATGTAGAAAGATGAGAAAATTAGTCCATAGTATTCCTATAATTAGGCCCACAACTAATAGGATAATGGATACAGATTTTTGGCTCATTAAGAACTTGTGACATTAGAGCTGAAAGTGGAATTGACGATTTCATGTGTAGGTAAATTTATTGCCACTGAAAGAATTCAAGAAGGTGTTCAAATACCAACCAATCAGATGCAGGAAGACAAGAGGATATTATATAATGTTAACCAGTAAGTATTAATTTGCATTGACCAGCATTAATAAATGTTAACCTGAGGGATGGACTAGGTAATGACTTTCTCATTATTTTTATATGACCCACAATAAGACATTTTACATTATGAACATTCACACACAGAGAATATATAACAGAAATACAATATTCACAAAATCATTCTGACCCCTAGTACATAAGATTCACTCATATATTCTGTTCTAGTCTAGTAGATTTTGTTTTTTTCAATGCTGTTACATCTTGGTAGATTGATTTCACACCCCAATAATAGAGTACGACCCACAATTTGGAAAACATTGAACTGGATGATCACTTCCAGCTCTGTGATTCTATCATCATAGTCGCTGTAATGTAGAAGGTAAAGCCTATCTCAAGGTTAGAGATGGATGTGACTGGGGCCAGCATTGTTACATAGAAGGTTAAGTTGCCACTGCTCCTCTGCTTCCAACCAGCTTCCTACTAATGTACCTGGAAAGGCAGTGGAAGATGACCCAATTCTTGGGCCCCTGACATTTTTGTCAGAGACCAAAATGGAGTTCCTGGCTCTGGGCTTCAGCCTTGCCACAAGCTAGCTGTTGAGGCCATTGGGGAGTGAACCAGTGCATGGGAGATATTAATATTCATTCATTCACTCATTCTCTCTCCCTATCCCTCTCTCCCTCTTTCTCTCTCCCTTTCTCATTCTTTCAAATAAGTAATTAAATTGGTCTTCAAAAAGTATGTGACTGACAGTCATAAGCAAAAATAAAGGTACTTCAAAAAGTTTATGGAAAGTAAATTTTCTTCAACTTTTATTTAATAAATATAAATATCCAAAGTACAACTTTTGAATTATAGCAACTTTTCCCCCCATAACCTCCCTCCCACCCGCAACCATCCCATCTCCCACTCCCTCTCCCATCCAATTCTTCATCATGATTCATTTTCAATTATCTTTATATACAGAAGATCAACTTAGTATATACTAAGTAAAGATTTCAACAGACTGCACCCACACAGACACACAAAGCATAGAGTACTGTGCGGGTACTAGTTTTACCATTAATTCTCATAGTACAACGCATTAAGGACAGAAGTCCTACATGGGGAGCAGGTGCACAGTGACTCCCGTTGTTGATTTAACGATTGACACTCTTATTTATGATGTGAGTAATCACCAGAGGCTCTTGTCATGAGCTGCCAAGGCTATGGAAGCCTCTTGAGTTCACCAACTCCGATCTTATTTAGACAAGGCCATAATCAAAGTGGAAGTTCTCTCCTCACTTCAGAGAAAGGTACTGCCTTCTTTGATGGCCCGTTCAGAAAGTAAATTTAAAAGATGTTTATTATGGCTCTAAAAGTTTTGAAATTCATGCAGAAAATTTTGTAATATACATAAAATAAACTTTTGAAAGACCTTTCATAGAGAAATGTTATGAATTTCTTAAGACTTTTCTCAGTATTTGGACTTCAACTTAAATATATAAATTTGGGATACTTTATGTACATATATACATATATAATATATGTTTAGTTAATAACAGTGTTTCACAATAAAAGCCAGCACCAAAAAAGGAAGGGATGCAAAGGAAGTTATTGGCCATGTATTGATAATTCCATGTAGTAATTCTTACCACTTACAAGGAAAATTAGATACAGTGAGAATATGTGGCTGGTGGCACAGACAGTGGGCTATGATTAGTGAATATAAGTGTCTTATTACAGAATGAGGGATTGAGGAGGGATAGTGTGTAGGACTTAGAAATGCACGGGTGGTTTGTTCTGACTACTATTAAGTACCTAAGGCTTTACATATATTATTCCAATATTCACCATAGCCATACCAGAAACATCTCAGACAACAAAAAGGAGGCTCGGTGATGGCAAAGGTCTTGCCCAATGCCACACAATCAGAACTTGGTGTAATTGCTGCCCATTAAAATCATTGATGGGGGAAGAAAAGGGTAGAGGCTATGCTGGGTCTTTTATGTGCCTTATTTTTTATCCTTGGGATCTTGAATAAGTAACTTTCCAGGTTGGGATGTTTCTCAGGCAGGAGAGAGGTAAAAAGAGAATTACTAGAAGTAATATAGTATATTGAACCCATCTTTCCAAATGCTTTCTCTACTAGATCTTGGTAGTTTTGAATTATATGTCTTTTAAGAGACTGTTTTTCGCTGGAACTTTTGAAGAAGTAAAATCCATTCTTTATCTAAAAAAAATTTTTTTTCAGCTACTCTGAGGCAGATAGCTCTTTAAAAAGCACACACTCGTCAGTCACTGTGTGGTTCACTCTGTGGTTGAATTGACTGCAAATCCGGACAGGTTGTTCGTGTATCATCAGTCAGATGTTCATACACTTGAGATGTTTGAACTCTAAATTTTAGTCACTTCCATTTTGTAAAAAAAAGAATCAAATGTTGATTGTGTATTACTGGAAAATATAGGACCGAGGGAAGCATAAAGCAGTGATCGTCTCTGGTTTACTTGGGATAATCGAATTTGCAGTCAGACAGTAGATGCACGTGTTTGCAGCCCCTGCATTTGGTCCCACTTGTATTTACTTTTATTTCTAATAGTAGACAGCTCCTCTGTTCAGAAACACATTTTGTGTTCTCACCACAGACGACGCAGTTGAATTACAGAGAGTATCTTCCAAGGAAGAGCTGGGTGCTCTTTTAAGCTCATGTATCCCTGGCTAGGCCTGACCCTTCTGTGCCTCTAGGGGATAAAACCTAGACAAGCAGGGCTGGCCTTACCATTTGGTTTCATGGGATCCCAGTCCCACCATTGGCATCCCCTTCTCTCTTGTTGGCACTTTTTTACCTTGGGGTCTCATAGCTAATGACCCAACTGCCCACCTGCCCCTGCCTGGCTTCCCGCCTGCCTCACAGAGCCACCAGCTGCCCTCTCTGGGCCAGTGAAAGAAAAGAAATTACAGCAGTGGAAAATGACTTAGGGATTTGGCTGGCAGTGGCAACTTTAAAGGTTTGGCACCATGCTTGGGCCTTGCTGGTGGCGGCAGGTGGTAAGGGAAGGCAGCTGTTTCAGACCTCTATCAGGGATGGCTTTAGGACACAGAGGCACTAAAGATCTTGGAGGTGTCCCAATCTTTTGAACAGAGATTTGCTTGCCCTAATGCTAGCTCCTCTCCCTTAATGATAGGAACTGACTATTCTTTCTCTACACAGGACCACTCATGAGCAGAAGTATATCCCCTGAAATGCTGTGGATCAAAGGGGGAGGCAAGGGGAAGCAAGGAACTTTCAGACAATCCAATCAATCCAATATAAAAATTGTTTGTGACTAAGAGCTCAATCGTGGCAAGTTGGTGCTACTGAGTTTGAGGACAAAGATAGGCTAATAAATCCAGGTTCAGATACCTGGTGTCCTAGGACATTAAGTAGGAAGGGAAAGAAGCCAGAGTGAGCAGCAGGTTCAACTGCAGTTGGCCTCTGAATCCACAGGTTCTGCACCCACAGATTCTACCCCCTACAGGTGAAAAATACTTTTTAAAAATGCGTCTATACTGAGCATGTCCTTATTCCCTGAACAAGACCGAGTAACAACTATTTACATTGTGTTGGGTATTATACGTCATCTAGAGATGAGTTACTCGGGAGGATTGTGTGGATTATATGCAAATACTATGCCACTTTATATAAAGGGACTTCAGCACCTGTGGATTTGGGTTTCCTCAGGGGTTCCTGAAACCAGCACCCTGTGGATACCAAGACTGTATTTACAAACCCCTGGAATAATAAGCTTGTACTTGTTTCAGGCCCACATTAGCAACTCATAGGAGAATCCAAAATTGTGGGGCATATCAGATGGAATTTCAGAGGATCATTGATTCTCAGGTGTAGGGAATGATGGTCTCATTAGTGTTCTGGAGCACTCAGTCCATTTGAAGCAAAATCTCATTTAGTAGGTGGAGCACAGGGGATTTGTCAGAGCAGTGAAACTACTCTGTATGATATTACAGTGATAGATACATGTCATTATACCTCTGTCAATGCCCATAACACATACAGTACCAGGAGCGAGTCATCGTGTAAACTATATACTCGTGTGATAAGGACGCATCAATGTTGGTTCATCCATGGTAGCTAATGTCCTTCTCTAGTGGGGCATGTTGATGGTTGGGGCTGCTGGGGCCCGGGAGGTGGGGCATGTAGGAACTCTGTCCTTTCTGTTCAACTTTGCTGTGAACCTAAAAAATGAATTGCGATAATAATAATAAGTAATGCAGTCATCTAGCCCTGGAGACTGGTAGTAGGCTAGAAAGCTCTATGAGCAATGGTCAAGCAGTGCTTCCTTCTTAACAGCAAGATCTGGAGTAAAATGAGAAAATCAGGAGAGTTGGGAGATAGGTATTTCTGCTTCCCAAGGCTCCCCAGGGGAACCTGAGAACAGCTCATGGGGATTCCCCACAATGAGATCGAATGTCAATACCTCACTTCCTTACTTGCCATGGTCATGCCCAGTTTCCCTTCTCTGCATTACAATGTGATTGCAGGTTGGAAACTTGAACATCAAAGTAAAATATGATCACCCATGAAGTACAATATGTTGTTATAGATGTAAAGATCCCTTCCGCTTTCCCCTGTGTTCATTTGCATGAATAGATTGCAAAGCAAATGACTAAAATTATGACCTACAATGAGACCAGCTGGCATTGTGCCATAGCAGGTAAAGCCACCACATGGAATGATAGCATCCCGTATGGGAGTGCTGGTTTGGGTCCCAGCTGCTCTGCTTCCAATCCATCTCCCTGCTCATACGTGTAGATGGCCCAAGTGCTTCAGCCTGTCACCCACATGGCCCAGCCCTAGCCACGGAGGTTATTGGGGGAGCGGACCAGCAGGTGGAAGATCTCTCTATCTCTCCATCTCTATCTGTAACTCTGCCTTTCAAATAACTAAATCAATCTTTTCGTTTTAAAGAAAGAGATCTGTAGAGATGAAAGGGGCCAGATATTATCATTAAAACAAATCACGGATGAGGCAAGTATCTGGGCTTTTCGTCTTTAACAAACTATGCTGACTCACAGGGCGCATGGGTTCCCTGGAGCTGATGATGGGGAGAGCTGACACTGGGGCTCCCTTGTTACCTGCCTGCTCCCAACTAAGACCCCGAAGTCTTTCTCCACTCAGAGACATCGACCACAAATGACCTGTCTGTGCGAGGGACAGAAGATTTTCTGCTTGCAGGGGTTCTCAGCATTTAAATCCTTTCTGCCCCTTGCTTTCCGAGGGCAGCAGCTGCATTCGCCGCACAGTCTCTGCTCCGCTCCCAAGGAGGCTGTCAGGCTCCTTAGAAACCAAGCCTTCCTTGGCTGGAAATGTCTCCAAGCAGTGGAGTGCACTGTTTATTTCCCATTCTTCTCTAAGTGCCAGCAGCATTTCCACTTGTCCTGCTGTTTAATCCAAGGTTTTAGTGACAAAACAGGCTCGGCTGTAGCACTGTGCCTTAATCATCCTTTAGGTTTCCTGGTTTACACTTGAGCCGCACTTGAACCGGGGTTGGAAGTCGTTAACCAGGCAGTTTCACCACGCGTCCTGTGGCCCTTCCTGTCAAGTGCAATGAAAACTGGAGCGGCCGTCGGAATCAGAATGGCCCGGCTCACAGACACCCTCCCATGACCCACCAAGGCGCCCATCTGCAGAAGGCGCAGCCGCAGAAGCTGCGGCTCAAACTCCTCTCCCTCCTCCTAGGGTTTCTGCCTTGGCCCTCTCTCCCTTTTGTTCTCTCCCTGCTAGCCTAACTTCTGGGAACTGGCCCCTTCCTGACAAATTATGGGACCAAAGCGGAAGAAAGTAGGGGCCTGCCTGACGCACATTTCTTCTCTGAGAAAAGAGAAAGAAACCCCTTCTCTCAGTCCTCCTCCTTAGTTCCTCTTCCGCTCCCCCGCCCCTACCTCCCCCGTGAACCTGCTCCTCCTCCCTTCCTATCTGTGACCTCTCATTCTCAGGACCCAGGCCTCAGGATCCTTCTAGTAGCATAGTTTCGCGACAGTGCCGTATATTCAGTAGCCTTTTGGGGGACAAGCTAGGAACCAAATCACTTTGCGCAAAGCATTCATAGCTCAATACCTTTAGATTCTACACAGTCCCCTTACATGGTAAGACTGCAAGCCACTCTTAGGTGGAGTACAAGACATAGTTCTGTGTGTGTTTTGGACAACTGTCTCCTATAGTTAACAAAATCAAGATAATCCCCAAAGTGTACTAAAGTATCCAGCAGTTGTGTATTTTGCTAAATCATATTAATCTCTAATAAGATCGTAAATGTGTTTACTTAGCCCCACCAGCCCGTGTGATGACACATAATTGATCTTTTTTTCCAACAGAGCTTGAAACACTGGCTCCAGACGATGCTTTGCTTGGGCTCTGGAAGAAGCATTTGGGGTTAAATGTGCCAGGTGTGGGCCAGGCAGATGGCAGAGCAGCGGTGCCTTGTGTTGTCATGCACATAATCTGATTTCTGAAATGACCTCGAGACACCAATTTGCTCTGCTCGATATCAGGTGTGCTGAGAGGAGCCTCGTCTCAGGGGATGGCTAGCCCCACTTTCCAGTGTGTCTCATCTGTGGGCTAATGGACAGCACTCTCATTGGAAATGTCACCGTTTGCTCTTCCGACAGGAAGAAATTGTTAAAATGCTGGTAGCTTTAGCGGGCAGCAGGTGTGGTACTGCATCCTGAGTACATAATTGAAAAGATTTTTTTTTTTAGTTGCAACTTTGGTACCCAGCAGTAGATAATCCCACTAGAGTTTCCCTCAAATGCACAAGCACTAAGTTTAATTTTTGTTTGAACAACTGTTGATACCCATTTTCTTTTATTTGTTTTTTCCAAAAGCTCTGTTATTTTTGCACATAAATATAATATGCAGACAAAATCTTGAAAAAAATTAATTTGCGACGACGTACCACAGCGTTATTTTCTTTGCAGTAAATGATAGTAATAACATACCAAGGTACATTTAATTCTGTTGAACTTACATCTATCAGGATGGGCTCTGTGAGAAAGGTATCTGTTTTTATTTTACTCATAAAATTAAAAGAACCAGAGGCTGGAGCTGTCTCTCTTTCATGATCCAGAGACTAAGGATTTTGCAAAGAATCAGAAATTAAATTAGGAAACGCAAGCAACTTTTCAAATTTGATTTTAGTGCATTTCTATATTTTGCTTAAAAGCATCAGATATTGTGAAACTTGGAACCAAAATTACACTCCCACAACCTGATACTCACAAACAGAGAGGCTCATTTCATTTCTCTGTCCCAGTTTACTTGAGAGCAAAAATGACAAACTTTTATAAGATATCAAACATGTATTTAATCAAACAATTTTTTATTCCTCAGAGTTGTTGATAGATTGATTTTTTAAATTTTTTAACTACTTGAGTTTATAATATGCAGACAAAATTTTATCATCACTAGAAACATTCCATAGGAAGGGATCATAAAGTCCAGAATATTAAAGACAAATACATTATATAAATAATGATTCAACTTCAATAGTTTTAAAACCATATCAATTGAGAACAATATTTCTCCTGAGAATTTTGAAACTTCTAGGGATAAAACCCTATTTTTATTTATCACAGAATCATTTTTTATGTCAAGGAAAAGAAAGCTCTTTTTTGAATATTTGACATTTTTACTTGCTGGGGAGACACGCTCTGCCCACATCTGGGTAAGGATGCTCAGTCCTGGCTGCTGCATCTTAATTGGGAGGTTGACACTCTGGAATATATTCAAAGGGAACGTCTAGGATCTTGAAAAAGCTGGGAAAAAAATATCATCTGAAGAATGCCTGAAGGAATTAGACATTTATCATGGAAAAGTTAAGAGGTAGGGATTACAACCACCATGAGCAAGTCTCTAATCTTAGACTATGGCTCCCCAAAACAGAATTATTATCAAAGACTGAGGGCTCTGAATTTAATTCAATGAAATAATTAATTTACTAATTCTTGGAACTATGACAGATAGTGTATGTTTCCATATTCTGTGGTCTTGGTCACTGAAATTCCTGAAATAGCAACAGGCAAATTGGATGGTTTCACAATAGAAGGGGTGGACTTGGGCCAGATCACTTTGAAGTTCCCTTCCAGGAGGCTACATTTTATCCTTCTAGGTGAATCCACGTGCATTCTTTACTTCTGTTCCCTGATATATTCTGGCATCCATTTCGGATCGCGTGGCTTCTGGTCCAGCCTCCCTCTTTCCCACCGAATATTTACTCTCTGTCCCGAAAGCTGATCCTACAAGTGATTGCACCAATTCATCCACAGCCTAAGAAAGTATTTTTTTTTTTTTTCATATGGTTGAAAGTAGGAGGGAGAAAAAAAATCAACACTTTGCAGAAAGCATTCAGGAGGAGAACTTTCCTTTTGATAAAACAGAGCTTCTTCAACAGGGATAAGTCATCATGTGTCATCTAAAATTACATCACACCAGCCAATGGCACACTATTAACCGCATCTAAATTCCCTGCCTTCTCTTTCAGAATCTGTTTACAAAATGATTCCTAAACACAGATGGAGCCTTTTCTGCCTGCACATATTAATTTGTGTTTTTATTTATGCCCTTCTGATCTTCGGGACGGTTTGTCCTTTCGCCTGACACCAAGTCATTTTTTATACATGTCCTGTGGAAAGGTGGCCCTTGCCCTGCAGTCAACCTCACAAATCCCCGACACACACGCATGCATTTTTTATTGTTCTCACATGTTGCTTAACAGCCTGCGTGATTACTGCTTTGCAGCTCAGCAGATGGGTTCTCGCATAGCGGTGAAACAGATGAGATGCTCAAATCGATTGTTTTATCAACAATCAGTTGCAGATAAAAATCATTTTAATGAGAGAAATTAATGGTGTTTGCAAACATGATGTTAATTAAAGAACATTGCTTAGGCGTTTTTTTCGCCTCTCTTTTCTGCACACAATTTTTTTGTTGCCCATGACATCTTTCATTATTGACTCATGCCCCAAAGAAAAGGCGATTAAAATCTGCTTTTGTTTGATGTAGCTTTTATTGAAGAAAGAAATAGATCTTTCTGCAGCTTCCTGGTGAGATGAAAGTCTAATTATCTGCACAAATGAAAGGAAAAGCTTTAATTAGGCCTGTGCTGAATCTGCGCGCTGTGAATTTGTGCATTGTGATGGATGGAGCCCGCATCTCCTCCGTGGCTGCCGTGGAAATAATGAAGGAAGAGGAGAGGTAGCCGGCTCCCATGATTCTGCTGGCAGACTGGAATTGGAGGCACACCTGGGTTGCGAGCCAGTGCCCAGAGCAGCTGCCACAGGCCATGTTTCAGTGCTGTGCATTCGGCTGTTTTACAGCCTCCCTCTGAGCTTTGATCTCTTTTCAGACAGCAGGGGTCCTAACAAATCAAGCTTTTCATGTTTCACTCAGTTTCACTCTCTTCTGCTTCTCCATTCACACTCGAACTCCAAAGAGGACGGATAAAATATTGTCTTTTTCTGAAGCAATTAATGATCAGCAGCTGACGTGATTGAAGTGGGTATTATGCCTTACAAGCAGTATTTTAAGGTTGGCCGTAGGGAGGGTGGGAGGGAGAGAAATGAATTATTTATTTAACTTTTTCATTGTTTACTTCGCTGTTTGTGATTTTCCCAGTCACTAGCAACAGAAGGCTCGGTACGCATGCACACTTTTGGAAATGTTATGAAGTCTCCACCTGGGTAGGAAGTGTGACATGGCAGATTATTTTAGACTGCTAATTGTCACGGGGAGAAAGCTGAAATTACCAAATACGGCTGGGTCCCTTACTTTGTCCCACTTTTGCCATGTTGAATGCACTTGGTCTATTTCCATGTCATCCCATGATGCCAGGCAGGTCAAACTCCGACTTGCTCTCTGCTTGCTTGCTGTTAATCTGCTCTTTTCAGGGCATCCAAAAGCACTTCTGACATCAAGAGTGATGATGGGGCTCATTTCAAACACTTTTTTTTTTTTTTTTTTTGGCCAGGATTAAAAAAGAAGTTAGGGGGAAAGGCTAACATAATTGAGCATCGAGGATAGGCAATTTGACCCTTCCCCCTGCCCTGCTGCCTGCCCTTTTGTGGATAGGAATTCCCTATGATGAAAAAGAAGATGATGAATTTGTTTCAAAGGTAAAGAAATTAAGGCTTCAACCCAGAAGCGTGGGAGGAAAGGCATTACGGGTGGAATATGTCACTTTCATGGAGCCCAGAGGGAAAACTGAGAGGTTACTGTTGTGATCTAAAAAACCTTGTATCTGTGCAACCTTTCCTCATTAGAGAGGTCAAGATGGGGCAATAGAGTTGCTCAGTGAGTGGAAAATGGTAGAATTACGGAGATGCTTACCAAGATGGTGGCCTGGCTTGTTCTGTGGCATGGAAAATTCGGAATGAGTGTCTCCTAGGAGACTTTATAACTCTCTGAAAATTACGAAACTTAGGCTTCCCCGCTGAATTGTACTTTATTATTTATGGACACATTTGGAATGTGTTGCCTTTCACTGTAACTCATTTGGTGTCCCTAAACACTGTTCATTCCGTGTCCCTCCAGGAAAATGTGAGCACCTCTGTGTTCAGTCCTAGGCTATGATCGCACCTGTGCAGGGATTTCAGCCCCAGAACTGCCCTTCCTGCAGGTGGTTGGCACCCAGAGTGGGGCCTTAGTAAGGTGGTGATTAGGGATAGGAGTGGATGGAACAGAACCTGACAGCTGCCTTACTCGGAATACCCATAATGAAATATTGTCAGATGCGGTCACAACAATGGATAGGGAGGAAGGAATTTACAGAGGTGCGAAGAGTGAGAAATGTCCCGATAAAGTTGGCCTGAGTTAGGAAAGAGTAGATGACATTGAACAGCTTGTTCAGTGACACATACAAGTGCTGAGATTGAGTCTTTCCCCAAAAATCAGACGAGTGGGGACCTTTGTGACTCTATAATTTATTTCAGTGCAGTAGAGCATTGGAGTCAGTAAAATAAAACTAAAACTCAATGCCAAAGAACAGATGCAAGCAAACCCCTAATTAAATGCTCACTTTCCTCCTTTCAAGCTTTATCTGCATCAACATCCATTTCACCCTTTAGTGCTGAACGTCGTGTATGTGAGTTCAGTAGCGATATAAATGTCTCATGTGGGTGTGTGCATGGGGCTTCCGCCGTGAAGGGGAAAGGTAACACCATGGATCATGGAGCCTTGCATACACTGAAAAGTTGGACCACGGCTATTGGTAGTAAACTTTCACAGCAGAAAAAAAATTGTTTAATGGAGCTTTTCCCTCCTTTTTAAAATTGTTATATTACTTAGATTATTTAAAGCCAAAGCAGGACACTTTGAACAGTAAGAAAAATAATCAGAGGTCCCAAAATAACCAAAACAAAAAACCAAAGTCAGTGGACATTGTCCTACCCACAGAGTTATATATCACGTGTTCCTTCTCCCACCCCTGATTCTTCAAAGGGGTAAAAGTGTTTTTACAATAGGAGCTTCAAAATGAACACTTTTAATAAGCAGATAAAACCTGTTAAAAATAAGCTAAAATCACTCAATAAAAGATATGACTAACTGAATTTAAAACGTCAATGGAAGTATAACAGAAAAGAAAGAGATATCAAGTGCCTAAGAAAGAGAAGTGTCTGGCCCAGTACATCCTAGGGAATGGCGTCAAAGCTGTGCTGAAGAGGATAAGGATCCATCTGGAAAGTAAGGTTCAGACAAAAAGAAATGCTTGTTCCTGAAAGTCGGCGAGGTAGAGGAGGGAGAGCTCTGCTTAGGAGCACTGACTTCCCTAAGGAAATGGAAAAGTGCAATTTTGGAATTGTGATCCGTGTTTCTTCAGTTGTTTAGAATAGTGAGATATGCAGAGTTGAAACCTGGAATGGTAAAATTCTTGAGTCAACTTTTCCCCTTCTTTGTTGGAGGCTCCAATGCATGTTAAGAAATACACATTCAAAACACACGTTACAGAAGATAATTGAAATGTCAGAAGACTATGAGGAAGTACTAGAAGAGAGGGGTGCCCACTGGGGCGAGGAAGACTCTGTCATCCTCAAGGAGACAGCAGGACCCCGGGTTTAGGAAACAGCATGCACAGACCGGGCAGTCCTGTAATACTGACTCAGCTTATGTCATAAGAGGGATCACTTTCTTGTTGTTGGTTTTTTTTTTTTGTTTTGTTCTTGTTTTTGTTTTTTTTTGTTTTTTTTTTTAAGACTATTTCGCTTGAAAGGCAGAGCCACAGAAGTTGGGGTAGCGTAGAGACAAAGAGTAACAGAAAAATCTTAGATCCACTGGCTCACCATTGGTCAGAGCTGGGCCAGACTGAAGGCAGGAGCCAAGAGCTTCCTCCTGGTCTCCCATGTGGATGCAGGGGCTCAGGCACTTGGGCCATCTTCACTGCTTTCCCAGGCACATCAGCAGGGAGCTGGATCAGAAGTGGAGCAGCCAGGAATGAAACTGGCGCTCAAATGGCATGCCAACATCTCTGGCAGTGGTTTTACCTGCTATGCCACTGCACCGCCCAAAGGGGCAACTTGTTTTTACTAGTACAGTAAAACAATTTACAGATATTGTGATCAATTTCAAAGCCAAGTAACAGCCACCAGAGGCAAGCATTTCAGAATCTTTCTTTCCCAGAGAAGTAGATAAAAATACAAAGAATTTGCCCAAAAAAGTCTAGCTCAAGCCAATGGAAGCTGGAACCACAGAAGACTTTAGCTTCTTTTTTTTTTTTTTTTTTTTTTTTTTTTTTTTTTTTTGACAGGTAGAATTAGACAGTGAGAGACAGAGATAAATGTCTTCCTTCCGTTGGTTCACTCCCCAAATGGCCGCTACAGCCGGCACTGTGCCGATCCGAAGCCAGGAGCCAGGTGCTTCTTCCAAGTCTCCCATGTGGGTGCAGGGGCCCAAGGACTTGGGCCATCCTCCACTGCCCTCCCGGGCCACAGCAGAGAGCTGGACTGGATGAGGAGCAGCCAAGACTAGAACTCGGCACCCATATGGGATGCCGGCGCCGCAGGTGGAGGATTAACCAAGTGAGCCACGGCGCCAGCCCCAACTTTAGCTTTTTAATAGTTCATCATCTTTTTAAATTTTTTATTTATTTATTGTATCTGAAAGGCAGAGAGACAGAGCTATCTCCCTTCTGCTGGTTCACTTCCCAAATGTCCACAACAGCTTGGGCTGGGCCAGACTAAAACAAGGAGACAGAAACTCCATCCCGGTCTCCCACACGGGCAAGGAGGACCCAACTGCTTGAGCCATCACCTGCAACCTCCCAGGGTGCTCCTTAGTAAGAAGCTGGAGTGGGAAGCAGAGCCAGGGCCGACATGAGATGTAGGCATCACCAGTGGCTGCTTCATTACTGCACCAAACCCCTGCCCCAAAGGCCTTTTGATCTGAGCCCTTTCCTGTGCTGGAAGAGCATGGAAGAAATTGCCCACTGCCTGGGCACAGCCAGAATGCATTCCTCACTTCTTCCCTTCACTCCCTCTTAAAACATGCTTGAGTTAACCAGCTCCTCTCTAAAATCAGAAATTCTCCCTCATCACTCCCAGAGTCTTACCTGAACCTTTATTCCAGGTGACTTGATGCCAAATTTTTGAATTCTCAAACTGTTTATACATAGATACATGTATGTATTTTTTACTTAGTTATTTCTCTAAGTGAAAAATCAGCCAGAAAACAAAAGCAACCAAGGAACAAAGGATATTTTCAGAAGAACCGGCCCTGGGGACTGCCGTAGGAGGTCAGTCAGGGTGTTCTGGAGTGAGTGACTTTGGGCAGCCTATGGGTCACAAACACCAGGGTCTGCATTCAACAACAGGACAAGAGTTATAAAAGAAAAATTAGAATGCTGCAGACATAATATTGGCACGCACTCTGGTATTTCACAGATTTTGTTAAGTGTCAACCTGTGTGCCTTTCAGAGTGCATTGGGGAACCAAGTGTCATATCCAGGTTTAAAAATCTCTCAATAAACTCTCTGCTTCAAGACCAAGTTCAAAGTCCTCATGACTGTCCTATAGCCCAATCCACAATCTGTCCTGGACTGCCCCCGCATCTTTATTGCTCACTACTTGCCCTCCTGAAGTCCATGTCCCAGACTTCCTGTGTCCATCTGACCACCAAGCTGTCTCCTTCATGCTGCCTGCCTTCAATCTACTCTTCCTTCCCCAAGCTCTTCCTTCACTGTGTCCTCTGTTTGCCTGCTTATCGTCTAGCAGTCTACCGCGTCCCCCTGAGGCCAAGGCCAGTACTGTTTCATGACATTCGCAAAGCGTAGCAGAGTGCTCTCAGGTGCCAGCAGTACAAACAGCAGCCTACTATTCTCCACCCCTTACTGCCTTTTAAAATAAGAAAATGCCTTTTAAGAGTGAAGGTGTGGAATTGATGTATCTCTATTATGACATAGAGTATGTATTTATGAATTATTGTAACAGAACTTTGTGCTGTCTGGTTGTTGACCTGTAGCCTTCTCCTTTACATTTTAAATATGAATTTCTGGGACCAGCATTGTGGCATAGCAGATCAAGCTGCTGCCTGCAATACTGGCATCCCATATGGGCATGACTTCATGTCCCCACTGCTCCACTTTTGAGCCAGCTCTATGTTAATGGCCTGGAAAAGCAGTGGAAGTTGGACCACGTGCTAGGACCTCTGTGTCCAACATGGGAGACCTGGATGGAGCTCCTGATTCCTGGCTCATGTCTGCCCCAGCCCTAGCCATTGCAGCTGTCTGAGGAGTAAACCAGTGGATGGAAGAGTCTCTCTCTTTCTCTCTTTCTCCCTCTCCCTCTCCCCCCACCCCCATCTCCCTGTCCCTCTTCCTCTGTAACTGTGGCTTTAAAAAAGCAAATAAATCTTTAAAAATTTTTAATATGAACTTTTTGGAAAGGATCGGTTTTTAGAAAATCTTAATTTGGCTTCTTTGCCTGTCCCGTACTTCCACCTGCTTTTGAAACCAGACCATATTTCTGCTGCAGAGTGTATGAACCAGCTTATCTATGGCACTTAAAAGTGTTTTTATAGGAAACAGCCAAACATAAATATTAAATAGTGAGGTACATTTTATTCCTCCATCACGGTATTAATTTGCCCTCTGGTTCCCATGTAATGCATCAGGTACACAAGTCCAGACTCATTTAGATTAGAAATAGCCCTGAATATGTATTAGACACATATTTATCATGGTGATTTATTAAGTAGCTGTAGAATGATACTAATTAAGTGTCTGTGCTTTCTTTTTGAAACTATAATTGTTGTTGGAACAAGCAGAAATGAAAGCAAACAATCTGGCAAGGGCATTTGAATGCATTACATCTTTATTATAAAGACAACATTCTCTTATGTTGTCCTGCAACTTCCACATTTAAGGAAGACATTCTCATGGCTCACAAAAAGTTCAACAGTGTAGCCTCCTCCTTGGGCATCTTTGTGGCATTACTTCAGCCAGTTAGCTAACAGTTCCCAAGTATCTTTGGCCTCCTCACCTTGGTTTGTGAGGACTCCCATTGCCAA
Source organism: Oryctolagus cuniculus (assembly GCF_964237555.1). NCBI lineage: Eukaryota > Metazoa > Chordata > Mammalia > Lagomorpha > Leporidae > Oryctolagus > Oryctolagus cuniculus. The sequence goes on from NC_091433.1 coordinate 63,382,212, forward strand.
GTTCTCATTCATGAATTGCTTAAAATTGAAATGATGTGGATATTCCTATGCATAGGAAATGTAAGCTCCCAATTTACATGCTTTTAAAAATACCGTTATCCTTAAGGATTTCTGTAGAAATTATGTATTCTGCCTTGATCAACTGCAAACAGAACAATTGACCTCCATCAAAAATGTTTTAACCACAGCCAGAATCCCTGAGTTGAGCTCAGTGTCTTCATTAGCGCTACCTAGAGACACAAGAAAAGTAAATATTATTCCTTTGGATTAATTGTGATGATAAAATATATCAGTAAAATCAAACAAATAGTTCCAACAGGGTTACAAAGGATAGATCCAAAAAAGAGAGGAAGAACAGGAGAGTATTTCATTGTAAACTTCTGGCCTACACAAAGTACAATACATAACTTCAAGTCTCCATTTCCTGTGTACACAAAGTCAAATCTAAAACAATGTTGACCTCCTCATTTAAAAAGAAAATTTCATAGAGTTATAAATTACTGAAGATATTATGTCCTGCATCAATCTTATGCTTTTGCATACGTTCTTAGCCTTGTAATTGTTCCTAATGGAAGTTCACGCTGATTAATCATATCCCTATACCATAACCTACAAACCAGCTGCTGCGAGTAGAGACGCTATTCACACCACAGCTTTAAACAAGTTTTCTTTTCTTCTCTTCCTTTTAGAGAGGCAAAACCGACTGGAAAAAACAAAATTTCGCTAGAAAATAGTTTTCTCCCATCAGTGAGATTTGTCAAATTTTAAAAACGAGTAAGATAAAGAAATACCAGAAGTAAGCAAGCTGTAATCCTGTCAATCCATAGTACCTAATGAGTCCATCAATTTTGTTAGGAAATAAGAAATCAGAGTTTTCAAAAGTAGTCAACACAGCTAATGCATTGAGAACCAAATACAAAACTTGAGGAGGGGGATTTGTTTCTCACTTTTAACTCGGACCCCTTCTGCTGTCACGCTGGGTGTTACTGTCTGGATATCAGATTTGTAATTCCATTTTAAGAATCGTGGCGATGAAATAGTTTTGAAAACTTTAAAAACTGGTTCAGTGACTTACTCTGCACCTATCTTATTAACATCATATTGAAATGTCCATGTTTGAAGGTGGTTACATAGAGCATTTAACTCCTCTCTCGAACGAGTCTAATCAGTATTTTTGCTATAAATTTTCTCACAGAGAAAAAGTGGACTAAAATTAATAACAAGTAGTTACATTATTCCCCTAAGTTCAAAGGCAAAAAATAAATATATACAGAGTTTGCATCTATGACGTAGTTTGCGTTAGATCTGTTGGCTACCCAAGTACTTGTGAAGAGGCTGTTTTGGAAGGGATGGAGAGAGCATTGAGCCTCAAGGCAGCCTCTGTAGGTGTGTGGAGGAGGGAATTCAGGCCAGCTCCCCACTCTGGAGTATCAGTCAATGCGGCCATTGATGAGTAGGGAATCCTCAGTGCTGTCACTGTCTATAACAAAATCTAAGAAGAAAACAAAACAATCCGCTTAGAAGTGCTAGCCTTAGACTGGAGGGTGTGAATTAAAGGCAAATGACTAGGCTTTCTGTAATTTATCAGAGCAAAACCTGAGACCTGGTAGCCCCTGGGAAAGCTGAGGAATGATGGGTGAAAGGAAGGGCCAGGCAACACGAAGCACTTCCCATCAATGCCAGCATGCTTTGGAACAGACTTGGGAGAGAAGTCTTGGTTATTCCCATTTTAAAAACCAGGCAGCGGAGGTCCTGAATAGCTAAGTGAATTCCCTAAGCACACACCATTCATAAGTGGTGGAGCCAGAGCTGAAGTTCAAGTCAGCCTTTGGTTCAAGCCAACAATTTAACTGCAGGGCACTTTACAAGCGTAGTGTCACACAATGACTTTTCAGTAGTATGCAGTGGGGCTCAGACAAGAAGTTCCAGCTCCACAGAAGAATGTCTGAGAAGTTTTAGCTGAAAGTGATGAAGGAATTCCCTCTGTCTTCCCCTGACCCACATTTTTCTGCTTGCATTCTGCCATCGCTGCTAATGCTCTCTTTACTGTACTCCTTGCAAGTGGGTTAAGCAGGGTTAGAATTGTCCTTGCGTTTGTAGCACTCACGGCAGATCAATTGTCCTTCTCACTTGCTCAGTGCTCACACTCTACGCAAGAAGTTTCTGAAACTCTATTTCTTGGTCCTTTCTCCAATATGCTTTTAAAAGGTCTACCACTAACAACCCAGGAAGAGCCTCTCTTGAGTGCACGGTCTCTTTCCCTGCTTGGGTGGTCTGGCCCATTATCAAAGAAAAGTCTCCGTAGAAAAGAGGAAAAGGGACTTTTAGATGTACTCTTCTAAGCAGAAACCTAACTTCCAAATTATGGTTGAGATTTAAAATAGATATCTGCAACTCTTCCTTATTTGGATGTCATTATTTTTCTTTCTTTAATGCTTTAAATATCACCTTCCTTGCTGTATCTCAATGATTCTGCTGCATCTCCATTTATTTCTCACTGGGTTTTTTTATGAATATACCATAATGAAAAATTATTTTTAATCTGATGAAGACAAAGTTAAGATGAAAGAAAGCATTTCATAGTCAACCCTTCCTGCTCTTTCTCTACACCGCTGGAACATCCCGTTTTCCACAACCAATGCTAACCTTGCATTTGAGATTCTTAAGGAGAATAATTCTGAAATTTGATCAACTGTAGGGCATCTTATGGAAAGTCAATCAGTTATGAGGCCAAACACAGGGCAGCTTGGATGCCAGGTGACATCAACCTTGGTGGTCTCTGTTTTAAGCCTGGGGAAACCTGTGCCTGGATACTAAGGTTATAACAAAAGCTCCTTCTACCCAATATACCAACTCCCCAACTCTCTTTGGGAATATTCAGTCTTTGCAGATTTCTTCCTGCTCACAAGGCTCTCACAGCCCAGAGAGCAAGGCACTCATGTGAAACGTGAAATGCAAGGGGCAACAAAAAAGTGAGCAATCAAAAGAATTACCTTGAAAAACTAAAAATGAGTACAAAAATCTATGATTAAAAATCTGTCATAATTTTAAGTAATCTTCAGTCCCAACATAGCGGTAGTGCTGTACTTCTTGGGATCAAAGCAAATCCAAAACCCCATTCCACATGGGAAGGAGGACACAAAACATTTGCTTCATCCCAGTCCCCTGAATAACAACCGTTATTAAATATTTATTGACTTCTTATCAGGGGCATTCAAAAAGTTCATGGGAAATGAATATTTTGAAATAACTATGAATGGATTTCAAAATGAGGAAACTAGAGAAAGCCAAAAAAAAAAAAAAATCAGGATCAGCAGGAGGGGAGGACAAAGATTCTTCTAGAAGTAGATGATGAAGCCATTTCAATCCATGACCCATTTTCTTATTTTATGGGGAATTTATATTCTCTTAATTTTTCAGCCCCCAGAATAATACAAGGATACTTCAAACTGTTCACGAAAAGCGGAATTCAAAGATAAGTTTATTGTGGTATGAAAACATTTTGAAACCCACACATCATTTTTTCATTATATGGATTGTCGTTGAACTTTTTGACTCCTCATATGTACAATGCCTATTTCGGAATCATTAATCTTTTCTGAAGTCAAACAAAGCCTGTAGCAAGAGGAAGATGCCCTGCGCATGTAGAGAATAGATACCCACACCTACGTATAGAAGGTGGGGGGCACGCAGAGATTGTGCTGAGCTTGAAAAGAGCATAGACGTTAGCGTCAGCCCCACAGAGCAGGGTTGCACCTCTGCAAAAATGCTTTTGTGACCCATTATTACAGAAATGCTATAGGACTCCGGATATTAACAAAGAGCTCTTTGCACACACGTATCTATTGTAAGGTTTACTCCCCTAGCACATTCCAGTTGTTCTACAATTGGTTTGTTCATTTATTTTCCAATAACCAGAACACTTTTTTCACTTCCCAACTATTTCACAATAGTGCTGATGTCTGAACCACAGGGAAAAACCTGAATGGTTCACGTACACTATCCTAGGTACGAAATATTCTTCCACATGGGGCTTTGCCAGTGATAACAGAATAAGTCTCTGCTTTTGTCAGACTTGCCCTCTCATTTTGACTTGTTTCAATTTGAGTACCATTTTGGTGTACATTTCAGCTTTTACCCAAGGAACAAGCAGTGAATATTTTGCCGCATTTTAATTAAGCCTTTTCCAGCACGCTCAGGTGCACTCATTCAAAGCTATCCATCACATCCAAGCACATCAGGAGGAGGGTTTAACATGTGTTGAGTAGTCATCTTGTTGTATTTGTGTTCATCTGTTCATCAAGGAAAAAAAATTGTCAATTTAAAGCAACATGGGAGTGGCAGTCCTTGTCTTTAAGGCAACTGTTGTATAATTGACCTCCTTTAGCATTTAATTTCTCAAGCCTCTAGGAAGCTTAAGTTTGAACATCAAAGAGGTACCTGTAGAAGAAACTGTTCCAGACTGGTGAGTAAACAAATTAGAGTTAATAGGGTCATTAGCTTTTGTAGTAAAAATTTCGACTGGGTATTCTTCACTAACAGATACGTAAACTGTCAGCATGTGGACGCTTTTTTTCAAGCCTCTTAAAATATAATTAGACCTAGAATTTGACAACATATTGCATATTCTCTGTTTAATGTCATTTCTTGGGTTTAGCGCTTGATTTTTATGAAGTGCTGTGAAAATCCCTTCCTGGCCACATCCAAGCCACACTGGTAATGTATTCCTGTCTGTCCATGAATTATAGACTTCTGTGGTTGCAGCTACACAGTGAGAATCACACTCAACAGCCAGGGTGCCAGCCAAGGAACAAAGTGCCTGGGTTCTAATTGCCCCTAGCACAACATCGATAGTGATCTGTTCAAACACATTGAGTAATTCATGGAGATATAAGGTGGGGGGCCGGGGAGTGGCGATTAATAAAAGAGTTTGTTTTGCATTAAACCTCAAGACTGGTGATAAAAAAGAGAGAGAGAGAGAGAGAGAGAGAGATGTTTAACATTGAGGAAAAGCAAATATTTGCCAGTTTTGACTAAGGAGACTCGAAGCAGCTACTCAGGCTGGAAACCTGCAGCTGGGCGAGCGCATCCTGAGGTGAACCATCTCCTCACTGTGAACGCTTACTGTACCAGCAGGGCATGGGAAGTGAGAACAACAAGGAAGCAAAATCAAAGAAGGAAGGGAAAACAGAGTGAGGTGGACATGTGCCACTGGATGTTTTCACATGTGTGTTTGGGAGCTGCATAATATAACTTAATTATGAATGAAGTTTTAAAATATGTATTTACACTGTCTGACAATACAACATATTAAAGTGCTGTTGGAGCTTTTCTTATAATTAGGACAAATCAGTTTTACACTAAAATTAGCCTCTTTCATTCCCTTTTGTTCATCTTCTGCTATCTCTATCAAAAGCAAAATGTTTTAGTTCCCATTACTGCTTATATCAAAACAAAATACACATTTAAAAACAAAATTGAAAAATGCTATAATTATGACAACTTAAATTTTTTAGAGAGACATCATCATTGTGTGAGATTAAATAAACTCTTCAGAGATTGTGATGGCGATATTTAATCGCTGTATGCTGATCAGTGATTATGTTACATTGTTTGTATCTACTGTTTAGCCCCTTAATCATTTTAATATTTTTGGAAATTAAAATAGCCATTACATTGAAAGCAATACATAGATAATTTTTTGAAAAAAAAAATCGGTCTGGGAGGAGGAGAGTTAGCTGTCGAATTTCCTTTGCCAGTGCCTCTATGCCATCAATGCTGAAAAAATAGAAAAGCCACAGTAAGCAGAGGTGAGCAACACTCAATGAGGGGAGTTTAGCAAACCCTCCGGAGTCAAACACTTGGAGGGCGCACCTGTGTCCTTCGGCACGTGGAAGCATTAGAATTGCTCGAGACTGAATTTCGGTCTTATTTTCCAACACATGTAGCAATAAATATCCACGTGGAACTCAGGCCCTGGAGGCCTCCTGGTTACTCAAGTCCATTCTAGGTTCTGGGTCAGCAAATGACGCATTACGCTCTTCTACGACATGGTGGTAAAACCCCAAATCCTCTACTCTTTTGCAAGCTTTGCCATCCTTAGAGAGATAAACTCCGAGGAACCACAGAGGCCTTCAATTTACCACTTGTAAACAGCCTTATCATTTGATGTGGTACTGACACACCGCTTCTGCACAATGCAGCAACAGCCTGCAACCGCACAAAGCCGTGATGTGTTGGCAAAAGGGAAAAAAAATGCTGAAGTGCTTCCTTCTGCTGGATTAACAGCCTGAATTTTGGAATATTTCTGCACAAGAGATCCTGTTGGCACTCCATCACAGTGGCAACTCTAGGGGGTATGTGTATTCGCAGTCTCTCTCTCACACACAGGGAATTCAAGTACTTCGTGGAAAATCCATATTCTGAGAAAACTATGCGTGGATTCTGAAAAAACTTTTTGCATGAAAACAACCTCAATTTTTTAATTCCATGTGCCACGAACTTTTTGAGGTATTCTCATATATATAAAGACAGTGAAAGACATATGAGAGAGGATTTTGTGATAGGATTAAGTAACTGCATAAACAAAATGCAAAACAACACCAAGTCATAGATTTTGTTAGAAAACAAAAAGAAAAATTGCTTAAATGATTTTTCACCATAAGGCTGCAAATTCTTTCAAAGAAACAAAACAATGGTAGAGGTGAAATACGGCTCCTGAAGGAAAAAGTCAACTTTTCTTTTAAACAGATGGAGCTCTCTCTTTCAATATCCATCTCGTGAAAATTATTATAGGGGCAAAATTAGGCTCCGAACGCCGGCTCAGGGCTAGACTTGTGTCAGTCTGTGTTGAACACTAAACAATTTCAAGACCCCAGAAGTTTCAGCATCTGCATGTTCTACCTGAATTAATCATACAGCATAAATTAAAAGTAAATCATCAATCATCATTAATTATCTATTCAACTGATGCCTGCACTTCCTTACACTTTAATCTTCATTAACATGGAAGAGGGAGAAAATCCCAGAGGGTGTGCCACATGTGTTCCCGGGTTTTACGTCTGTCTCTCCAGAACTCAGCCACTCAGAAATAGAGCTCTCTCAATGGGAAGCTGCTACCACTGGGGCTTTTTCTCTGAACACTTCAGATTAAATCAAAAGGCTCAATTTGAGCAGCTGTGGGTCAGAGTAAGATTCAGCTCTTCAGGTCTGAGACCCTGGCGCTCCCTGCCTCGAGCACCTTCTACTGCACTTGAACTGTGTCCTGTAAGATTCGCTGTGGATTGCATCTGTGCTTCCTGTAGGGGCACGGCAGCTTCTTCCTTACAGATGTGGCTCTCTCACGCTTTGTGATAAGCTGTTCCAAGGCAAAATAACTCTTCAGAACGCTATTAGCTTCTCCTAGTTCTTGTTAAATATATAAGCTTTGGAAGTGCTGTCTGGTGTATAAAAATTACTTACTTGAAATAGTTTACTTGTAAAGGGAGAGGTAACGTGAAGCTATTTTAATGACATGTAGCGGATGATAGATTTTATACAGAAAATTTCCCGTGTTTCTTGGTGTTATTTCCTCTACTGAAACACATTGACTGTCTTGGCATGTGTAATTGTAACTCAGTGATGAAAGATCGCACAGAATATAGCAATGGGATCACTTTGAATCAGGCTGTTCCCATAACTAAACCCAACTCTGATGGTGAACTTGAAGCCACACTGTCCTTTCCCCAGCATTTGACGGCTTCACGTGTAACTCTTCTCCCTTTTAGGCACGTCAGTCATTGTCAAGTGTGTATGAAATGGTCCATTCTATTCTGAGTCTGCTTAAGTGACCTGAGGAGCTAATGGAGAGAGGGCGAGTGTGTGGCCCCAAGGAGGTGCTGTTTGCATCATTAAACTTAGGAGACCACCATGTCGTAGTTGACATGATTTCTCATCCATGAGTGGGTCTTGCAAAACTCCTAACCGTCCTCTTCATGGCTGCAGACATTTTGTGCTTGTACACATAGCCAGAGAACGAGATTACTTTTATTATCTCTCCTCAAGCTTTTAAAATGCTCTGACATGATTAGAATAATCTTATGAAAATTACTCTGGTGCACCCTGATTAGTTGAGCTAATCTTCCAGAAAGAGCCTCCAACCTTTTCTCCAAACATCTTCCCTTTAAACGTGGTAATTATTAGAAAAACTGTGGCAGGAAGTGTTTTGTGAATGACAGAAATGTAAGGACTCAGTATTTCTTCCAGTACTGAGCTGGTGTTAGGAAACCAGCAAATCTGGAGAAATAGACCAGCAAATTCAAGGTCTGTTCATCTGGTTGGCTTGTTGAGGTCTCAGAGTATGATGCCGTTGCGATTTTCAGCACTGTCTTCTGGGGAAAAGTTGAAAGCTGAAGAGGCCAGGGAGGGGCTGAGAGAGCCCCCCCAGTCCTGATTTGCCTGTGAATGTTTTCTAGGTGACAACTAAGCCCGTGCCTCAGACAGTGGCACTGTATGTCCATTCTCTAATTGTGTACTCTTTTCCTATTACTCTTCAGTTAATTCTGGAGCTTGAGTTTACTAATTCCCCATTGTCCTTGGCCAGCCACTTCTCTGGCAAATGATAAACTGGCATCCAAATATGTTTCCTTAAAGCAAGCTCTAACTGAGAGGAGAGGATGGTCTTCTTCTCCCAAGGATCAGAAATCTTCAGACAAGTCCCCTCTGCACCACAAAGTAGTTTTAACCTTCAAAAGTATCAGCATGCTTTGGTGTACTCGGAGCAAAGCTGCATAGAATACCATCCTACAGGATTCAAACAGGGCCATACAGGAGCTCAATCATCTCCGAAGAGCTTTCATTTGACAAAAAGGGAAAAGGAAACAAGGCTTTGTTGGTTTCCTCCTTTTTTTTTTTTTTTTTGTAAGAAACAAAAGGCCATTCAATTCTGTCTTCCTTTTTCCTCTCCATGTTACACTCCCAGAATTCTACATGATTTGTGGCTGTAGAAGACAACGTTGCTACCTCAATTATAATCCACATCAGGAACCTTAAAATCATGTAAATTTTTCTTTGTACCAGGGCAGATAGGATTTCTAGTGATTGCTGTGGTTTTACTGGTTTAGGCATATGGAAATTTTTTTTTTTACTTCCACTTTGCAAATACGAATATAGACTGGATGGTAACTCCCCAATTGATTACAAGAAGAAAATAGATCAAATCAATCAGTGACTCATTTCCTAATGGATTTGTTAGGATAACAAAAACTTCCTATCAGGCAAGTCTCTTATGCAAATACCTGGGCTCCTGGAATGGAGACAAAAGGTGTCAGAGAAGGGAAAGTTAACTCTGCATCCTTTTCCTGTTTCTGGAGATGAAGGCAGAGGGCTGTAGTCAGCTGTACTAGATGCCTTGACTTAACTATGAGCAAAAGAGGCTATTAGATTAATCAATTCCTGCAGGTTTTATGCATTAGATTTACTTTTAGGAAATCCAAAAGTTATTCTTATCCGTCTTTCTCAGTTTGACTGGTTAATTATCGGTGGTTCTCCAGCATATCCCAAGATCACAGTAATGTTCTTTGGAGATATAATCATCAAAGGGTATCCCTTGGATGGTGTGGTACATGAGAAGGGCATAAATAATGAAACAGAACAGAGGCCATTAATTCCTTCTGTTTTGTTTGCAGCGCTTGCAGCTTGGTTTACTAGGTAGGGGGTAAGAAGTAGAGGGGAGGGAACGGGAGGTGGAGGAGAAGAGGAGAGAATTAGAATTCTTCAATGTATCTTTCAACCATTTCTCTCCTCTTTGGACCATGCACCCTGGCAAGCCTGGAGGGCTTAGAAGTTTTCATGTTGGATTTCCAAGCTTTGAGTTTTGGGGAGGTACTTGATTCTCATTTGGAGTGAAATATATGTCTCCCCACCATTAGATAATTAGAAGAAATGCCCTGGCTATGACTTTCGTGGTTCAAACATTAACCTATTACTGCATGCAGGTTTTAAAGTTGTTTAGTCTCTCTCTCTCTCTCTTTTTTTTTTTTTTTTGACAGGCAGAGTGGACAGTGAGAAAGAGAGAGAGAGAAAGGTCTTCCTTTACCATTGGTTCACCCTCCAATGGCCGCCACGGCCGGCGCACTGCGCTGATCCGATGGCAGGAGCCAGGTGCTTCTCCTGGTCTCCCATGGGGTGCAGGGCCCAAGCACTTGGGCCATCCTCCACTGCACTCCCTGGCCACAGCAGAGAGCTGGCCTGGACGAGGGGCAACCGGGACAGAATCCAGCGCCCCGACCGGGACTAGAACCCGGTGTGCCGGCGCCACAGGCGGAGGATTAGCCTAGTGAGCCACGGCACCGGCTAAGTTGTTAAGTCTTCAAATAGGATATAAATTGCCAATTGAGAAGGCAGAATTAGAGGGCAAAAGTCAAAGCTTTACAAACATATTTGCCCCTGACTTTGATGGATTTCAAGCCTGCTAACCAAGTTCAGATTTGCTATCAGGGTTCACTCGGTAGACCTCTATTGTCTTCCTAATGCTGTCTAACATTTAGGAGGATGTCAAAGAAGCTGAGGGTTTGATCCTTTGTACTATCTCTGCTTGTTTATCTTTTCCCTTTGTGTTTTTATTTTTCTGCAACATGTTTCCATTGTATAGAACAAAAGTGTGGTTGAGGAGCTTATGAGATACTAGTCTCCTTTCCTCAAGGGCAGTGGGCAAGGGCTGAGGCCTGGCAGGTCTTTTTTACCACATGCTCCTGGGAGCAGCTGAGTTAGTGCCCTTGGGCAGAACTATACCCTGCACAGGGCAGCTCCTCCCGTCTCCCTGTGGGCAACTCAGCCATGTGTGCTCCAGCCTGCAAAGGAAGACCTTATGCCTCAGCTGGTCTTTTTTTTTTTTTCCCTAACAGAAGAGGGAAGAACACAATAGACAATAGTTCTTAATCAGGGTTTGTAAATGTGGGACATTTGATGAAGGCAAAGTTGACTAGAATCTCTGTATTCAGCTTTCCCAGACAATCCGAAACCAGAACACTCACCAGCGGCATCACTCTAACAAGTCCAAGGAAAAAGACATCAGAGCAGGGACTGTTATTTTCCTTTGTCGCAATCTTGAATTTAAATGACTGGCTCATTTCCTTGTTTGAAAGCAATCATTCTTTCAACATTTTGAGAAAACAAATTCTATGGAGATGAATAATTTTTGCTTTATGATTTTAAAGCTATCTAAAAGCAAGGCAAAACAAAGAACGCATTCTAGAAACAAGACAGAAAGCTGGTGAGTCAATAGCAAAGACCTCAAAGAGTACAAAATAAAATCCAGCCAGGAACAAGGGGTCTTCAAAATGCTCATGGAGAACGCGTGTTAGGAAAAATGAATTTCAACAGGTCTTTTTCTACCAAAATGAACTTATCTTTGTATTTCTATTTTCCGTGACATCCACCCATATTTTGGACCCTGTCGAATTCATGTCAGATAGGTAAAGCAATATGCTTTTTTTTCTTGATATATAATTATCTTCTCTACCTACTTGTCACTGGAAGAGATTGCGAAGCTTCAGGATGTGATTCCAAAGTAAACCTCAGCCAAACAGGGGTAGGTTCCGTCTGCTGAGCCTGGGGGAGGCTTGCTGGTCTGCGCTTGCCATCCGGTGCCATGTGGTGCCTGCACACCTCCTTCCTGCACACTCTGCAGCGTCTTTGCCTTACCAATGCTTTGACTTTGGGTCTGTGGTGGTGGTGGTGTGGTTATTTGCACTTGGCACTTAGTAGCTAAGCTATGGGGTAAGAAGTAAGCAGATACCAACCAGAGAACTGTTGATAATTTCCTAGCAGTTGATTTTCCCACTGGTGTCCCGGAGACCCTGTCTTTGACATTTTCTCTCCAGTATAACCCTCCTCTTTTTCTCTGAGCCTCCCTCAGATTCTAAGCCAATTTGTCTCTTTCCTTTCGATAGTAATAGTAAAAAATATGTTGATCCATATTGAGTTTGGTTCTGAAATAAAGTGCATAGGCAAGTGCTGCTGTGTCATGATCTGGAGGCCTGGCCCCCTTGGTCTGACTTGCTCAGTGACGTGGGCTGACCCAGGGGTTCCTCCCATGATCCATCAGGCCCCGCCCACGGCCGGTGTAATGGCAGGAGAGGCTTAGCTTCAAGGTCCACAGTCACTCAGAATTTTCAATCTACACAGCATTTCTGTGAAGGTCTGTTTTATATTTGGGAAGCATTAAATGTGATTTTACAAATGAATAATTTTAGAAGTGTCTGACCAAACCAATTTTTAGTGACTGCATGCAAATGAATTCCAAGTTAAACTTTGCTTTATGTATCTAAAGACATAACGAGCTAAAAAGATGAAACATTTAGTGTCAGGGATTTTTTTTTAAATCTAAAAGTACAACAGACTGAAAATTTACAAAACACAAATATAAATCTGTATGTATATAAGTGTGTATACATAGTCAGAAGAAAACACTATTAGAAACATTCGTAATTCTCTTACCAAGAAAATTACAGTGTGCATTGTGGTGCATTTGCTTGCAGTCTTGTTTTATAATAAATGCACATATACTTGTCATTTTCCTCTATAAAGTCGTTTATAGATTTCCTTTCTATTTTATATTATTCCATAAATGCATCTGAGTTGTTAAATGCCTTTAAAAATATTTTTAAGGTAGCACACTCTTATGTGGATTACCACAGTGCACAGAAAATTGCTTATTTTTGTATAGAGAACATTAAAATGAAAAATTTAGTGCATCATTCTTTATACATATATCTGTTGGCTTTTCTAGAAAAAAGGAAGTGAAATTATTTTGTCAAATGAAAACATCATATGATTAAAATCTAATGGTTTTATAAAATATGTATTTAATATATGCATTTTTATGTTGGACTTTTGTTTTCTGGTAAATATCCCATCCAACAAGGTATTTCAAAATAAGGCTATCTATTTTTACAGAGAATTCTTTATAAGAAAGTACTTGCTAGGGAAGTATTGGTATAAAAATAATTGTTTGTAATCATAAAGAAAGAAATATTTTCTTTGAAAAATATTGTAGGTTTTAACTTCATAGCTGATTGAACTATAGATTTTAATTCAGCAAAATTGAAAATATTTAGAGATAAGCATTATGACCCACTACAAATGTGGCTCACAAAGCGCAGGAAACTCTAAGTGACTGACTTTTCACTAGGTAACAATAATAACTAAGACTTGACGAATTCTTGCTAAACTCAGACTTTGTTTAAATGCTTTATCTGAATTGGATCAGTAGATAGAGTTGCTAGCCCATTTTACGCCTAAAGAAAGTGAAGCTCAGAGGCGTTCAGTAATTTTTTCTCAGGGATGCATGTGGTATGTGAGGATGTGGTATTCAGTCCCAGCGTCTGGCCACAGCCGTCATGCTTTCCACCTCTGTGCAATACTGCCTCCAGTGGAAGTGTGCATAGGCACCGCAAGGGTTCATTCAGTGCAGGATGCTTGTTAAAAGAACCTAAAAGGTAGAACCAGGAGTGGGGATTAGACAAAGTGGTTAAGAAGCCCACTTTGGTTATCTGTGTCCCATATTGGGGTGCCTGGTTTGATCCCCAGTTTTCCAATTCAGCTTCCTGCTAATGTGTGCCCTGGGAGGCAGTAGATGATGACTTAAGTACTTGAGTATCTGTGACTTGTGTGGGACTCCTGCAATGAGTTCCAGACTCCAGGCTTTGGCCTAGCTCAGCCATAGCTGTTTCAGGCATTTAAGGAGCAAACCAGGAGATGGAAGATCAGTCTTTCTCTCTCTGTTTCTATCTCTCCCCCTTCAAATAGATTAATAAATATTTTAAAAATATAATAAAATGAATGATGTGCTAAAACCACATACCCCCAGGTATATGCATACACATATACATATGTACATCTGTGTCTATAGGTATTTGATATAAACATGTATATATTCGACTATACATCAGTAGCATAAATTTATAAGAAAATACTTCATCTTTATAATGATTATACTTTAATAGATTTGAAGAGCTTTCATTTATATTTTCTTATCTGCAAGAAAGGCAGCATAGAGATTATTGAATCCATTTTACAGGTGAGAAAACTAAGGCACAGAGAGGTTGCACTATGACACTCAATTCCCTGCAGCTGGGAGAGGCAGAGTTAAATGAGAAGCTGAATCTTTGGCCTGTTGGCCCAGTACTCCTTCTCCTCACCTTGTTAGTCAGCAATAGGGCCTCTCCTACGGCGTGAGCAGAAACTCCTGAGAAGTACTGCAGACAGGGAAGGATCTGCCTTTAGATCTAGAAAGCAGAAGGAAATGATAGAACTGCTCTCCAAAGAAAACTGTGTAGGGGTCACAGGGAAGTGACAGGAAGGAATGACTCAATTCATTTTTTCTGTTCTCTTTGGTAAGGATTAACTTCAAGCAGAAAACTCAGGCAAATACAGAGGTGGGTCACTTAAATACTGGCCATATAAATCCTTTGGCAAACTCAAGAACTTAGAACTCACAGCCTAAGATAAATATACACACATTTGGTAGGGGAATAATTGTTATTATGGCACTAAAATATAAATTATTTCCAGTGATACCTGGTAAATAGGTGCTGTGAGCATCTTTCATGGGAAAATGAAGATCCCGCTTTCTGACCCAGTAGCACAAAGCTGCAAAGGTTCTGTCTATGTTGAGCCGTTTGCTGGCCCATTTGGCCTCCCTTGTGGTCATGGGCAAACATTTGTGTGAAGATACTTGGGGCTGGAGTTTAGTAGATTCAGTGCTATGTACATAGTAGGTACTTCTATGTCTTCTCTGTCTATCCCACTCTCTATATAACACTGGCTTTCAAATCAATAAATAAATCTTTTAAAAAGCATTAGAAATAGGGCATATGCAAGAGTGTTTCAATAGCATAAAGACTTGCTCTTTCTTAATACTTCAATCTTCGTAAACCAGGATAAAAACTGTGTACAATTACATTTTAATTTATATGCCAAATGAAAAAGTACTTCTTAAAAGTAGCATTTTAAGTGTCAAAGAAAAAGGCATATTAAACTATTATTTCTTTCTCAGTGATCATAAAAACATGCATTCTGAAGTCAGGACAGCTAGATGCTTAAAAGCCCTACATATAAGGTAATAAATAAGATAAATGAATAATTGAAATTTTGCATTATGTGGCACCAATAGATTAATTTTTACAAGGGAACTTATTTCCAGTAATGATCTTGGGAAGTGATCTCTCATTAGTAGCTGTCAGTGAACAGAGGCGGTGTCCAGTTTTTACTACATTGCATGAAGCAGCAGAGTTGGGGTTTTGCTGATTTCTCTTAAGAATACTTTATGGATAAGTCATAGTCACTCTAATGAGCCAAGCTGATCCCAAGGTAGGTCTTACTAACAGACCATAAAGAGCCTCCTTTCCCCATTGCTACCAATCATAGAATTTGTGAGTTCAAACAACTGTTAATGAGTTATAAGAGGTCACTCAATGTACAACATGGAAAAGAATGCATCTTTTTCAAATTCTATAAAAATTTAATCCTCCAAATAGATATAAAACCATAAAGATAGAAATTGTCTTTAATGGATGTTAATGCAACAACCAAAATATTGGCTCTTTAAATGTAATATTCTTTGGAGGAGCAATTCATGATGTGTGGATGTACTTATGTACATGTATGTGAGTGTGTTAGGTACTTCTAAAAATATGAATTGGCTCAAGAAGTTGGAGTGACAGTTCTCCTAATAAGGCCTTTAGAGGGTCACAGTTCTGTGTTTCTCAAATTAGAAGGTGGTTTCTGATACACTTTTTTTTTTAATGTCAGCTGTAATTGTTCAGGTCTTACTCTGATACCATTTTCAATGACTTTCAAAGTGTATCATGCCTTTTTAATCCATAATGAATGACTATTAGTATCCATTTTATTACAGTCAAAATAACCACCAATTTCTCCTTCAATTATATGTTTAAATGCCATGTGGTCATATTCTGCCCTGCAGATTAGATCATAATCAGAACGAGAGTGGCTTTAACTGACCCATAGAATAAAAGCAGCTTGAATTATAGAGAAAACAAGGGAGAAAAATGGAGATTTCCAGTGGTCTTCTGAGAAGAGAAAAAAGGAATGAGTGCAGGAAACACTTCCAAAGGGAAGTACACAAAAAAATCTCAGTATTCCTCAATACTGGACTTAGACTTGGCCTTAGGACAATCACCCATGGATTAAGAGACTGATCCACACATGTCCTACGGTCCATTGATGCTGTAATTTTTTTTTCCTTTTTGGATCTCGTGATCTTTCTACCCTAGACAACCTCTTCTAGAATGGAGTGTATTAAAGGCCATAAGACATTACACTTTAAATCTGGAGTTTACACACAGGGTGTGAACTGGAGCAAATTATTTATGGGGCACCTGGTAGTTCCAGACACTGTCAAAGGCTTTGGGAATACAGTAAACAAGACAGCTGGGATTCTTACTTTATGGGGCTTTCAGTATAATGGGGAAGAAAGACATTAAACAAATAATTGCAATGTTAAGTGCAATAGAGGAGAAATTCAGGCTTATGGAGATAAAAGAAGGAAGACCTAACCAGGTGTGTATAAATGTTTACACACAAGGTAGGAAAAGGTATATACAGACAGCTGCCCCAAGGCACTGTCGCTTATGCAGATTAAGCATACATGTCAATTCTGCTAACTCTGTGTTTAGTTCTCAACTCTGAGAGGTCTGTTACCTTTAGCCTTAATATCACTGTGTGAATCCCCCCGTAGGTACAAGGCATGCTCTGCACACCTGTCCATCAGTCAGCCTGTGGGGATGAGTGGGTGTTAGCTAGTTGGTTAGCAGAGCTGGATAAGGAGAAGCATATTACAGTAAGGAAAGCATTATGTCCTTGAGGTAGAAGAGAAAAACATGTTATAACAGAAGGAAAGAGTGACTAGGGAACCCAGTGGTTGATGTTTATGCACAGAGTTATGGATTGATCATTTTATACTAAAAGAAACAGAAAGCTGTATACAATACAGCTTAAAATATTACTTAATATTTGGATATGATTGGAGGAGGGCAAAACTGGATTTGGTGACTAGGATTTAGATTTTATAGCAGTGATGATAAGAACTTTTCTTCTCCAGAATTAGAATCAAGACAAATTCCAGCCATATTTAGGATGTCAAATGTATAGTACTCGCATGTGGGAGGGAAGCAAAAACAGGGAATCAAAATGACAAGGGGAGTCCTGCCTGGAAGGTGATTCAGCTCACCATCACCTAAAGTAAGTCATGATAATAAATATCAGTGTTTAACATGTTGAGTTTTAGATGCCAACCAGACATACAAATAGAAACATTAAATAGGAGTAATAGGTGGTTCTGGGGGGAAGAAGGGAGATCTTCACTGGAGGTATAAATTTTAGGATAAAATATCCTATTTGAGTCTATCCATGTTGACTACTTGTGTCACAACTTTCTGAATGTGCCCTCTATTAGATAAAAGGAATTAGAAACAAATATCATCGAAATATGTCAGAGCTTTATGAAGCCACCAAAGGAGAAGAGACTGCTATTTTACATTTTAGTATCTCTTGTTTTACAAGAATCATTATTAATGGCTATGTGGTTTCCTGTGTATTTGTACTATAATTTTTAAACCACCTCCTATGCTATAATTTATTTATTTAATGTATAGCATAAAGTCAATCTAGCATTTTTTATATATTTTGAGAGTATTCTCTGGATAAATCTCTTCCTTATTTATTTATTTAAAGTTATTTTTGGTTGTTACATGGATATGTTGACAACTTTGATGTAATTGCAAAATTACCTGTAAATTTTACTCTAAAACTACTCATGGCATTTCACAGACTAGAGTTTCAAGGGAGGGGATTTGTAACCAATGTGTTTTACTCCAGAAAGAACTTCTTAGAAAAGTCCTTGTTGCTACACAATTCACAGATACAAGAACAGGGGAAGTAGCCAACATATGGTTACTTAAAGCCTGACCTGGGTTCTAACATGACCAAATAGAAAAACCTAGAGGTTCAGCCCTGAGCACAGGCTCAGAAGAGTACTTCAGGCCAGAAGTCCCTCTCGGAATTAGCAAAGTTGCAGGCACTCATTCTTTTCATAACATGATCCACCCCACCCCACCACCTCCAAACATAGGATTCTGGTTTTGAAAAGAAAAGGAATATTATGAACTATAACAGAACAATGTTTACTCACGCAGGCATAAATGCTTTGTTGTAGACAGGCTGGGTGATTGATTGCCCGATGGGAAAGAAGAAGATGGAAGGTTATCATTCACCGTCCTGTTTTCAATATTAACGTTTTTTCTCATCCCTTCCCTTGGTACCTAAAAGATTGATTAGTTTTATTGTTAATAGGCCCCTTCAGGAACAGAATGCAGCCCTAACACCCATTCCCTAGCACATAAAATCCTGATGGGTTATCCTTCCTTCCCCATACTCTATCTCTTCTGAATCGGTTTAGATCTTAAATAAGGAGACTTGGATTTCTGGTCTGAAGTTGTTAAACATTTATCAACCAATAGCTTTCACCAATGATGAAGATAACATTTTAACTAGGACTTTCTTAGTTCCTTTAGTGGTCATGTGGTCTTTACAGCAAGATGGATCTCCAAGAGCTTTTTCTGCCCTCCTCCCCCGATACCTTTGCCTTCCTTCCTTGGTATCTTTCAACAGGATATCTCCGAGAAGTGCTGTCCTCCCTTTGCTTGGGTAATGACTACTATATCTTCAGGTCTGAGCTCAAGGGTCAATTTCTCATGGAGGTTTTCCTGACCACCCAGAGTTGGAAAGAGTGGTTGAGCTATATCCTCAGAGTTCCTGGCAATGCTACTTTATTGTTTCAAACCAGAAACCATCTTGGAATGAATCAGCAACCCCACCTCACTGTTTTCTACCTTGGTCTACAGATTCTCCCTCTCTAGTCCATGCCTGACGTCTTAAGCTGGTCCCATAACTTTTTGGCTTTTTGGAGGACTCAGACCAGTCTTCCTTGAAACTTCAGTCTTATAGCCCACTAAAAACTTGCCCCCCCTCCCCCGCTGCTGCTGCTGTTGTACAGTGGGCTAAGCTTCTGCCCACAATACTGGCATCTCATTTGAGCGCCGGTTTGAGACCTAGCTGCTCCACTTCCAATCCAGGTCCCCACTAATACAACTGGGAAAGAAGTGGAATATGCCCACACGCTTGGCACCCTGCCATCCATGTAGAAGACCCAGATGGGGTTACAGGCTCCTGGCTTTGGCCTGGGTTTCCTCTGTCTCGCTCTCTAATGCTGCCTTTCAAATAAATAAAATACATCTTTAAGCAAAACCCCAAAACTTCCCTTTTGTTTTCTATGCACTCCAGCTCTTCCAGAGGATGGAACCCAAGAAGAGGGTAAGCCTCGTGTTACTCGGCAGCATGGATTTATCAGCGTCCTTGATATTATTCTCCACCACTCTGGCTTACCCAAGTGACTGCCGAGTTTTATGCGGCATACCCTCAAATGCCTACTCTCTTAACGAGGCATGTGTCCTTGGCAGCCAGGAAGAGTCTCCTGATTGCACAGTTCCGGGATACCTGTGCTCTGGTTCTACCTCTTCTCTCAGCTCTTCCTTGGTAGTGAACAGTGATTTACCTACAGGCTTTTGCTGCTGAGCTTTGCTGCACCACCAGTTGACCTTCATGAGAGTTGAAATTAGTTGTGTTCAATGTCAACTGAGCTTTGCTGTGGCCATATAACCCAATGGGAATTCAAGCTATCCTGCCTGCTTCACTCCCACTCTCTCTTCAATTCTTTTATCCTCTCTCCAGATAGGCCTAAAGGCCATTGGCATCATGGCCAAGCTATTTTCTGTTTCCTAGACCCTCCGTATGTCCTGCTGACTGATCTCCCACTGCTGTCTTTGGCCTCTGCAGTCCGTGTTTACATTATAAGCAACTTAATCATATGATAATGGAGGATAGGTTACATCCCTTCTGCTCAGAAACCTTACATGGCTGCTTCCCGTCTCACCCCAACTAAGAGACAGGTTCTTTAGCAAGACCTTCAGGGGCCGCTGCTGTGGCATAGCAGGTAAAGCCACCACCTGCAGCGCTGGCATCCCATGTGGGTGCCAGTTTGAGAACCGGCTGCTGCACTTCCAATCCAGCTCTCTGCTATGGTCCAAGTCCTTGGGCCCCTGCACCCATGTGGGAGACCTGGAAGAAGCTCCAGGCTCTGGCCATTGTAGCCATTTGGGGAGTGAACCAGTAGATGGAAGACACCTCTCTCTCTCTCTCTCTCTCTCTCCCCCTCTCCCTCTCCCTCCCTCCCTCCCTCCCTCCCTCTGCCTCTCTGGAACTCTGCCTTTCAAATATAAAAAAAAAATAAAGAAAGACCTTCAAGGCCAAGTGATTCAGCCTCAACAATCCCACAACCTGATCAGCCCCGATTTGCTGTAGCCACATCAGTCTTCTCAGAGTTCCTCAACCATACCAGGCATGCCCCTGCCTCAGGACCCATGCCCTTGCTGTTTCTTACAAATGCATGTGCTCTCCTAGTACCTGCATGGCTCAGCCCTTACATCCTGTGGCTCTGTTCAAAGATTACCTTATCAAAGAATTCTTCCCTAACCACCCCTGTGATGTGACAGTCCCCCTGTTCCCTCACCCTGCTTGGTTTTCCTTTCTAGCAGATCACACCACATGACAAATCATGTAAATGTTTATTGTCCATTTCTCAACATTCACATCCATAAATACACAAATACATGAAAAGCAAATTTCACCCATGACTGTTATTCAGGGACTTTGGATTATTCATTTCAATATTTTAACTTCATAGAAAAATACCTAGTATATACGTAATAAGTCTTCAATAATATTTTGTTTGAAATAGATGAGTAAATAAGTCAGCTGCTTAACACTTAATCATCATGCATACTATCTAAGTAGCTATCTGATCAAGAGGACAGAATGCCTGTTGACCTTTCATGTACAAGTCACACCATCTCCTAACTTTGCAGAGAATCATGGCCCTTTTAATAACCCATTGTAGAAGGAAGGCGATGTCTCTTGCTTGAACATTGGCACAGGATCTCTAACCACCCTCTCGGTTCCCCACGACTCCCTTATATATCATGTAGTGAGATGGTGAGGCAGGTTTGGCGATCTCTTAAGTCTGGGGGAAGTAGATAAAAGCTGATTTTGTATCATTATCTACTTCTAAAGGCTGTCTTCTATTTTTGTTCCAATATTCATCTATTTATTTGACAGGCAAAGAAAGAGAGACTGACAGGCAGAGAACTCCTATTTGCTGGTTCACTCCCCAAATGCCACAATGGTCAGCCATGGGACAGGCTGAAGATGGCAGCCAGGAACTCAATTCAGGTCTCCCACATGGATGGCAGGGACCTAACACCTTGAGCCAAGATCACTGCCTCCCAGGATCTGCATTGGCAGGAAGCTGGCATCAGGAGCCAGAGCCAGTAATCAAACCCAGGTACTCCAATGTGGGACACAAGCATCTTAACTGCTAGGCTGAATACCTACCTGTAAAGGTTATTGTTCAAGCCGGTGCCACGGCTCACTAGGCCAATCCTCCGCCTTGCGGCGCCGGCACACTGGGTTCTAGTCCCGGTCGGGGTGCCAGATTCTGTCCCGCTTGCCCCTCTTCCAGGCCAGCTCTCTGCTGTGGCCAGGGAGTGCAGTGGAGGATGGCCCAAGTGCTTGGGCCCTGTACCCCATGGGAGACCAGGAGAAGCACCTGGCTCCTGCCTTCGGATCAGCGCAGTGCACTGCGGCCAGCCATTGGAGGGTGAACCAATGGCAAAAGGAAGACCTTTCTCTCTGTCTCTCTCTCTCACTGTCCACTCTGCCTGTCAAAAAAAAAAAAAAAAAAAAGTTCAAACAATAGAGCTTGCCCCTTCAGTCCTCAACTTTGGATTTTAACCAAATTTAAAGAATAAAGAAAAGTTTCTGTTCCTGATTGTATTACAGACTTACAACTACCTGCAGTATATCCCCCACTTCCTGAACCTAGAGTGTATGAAATGTGAGTCAAAGACTGTATCTGACTTACCTGCTGCTGAGTCCCATGTCCCCAGCACAGGTCCTAGTGTATAATAGGTACTCAGTAAACACAATCTTCAGAGCCTACCTATTTACATCGGCGCCTTTCAACTTGTAACAATTAGATGTTTTCTCCCCATTTTAAAGTCACTCCTGCCTTTAGGCTGGCCTCTTCACTTCTTTTTCCTGTGTGAGGGGCAACTTGCAGTGTTTGGCCATTACGTAGGTCAGAACAGATGCATAGATGCTGAAAATGGTTCTCCCTCTTTCCTAATCTTCAGTGACAGATTCTGTCCAAGCTCTCTGAGATGATATCACTCTAGTGCTTCCATGAGAAAAGCGTTCTAGAATCTCATCACTATTTGCATTTTCAAAAAATTATATATAGACTTTAGACTCAGAGATAGAGTGACATCAAAGAAAGAAGTTCATTTCAGCCCGTGGTCCCTTTGACTGCCAGTTGGGAGGTAGGCAGCCTGATAAGAAATTGCTAATAAATTGTGTTCCTTCCAGTGAGGAAATGGTCAACTCCTCTGTTTCTGCCGTATCATTAGTTCTTTAGACACATGGGCCTCCATGTCTTGCCTCTTCGAGGACCCTCCATAGCATTAGGAGTTTATACATTTTGAAATAGCTTTCATTATTCTGTTCTAGATTCTAGTGCACAGAATTACTCAGTAAAGGATATCATGCAGGGTAGGCACATGGGTATTTTTTCCATCAGAATATAAAAGGGCACTGTTTCATGAAAGTCCAAAGTTAATTTGCAATAAGAAATATGGAAAGAGGAAATAGGAAGAGGCCCTTGTGAACTCTGCTCTGTGTTAAAGATTGGCTCATAAAACCTTAATCAGAGCTTCATCAACTTACTAACTCCAGATAGGTCAACTGGTACTGATAAAGTAAGACTTTAACAAGGAAAGAGAATTATTTTGGAAGGTCATAACACTTTATATGTTTATATTTGTTGTTCCTAAGTGATTCAAAGTTCTATAAAAACCTCACTCTCTTCAAAACAGGCAGAGAAAGATGACCTTCTCCAAAATACTAAAATAGTAAGAATGGGCTTGGATTGGGAAACACAGTCTACAACTGAATTAAAAATTACTTTTGTGTTTCCTACTCTTGGCTACAATGGTTAAGTCAGAATTTTATATTGCAATTGTGACTACAGTTTACCCAGGGAATTTGGTCCAGTATTTTCTGAGAAGAGCTTCTATCGGAGATATTCTGCTCCCGTATATACATTAGAATTTGCAAATGTCAACTAGGCATTTAAGGAAGAAAGGAAATCACTGAGCACCTGGATCCTTGTAAAATCATCAACAAGTCAGTAAACCTCACTAATTCAAACTCACTGAAGCAAGGGCCAATCTGAATTAATAAAAGTTTTGAATCAAAAGATCATAAAAGTTAGTTGCATGATTACTGCAAAGGGCACCTTGAGAAAAGGGGACAGGACAGGAAACAGCTCATGGCCACTAGACATATTCTGTATTCAAGTCCTGTGTTAGCAGTTTTGTCCATAGTGTTTAGTAATATGGAATCTCCAGGTAATGTAGGTATTACTAATTTCATTTTAAAGTTTAGGAAACTAAAGATCAGAGAATCGAAACAATTTACCCCAGTCCATATAACTAATCAGAGATTAGAAAATCTTTTTTCTTCCACCACATATAATAGTCTTCCTGGCTGTCATAACACAAAAGCTTAACTCAATTAAAGCTGCCAAGACAAAATTTTGCCTTTGTACTACTTTGCTCTTATATATAATTAATCTTTAATTAATTCAGATAAACGTGAAAAGGAGAAATTCTTTTTAAAAATATTTATTTCAGAGGCAGAGAAATAGAGGGAAGAAAGATAAGCAAAGAGAGAGCGCCCATCTGCTGGTTCACTGCCTAAATGCCCATAAAAGATGGAGCTGGGTCAAGCTACAGCCAAGATTCAGAAATTCAATCCAAGTCTCTCACATAGGTATTTTTTTTATTTTTTTATTTTTTTGACAGGCAGAGTGGACAGTGAGAGAGAGAGACAGAGAGAAAGGTCTTCCTTTGCCGTTGGTTCACCCTCCAATGGCTGCCGCGGCCAGCGCACCATGCTGATCCGATGGCAGGAGCCAGGTGCTTCTCCTGGTCTCCCATGGGGTGCAGGACCCAAGGACTTGGGCCATCCTCCACCGCACTCCCTGGCCATAGCAGAGAGCTGGCCTGGAAGAGGGGCAAGCGGGACAGAATCCGGCGCCCCGACCGGGACTAGAACCCAGTGTGCCGGCGCCGCAAGGCGGAGGATTGGCCTAGTGAGCCACGGCGCCAGCCTCACATAGGTATTAGGGGCTCAGCTTCTTGAGTCATCACTTGCTGCCTCCCAAGGTGCACATTAGCAGGGAGCTGGAATTTGGAGGGCAACTGAGACTGAACTGTAAACACTCAAATATGAAAACAGGCATCCCAAGTTGCATCTTAACCACTAGGCCAAATGCCAACTCATTATTCTGCTTTTATATCATTAATTTTTCTTTTCACAATCCTAGATTTTACATAAAAATGGAGATGTATTAGTTGTTGCATTTTCTGTTGAAATTAGCCTTATTTCGGGCCGGCGCCACGGCTCACTAGGCCAATCCTCCGCCTTGCGGCGCTGGCACACCGGGTTCTAGTCCCGGTTGGGGCACCGGATTCTGTCCCGGTTGCCCCTCTTCCAGGCCAGCTCTCTGCTGTGGCCAGGGAGTGCAGTGGAGGATGGCCCAAGTCCTTGGGCCCTGCACCCCATGGGAGACCAGGATAAGTACCTGGCTCCTGCCATCGGATCAGCACGGTGCGCCGGCCGCAGCGCACCGGCCGTGGCGGCCATTGGAGGGTGAACCAACGGCAAAGAAAGACCTTTCTCTCTGTCTCTCTCTCTCACAGTCCACTCTGCCTGTCAAAAAATTAAAAAAAAAAAAAAAAAAGAAATTAGCCTTATTTCTATGCCCAAGTTCCAAAGGTGGTAGAGTTGGAGCAATGAAATCAAGTAGTATTGGATTATAATCCAAAGTATAAAATAAATCTCTATGAGCCCATACTGATAGAAGCAGATGATTAACTTAATTAATTAAGGGAGTGAGGAAAATCTCTTGTGCAGAACAAGTAGAAATAATTAATGCAGGCACTCCACCCTTATAGAGGTGGATCACAGTATCCTGTTCCTTAAATCAGGGCTGTATGTAATGACCTGTACCCACGGAGTGCAGAATAGAAAGGGAGAAGAAAAGAATAACTTCAGAATGGAGAAACCTGACAAATGCTACCTCAAATCTTGCAATCAAGATTGGCATCAACAGTGATAGGTCAGGTGGATGGTATAGACCCTTGAGACATGATGAGAATGGCACTTTACCTCCGTGGTTTCCTTCTCCGAAACACGTGATCCAGGTCTAATCATGAGAAAAATGTTAGATGAATACCAATTGATGGAAATTCTACAAATATCTGACCAGTAACCCCTTCAAACCTATTAATGTCATCAAAAATAAAATCAGAAAGTATCACAGCCGAGCGAAGCCTGAGGAAACATGACAGCTAAATGTCATTTGGTGTCCTAGATGGGATTCTGAAACAGGGAAGGGATGTTAGAAAAAACTGAGGAAAAAGGGAAAAGTATGGACTTGCGGTAATGGGACTGTGTCTATATTGGTTTACAATTGTAGCAAAAGTACCTTAGTAATAAAAGAAACTGGCACTCTCTACACAGGTACATTCTAACTTTGCAGTGATTCTGTAAATATAAAGCCATTCTTTAAAAGTTTATTTTAAAATTTCTATTTGATGATGTTTGTAAGAGAGCTATCCATTTAAAATCTATAGTTTGATGTTCCAAATCTCAAACAATGGAGCAACTACTCAAAATTCACTAAATGGCAGCAGAATAAGATATCTACTTATGCATTCATATTTATTCATGTTTACTATTGACTGACTGAGTCCATGATAAGTCCCTGAACTCTCTGCTTTTGTGTATGTCCTTGCTGATCCAAACCCTCTGTTCAGAGCATTAACATTGATACTTAATCCTGCTGCCTCCTTCAGCAAAGAAATCACTCCAGCCCATGAGAGAAACACCAGCTTGCCAGACGTCAACCATGCCCCTTGCATAGCTGGTGTGTTCCTCTTCTCCTTAACTATCCTCTTCCCAGGAACCCCTGGCCTCTGTTGCTAGCTACTGGAATGCATCATGAGATCTTGGTTCATTCAAATGTACTCAGAGCCTCAGCTTCTTTAACAATTCCTTCCACTGAAAATAATTGTACTGTAAGACGAAATCTAGGCCTCTATTTCTGATTCATAGTCTAGATCTACTAATTATTTCCTATGTTCCTGATTGTCTTTCTGGATATACAAATTGTAGATTTGTTACTTGGTATCAAAAAGTGGGCCCCCATAGAAAACTGAATATATCACCTTTCATGCATTTATTGAACGGCCATTGCTAGGGATCCACTATGTGGCTGGTGTGGGAGCTCAGGAAACAAGACTCAGTTCTTGCTGTAAGGCAATAAGATATTTCCTAATATATGGTTGAAGCTATGATGGCAATAAAGTAGAAAATAACTTTTTAGTAGAGGTCTAAAAGGTGAGAATGAAACGGTCAAGGAATGAGGTGAAGAACATTTCAGTCACTGGGCAAAACGAGCCCCAAAGGTAGGCATTGCCTTGATCTCGAGAGCAGCTAACCAGGCACATAATTGTCTGAGGTGAGCTTGCAGAAGCAGCATCTAAATCCTACGTCAAGGGCCTCTTTGGCTATGGTAGGTAGTTTGGATTTTATCCTAGGAGCAGTGGGAAGCCATTAGGGGCGTTGCGTCGTAGACCTGATTTCTATTTGTGAAGGAACACTGGCTGCTCTGTGAAGAATGAATTACAGCGGAAGCAAGGATACCCGTTAAAAAGCTATTGCAATTGCTCTGAAAAGAGCTAGTGGTGGCTTAGATTAGGAGAGCAGAAGCAGGGGTGGAGAGACAGAGATATATTTAGAACTAACAGGATTGCAGATGGATTGGATGTGGTCAATGATGGAACAGAGGATAACTTCTAAGTTTTAATTTCACCTGGAAAATTTTAGATTAACTGGTTTTGCCTAGATTTAGATAACTTAATCCTGTAATAGAAGAACTGATTCATTGAAGAACACATCTAATGTCTTCTAGCCTTTGATCTCCAACTAACAGTATATTCTCTTTTCAGAACAAACCTCAAATATCTCTGCATGTTAGAGTTGGAGTGACACTATCTCTGTGTTATTTTGTGTGGTTAATAATTCAAAAATACCTAAAGCCTGTCTCAAACATTGAAATACATTAAGGGTGCCACAATCCCCTGCACCCACGTAGCCATCAAATTGGTTCATCTGCAGAATGTATGTACTGCCCCATCTCCCTCCTCCTCCATCCCAGCCAACTCCCATCCACACTCCTATCCATTTAAGCTATTGTGATTATAAACTTCGGAAGACCAGCTCTCAAGTTTGAATAAGGTAGCTACCAAATTTGGTAATACTTGAAGAGCTAGCACCCTGAGTATTCTGCTTGGATTCTGTCTCATAAAATACATGCTTCACTCTCTCTTCTTTCTTCTATTCACATTTTGTCTGGAGATTCATTGATCAGTATGCACTCCAAATGTGGCCTTCTTCCAGCTGGAGATAGGGTATTGAGTACCAGAAGTGGTTGAGGGTTTTCTGGGTCCATCTAGGGCTTGCAGAAAACACAGGGACTCACAAAGTGGGGAACAGGCAGTGGAGGAGAGGACAAGGTCAAGGAGATTCACAAGTGGGAGAAGAGAAAAATTTCTTACTTTATGGATTCGGCAATCAGAACTGCTTTTTGTTCAAGGTTTTATCAAAGGAGTTGCTTCCTCAGCCAAAGCTCTTTCTGACTTAATGTCTGGAGGATTTCTTTCTGTGTGATGGCTAGCTCTCTATTTGCCTTGAACTGTGCTTTTCTGACTTTGACAATGCTAATCCACAACCTGCCTTTTCCCCACTAAGCTCTGCTGCTGACCACCTGCTGTAGGTCGAGGCTGACCTGAACTTCCTGCTGCCACATCTTATAAATCCAACGCGTAGGTGAGAATCAATTATAAAGCATGCACTGGTACCCCAATTCTTCAATCTGGTTCCAAGGAGAAATAGAGATATTATTCCTTAAGTTGGGTCTTAGTGTTTTCCTACCGTGTTGGTGAAATACGAGGGCCATTGTTAATGTTGTTTTGCTGAATGTAACCATGTATTTTCTTTCATACCCATAGTCATAGCAACAAAGAAATGAAGAAGACAATACTTCAAAATACTTACTGTAATATTGCTAAAGTAATAAAAAACAAATATTATCTTTTCTTGAAATTTGAATGTTAGGATATCATTAAATAATCATTCCATGTATCCAATTGAGTATTCACATTTTTCAAAAGTCTGAAGAGAAAAGGAATGAAGAAAAGTAGTGCACTGTTCTGGTTTTTGAAAATAGACTGAGCAGAGGAGTTCATTACTGTTTAGTTCTCATTCTGATGCGCAGGATATCAAACAATATGTGATACATTGACTGTTCATAATCAGTCACGCTAAGTCATTCCCTACCACCATAACAAGGTAAAAATGATGTAGACATATTGATTCTATAATAATAAATTTGTAGCTATAAACAAGCACTTGCCAGAGTCTTTCATATTTTCCATTTTAAAAATGAATTTTGACTCATAGCTAAATAGTTAAGCTCAAATGAAAAATCTGGCTTTCATTTAATATTTGAAATACAGTCTTTTGCATTCAAATACTTCAAAGTGGCTTTTCTCTATACAAGATTTAAAAAAAATACCCAATATGTGACCAACTCTCAATTACCCATGTTTGGAAAACCCAAAATGACATTTTCAGTCTGACTTACCCCTGCCACCCACTTCTGGGCTGCTCCCTACTGCTGTCAGCTGGCATGTGTTCAAGGAATGCAAACATATTTTAATATTAGTTCTGGCAAAGCATTAGCAGGAAGGTAAACCTCCCAGGGAAAATTCGCATAATGTATTCTAAAGTCAAATATAAAATGATTTTGGATTACCGGTGCCACCATGGGCTTCCATTCAGACAAATAATTGAGAACTGACTATACTACTGTGTTCATAAACTATGTACCACACGTAGTTCATGAACATAAAGATGAGTTCTGAAACCCAAATTAAAATAAAGTAGTCGGAAGGTGCTGTGAAAACAGTGGGTCTTCATAAAGAGGGAACTGGAGCTGACAAATGTTTTTACTTTTTCTTTCTCCGTGAGAATATGAAGTTTTAAATGATATGCAGCTAGAAGCGGATGAAATTATAGCTCTCAGACACTTTATAATTCTGAAACAGATATTGATGGATTGCAAGGTGGCATCGCTGCTGGCAGTTTTCGTCGGCACATTTTGATGATACGGTTTCTTAGGTGAACTTCAGGTACATCAGTAACACGCACTGTGTTTCAGACACACTGAATGATTTTGAAGCTAATAATTTATGAGAGCTTTTGGAGCAAGTTATTAGGTTTGAGTCAGGAGAGATTTATTTTGTTTAATCCTAGGTTCCTTGCTGTGTGTTCTGTTTATCTCATCGGATTTTGCTAGTAAACAAATATGTAAAACTTTAATGTGGATGTATCCCCTGCATAACAGTGCGTCACGTACCTGACAGGGTTTCCCATTTGAAGCACTTTCCCCAGTAGGAGGCTTTGTAGCCATCTTAGTTTTTGAGAAAAAGGACAAATAAAATCTCAAATTAGGAGTCCATCAAGCAGCAACCAGAAGGAAAATTAAATTATTTGCCCTTAGAACTTAAAGGATAATCTATGCCAGAATTCATTAAGTTTCAGGTGTTTTTACTTTAAGTTGAGGATAATGGTAGATTTTAGAAAATGTAGTGCTCTTATGAGGTTTTTAGAGTGTTTAAATGGCAAACTAAGAGAAAATGTGAAAGTATTACGAGACAAGGTCTAAATGCAATTTTTTAAAAAAAGTCATTTGAGCCATGTGATATTTTCAGAACCTTTTGGGTGCTGCATATTCCAAATGTTATTTAAATTAAATTTAAATAACTTTAATTTAATTTATTTAAAATTATTTTTGTATCACAACTAACAATACAAAGAAATTCAGTGTATAGAAATCTATGCAATATTTTAAAATAATCTACCATTTGTATTTGCTTAGTTACATTATATGAGGGTGCTTCAAAAAGTTTATGGAGAAATGGAATTCAAAGATAGATTTATTTTGTTGCAAGAGTTTTGAAATCCATGTGACATTTTCTCATAATATGCATTTTTCACCAACTTTTTCAGATGACCTTTTGTGTTTTTCGGTATTGATTTGAAAGAGACGCAAACTTGTGTTTCTACGTCACTTTCCATGTATCTGCAGCCCTTCTTCTTTGCATAAACCTAGTGGTGGGACAGGTCTCTTCCCCTTGCCTTCCTTCCCCTTGCTCAGGCCTGTTATGGGCATGGTTTCCCTATCTGACATTATCACTCAAGTGGCACCTGCCAAGGTCTTGTGTTCCTATGCATTGAGTGCAAATCAACTTTTCAGACGATGACAGTGCCCATGTCCTCCAGAGGCCAGTCAGCTCCAAGATCCTCTCTCTGGCCAGCTCATCTCTTCCCCTCCATAAAACTGTTGCAGCTTCCTTTTTCGTAGTATCATCTAGGAGACTTGCACTCACAGGACAATTGCAGCATTGTCATTAAAAAGTCCCATCCTTGTGATTAATTTACCATTGAAGACCTTGCATTTTTTACTTTGACTATTGTGGTAAAAATATACTGGAAACTGGCACATTAGCCAGACTCTTTATAGACAGAAATTAGAGTCTACGGTTGTCTTTTTTCTAACTATTTCCAACCTGCCTCCTAGCAGTTTTGTTTTTTGCAGTTTTCTCCTGAGGGTTGCTTTGTTTTTGGGGGGAAGAATTGCTTTTGCTGCTCTTACCACCTCTGAGTATGGGTCTCCTGAACCACCTTTGTGCTCACAGTATGCTCTGAGCCATCTGGGCGCTCAACCTGTCAAGGAGCTCACCTATGCACAGAGGGCCCATTCCCCATTTTTGTAGCACTTTGCTCTTAAAATGTAAAGCAGCAGATAAATTTCCCAAGACAGTTGACGGAAGTCTCTCAATGGGAAAGCAGAAAAGTAGAAAAAAATTAGAAAATAAAGTCAGAGAAAAAAATAGGAAGTAAAACAGTTCAAAATAAGTATAACAAATATATTTGGAATCATAAAATGTGACTTTTTCTATAGAGGGAAAGAAATGGATTTTACAAAAATATTAAAACTTTTAGAAATAATACCAGGTTTGGAAGATAAAGTTGACAAAATCCTTACCCTTCCATTTCCAAATAAACTAAAAAGAAAAAAGAAAGAAAGAAAATGATCAGCGGGACAATAATCTAAGTTGTTTAGAGGGTCAATCCTGTACTTGTAATATCAAACTAAGAAAAATCTCAAACGATTAGAAAGAGAAAATAAAAAATCATGAAAATTATATGAAAGCATGCAAAATTTGAAAGACAGATCAAGCAAAACTTTTGTTGAGTTTCTGAACACCAGCAATAAATAATGCTAAAACTTTATCAAGAGTAAAAGTCATTAATATGAAAGACCGTTAGACATCACATTTTCCCACTGAGCCCACTAGAACCTAAGAAATTAGGACAATATCTTAAATGTTTTAAGCTCCAGTTTTCTCCAGTCGTATCTCCACTTGGTTTGTTTTCATATTTATCTTACTGGGGGGATACATGGTTCAAAATCAACTGAGAGGAAGCCTCAGAAAAATATAATT
Organism: Oryctolagus cuniculus; assembly: GCF_964237555.1. NCBI lineage: Eukaryota > Metazoa > Chordata > Mammalia > Lagomorpha > Leporidae > Oryctolagus > Oryctolagus cuniculus. The sequence continues at coordinate 63,414,086 of NC_091433.1, forward strand.
CCCCATGGATCTTACTTGGGAAATGTTTTATGGATGTATATCATTCATGTAAGATTGAACAAAGTAAAAGGGAGAAATAGAGATTAACCCCAAAATAGAGAAAAGAGTAGTCTCTGAGTGTTTTTTTTTTTTAAGATTTTATTTATTTATTTGAGAGGTAGAGTTACAGACAGTGAGAGGGAGAGAGACAGGGAGAGAGGGAGAGGTCTTCCGTCTGCTGGTTCACTCCCTAAATGGTTCCAACTGCCAGAGCTGGGCCGATCTGAAGCCAGGAGCCAGGAGCTTCTTCCAGGTTTCTCACATGGGTGCAGGGGCCCAAGCACTTGGGTCATCTACTGCTTTCCCAGGCCATAGCAGAGAGCTGGATTGGAAGAGGAGCAGATGGGACACGAACCTGCACCCGTGTGGGATGTCAGTTCTACAGGCGGCGGTTTTACCCCCTATGCCACAGCGCCGACCCCTCTCACAGTGTTAATGGAGAATACCAGATGACCATTTTGCAATGGGCCTGGAAAATAAACATTTAAAGCAGAACTTTCATTGGCTTACATATGATGTTATCGTTAGCGTGTATTGGGGAATTCTGCTTGAGGGAATTTGAAAGTATATTTGGGGGCCAGCGCTGTGGCACAGTAGGTTAATCCTCCACCTGCGGCACTGGCATCCCATATGGGCTCTGGTTCTAGTCCCGACTGCTCCTCTTCCAGTCCAGCTCTCTGCTATGGCCTGGGAAAGCAGCAGAAGATGGCCTAAGTCCTCATGACCCTGTACCCCCGTGGGAGAACAGGAAGAAGCACCTGGCTCCTGGCTTCGGATTGGCACAGCTCCAGTCATTGCGGCCATCTGGGGAGTGAACCAACGGAATGAAGACCTTTCTCCCTGTCTCTCCCTCTCACTGTCTGTAACTCTACCTCTCAAATAAATAAATAAAATCTTTATAAAAAAAGTATATTTGAAAGGGATATAGAGAGTTATGTAAGCAACTTAACAATAACATTATTCTAAGCCTCCTATCTCAGAATCAAGGCACAAGCACTATGTAAATGGAGCCCCAAGGAAGGTGGATACCATGTGAGCCCACAAAGGCACCCTGGAGGAGTAGGCATCCATGCATGCGATGGGCTGATTCTTCATCAACTTCTGCATTCCCGAGAGTAGCCCGAGAATCCTGGAGCTTCAGCTGACTTCTGTCCCGGGATTCACTCCCTCCCTCCTTCCGTGTTCTCCCTCACTGCCCTGACCCCACAGCACGGCCCCAGGAGAGGCCGCTGTGGCCAAATTGAGACTTCTAAGTGAGTCTGACCAGGGAGAACCATGCTGCTGATGGAGCAGGCGGACTGAACGCTGGCTGCAGGAAGGCTGGGCTAGGGTAGAGGGGAAGGACCCCATGCTCCTATCCCTCCCTTTAACGGTGTAGGATGTGCCGCCAGGGTGTTTTCACCGCTGGTATCTATCCCTGGGAAGGTTTCACCTGCTCGCCCTGTGCCCCAACAGGATGCACGCGCGTGCTGCCTGCTTCCTCTGCATCTGGCTGTCAGGGTCCAGGCTCCATGCTCAGCCGTTCAAGGCATCAGGGGGAGGGGCTTCAGAAAGTCTGAGGGCAATACATATTATAAAAAAAGCAGGGGTTTACAAGTCTTTCTCACTCAAATAAATTTACCTTTTCATTCCATTTTTTCTAGGGATTTTCTGACATACTCTATTATTCAGATGTTTTTGTGTCTGTTTTTTTCTAAATATAGATCATATGGTATGTTCATTTTTGAAATTATTCCATTTTTTCCCCACTCCCCAATTCTTCAATCCTGACTTAAGTTTTTTCCAGGAAACCACGTGGTGGGTTCTTAGCGATCCCCATTTCCTCTGCTCAGTTCTCACAAATGGTCCTTTGATGACTACAGCGTAAGATGCTCTATAGACCAGGAGAAGCACCTGGCTCCTGGCTTCGGATCAGTGCGGTGCGCCGGCCGTGGCGGCCATTGGAGGGTGACCCAACGGCAAAGGAAGACCTTTCTCCCTGTCTCTCTCTCTCACTGTCCACTCTGTCTGTCAAAAAAAAAAAAAAAAAAAAAAAAAAAGATGCTCTATAAATATCTTTTCAGCACTAAATTCCTCTGATTCTGGTACACCTAATACCCAAATGTGATTTTTAAAAACCACACACTTTTTTTTCTTTTAACAACTTGAAGATCTAATGCGTATAATGTGTCTCGTCAGCATCTCCCATGGTGGTGAGAGTGCTCGGAGTTCATTTTGCACTTCTGAGTTTCCAATAAAGTGTTAGGTCACACTTTCAATTGACTAAGAAATGTGGTAACCTAAACAAAAGAGTTGCAGTGTATGAGAGATGGAATATCTTACGTGAAATCACACAATGTCTTATCATACATTCCAGAAAAAGGAACGGTGGTAATGTTCGTGAGAAAGAAGAAACAAATCCCCCCACCCCAACATGAGATTTGGGTTATTACAGCACCAGTTTCCTGAATTTAAATCATATTCTTTTGAGGAATCTAAGTTCTAGTTTATGAAAATTTTCTGATTTGCTCAAAGCAAATAACTAGTGCCACCTACCTGTGGCCAATAAATACATAAATAAATGAATGAAATGATCCCATCCCAAGGTGCCATTGAATTGGAAATCAACTTCTAATGTATCTGGGTTGAAATCCTCTGTAAGGGGATTACTGAAAATCCTCCACTGAAAGAACGCTAGGAGAAAACACTCTGCTGCTATCTTTTTTTTATTATTATTGAATGCTATAAACTCATGAGTGTGAATTATTGACTCTTTCTAAACTCTTTGTATTGCTGATGTCAGGCGACGCTCACACTGATATACTGATATGTGCTGGATACCTACAGGGCAGGAAATCTGACACAGATAATATAAAAATACACCATAATGTGACCCCAAGGTTGCAAAAGGAAGAAGACAAAGTGTGCTTAAGATCAGTCTACTATATGGTTGAATCTCTTATATGACATTAAATATTCTCCTCAGTATATCTCTCAGTAGTTGTTACTGTCCCAGATTCATAAATTAGTGAAGGGACACTTGGCCAGTCTAATTGTTCCATATTGTACTTGTACAATACAAGTAGTCCTAAGATGTGAATTCTGATATATCTGACACAAGCCCATTTGCGACCACTAGCCAGAATTGAATAATGAGCACGTTTTGTGTGTGGCATGTCTTCTCCCGTGTATGGGCGGGCTCATTCCCTGTTACTTTCGTGCTATTAAGTTCCCCAGAGTCACCACGTGCCATGCAGAGTAGCTCTGAATGTGTGGACACGGTCGGGTATCTTGTGCAGGGTTACTGAACAGCACTGAGCGATCTTCCTTCTTTTCTGAGAAGGTTACGGGGCTCGGTTCCTGTTCTCTCATGGCAGGAGCAGAAACAAATTCTTTTTATTTTTCCTTTTAAAGATTTATTTTTAGTATGTATTTGAAAGAATTACAGAGAGACAGAAGGAGGGACAGAGCTAGAGAGAGGTCTTCCATCTGCTGGTTCACTCCCCAAATGGTTGCAAGGGCCTGGGGCTGGGCCAGGCCAAAGCCATGAGCCAGGAGCTTCCTCTGGGTCTCCCTCTTGAGTGCAGGGGCCCAAGGATTTGGGCCATCTTCCACTGCTTTCCAAGGTGCTTCAGCAGGGAGCCGGATAGAAAGTAGAGCAGCTGGGACTTAAACTGGTACCCATATGGGATGCCGGCACAGCACACGGCAGCTTCACCTGCTATGCCACAGCACCTTCCAAGAAACAAATTCTTAAAAGTGAATATTGGGTTACCCCAGCTCAATTAACTACTGGTTTGAGTAAGCATATAATTTTGCTTTTGCTCTTTCTTGCAAAACTAATACAAACTCTCAAGGAAGTAAAAATGCATCTTGAGAACGAGAATTTGTTTTTGCAGCTATAACTAATACAGGTCTCTCTTGAAATAAATGCCATACAATCTGCAGTGGAGACACACTCAGGCACTGAGAACTCAGTGTGGCACATTCACATGATAATGTTTAACACGGGCTGGTACTTAGGCCTTCCTGGAAATATGTTTTGATCCTTTTTGATCACACTAATAATACACTATGAAGCATTGCTCTGTGGGATGTAGTTAAAGCTTATTTGAGCTTTGGAAACCACTGGCACTTTCCTGGGGGGAAATATCAGAACATTTTTATTTTTATCTCAATCACTCCAGAAAACTTCATGGAGAATAGTCACTGTCAGTGATACAGAGCAATTGTTGTCCCAAATAGCATTTGAAAAGAGATGGCCTAAATAGTCAATATGCGGTGCTGGGGAATGGCGAATAAAAAGATGCAGTGGTAAATGTCTGAACTTGCTTTGAGCTGGAGTTGCTGATTTTTTTTTTTTTTTTTTGCAAATATAGCAGTTAGCATATATTTTTCCCATAGTCTTTCCAGCAAATATTATAACACAGTAGTTTCTGAAAACATGAAAGCATGGTTTTCTTTAGTCTTAGATCTTAATTCAAAGGCCTCAGCCAGGCATTATTTGTGTGTGTGTGTGTGTGTGTGTATGGAAGTGTACACGTGTGCTCATGTGTGATTATGTTTGTAGAGAAGATTTTTATGTACTTCTAAGCATAAAAAGAAGAGTTTTGTTACTGATGTTTAATTCCAGACAACAGCAATTATAATCTACCAAACGTGGGGAAAATAAGATAAGGAAATTTTGTCTGAATTCATTTCAAAATGTTTATACCATAAGTCCAGCTAGATCTTTCAGAGACTTGCTAGCTACCACCTCATTCTTTGACAGAAAACTACATTTAATTGTGGCTAAGTTGCAAATGGCATGATTAAGTCTATCAAGGAGACGGGATTAAAATATATTATGTCCTATCATCCTGCATGCATTTCTGGGTCGTTGTTAGCAACCTCCTTCCACTGTCTCTTCATTGCCTTGAAAGGCATAGTGCCACAGAAAGCCAAGCTGCTCATGAATACAAAAGCTCCCACCCCTGATTGGGAGTCGTCATTAGTTCCTCCCATAAGAGCTTCCTCCAAATACTCACTAAAGTCCTGTCAGAGCTGGTAATGATTTTCTATAAACCCAAAGCTTCTATGAGTTATTATTTTGAGAATGTGCCGTATCACAGGCTGTAGCTTCAGCTTTGTATGTTTTCTGCATTCTTAGTCACTAGGGGAAAAATGGACTTTATTATTATGTTCCTTTTGATGCTTGAGAAGAGAAAGATTTACTGTGTAAGAGATTAAGGGAGAGAAATTGTGGGAGCAGGAAAGAAAAATGTAGCTAAGTCATTCCCTTAGAATATACTTTAAAGTTGCTGGTAGGCTTTCCATATTTAAATTTGGGTTTTCCCTTGATGGGCTTATTCACAACCGATTTGTTGGTTTATTTGATTTCATAATTTATGTAACTCTTCAAGTGATCACACAGACACACAAACACATACACACATACACAAAAACACATATATATGCACACACTCACACAGTTCCTCCCTGGTGATTCAGGATGAGCTGAATTACATTGCTGATGCTTTCTGTAGCTTTCTCTCAGTCTATCTCTCTCTCCCTCTCTAATGAATAGAAATATCTGCATATGCAAATAGTGCTTGATTTTTGCATTGCTCAGACTTACTTGATTTAGAGCCTAAACCCTTTGGTTTATAGTTATGTGTTCCTTTCCTCCTTGCAGAGACATGATTTGGGGCCTTGAGATAATTGGGCTGACTCCCTATTCTAGATTCTAAAGATCCAGAGACATTTAGAGAGCATTTAAGGACATTCTTCTTTGAGGTCAGGTTGCTATTTTAATCCACTCTCTCTCTCTTCCCTTTCTCATTCATTATTTTTTTTAAAAAAAAATTTATTTATTTATTTATTTTAAAGAGAGAGTTACAGAGAGGCAGAGAGTGAGAGCAAGAGAATGAGAGAGCAATAGAGAGAGAGAGAGAGAGAGAGAGAGGTCTTGCATATGCTAGTTCACTCCTCAAATGGAGCTACACTGATCTGAAGCCAGGAGCCAGGAGCTTCTTCTGGGTCTCCCACACGGGTGAAGGGGCCTAAGGACTTGAGCCACCCTCTACTGCTTTCCCAGGCCATAGCAGAGAGCTGGATTGGAAGCAGAGCGCAGCTGGGACTTGAACCAGTGCCCCTATGGAATGGGAACGTTGCAGACGGTGGCTTTATCCGCTATGCCATAGCACCAGTCCCTCTCTCATTCTTTAGATATATACTGTACACATATGTCTCTAATAATGGTGCTAGGGCCCTGGCAATTCAATTCATGGTGAAACAGATAATCCCTTGTCCTCCTGGAGTTTATGGCTTAGTTGATCATGTGAAGGAACTCGGTAAAGCTGAAGAAAAACGCCTGACCCTGCTGCTTAGCCTGGAGGTTATGACTTCTCTCTTTACCTGGTTCTCAGTGCTGCCCAGCTGTCCTGCTGCACCCCGACTCTCTTAGATGACTGTTCAGTGCCTCATCTCTCTCCCTCCTCCCCACACCTCCTCCCTCTTCCCTTCAGCTACAGATGTGGCTTCCTGTTTTCATCTCTCCTCCCTCATGCTACTGTGACTCTACAGAAACTTCATGACTGTCTGGGCTGGGACAAGGAGGCAGAGAGTTAGCAGAATGGCATGGTGGAGAAATAGAGGCTGAAACCAGTCAAAGGTTAGGGAAGTTAGTAGAAGCTTTTGTTGAATAAATGTTTGTAACTTAATGATGGAGACAGAGCAAAATCCACAGCAGCATGATCTGGACTTCTGTTAGCTAAGGGCCACTGCATAGCCACAGGGATCTATGTGATATGGCAGTCCTTCACAGGTGAGGAGAAAATCAAAGCAGCAATTATGACACGGAGGGCTGGGGAAGAAGAAACTGCTTCCTGCTTTTAAGTTACTCAGTTCAGCTTCTTGAATAAAGCTGTGTGCCCAGTTATGTGTGTTGTAATACCTTGAGGATGAGTAGGGTGATTGTAGTGTTACTGTTACTTATACGAGAAGATAGTGAAGATCTAAGAGAACGTAGTCCATCTCTGAACCTAAGAAATGGTCTCCCTAGAGTTAAAAAAATAATGGTGTTTTTGCCTGTCCAGGACAATCTGGCCATTCCCAATGTCTAATCTCCATTTCCTTCAGGGGACATTTGAAAAGCCTTTATTAACTTAGTTTTCTGAATTATTTTGAGAAAACAGTGTGCCAATGGGAGGAACAAGCTTGATCCACAACACTTTTTTAAGGGACAAATGTTGCTTACTGAATATAACAACCTGTTCAACAGCCATGTTGAAAGTATTAACCTGCATGGAAGCATGTTGTCTTTAAGGAAAAGGATTTACCTGGCTGATCTAGCTCCATGAGATTTATTCCAGAATAAACACTCAGTTTTGTATTGCTATCTATTGTCAAATCAGTTTACTTTGAATAAAGTCTGCATTGGATGTGTACCTTAGCCAAATGATACATCATCACTTAAAACTCCCAGCATTTAACTTGTAATAACTTTATATTTTGATCACTTTATATGGTAGAATTAATTTTGCAAGCATGAGCCTTTCAGTGCATCTTGAGTTTTATTAATAACAGTAATGAGCATTAATGCTTAGGGTAATTTCTGTATAGAAGGCAGACCAAGCACTTTAAATGCATTGCCACATTTCATCTTTGTAACTGTGTAGCAGGTACTATTATATTCTTCACTTTACAGATGAGAGTATTAAGACTGATAAAACTAGTAACTGCTTGAGTTGTAATATTAATCAAGTTCTGTCTCATTCTAAAATGCATTATGTTAGCCACTAAAAATTAGTTGCTTCTCATTCTAAGTGGACAGAAAAGTCTCCTACTTAATTTCTGCTTTAACTCTTTTAATTCCCTTGATTGACTTATTTAAGGTATAATCAATGCCTAGAAGTTTGAAATAAAATTTTGATAATAGGCACCATCTTTATTTAATAAAAGTAAAAATCATTTGGTGCAAGCTAGCTACTTTATTTTATTTACAGCTTCATCTGGAACGTCACATCCACTTCTAACTTGAACTGTTGTGTGCATTAATCAGATTAAGTTTCCTTCCTAACACACATCCCTAACATCCCAATGGCTAACCCTAGTAACAGTTACTTCAAGTTGAGATCGCAGTCAGGTAGAAGTCAGCACTTTCTCTCATCCCATTATGCAGGGGCACTTGCTCCTTGGAACTGGTTCTGCTGTCCATGGCCTTGGCACTCTTTCCTGTATCCTGTACATTTCGTCAGACGTTGAATGAAAAGGAAGAATGCCGAAAATCAGGCTGGAAGAGATCTGGAATTGGCAGACATCACTCTAGTGTACAGACTGTTGTCCAGAACACAGTTACATGAGCACACATAATTGCAAGAGAGACTAGGAAATGAAATCTGGCAGTAAGAGTAGGAGACAGCATGAATGGTGGTGAGTAACTAACTAGCCAGTCTCTGCCATGCCTTTATATACATTAAGATATCCTGACTGACAGATTCAAAAGGATGTAGATCAAAAAATATTGTCTAGGCTTTCATGTGTTTGTTATTACCCTAAGAATATTTTATTTTTAGTATGTTTGCTCTTAACATGCTTTTTCTTGGCTCTGAATCTGTAGACATTATAATCTGTATTTGCAATAAGTTGCTGATAATAATCTGAAAAAATGTTTATTTTGTATTTTCTCCCTTAAAATGATAAACCTTTACATACCTTTTATATTTCCATACATCTTTAGTAGCTGACAAATTATTTTTCTGTTATTGTCAGAGACAGATATATGGAAATTAAAGGGAAATTTCATGCCTGATGGCTTCCTAATTGTGTGTTCAGTAGATTCTAATTTGTGGTTTTATTTTTGAAAGTTGAATAATGTATAGGACATCATTGTGACAATGTAACTTTATGAACATGTGATAGTAACATAAACCTTGACATTCTTTTACACATATGTATTGCTATTTTATCAGTGAATTAAGAAGCTATATACTAAGAATCAGAATTTTTATTATATTAAATTTTGCATCATATAAAATTATATTTTCTGTACCACAACTGATTTTTAATGGGGATGAGTAGTAAAAGTTATTACTTAGTGTACACAGATAGTGTGGGTAAACTTACTATTTTCTTTGTTTTTCTACCCCACCTCAATTCTTTGCTGTTATTATGAATTATTCATTCTGGAGTGTTGATGCATTTTTGGTAAAATGGACCTGTTATTCTTTTCTCAATAGGTCATTACCATGAGACTTCATAACATTTTCATTTGTTCTTATTTGAAATTTTGCATTGTCTTCATTTTTTAAGCTGAGGCTTTATAACTTGCAACATCTCAAGTGCATAGTGTAACATTCAGTATAATGAGAAATGTAACCTTTTTTTTACTCCATGAAAGCTCTCCAGAACTCTTTGACTTAATATAATATTGCCTCTTTCCCCAACAGGCTTGATATAAAAATTCTTATTATTAATAATGGTTTAGTCATAAAAGTATCTCTGAAATTTAGACTCAAGTGTTCAAAATTCAGCATTCTGGACTCTTCCCACTAGCCCTCTTGGAGAAGATTTAAAATGCGTGTGAGCAGAACAATATTGGGAAATAGTATCATGAACTTTACAGAACATAATAGGCACACACTATTATTTGTTTAATGAAAAATAAAGGAGGTTTTAGTCCATGAATCTTTATTTTGTCTTCACTGTGTGTATAGAAAACAAGACCCAGTGAGCCAAAATGTCAGTAATTAGAAGAGGATGGCTATACAACTTTGTGTAGCTAAGGCCAAGTCCTACTCTGTGGCTGTGTTGTATACGCCACCAGATGCAAAAGTAACAGACCCCTTTCCAGCTGTTACGTAAGAAATCATGCTTCAAAATTAAAGAAACCAGATACGGAAGATTTATCAGAATTTTTAAATAATTTAAAGTGTATTCAGTTTACTCTATAAAAACTGAATTTGGTGAGCACAATACACACCTCTCTGAATGTTTCTACCTAAATTAAAACTTGGAAAATTAAAAAAAAAAATTCTCACTGGATTAACGGAAGTGAAGACATTAGGAGAGGATAAAGGCACATCCAGGGACTACTGAGTCTTACGGGGGTGCATGGTGGTCCATGTGTTCCCCCAGTGACTGCTGATGCCACCAATGTTTCCCTTCCAAAGAGACCCTGTTAGTTAGTTATGCTTAATTTGGCTTCCAAAGCAGCTGGGAGATGCAACCCTCTAGAAAATTTGACAGGATTTGATTTTTGAAGCCTAAGAGCTATTGAAGAAATTCAGGTATTGAAAGAGTATATGAGAAAATCTATATGGAAGATCAATTTCATATGTACTTTGTAAAAGCATCAGACAGGAGCCTCACTTCACACAAAATATAGAATTCTTTGCCAAAATTTTGTCAAAACACTCAATCTTGTGGACAAAAGTATAGATTTGAACTTCCAAGATATGATGTCCTCGCGAAGCACTAATCATATCACAACTGAATTCAACAGTAAATTCCAAGAGATTTGCAAAACCCACTACTTATATGTTTCCTGAACATGAATGGTTTGTCCACAGCTCTGATAAATATGATTTCAGATCATGACATGGGTAATACATTAGTATATGAACAGTTGAATACAGGATTATAAACTATTAGCCAACACTTATGAATTCTATCTTTCATAAACTATCCTATAATCCAAGCCGACAGTTTTCTGTCAGTCCAAATGGATGCATTTATGATATAATAGGTACACCTGGGAGGACTCCTGAGCTCATTAGTGGTAGCAGAGATGCCTGTGTTGTGAGCATGTAGTTTATCAACAGTGTTCTGCAAAGAACACGGAAACACCTGGCAATCCCCCAAGTGCACAGAAGAGCAAATCTATGCAGCTACCTGCATAGATGTTGTGGGGCAGGCCTCATATATTTTCATTAATCACATTTTATGGTTAGTAGATACCTTGCATGTGTGAACAATTCTCAAGAAATTAAAATACAATAAAATCCACCTTTTGCATTTGGGAAACTTACAAAGCATCAGCCATGTAGCTATGAATCTTAATTATTATTTTACTGTAAATATGTGGATGTGTCAATTAGTAGAGCTTTCCAGTAAGGGGAACCATCCAACCTTTATCTCTGTCATTGATGTTTCAGAGTGGAGCAATGAGGGATTCACTTTAAAGACTTGATTTGTTTTTCAAATTAAAGAAGTGATCTACAATTCCAGAGAGTATGAATCAGCAAAGTGCTTCCTATAAGGTATTTTGTGTAATACATTAATGAGAAAGGAAAATCCTAAGGATTTAAATTTGGTTGTTTTTTTCGGATTTTGTTTTCAGAGAATCTACTGAGTAGTCTATGATTTAATGCTGGGACCAGGAAAAAGTGGAATAACTTTTTTTAAAAAAAAATTAGTTCAATACATGACCAGTGCTATGGCATAGTGAACTAAGCTTCCCCAGCATCCCATGGGGCACCAGCTTGTGTCCTGGCTGCTCCTCTTCCAATCTAGCCCTCTGCTTATGGCCTGGGAAAGCAGTAGAAGATGGCTCATGTGCATGGACCCCTGCACCCGTGTGGAAGACTCAGAGGAAGTTCCTGCCTCCTGGCTTTGACCTGGCCCAACTCTGGCCATTTTAGCCATTTGGGAAGGGACCCAGCAGGTGGAAGACCTTTCTTTCTGTCTCTCCCTCTCTTGGTCTGTAACTCTCTCAGATAGATAAATAAAATCTTAAAAAAAAAAAAAAAAGACAGTCAAATAAAGTAGATATAAGTGACCCGTGGTGGAAAGTCCATCTAATTAAGTTTTCTGTGCAATTTTAAACTACAGCTTATATTTTTCCAAGATTTTACACAGGTGGCAGAGTAGAGTAATGATTAAACGTGTTTTTAGCCACAGAAGACCTGCGTTCAAATTCCAGCCCTTCTAACCTGTGTTTTTGTGATTCTGTGTAATAGGTATAGCCCTCCCACCTTCCATTTCCTTATTTGAAAAATTGCAATAATAGTTCTTTATTGATAAGAATATAAAATGAGTTCATACAGCATAAAACATTTATACCAATAACTATTCTTTCATACAGCTTACAGGGCAGTAGGTTTATTTGCACCAATATTACCACAAGCATGTAAATAATATATTATGCTGTAACTTCTTTTTTTAAAGATTTATTTATTTATTTCAAAGGCAGAGTTACAGAGAAGCAGAGGCAGAGAAAGAGAGAGAAGTCTTCCATCACTGGGTCACTCCCCAAAGGGCCACAATGGCTGGAGCTGGGCCGATCTTTAGCTAGAAGCTAGGAGCTTCTTCGAGGTCTCCTACATGGGTGCAGGGGCCCAAGCCCATGGGCCATCTTCTACTGCTTTCCCAGGACATAGCACAGGGCTGGATCGGAAGTGGAGCAGCCAGGACTCAAACAGGTGCCCATATGGGATGCTGGTGTCACAGGTGGTGACTTTACCTGCGATGCTACAGTGCCAGCCTCTTATTTTCTAATTTACGCTAGCTGTCATGTCTTCAGGTGATAGGAATTTTTCAGCTCCATTATAATCTTATGGGACAGTCATTGTACATACAGCCCATCACTGGCGGTGGTCAGTAACTATATTTATTATTACGAATATCATAGTATTTGTTCTTACAAGGCAACTTCATGCCTATGTCCCATGTCTATGCATTCACACCTGCTGTGTCCTCCACTAGGAGCCAGCAGTCAACGTTGTCCCAGCCGACCTGCAGCTGCGTCTTCAGGGCGCAGCTCTATGCATACAGTTAAGCTTTCTTTGAAACATGCAGAATGTTGGTCATATCTCCTTTGTGTCTACACTAAGCCTGTATAAACCTTTATTCCATCTAAAATAACTTTTGATTTGAAGTATTTATTTATATATTCATCTGTCCAACTAAACTGTGACCTTCCTGTGGTTGGTGAGCCTATTATCAACATATAGGAAGTATTTAATAACTACATACGTTCTTGATCACGGAAAGAAGGAATGAATAAATGTTATGTCTACTCGCTTAATTAAAGATTTTGTATTGAAAACATGTATTTTATAAAAAAAGAAAACATGTATTTTAAAATATTTTTAGGATGGCATATGAGTCAACTTTTCATTACTGCAATGAAGTGTGTAAGACAAAGTACTTATGAAAGAAGTTTATCTTGACTCTCAGCTGCCCAAGACTGGTCAGGTCCCATTGGTGGCCGAATCCCAAGGCGGGGCAGACTATCACAGGGCGAGAGGCAGTGCACATCTGTATCTCTCCTAGTAAAGCCAGTGTAATTCAATCACAGTGCCCTGCCCTAAACACGTCATCCAGTCCAATCCCTTCCCCAAAGTCCCACCTCCAGATCCCGTAATTTGCCTTCTTAGTATGATTAACATAAGACTCCAGAAACCAAGCCTTTACCAGGTGGGCCTTTGCAGGATACGCGAACTGAAGTCCAGAACTTAATAATAACAGTGCCATACTTTGTTGTTGTTGTTGTTGTTGTTGTTTGCAAATGGTCTTGGTTGATTTCAGCTACTAAAACGGAAAACCACAGATTGGGTCATTTGAAAACAGAAAATGTATTTGTAGTTCTGCAGTCTGGGAAGCCCAGTATCGAGATACTGGCTTTCTCCGTGTCTGCTGAGGGTGCATCTCCTGATCCCTGGACCATTGTCTGCTCACTGTGTTCTCACATGGTGGTAGGGGCAGAGGCGCTCTCAAGGTTTCTTCCACGAGGACACTAACACTACTCATGAGGGTCTGACTCCCATGACTTAATCATGCCCAAAGTGTGGGGAGCAACCCGGACTAGACTAAGTTACTGGAATTAAGACTTATTCTATGCATCTGCTCTCCCACAATATGGCGCTGGGAGAGGAGAAAATAGCTTCTACGCAGCTGCCTCTTGCCAACTTGAGTGATGACCTCCAGGAGCTGATCCTGCTCCTGATTGGAGGAGAGCAGCGTACTCAGCGTGTGGGTAGCCGAGTTGGGATTGGTGGAAGAGGACTATAAAGGAGGAGAGAGACAACATGCACCAGGAACATCTAGGGGGAACATCTGAGGGAACACCTGTGCAGCCCCCGAGAGAGCCGGCCGGCGGTGTGCTGCTCCCCTGCGGAAGTGGGAAAGTGGCCAGGGGGAACCGCCCTTCCACGGAGGTGGAAGGGACGGTAGCCAACCCGGGAAGAACCAGCAGCAAACCCGGGGAGGGCCGAGCAGACGAAAGAACAGCGCAGGGTCCTGTGTCGTTCCTCCACGAAGAGGGGGAGCGACATAATGGTGCCGTGACTCTGATATGAAGCCTAGGCAGGGCTTAGTGTCGTTCCTCCACGAAGAGGGGGAGCGACACAAAGACCTCTCAATAACTCCAGGTTGGAGAGTAGGATTTTAATCTAGGAATTTGGTGAGGGTACAAACCTTGGGTCTACAGCATAGGTTTTCAGTTTTATTTACTTTTTAAAATTTCTTTTTAGTTTTTTTTTTTTTTTTTTTTTTTTTTTTTTTTTTTTTGACAGGCACAGTGGACAGTGAGAGAGAGAGAGACAGAGAGAAAGGTCTTCCTTTTTGCCATTGGTTCACCCTCCAGTGGCCGGCCGGCACGCTACGGCCAGCGCATCACGCTGATCCAAAGCCAGGAGCCAGGTGCTTCTCCTGGTCTCCCATGGAGTGCAGGGCCCAAGTACTTGGGCTGTCCTCCACTGCACTCCCAGGCCACAGCAGAAAGCTGGCCTGGAAGAGGGGCAACCGGAACAGAATCTGGTGCCCCAACCGGGGCTAGAACCCTGTGTGCCGGCACCGCAGGAGGAGGATTAGCCTATTGAGCCACGGCGCCGGCCATCTTTTTAGTTCTAAAGTTATATATGCACATGGAAAAAAATTCAAACGCTACAAAGGGCATAAAGTGAAAATAGATCACCCCTTCTTCCAAATGCCAGTTTCCAAACCCCATTCCCAGAGCTGTGCTCTCCCATATTCAGGCTTCTGTGTGAGATGTGTGTGTACCATATACACTTTTATTTTCTAATAAATGAGGATCTAGGGAACCTAATATGCTTTACCTATTTCTTTTGTTTAACATTGTAGTTTGGAATTATTCCTTATCAACAGTTCAGTTGGTCTACCCCAGTTGGTTATAGTGGCAAACTATTCTATTGTGTGATGAACCATGGCACAGACTGATGTCCCCCTGCCAAATACCTGTAGTGGGAAAAATGAGGTCAGGGTCAGGGCCAAAGCTGGGAGCTGGGGTCTCAATCTAGGTCTCCCACATGGGTAGGAAAGGCAGAAACTGCTTGAGCCATCACCCTCTGCTTCTCAGGGTCTGTTTTGGCAAGAAGCCATAATCAAGAGTGAAAGCAAGGAATCAAAGCTAGGCACTCCAACATGTGATATGAGCATCCTAGCCAGCATCTTGAGCACATGGCCAAACACTCGCTGCTCAATTTTAAATCTATATTTTAAAGGAAGTTTTAGCTACATGCTGTGTTTAAGGACCAAAAACTTTTCAGCATGTGACATTAACACTGAAATTGGGAGTGGGTGTAGCATTTTTTTGTGCTGAAAAGTTAATCTTTTTTCTGGTTGCAAATTTTATGGTAGAAAATTTAAACACATCCAAATCAAAAGCAAAGATAATGTTAAAGATTATGAATAATTTCATCTCTGGGATAGCCAATATTAGCCTTTCATAAATGTACATTATTGATTTATAAAATTTTGCTTCACTTAATAAGACACCATATGCACTGGTATTAGGTTTTTTATTTTCTTATTTAACAACTGAATTTTGTATCCCCAAAATGTGTTGTGATAAGCTGTGATTCACTTAGCCATTTCACATATAGCCAATTCAGAAAGTCTCATCTTCAATTTTTAGTTCTAGGTTTTCTTTTATTAATAACACTGATGTGAGTATGCATCTTCTATTACTGTTGAATAAATTCTTTAAAATTATACCCCAAAAGTAGAATTTCTGGTTCAAAGGATATGAACAACGCTGTTGAGTCTTTTGGTACATAATCGTCAAATAACCATCTGGGGAGTTGATAACAATTTAGCCTCCCACAACCAGCGTGGGAAAATGTGCACATGCCCCTGAATCCGTGCTAATTATGGATATTTTGAGTCTTTTCAAATTTTCCTACTTGATATCTGGCTTTAATTTCTGTGATGTTGATCTCTTTCATGTTTTGTTGGCATGAGGGATATGTTTGGTATTTTTTGTGGATTAAGAATAATTTATATTGTACATATGCTAACATTTGTCTATTATGCCTCTCAAATATTTTCCTCAGTTTTATCTTAATTAATTTATCTGTTTTGATATACAGAGCATCAAGATTTCTGTATAATCAAATATAGAAACCTTGTTTTCTAGGGTTTTTACTCTATTTTTATGTTCCAAATATCTTCCTACCCATAGGATTTTAGCTCTAAAGTTACATAAACATATAATAATATCAATAATAACTTTTAGCTTCTTTTAATTTCATTTTTCATGTTTATCTTTTAAATCTACTCTATTAGCTAAGGAATAGGATGCATTGGTATAATTAAAAAGCTCCTAAATACAGTTACTCAAAAGTGACATAAATCAATTTTCTCTCACGTAATATTCTAGAGGTAGGTCAGAGGTCTGGAACAGGTGAGGAATTTGGCTCAGACAGTCTTCCAGTGGCCCAGGACTTCTCCATTAGATTGCGTCTCCATTTCAAGTTTTACTTTTGCCTTTATCTACACAATCCACACCAACTCACCAACAGAACAGCCATTTCCCAGCCTGTGGAAAGGGGAACGGGAGAGAAGAGAACCAGTAGCCTCTTCTTTGTCTTTGTCTTTTCAGAAGGCCGTCTGGGAGCTGTACTCAGTAGTTTTGCTGGTGTTCTTTGGATGGGGGGTGGGGGGAGGGGGGGTTATTCACGTGACCCATAACTGGCTGCCACAGAACCCAAGTGCAGTCAGCTTTTAGGGCCACCATAACAAAAGAACCATAGTCTAGGTGACTGAAACAATAGAAATTCATTGTCTAACTGATCTGGGGGCTAGAGACCCAAGATCAAGGTTTCCACCCAAATAGTTCCTTCTGAGGAAACAATCTTCAAGTCTCTCCACAAAGCTCTATGGATTTCTGGTGATCTTTGGTAGTTCTTGGCTTGTAGGAGTGTCACACTGCTCTCTCTCTTCATCTTCATGTGATTTTCTACCCATGTGTGTCTCTGTGACCAAATTTCATCTTTTTAAGGGGATACCACTCACACTGGATTAGGGCCATCTTGACGATTACATCTTCAGTGACTCTGTTTACAAATAAACTCACATTGTGAGGTACCGAAATTTGACTTCAACCTATGAATTAGGAGTTTAGGGGAGGCAGTTCAACCTAAAATCCATACAAAAAGTGGACGATAGGGCAATATAAAACAGAATCCATTACTGGTCTCATCCATCTTGAAATTTTTTTCATCTTGAATTTGAAGTAGCGATATGTTTATTTTATTAACTTTTAAAATGAACTGCCTAATATTCTTTAAGAACCCCAAGGTTTCCCAATACTTAAAACATTACCCTGTTATATTTAAAGTAAAAGCTAGGTTCTTAAACACTATATGACATACCTCACGTAGAATATGTTGAACTATAAAATGAAACCAGGATAAGCATGGCCTAGAGAGAGGTTGCATGACTTCCCCAAAGTCACAGAGCTATTAAATAAGTGTCAGAACTTGAATTAAAATCCAGGCTCATCCAGATTCAGGACCCAAACTCCTAAACCAACATGTAAGAAATCCCACGTCTAGTGCACTTAACTATAAAATGACACAAAAATACCTACTTAAAAGTTTGCCATTACACAGTATGCATACAGCTCATGATCCCCATGATCAGGGCTTCAACAAAAAGATCATTCTTCCACCACTCAGCCACTCTCAGTGATCAGATGGGTTCTAGGGTATGAACGTAGAATGTTAATGAAAGCATTTATAGTTAAAGCCAGCCAATCACTATATCTGACCCCCTCATAATTTGCAAAATATTTTTTGTATCTTTAATGAAAGCATCCATTTACATAAGCTGCGGTTTCCTGCTGTGGGAGTCATTGGCATTAGGCAGGTTCACCTTTAAAGTATTAATGAATCTCCACTTTTTTTTTCTCCGTAATATCTCTGGTGGCTTTTTGATCAAACTGTTCTCTCATTGAAGGAGGTATCAGTGGAATTTGTCGATATCTGTCTAGTCCAGTATGATATCCTTTTATCCGAGCACCTCTAAATCCTCAGATATTGCCACAGTTGTTATATATCAAGTTAATATTCTGGCTTACTTATTTGTGACTTTGTCACTTTGTAACAGGAGGAATTTGCAGTCTATTTATACTTGTCACAACCAAGCCATTTTTCTAAAGAAGGATTTGGTTGTTAGTCAAATGATTTCCTAAGTAACATGCGGCTCTTTCCCATATAACTGCCCTGTGATCCACACTGGGAGGCAAACTGCACAACAGGGGAGTGTGGACAACCAGAACTGACACTTTTCTCTCCATGAGATACAAATATTATGCATAGTTTCAAACTATTAGTAATCAAAGTCACATGTACATTTTTAAGCCCAGGAATTATAAAAAGTTAACATATTTACAGCATGGATTCTACTCTGCCAGCTACTGTGCTAAGATTTAGAACTATAGCAACCAATAAGACAAGCATGGCCAACACAAAGAAAGCTTTTTAATATGTAAACCAGACATATAAGAAAGAAGCACAGTACATTAATACAGTGACATAGCATACAGAGGTTATCGTGAGGACAGAGGGAGGAGTGCATAGCCAAGTGATAGGGTGAGGGTGATTGTCGGGTTGACTTCTTGTAGAAAGAAACAGGTCAGCTAAATCGTCAAGAATGTACCTGCTGGGTATATCTTTTGAATAGTACTTTGTTTAAGATATTGTTGTTCTGTTGTGCATTCTCTAGGACAGTTTCATGCTAGCAAATTATATTGAAAAGTAGATTGCTATTAACCAACCTGTTTTTTATGCAAAAAAATCCATAATGTTAATGCATACTAAAAAAGAACAAAATTATATACATATATACATAGGAAGATAAGTATTGAAGCCACTAATAATGCTTAGAGACATCCTAAAATGCTGGAATAAAGTGTGGCACATGCTTTGTAGTCACAAAATACTTACTGAATAGGTTGACTTAAAATGAGACAGAAATATATAAAAGCCAGTGTTTTAATTAGAGAAGGGCATGGGAGTGACATGGAACAACCTGCAGACCAGCACTGTCAAACTATTTTCATGTGCCACTAGTTCCCAAAATGTATTTTTTGCTGTTTGACAAAGAGAAAAAAAAAAGTTTTGTGTTCAAATGACTTGAAAGAAATATGAGCTGAAACAAACCAGAAATGCTTTCTTTTTGTAAGATTTCTTGGAACATTTAATATACTATGCAGTATTTCTCTGAAATTATTGATCAGGGAAATTGTTGCTTTCTCCGAACACCTACTAATGTCACAGAACTAGTGTCTCAAAAACACAATTTGGGAAATACTGAGATGAAAAATGTATGAGAAATTTTGGGAAACTGAACTACACGTTTGTCAATGAACTCAATGTCCTCTAAACCCATGTTTGAAAAAAAATCATACTCTTTCTCTATTATTAGATTGAATCTCCATCCTGGGCTTCTATGGCACTCAAGATTGAAGAGATCTTTGTTTAGCCAATTCCAGATAAGCTCAATTTCAGGTCCTAATACCATGGGTTTGAGATTTTCCTCTCTGTACCGCTCTCAACGTGGCATCGAGTGCTGTGGAGTTTACCTGGGATCACAGCCCTGGGATAGGACATATGGCTGCCATCTGGGAACTGTCCACACAGTTACCAGCTGCGGTTTACACAGACCCATCTGGTTGGCAGTTGTAATTGTCTGAGACGTCTGCCTTTGCGGCTGGTTCCCCAGCTATATGTTCACACTGCAGTGCCACCCCCTCTCCTCTAAGAGACCCCTTTAGATCCCTCAGCTTTCTCTCAACTAATTCCTGTGACTTTCTCAAAACTGCACAAGAATTAGGCTGCTCCGTGAAACCCTTCTAGTCTGCGGGAAGTGTACGGAGGCTGCCTAGGGCCATTCCGACCTTCAAAAGCGCTCCCGTGTCGACTGGTGCCAGAAACTGCCTGGAAACAGGCTGCCTCCCAAGACGCCAGATAGGACGGCCCCTTTCCTGCGTCCCAGACTTCCCTGGCTTCACGCTCACAGAGGCGAGCTGAGTGGTAGTGGTTTTGGGATATGCTGGGTTATTACAAACGATCCCACAAGGCACACCGTACTCTGATGGATAGGAGTGGCTTTACTTGCTGTCGATTTCAACTGAGGTACTATCAGGACAGGGAGAAGACCTAAGGATTCTCTCTCCTTCCTCAGCCTTAAGATCCCCTCCATCACCTTTTAGAAGCTTTAAGTGTAGCATCTTGCAGTTTGATGCCTTAGTAAGTTACAAAAATTCCATTTATAAAATAACTCCGAAATGTGTTCACATAGATTATATCTCTCACAAATGTGGAAGCTGTATTTTAACTTAGATACAGTCAGCAAAAATAGTGAAGCTTAGTTAACACCAACATAAATGGTTTAATCAATACATTAGATCGACCCCTTTGAATGGATAAATATTTGTGAGCAATACTAATTTCCCTCATAGAGAGTTTTCACCAAAACACCAAAAGTGATTTTAAAAAAGAAAATTATGATACTAGTGCTAAATAAGTAACAAGGTAATACTATCTCCTTTATAAATACATAAAAATCATGGTAATGTATCTTCATTAATTAGCTGTTGATAGATACCTACAGATCGATAGAAATTTATGGAATAAAAGGAGACTATAATATTTTGGGTATCTGTTATGTACCACACAATATTGAATTAAGCAGGTACTAATTTTCTTTATGCAGATAAAAACACTAAGGATCAGAAAGGTGAAATAATTTGTCCAGGGCTGTAAAACTATAAGGTAGTGGAGCTCCTATTTTCTGTTGACAAAATTCATGATCTCTTCAGCCAACTTACTTATCAGAAGCACGTGCAGAGATGAAAGGGGAAAACCATATATCATATCAGAAACTGGGAAACTCATGAGGTTTCTTAAAATTTGAGTAAAGAATGATTCAGCATCTAGCCACTTTCTCAGTCCTTTCATTTAGTCAGCTTTTCATCACTATAATGAAATAACTGAGGCAGGAAACTTCATAAAGAAAGCAGATTTGTTTTCGATATTAGTTCTGGAGGTTCAAATTCCAGGACCATGAGGCCCTATTGTTTGGGCCTCTGGTGATGGCATTCTCGCTGGCAGAGTCCTGAGGTGGCATAGGACATTGCGTGAGAAGAGACGGGGTGTGCAGTTGTATGTTTGTCTTCCTCTTCCTTCAAAGTCACCAGACTGGATTATGAGAGCTCCACCCACAGGATCTTATCTCAGCCAAATTGCATTCCGAAGGGCTCACCTCTAGATACCATCATCCAACTAAGTTTCCATCATTTTAGTAGCTCACATGTATAGAACACAAAAAATGTGTGAGTGAAATTGCCATCTTGAGATCTGATTATTGTTTATAGCCCTTGTCCATACCCGAGCAGAATAGTGGTCTTTCTACTTTGTACTTGTCGAATTCTTTTTTGTTTGTTTGTTTGTTTATATAAGGTGAACAGATTTCACGTGTTTCATATATAGATTCAAGAGCACAGTGATACTTCTCACCCTACCCTCTCTCCGCCCATGTTTCTACCCTACTCCTCCTTCCTTTCTTATACAATGGCATGCTTTCAGTTTATTTTATAATCACAAGCTTAACTCTCCACTAAATAAAAACTTCAACAAGTAGTAAATGGAAAAACCATACATAGTGGAGAATTAAACCTGTGATTATAAAGTAAATTGAAAGTATATTATCATAAAAATTAAGGGAAGGAAAGAAGAGAGTAGGACAGAGGGAGAGTAGGAAGTATCATTATGTACTTCAAATTGAAGATATGAGGTATATAAAAACTGTTCTCTCCATTCACAGCAAAAGAGATCCCACACCCCTAATCCTTTGCAAGCAACCATAGGTAGATCTGGTCATTCCCCAAAGCAAACTTTGTCATTTGTTGCACGAACAGCTTATCCTTGTCCTGAGAAGGCGTCTGTCAGATCAGAGCTCTTTGGAGGATGGGAGCAAAGGGAGAACTCTGCTCCACAGTGGCTGTGATTACTGTCTATACTCTTACTTGATCTATCACAAGAGTGTAGAACAGTGTTTGGCACATAAAAACAAAATGTTTATTGAATGCATAGTATTAGAAGGGTAGAAAATAATATGTGTGGTTATTCCTAATGCCTAGTGTCTTCACAGATAGAAGGTGGTGTGGATACAGTTCAGCAGGTCCTTGCTTAAGCTTCTTGGTGAGTTCAAGTGGACTATTTAGACATGGTGAATCTGGAAATAAATGTTTGGCCAGTTATCCATATACTATACTGCAACTTGTTGAAATGTCTGTGCGTACATTTTTATTTCTATAAGTGGGTGGACTAGTATGTAAGGATTGTAGATTTCTGTAATGGTAAGGTTCAACATGTTCTCTAACTCATCTACTATCTGGAGTTAGTTACCCTTTTCCTATGGGATTTCTGCCTTAACTGCTGGAATTCACCTGAGTTCTCACTGATGGATACATAGACTATTAAGTATGTAAAAGGTGTACCAACCCTGTAAAATTTTATAGGACTTGAAGAGTAGGGCTTTGGACTTCTTCCATTTTTTGGACATCAGCCAACCAATGAAATTACTCTGGTCTCAGGATAGTTTTTCCTCTTGCCACTAGATGTCAGGAACAATAAGATCGGCTTGCATCCACATTGGCAGGAAAGAACCATATTCCACAGCTATGTTTTTAAATCTTTCTCGGGACCTACATTCATTTACTTGAAAATACTTATTGAGCACCTATTTTAAGTTTCAGGTATTTAGGATGTATCAGGAAACAAAACAGATAATAGCAACTAATTAAGAAGGGAAGGCTTGGTAGAGTTAGGAGGTGCATACAGATACGGAGGGGTAGGAAGACAGAAAGAGGGAGGTATTAGGAAGTAAGCTTCTGGAAGGCAGTGGAAGGTAAAGCCGGGAAGGACAGCAAGTCCCCAGAAGCAGACAGCAAAGAGGATGGGTATTAGCTAGGTCCTTTCAGACAGGATGAGGTCAGCAGAGATGTATAGTGGGGAAACCCTGTGGAGGAAAAACGCTAGGGATCAAGAGAAAGTGGGGGGAGCCTTCCAGTTGCATGACGTTCCTTTCCTGTAAAGTGGTAGGAGAAGGCACAAGTGCTCGGCACCGGGCACGTGCTCTTGGACTTCGTGGGGCACCTCTGACAGGTTAACTTCTGGGAAGACCCAAGGCTAAACTGTTAGCCTTTCGCTGTGCTGTCTCGGCACATCTTGCTGGTTGAGAAAGGAGGGTAGAGTGAACCTGTGCTCTTCCTCACTCGTGTTCTCCACAGCACGAGATCCGCAGGGTGTATTTTCTTTGTTTTCAGAACTCAAGGAAGCTTGGAGGTAGAAAAGTAGAAAGAGAAGGGACTGGAAGGGAATTGTGTGCATTTAGGAAGCAAACCATTGGTGAGTGAGTACCACTCACTCACACAGCAGACCTCCCTGAAATGCTGTTTGCTTTTTTATTGTATTTTATAAAAATTATTGTTAGTGATCTTCAGTGAATAGAATTTGAAGAATATTGTTCTTGAGTAGCAATTACAATAGTAAAATAAGGCAAGTTGTCTGTTACTGCTAATACCACTCTCTATTTTTATTAAATAAAACCTACAAATTATTTTGATCATCCTTTATATCATATGAAACTTTCCTGGATTAATGGATTAGAAGAATGCCAGTGCTTCTAGTTACTTGTTATGCATATTATTGTCATCTTCTTCTTTTTCCTTTTGGTGGGGGGAGAACACAGAATAAACTGATATATTTGGCCATTCTGATTATGAGAATCTCTATAGATACATTGGTCCAAATAAGCAGCAGTCACTTTCATGAATGTGGCACAGTTTATCTTACATTTTTATCCTTGGAGATGCTGCAAAAAAATTACAAACCAGTAGTAAACTCCTGTTCTGATAAAACATGAAATTAAACAAGTTTATTAGCATTTTTTCACTTAGAAATTTCTATAGATTTTAGAGACTTGGTTTAGCAGTTCCCAAAATTCGAATGCTTAAATAAAACTTTCCTAAAAACAAAAGTACCAACCAAATGAGCTGGGTCTCAAAAGTAGCCCTTCAAGATTCTCGATGCTTCCTGCTGTGGCTCAAGGAGAAAATCCCAACAGGATATGATTTTTATTTTTAATATATTGCTATTTTTTTCTTTTTGGAAACATATTAAAAATGAGAAGGTATATAAAATATAATAAACTAAAGTTTGCAAAGCAAGAGTATGTCTATATTGAGTTAGGAAAAGAAAAATACTGTAAGAACATTTGGTTTAGGTTTACTTTACCTTACCACTCTGGTGGAAGCAATATACTACTTAAATACTTTTTTCTTAAAGAAATATGAATCTTCATGTCAATTTATATATCCAGAAGACTAATCATTGATGTTTTACTAATGTAGAAAATAATTATGAGGTAACAGTAATGTAAAGCTAATCCCTTGATAGTAAGATATGAGTTAATGAAAGCATGAAATAGAGAAAAATCAATGTTTAAGAAGCTAGATCAAGGGGCCGTGGCTGTGGCTTGGCAGATAAAGCTGCCACCTATTTGTGTCCTGGCTGCTCCATTTCCAATCCAGCTCCCTACTAATGGCTTGGGAAAAGCAACAGAAGATGACCCGTGTTTGGGCTCCTACACCCATATGGGAGACTTAGAAGAAGACCCTGGCTCCTGGCTTCAGTCTGGCCTAGCCCTAGCTGTCGCAGCCATCTGGGGAGTGAACCAGTAGATGGAAATTCTCTTTCTCTGTTACTCTGACTTTCAAATAAATAAATAAATCTTAAAAAAAAAAAAAGAACCTGGATCAAGTCTGATCAAATGTCACCTGAAAAAGGTTTTTTTCTCTTCTCTCCCTCTGACTTACTGAGTCTCTCTCCTGAATTCATAAAGCATTTACTGCCAAAATTTGAGCCCAACCAACAAGAAACTCAGAGTATGTTAGAAAATCAAGGCTGTGATTTTTAATAGATACCTGTTTAGTGCTTAAACTATTTTGTTCTTTTTAAAGTAGACAAGCACTGAAATTATACTCTTACTCACACCCCCTACTTGCTGAGCAAGCCCCCTTGCTGGTACAAGTATATGCTTCAGAATGAACCCATTCCAAACATCTCAAATTGCAAATTGGTAGAATTCAAAGAAATGTGCTTTCCCAGGCAGGAGGAAAAAGACCTTCAAGGCATCATATGGTCACAGTTTGCACACTGAGAAACCCAGAGACGTACTCATAAATCCTACAGAAATTGAGGACTCAGAAAAGAGGCCATTAATAAAATTGAAACTCCTCCAAGATTTAATATTATGAAATACACAGTGAGGTTTCCACTGCTGTCTCTGATACCTGCTTTTATAGAGGAAAACTTCTTTAGGAATTCCTGCCTTGTCACTTTTTTTTTTTTTTTTTTGAGGTCTGGGCTATCAAGAGAAAAAAATATCTATTTATCTCCCTTTAAATGTATTGTCCTTTATTAGAAAATAATCATCAATTGGAATGTAAATGAACTCGTGGTAGACAAACTCCACATACAAAGCTGAAAAGGAGAACAAACTATTAAACCACCACAGAAATAGGATTAATCACTTCCCTTTATTAGAAGTTAGAAATGTTTTGTGTTTCAATATGGCATCACAGTAGAGAAGTCATGTAAACTTAGAACTGCAGACCTTCGTTGAACAGAAGGTAAATTACTAAGACAAAGGCCTCCCTGCAACATAATTTTACATAATTGTAGAGATGGTGATAGACATTTAAGTTAAGATTTCCAGAGAAGTCTAGATCCCATTTTGATTTTCAACCATTTGGAATATCAGTACTTTTGAATTGAATGGATGTCTGGGGGTAATATTTATTATAGAAGTAATTCATGCAGATCATTTTGTTAAAATGCTGGCAATCTAATTGTAAGAATTCAGTCTATTTATTACAATAGCTAGTATTCTATGCCTGTCTGGACTTTTTTAAGATTTGTTTTATTTATTTGAAAGGCAGAGTTACAGAGAAAAGAGAGAAGTCTTTCATCCGCTGGGTCACTCCCCAAATGGCTGTATATGGCCAGAGCTGAGCTGATCTGAAGCCAGGAGACAGAAGCTTCTTCCGGGTTACCCACGTGGGTGGAGGAACCCGAGGACTTGGGCCATGTTCTACTGCTTTCTCAGGCCATAGCAGAGAGCTGGATCAGAAGGGCAGCAGCTGGGACTAGAACCTATGGTGCCTACATGAGATGCTGGCACTGCAGGCAGTGACTTTACCCTCTATGCCACAGTGCCAGCCCCCCATCTGGATTTTTCTAAGGAGTCCTCTTTGTCCTTGGAGCCCTGAAGTTTCACTAGATGTCTAGGTTTGATAATTTTTCACGCATCCTGATGAAGACTTTATAGGCTGTTTCAATTTACATACTGGAAGGGGACATTTCTATTATATTTTCCATACCTGTTGTTTCCCAGTGTTGTCTCTGTTCACCCCTTTCGGAACTCCTGCCAGTTAAATGTGAACCTTACTAAACCATCCCTCCAGCCATATCCCACACCACTTGGCATTTATGACTGACTGAATGTCTCTAACTTACCTTCAAGATGTCCAGCAAAGATTTCGTATGCATAGTGGGGTGGGATGTGACAATGTGATTTAAATGTAATGATAAATCAGCTTATTTAGCATTTCCATTTCTTGAGATTGTTAAGCATTTCTGATTAACTTTCAATAATTCTACATATTGTTGGGGTTCAGTGTGATGTTTCAACAATATACATTTTGTGTACCCATCGGAGCGATTCACCTTGCATCTACAAAGCCTTTGACTGTTGGCATTTTGCTGTCTTCTCTATTTTGATGCATGTGTCTGGGCTGGATTATCATCAAATGTGTAGCGCTCATGAGCTCTTTCGGCTCTGTTCACATTTTATTCCAATTTGATCTATTTTTAATGTTCATATTCTCTTCTGGAAACTAAGAATGCTATTGTTTAAAAATTTCAGTTTGAGAAATATCTCAGTTTTCTCTGAGGGAAGTTTTTTTTCTTTTTCTTTCTTTTTAAATCTATCCTTTGAGCTTTGCTCAGGCGTCTTGCACGGTTTGTTGTTGAGCAAGTATTCACTGGTGCTTGGTGTTCTCTGGAGTTTCAGGGTCTGTCAGTCCCACCTGCTAGGGTACAGCAGTGGGGCAGGACCTGCTGATGTGTGTCAACAGGAGGGTCCAGCAGGAGGGACAGAGCAGCTGGAGTGTGGACAGGAACATAGGAAGGCTAGGAGTGCTGTCAATATCTGTACTCAGGGAACTCTCGGAGGTAGAGCTCTTTGAGATATTGTATACTGGGGGACATGCCCCACTTTGGTGTCGTTTCCTTCGGGCCCAGTGTGAAGGCCCAGCTTTGCGGGAAGTCCATGCTCTTGCTCCCTAAGGTCCCCAACCCTTGATCAGGCTTCCTTGCCAGGAAGTACTCCTGGCTCCCTGCCAGGACGGTCTTTCAGTCTTTGAGTTTAGATGACAGCAAAAGCACCAGCTCAAGCAAGAGCAATAAGGATAAGGAAGAGCCCCCAGGGCTTGACCCTCCAACAGGACCTTGTGGTTGACCACAGGCTTTTCTCTGCTCCCTACACGGCTCTCGGCCTGCCTTGGAGAGGCAGCAGAAAAGGGCCTGGTACCCAGGGGCAGGCTGCATGCACCAGATGGACCTGCCTCCACTGGGAGGGGAACAAGTTCCTGTTATGCTGCAGAATCTGCATCTCCAAGTACCTACCATCAGCACCAAAGGCTTGCAGTGAGGAATAAGCTACACAGTGTTACTCAGCTTGTGTTTCAGAACAAAATACTATACATTGGGCAGCTTGAACAAGAGACATTTATTTTTCACATAGTCCTGGGTGACAGAAGTCCGAGATCAAGGTGTGGGCAGGGTTGAGTTCTTTGAGGCCTTCCATCCTGGTTTGTAGATCCCCCTCTGTCTGACAGGGGGGATCCCAATCTCCTCTTTTTATACAGATACCAGTTACATTGGATTAGGGTCCAAAAGACCTCCATTTTCCTTAAATGCCTCTTTAAAGGACTGTCTTTAAACACAGTCCCATCTAATGTTCAGAGATCTAGGACTTGTGAGGAAAAGGCACTGTTCAGCCCACAAGAGCTGTAGGCTACTGGCAAAGTTTCTGCTCATGGGAAGCGCCCCCTAAGTGCCTGGTGTCATTAATAGGAAGAAGCAAAGTCCCTTTGTAGCCCTTGGTTGTGTTTGCTGATCCTCAGATTCACTGTCCGTGACTCTTTACTGTATTTTCTCCACATGGAGGTCCCAGGAAGACGCAGACTGCCGAGTTTGGGTCAGGTACCTGCAGAGAGGGAAGAGCATCTGCAGCGAGTGGCTGAGCCCACTCAACCATCAGCCCTGCCCATCAACAGGGACTCCCTCCGCGGAACATAGCACTTGTATGAGGAACCTCCTTAATGATCTTCCCATACCTAGTCCTTCTCCCTCATAATCTATTCCTGACACTGTGATCTTTTAAAATCTTTGAAATCTTCTTTTAAATATGTGATATTTTAAAATCTTCTAGCTTGAATTTTTAAACTCTAGACATTCCAGGGATAACATTGTTTTATTCTCAGAATATTCATTGATATGTTCTCTCTTCTGAAAAAATTCTGGGAAAATCTAGAATATTCCCAAATGGGTCCAACTCTTATATATAGATAATATTCTACATGGAGTTACGTGGGCAGATGAAAAGCTGGGACGATTGAATGTCTTCCATCTTAACTTTAGGGAAATTATGATAAAGTATGGGTTTTTCAGAGAATTTTTATAACTATACCAAATTGGCCACTTTGAATGGAAACAAATTATCTCCAAATCCTTGTAGTAACTTTCAATTCAGCATCTTTTTCCAGAAACTCACAGATGGCCAGAATAACAGTAGCCTTCAAATTTAAGAAATCTTTGCAACTAAGGGGAATCCTCAACCAGGATTTCAGAGTGCATTTTTCCTACAGACCATCTCCACTAAGAAGAACCTAGGTCTGTTGAGAATGGAAAAGTCTTCTTCTTTCATATCCTACCTACCTACTAACATTAAATGAAGATTCTCAGGAACTTTACCAAGACCTGGGGCCTTTCCAAGCATGTGGAGAGGTTGGTTGGGAGTTGTGGTTGCCCAGTAGAAGTAGCCAGACTTACACAGGAGAGCATGGTGGTGGCTTCTGCTTCCCTAGAGGCTCCCCGTCACAGGGAGCCTCCTCCTGTCCACCCCAGATTTGTCTCTTGGAGACCAAGTAGCTCCTCTCCTCTCTGTACAAACCTGAAGGGAGAGAGCAAGAGGGTTGCTCTGCAAAGTGCTACTCTTGCACAGAGGGCCTCTTCATAATCAGTGACGATTTTTTTTTAAATTTTTTTTTAAACTTTTATTTAATGCATATAAATTTCCAAAGTACGACTTATGGATTACAATGGCTTCCCCCCCATACCGTCCCTCCCACCCACAACCCTCCCCTTTCCCACTCCCTCTCCCCTTCCATTCACATCAAGATTCATTTTCGATTATCTTAATATACAGAAGATCAGCTTAGTATACATTAAGTATGGATTTCAACAGTTTGCTCCCACACAGAAACATAAAGTGAAAAATAATAGATGATTTTTTTAAATGATGATGAAATCAGAGCAGACCTATTGTCATGTTTAATCCCAGTGAGAGTCAAGTTGGGAATTGATAATTTCTTTTTTTTTTTTTTTTTTTTTTTTTTACAGAGGATCAGTTTAGTATGCATTAAGTAAGGATTTCAACAGTTTGCACCCCCATAGAAACACAAAGTGAAATATATTGTTTGAGTACTCGTTATAGCATTAAATCTCAATGTACAGCACATTAAGGATAGAGATCCTACATGAGGAGTAAGTGCACAGTGACTCCTGTTGTTGACTTTACCAATTGACACTCCTGTCTATGGCATCAGTAATCTCCCTATGCTCCAGTCATGAGTTTCCAAGGCTATGGAAGCCCTCTGAGTTCTCCGACTCTTATCTTGTTTAGACAAGGTCATGGTCAAAGTGGAGGTTCTCTCCTCCCTTCAGAGAAAGGTACCTCCTTCTTTGATGACCTGTTCTTTCCACTGGCATCTCACTCGCAGAGATCTTTTGCCAGAGTGTCTTGGCTTTCCATGCCTGAAATACTCTCATGAGCTTTTCAGCCAGCTCCGAATGCCTTTAGGGCTGATTCTGAGGCCAGAGTGCTATTTAGGACATCTGCCATTCTATGAGTCTGCTGAGTATCTCACTTCCCATGTTGGATCACTCTCCCCTTTATTTACTCCATCAGTTAGCGTTAGCAGGTACTAGACTTGTCTATGTGCTCCCTTTGACTCCCAGTCCCTTCACCATGACCAACTGTGAACTGAAACTGATCACCTGGAACAGTGAGATGGCATTGGTACATGCCACCTCGATGGGATTGAATTGGAATCCCCTGGTATGCTTCCAACTCCACCACTTGGGGCAAGTCAGCCTGAGCATGTCCCAAATTATACATCTCTTCCCTCTCCCATTCCCACCACCATGTTCAACAGGGATCACATTTCAGTTAATTTTCAACACTTAAGAATAACTGTGCATCAATTATAGATCTAAACCAGTCATATTAAGTAGAGCAGATAAAAAAACTACTAAGAGGGATAATGTATTTAGTTGTTCATTAACAGTCAGGGCTATGCTGATCAAGCCACCGTTTCCCATAGTGTCCACCTCACTCCAACAGGTTTCCCTCTTGGTGTTCAGTCAGTCGTCACCGATCAGGGAGAACATATGGTATTTGTCCCTTTGGGACTGGCTTATTTCACTCAGCATGATGTGTTCCAGATTCCTCCATTTTGTTGCAAATGACTGGATTTCGTTGTTTCTTACTGCGGTATAGTATTCTAAAGAGTACATATCCCATAATTTCTTTATCCAGTCTATCGTTGATGGGCATTTAGGTTGGTTCCAGGTCTTAGCTATTGTGAATTGAGCTGCAATAAACATTAGGGTGCAGACCGCTTTTTTGTTTGCCAATTTAAATTCCTTTGGGTAAATTCCAAGGAGTGGGATGGCTGGGTCGAATGGTAGGGTTATCTTCAGGTTTCTGAGGAATCTCCAGACTGACTTCCAGACGATTTAAACAAGAGATCCTTGCTATCACTGGCACCCTGCTATGCTTAAAATGATCAGATTGCATTTTTCAAGCTGAAAGAAGTGGGAACAATGGGGATCCCAGATCCCAGATCCCCTATGAGGAGAGGTTCTCAGGATGATGACAGATAAGGGGAGAGAGAGAGAAAGAGAGAGAGAGGATTTTCACATTTATCATTTTGCCTAGGGCTGGCTCCATGCAGTGCCAGAATAAATCTGGCTCGGGATTTATCCAGGCAGGAAACGACCAAGACTGGGTTCCCTGTCTTAATAAACTCTAGATTGTTACTGGATCAGGGCTCCCTGTGTTTTCAGAATTGCTAGGAGTCCAGGAATGAAGAAAGGAGGTTTTGCCAAGCAGAACACCAGGGGACTGGAAAGGTGGGCTTTGGCTGCGGGTGGCATACAATGCAGAAAGCTTTGTGAGTAGCCAAGTTGCCTTATATGTATTTTGTTTTCCTTGAAAACCAAGGGCATACAACCAGAGGCATTCCATTTCTACCAATGCTTTTCAGCTCAAGGCAAATGAGAGACATAGTACATAGAGCTAAGAAAGCGCAGAGCAGCCTCTGGAAAGTAACTGGAAGAATGAGGAGCGGTACCAAGAAACGCTGTAGTCGCTTCTTGAAGTATTTGCATCTTCCTACTATCTTGCATTTAGCAGTCTTGTAAGAAACACCACCAAAGACTTTTCCCCTTCAAACTCTCAAAACACCACTGCATTTATTAAACATTTATAAATATTTAAAATTTATTTGAGAGCGAGAGAAACAGAGGGAGAGAGCTGCCGTCTGCTGGCTCACTTCGCCAATGCTCAAAGTGGCTGAGGTGGGCCAGAGCTGAAGCTGGAAGCTAGAAATCAAATCCAGGTCTCCCACATGGGTGACAGGGACCCAACTGCTCGAGCCACCGCCTGCCAGGGTCTGCATTAGTGAGAAGCTGGATTCAGGAGCCAGAACCAGGTATCACAATCAGAGACTATGATATGGGATGCAGGCATTTTATCTTAACCTCTAGGCCAACCACCCAACCCTAGGAAACCTTTAACAAAACGAGTTGTGGTCTCCTTAGTAGGGCCCATTATTACTCGTTGTGAACTTTTTCCTCTGAATCTCCAGCTTCTACATGACACTCTGCCTTAAGTTTCCTTTTGTCAAGCAGTGAATTCTCAGTGAGCACAGGCTCATATTGTAAGCACATATGTTGGCTTTGGAAATAAAGTTGTTAATGGCTAAATGTATTCATTGTTCCTGGTTTCACAAGCTCGTGATGGCAGGCACCATAATGTTTTTCACGTAGTGGCGACTGTTTTTCTTTACACAGGGCACTGGACTGTCTCTCACATTCACAACTGTTGTACATGCTTTGCATTGAGAAAAAGAAAAGGGAATGAAGAGGGAAAAAAAAAAACCATTTGTGTGGGAACAAGTGCTAGCTTCTACTCTTCCTCTCTGGAGTGAGTTTGAGTCGCCTGATGTAGATGCACTTTACTACAGTGAATGGGCATCTGCACAGGTGCAGGTGAACTGCGTTCATCAGGACGAAGTGGCTGTGGCTTTAATCCACAGGAACCATCCCACGGTCAGGAGAGTGAACTAAATCTCCTTTGCTGTCAGTAGAGAGAAAGAGCCTAAGAGTAGCAAGCAGGGTCGAGGAGCTGGCTACGCAGGGTCCTCAGAGCCGGAAAAGGAAAGTTGCCATCTATTGGGAGAGGTCATTGGCCTTAAAGTAGGAAAGATTTTGTGAATTCACCTTTAAAAAGGTATGCATCCTGAGCAGAAAACTGTGCATTCTAAATGTACTTACTTCTCAAGGAGGTATGAACTACATTATTCCATATGTAGTTTTAGATATATATTTGTACATACATATATATGCATTTACATTTATGGAATCTATATGGTTATACCTGTGTATACATATTTATGGAATATATATGGTTATATATATGTATATATAATGTTTCTGTATACATACACATGTATAATTATGCCTACACAACATGCACACACACATACACATATGCTTGGGCAGAGATTCCAACAGGCCCATTGGCCATTGGTACTAGGGAAAGAGGTAGGAAAGAATTATTTTTTGTTTTATACCCTTCTGTAGTGTATAAATTTGTTACCTTGTATAAGGATTACTTTTCTAATAAAAGGAAAGCTATGATAGTCCAATGAGATTTCTCTTCTAATATCCACGAACTTTAAAATCATCCACGTTATCAGAGTTGTATTATATCAGAATATTTAAGTGGATTTTCACCATTCCAGAAAGCATGGTTTTGAGGAAGTTGACTTTGCCTTGTGTATGCAATATGGAATTTTCGCTAAAATGGTGAAGCATAGATAGGGTCAGAACACTTCCCGTGTGCGACTCTTGTCCTGTCACGCTTACACATGTGCTGATATGGACACCTAGGATGGGTGGCTATGTGGACTGTCATTGTGCATTTAATCTACTCTTGAAAATAACAGGTTAGCTTAAAAAAATGGGCACCTACCGGTCACTGTGATAGGATCTTAATTACATTATTAAATTTAATATCACAGTGGTCTTCTGATGTAGGAGAAATTATGCAAATAACTAAGAATTGAGGGCTGGTAACTTGGCCATGATTGTGCTTTACCATTTGACTCTCATGCCTCCTTTTTCAGAAATTCACTGTGTCATTGACTAGGTCTGTCCTGTTGAAACATCCTAACACAAAAAACTCCTAATGTCTGGGTAACTCTTCTAATACCATCCTACTAGTGCTAATACAGATGTAATACAGGTTTCAGAAACACACGGTCCATTCTCAACTCTACATCAACTCCCCCTAAGAAGCTTTCCCTGCCCCCTTAGCCTAAATCAATTCCTCTTGTTAACACTCTCATAACCTCTTTCAAAGCAAATATCTGTTTATTAAGATTTATTTGATTAAAATATGTATCCTTGATATCCTAACTTCCTTGCAGGCACTGAACACTCTTGTTTGCCTTTTAATATTTCTCCAGCATCAAGGACATTATGCTAATTGCACAGACATAGTTCTAGACGCCCAGTGAGTATTTATTGAGAGAATTACTAGAAATGCCTTGCCTGAAAGCTGGAAGATGGGCTCTAGTTTCTCATCTATAGGTAGGGTCTTCAAAAAGTTTAAGGAAAAATGTACTTATTGTGAATAAGTTATATACAGATTTCAAAAAGCCTTGGCACCCAAATCAAGTTTTCTTTTCATTCCATTTCCGTGAACTCTTTGAAGTATCCTCATACACCAAAAATCCTGCAGTAGAAAATGTGGAGAGAGGAAAGTGTGGCCTTTATTCCCCTCAGAAGCTCCAATTCTGTTCCTACACAGCCAGGATACCACAGGTTTTCTGGAGCAGGTGCAAACTCCTATGTCTTCCAGCGGAACTGCAGAAGTCTCTGTGAATCATTTTCGCTTTGGTCCTCCAGCCTTGCTGTCAACGTTGGCCTCCACCATGCTCATTTTTCATTTCCCAGACCCAATCCCAGTGCTCGCTCTTGATGGCAAAGCTTTGCTTGAATATAATTAGTTTAGTCTTCTTATCACTGTGTGGCTTAGGATTGGCAATCTACAGGAAAGTACTCTCAGAGCTAGTCTGGCAGACCCCTCATCCATAATGAATGATGGGACAGAGGTGGGAGTGACTCAAAGGGACTACAGGGACCCAAACATCTCCCACCCATAACTAGCACTCCTGAATGCTCCGAATGTTAACGGAGTGGTATTGTTATTTCTATTTCATAGCTGTGTGAGTCATCTTACACTTTAAAATGGGAATGACATAAGTACCTTCATTGATTACAATTTTCTTCTTTAAAATACACAACTAAAGCAAATATGATTGAGTTAATGAAGAAAACTTCATATGAGGGTACTTTAAAAGGTTCATGGGAAATATATATCCTGAAAAAACTATACCATGAGATGCAAAATTTTTTTGCACCAAGCTTTAGCTTGTCTTTTAATTCCATTACAATAACGTTTTTAAAACACCACTTATTTCAGTTGCAGGACTCATTTATTTACTGAAAACACCATTTATTTCAATCCCAAGACTCAAAATTCAGTCCAAATTTTTCTTCCTCTAACAATTTTAGTCCAACAGATTTTTAAAATGAAGCGTAGAACTTCTTTTAAAAATTAAAATACACCTCATTTGTTTCGTTAGCAAATACCTCCAATGTATACAAAACAGGTACCTTCTGAAAGTTTTTCCTTTGGATATAACTGGCTCTGTATTTATCAGTAGAAAGCAAGGGCATAAGGGATAGGTTACATTTGGCATTGTTATTAAATTTGATGAACCTGTGGAGATGCTCTGACGCTAGGGAGGATGACCTTAAATTAAGGGAGTGATACAAAATAAACAACCAGTGGCAACAGATTCCTGCTCCTTTCAACCATCCAATTATTTACCAAAACAAGGATCTCCTTGGTGTGTGACTTGATCAGTAACTACCTTTGCAGCTTTTCCTTGTGGGAGGGAAAATGCAGAACTTGGTAACTAAACATGCAGGTTTCAATGTCTAAAACACATTTATTCCTTTACAAGCTGCAGAACACCTCGCGATTGATTTACAGATGGATCAAATTCTTAAAAATAAAATCATTACTCTGCAGTTTTCAACAATGGGAGGCCACATTAAGCACGCAGAGAAAACAAACACAGCCTCTGAATTTAATTCCAGTTTGCATGATCTCTGATTTGTTGTTCCTGTTTGATTATCACAGCCTGGAGCTTTTGACATTGTGCATCTATTCATCTATCAGGCAAAACATTTGGGGAAAAGAAATCACAAAGCCCAATAAGAAAATGCATTGAACTACTTGAGCCTTGTAGGTTAATTTAATGTGGGGAGAAAACTCTATTTTAAATGTGATGATATACTTAAAAATGGTGCCATTTAGCATTGTGCTTTCCCTCCAGCGAGACAAAAGGGCACTTGGTCATGTGTTTTCATTTCCTTTTGTAAACAAATTATTATTTAAACAGGACAAATATAATGTAATGTAGAGCAGATGTCATTAACTCTGTAAAACTCAGTAGCCAATGAGGCCATCTAGCCCAATGTCTACGCTTTTTTTAATCAAGTGTTCGTTATCAGCAGGACAGTGCAGTTTGTCTCTATAAGCCTCTCTCAAACCATCAGAAACATATATATTCATGCCACTACTTCTGTGGACTTTTCTTCCTATTAACTTGTCTAAGAGGTAACCTGACTTAGATTTATTTTTTTTTCTGTGATGTTCTGTATATTGTCCATTTTTATCACTGGATTCGCTGAAGTCCAGAAAGGCTAAGCATCCACTCTCAGGTATTCCAGGGTGTTTGTGGCGTGGCAAGAATTAGGTTCAGGAAAAATTTGTCTTCTAGCTCTTCACTTAATCATTAGAGTACAAGACTGAGCTATAGAATTCACCAAAACAAACTGGAGAGTAATAATCTCTTTGCTTTTAACTGTGTAGGGTGGAGGAAAAGGAAAGGCTCAAACTCAACTCCCTTGCCAAAGCTTCATTCTTGAAGATATGTAGGGTTTTTTGTTTGTTTGTTTTTTGGTGTTTTTTTGACAGGCAGAGTTAGACAGTGAGAGAGAGACAGAGAGAAAGGTCTTCCTTCCGTTGGTCCACCCCCAAAATGGCTGCTACGGCCGGTGCGCTGCACCGATCCGAAGCCAGGAGCCAGGTGCTTCCTCCTGGTCTCCCATGTGGGTGCAGGGCCCAAGCACTTGGGCCATCCACCACTGCCTTCCGGGGCCATAGCAGAGAGCTGGACTGGAAGAGGGGCAACCAGGACAGAATCTGGCACCCCAACCGGGACTAGAACCTGGGGTGCCGGTGCCGCAGGCAGAGGATTAGCCTAGTGAGCCATGGCACTGGCCAAGATGTGTAGGGTTTTTAAAGTCTTCCCTGGGGCCAGCGCTGTGGCACAGTGGGTTAACACCCTGGCCTAAAGTATCAGCATCCCATATGGGTGCCAGTTTGAGACCCAGCTGCTCCAATTCCAATCCAGCTCTCTGCTATGGCCTGGGAAAGCAGTAGAAGATGGCCCAAGGCCTTGGACCCCTGCATCCACGTGGGAGACCTGGAAGAAGAAGCTCCTGGCTCCTGGCTTCAGCACAGCTCTGGCCGTTGTGGCCAACTGGGGAGTGAACCATCGGATGGAAGACCTCTCTCTCTCCCTGTGCTCCCTGTGTGTGTGTGTGCGTGTGCGTGTGTGTGTGATTCTGACTTTCAAATAAATAGATAAAATCTTTAAAGTCTTCCCTGATAGGCAACACACACAGCTAAAGATCACAAAATAGCAGCAGAAGATCCTTTTGTGTTTAACTGGATGCCTATAGGGACCTGAAGGTATCCCCAGCTTCCCTCAGATTCTGACTGTGGCAGTTTCCTCTTCTGTAAAGTAGAGATGATTAATAGTTATCTTATCTATGTCTCATGATCATGAGAAGTAAACCAGGTAAAGAACCAAAGGAGAACCAGAGAGCTACATAAGGCACTAGTGTTGGGCAATCTGTACATATGAAGCCAAACAATTGAGATTGCTCTGACATTGCCTCAATTCAAATCCAAAGTCACATGATAGTCTAAAACAAAAGCAAATAAATAGAACTATTTTTTATTGCCAGATTTCTTAAGCATCTTAACGAATAATGTTCTCTTAAGCTATTATTGGTTAATAACTCATTAACTCAATCCAATTACATATTTTTTGTATCTGCATTAGCTAGGTGAAAATTACTTTCCCCTGCTATCTCTTGGTAATTCTTTTCCACCCAAATTTCATCCTGTCCAGCAATACCCTGTACCTTGTTATTTCATGAAGGATTTGTAAACCAATGTAATTAACACCAAATTCTCTTTTTCTTTCTAAAATCTTTCTGCCACTGTTTATCGAGTTCCTAGCTCTGGTGCTCAGTACTGTATACCTTTTCTCCTTTGATTCCTTTGTTTCTCATTCACCTCACCAAGGCTTCCTCTGCCTGGGTCTTGTGCCTGCTAAAGCCATTCCTGTCCTGGAGGCAGATTCGCTCCACTCTTTCTCTCCAGTACTGTAGCCTCCACTTCCCACCTCATATCTCTAGCCAATGAGTACCACGGACACTCTCAGTATTACCTAAGTTCCTGATGTTGAAGCCTAACAACCCTCTGTGATGCTCAGACTAGCCCCATTTGACAGATGAGGAGACTGGAGAGTAATCATGTCCTTGCTTTTATTTTATTTTATTTATTTATTTATTTGACAGGCAGAGTTAAACAGTGAGAGAGAGAGAGAGAGAGAGACAGAGAGAAAGGTCTTCCTTCCGTTGGTTCACCCCCAAAATGGCCGCCACGGCCGCTGCACTGCGCCGATCTGAAGCCAGGAGCCAGGTGCCTCCTCCTGGTCTCCCATGCGGGTGCAGGGCCCAAGCACTTGGGCCATCCTCCACTGCACTCCCGGGCCACAGCAGAGAGCTAGACTGGAAGAGGAGCAACCAGGACAGAATCTGGCGCCCCGACCGCGACTAGAACCCAGGGTGCTGGCGCCGCAGGCGGAGGATTAACCTAGTGAGCTGTGGTGCCAGCATTTCTTTGCTTTTAACTATGTATGGTGGAGAGAAGAGGAACCCTAGAACTCAATCCTCTTGCCAAATCTTCAGAATGATATATTATCCTTGAGGATGAATAGATTTTTAAGAAGATACCCATGATAGGCAAACACTTGCTAAGTATGGAAGTTGAATGATGTGCTCAAATATGGCTACTGATAATTTTTTATTAGTATTTATTTATTTGGAAATCAGAGTTACAGAGAGAGAAGGAGAGGCAGAGAGAGAGAAAGAGAGTTCTTCCATGCACTGGTTCACACCCCAATTGGCCACAATGGCTGGAGCTGCACCATCAATCAAAAGCCAGTAGCCAGGAACTTCCTCTGGGTCTTCCCACATGGGTACAGGAGCCCAAGCACTTGGGCCATCTTCCACTGCTTTCCCAGGCCATAACAGAGAGCTGGATCAGAAGTGGAGCAGCTGGGACTTGAACTGGTGCCCATTTGGGATGCAGGCACTGCAGGCGGTAGCTTTACCTGCTACACCACAGCGTTGGCCCCATGACTACCAGTAATTGAAAAAGCAAGGATTCAAATTCATGCATTTTGACCCTGGAACCCCTTTGTTAACCAGAAACTAAACTGCCCCTCAATTACAGATGATCACTGGCTTATGGTGGTTGGATTTATGAAACTTGGGCTTAACAATTTTCAACTTTATACTGATTCAAGAGTGTCATGCATTCAGAAGATACTATACATAAAATCTCAAGTTTGGATCTTTTCTCAGGTTCATAATACACTGTAGGATCTTCTGTTCTGATGCTGGGCAGTGGTAGCTGCAGCTCAAAGTCAATCCCAGCCCCACGAAGGGGAACAACCCAAACTACACACCATCCAGTGTTGTTGGGACATGGTGTTTACATTTAAATACGTTCCTAACTCAGGATATTTTCATTTTACTAAGAGTTTCTCACAAGTTGAGATGCATTAATACTAGGTTAACTGTTGAGAGTGCCTTAAATTTGTGCACCTAGCTTTGTTCCTACCTTGTTTCAATAACCTTCACAGAACTTCCTAACCTGAGGGGGGAGAGAGAACGTTACCCTGAAGAGCATCCTCCAGACACTTACTTTCTTATAGTGTAAGTGTTTGCACCCATATATTCTGGGGAAAGTTCGAGGGACTTACCCTGGGGCCTGTGGCAATGACTTTGAATGACAGGACGAAGGAGAGGTTCTTGGCAATACTGAGACAGAAGGAAGAACGGGGTGTGTTGATTTGGAGGGAGGGGTGGAAATGAGTGCTGATCTGTTCTTGGTGAAAGGAGAGAGGGAACGTGCAGCCAGGGGCATATGCTTTTTAGATGAGACATGCCAGGTTGCCCCGTGGCCACTCATTTGCAGCCAGCAGGAATGGGGGAAGCTGTCTTTTCTCACTGTGCTGGGAGAATGTACTGTGGCGTGATGTGAACTGAACGCTCCAGGAAGGCAATCCCTCTGCCCACATCAAACACATTTAAAGTTCACATACCCTAGGAAGGGATGCTCCTTAAGCCATATCTCCTAACATTTAATTATCTCTAAATCCTCTTGAAAGAATTCCCTGACACGTAAAAGAAACTTCAGACTGGAAACTTAAACAAGTCATTGCTGCTTGGGAGAGGTGCCTGGGCGGAGGAAAGATGACACCAGGAAGCAGGAGACAGATTGAGCCTCATTCAGAACATTGTCACTCTTACCCCAAATTCTTTGTTGGGCAAAGCAGACAGCTCCTAGGATCTACAGCGCTAACAGTTTAGGAATGAAATCTCAAAACCATGACTATGAAGTTGCCTTGAGATGTACTTATAGTGCAACAAGTGATGGCTAGATGTAGCATTGCGTTGCATGTTGCATTGTAAATAGAGAAGAGAGATGGTAAAGGAAACATAGAAAAGGAATAGACTGTAGAATTAGAAATTTAAGGAAATGTCATTCCTTAGCTATGTAGAATAAGTCTATTTTGATTATTTAATTTCCAAATGTCTGTAGGATATTCAGTAGACAATATCCTGTGGAAAGGTAGAATTATAGACTTATAAAGAGGGCAGAGGTCAGGGATGGAGATGTCAACCCCACATAGGAATAATTGAATCGTGTGTCTCATTGAAAAATTGTTTAGGTCTCCAGTTCTAGCAGCTATGAGAGTTAAAATTATCCTCCTTATTTCACTCAGTGTGTTTCATTATTTAGATATCATATATTAGACATAAGGAAGAACGTCTTGAGTGTAAGAGTGATTAAACACTGAAACAGACTACCAAAGGATCTTGTGAAATTATCAACTCTAGAACATTTTAAAAATAGAGGCAACCATCTGTCTTAAATGATTCGGGTGGTAATCCTTCTTAGAAAAGGAGACTGGACAAAATAAACTTGATATAGGAATTTTAAGTAAATAATTTTCTGAACATTTTCCTAATTTGGTGGCCTCATGTATACACACACTTTATGTTTTTATCATGAACTCTTCTGACTCATAACTCTATGTCATTTCTGTGACTTTGGATAAACTACTGTAGAGCTAATTATAGAAGGAATTGTTATATCCTGTAGGTTTTATATTTCGTATTATTGCTTCATACCTGGCTGTTTTTTAGAGAAAATTGTATTCTAGGTACAATATGTAGGCTTACAGTAGTTTAAAACAATTGTGATAATGAAAGTACCATAAGCAAAGGGCCTATATGGAAGACATGAGACTTGATATGTAAAAGGCATGAAAGGCTGGACTATGTAAAGAAGGCAAGATTTTTACCTCAACCTTTGTAGGGTATTTTGGCTGGACCTAAGAATTAAATAGACATAAAACAAAGAACAGCATAACAGCTTACATTTTTAAAAATATTTATTTATTTGAAAGAGTTACAGAGTGAGAGAGAGAAGTAGAGAACAGAGAGAGAGGTCTTCCATCCACTGTTTAACTCCCCAAATGGCCACAACAGCCGGAGCTGGTCTGATCCGAAGCCAGGAACCAAGAGCTTCTAGCGGGTCTCCCATGTGAGTGTACTGGCCCAAGGACTTGGGCCATCCTTTGCTGCTTTCCCAGGCACATTAGCAGGGAGCTGGATTGGAAGTGGAGCAGCCAGAACTCAAACGGCTCCCATATGGGATACATTGCAGGCCAGGGCTTTAACCTGCTATGCCATAGCACTGGCCCCAGAAAAGCATACATTTTATTTAATACATATTTCATGTGGCATTGGAGCCTTCATAAAGAGATGCAGTTGTACAGGTATAGTTATATACTGAACTGAACAATCAATAGTGGTGGTTAAAAAAAAAAACAGCTAAATTATGGGGGGACACTTGCAGGTAACAGCTATTTTCATGGGGTCTGTGCAGAATTTTCTCAGCTTCAAGTTCCTGTCCTTGATAACAAGAATACTGCTTTCCTGTTAGTATAGGAAAGACGTCTTTCACCTGGGAATTTCATCTGCCTTTAAGAAACAGAGGAAAGTCAGACTGATTTTTCTTGTTTTAAGATTTACTTATTTATTTGAAAGTCAAAGTTAGGGAGAGAGAGAGAGAGATCTCCAGTGTGCTGGAGAGAGGAGCTTCTTCTGACTCTTCCGTATGGGCGGCAGGGGCCCAAGTACTTAGGCCATCTTCTGCTCTTTCCCAGACCAATAGCAGGAAAATGGAACAGAAGTGGAGCAACTGGAACATGAACCTACACCCACATCAAGTGCTGGCATTGCAGGCAGTGGCTTTTACATGCTACACCCCTATGTCAGACCCAGACTGATTTTCTTGTACCTGCTGTTTTTCAAGTGTCTTCAACTCAAAATACTCAATATGCTAGAGGGGCATATTTTGGGTTGGCGTGTTCTTAACTCACGCAAATGCTATCACATGGAAGAAGTATTTAATCAAATATAAAACCAACCTTGAAGTGTATCTGAAACACTTAATTTTGATTTTGAGCCCCAAATTCTTTTATTCAACCCTTCTTTCTCCAGAGTTGTTGACCAAAGGAAAACATATGTAAGAAACAGTGCCAAATGAAATGGAGAAAGAAGTACACTTCGTCTAGCTTCTCAGAAGCCTGATCGCCCCCAGCAGGGCTTCTGGTCAACAGTATCAGTGGAAATAGTACTGCAGCTAAGGAATTTGAAGGACACTTCTGCTTCCTTCTCCCTCCCCATAGTCCAAAACTCTCAGCTATCATGAAAAAATGGAGAGGACAAACTCTTAGCTGATTGACCGGGCCAGTCACAGAGGGTCATTTTGGAACAGAAAATGAGTGCTACATGTGTGCTGGGAGGCCAGGGCTGCTCTGCCTTTGGGAGCTTCCTACAGAGGAAGGATGACAAAAGCACAGTGTGTGTGGGCACTGTCCTATAACACAAAGCAGCCGTTCACACAGTAAATTGTAATCCAATAAATGTTCTGGCCATTGACCAGCCAGATTAGCAACTCCTTTTCCTTTGGGAAGAGACTCAAGAGGAAAAAGGAACAAGAGCAGAGGATCCCTTCCCAACAGATGAAAACATGCAAGTCTAAAGCAAATACCCGTAAGCCAGGAGCCTGCAGAAGAATTTCAGATATTTGAATGGGTTTCCATGCAAGTCATTCTTCTTTTTCTAATATCATTTTACTTAGTTGATTAATTTATTTTCATTTTATTTGAAAGGCAGAGAGGCAGAGCTCTTCTACAAACTGGTTTACTCCCCCAAGACTTGCAAGAGCTAGGGCTTAGCCAGGTCAAAGCTAATATTCCAGAATTCAATCCAGGCCTCCCACATGGATGACTGGGACCTGCTGCCTCCTAGGGTGTGCCTTAGCAGGAAGTTGGAATCAGAAGAGGAGCTGAGACTCAAATCCAAGTACTCTGATACTGGATAAAGGCATCCCAAGTGGTGGCTTAGCCACTGCACCAAATGTCTACCCCTTTCCTGATAATTGTAAAGATTAGCTTTGTTTGGGCCAGTGCTTTGGAGCATTGGGTTAATCCCCCACCTGCATGTAATGCCAGCAGCACATATGGGTGCTGGTTCGAGTCTTCGTTGCTTTGCTTACAATCCAGCTCCCTGCTAATGCACCTGGGAAAGCATCCCTAGTGCCCTAGTGCCTGG
The DNA here is from genome assembly GCF_964237555.1 of Oryctolagus cuniculus. NCBI lineage: Eukaryota > Metazoa > Chordata > Mammalia > Lagomorpha > Leporidae > Oryctolagus > Oryctolagus cuniculus. The sequence continues at coordinate 63,458,155 of NC_091433.1, forward strand.
GCCCCTGCCACTCATGTGGGAGACCCAGATGAAGATCCTGGCTCCTGGCTTTAGCCTGGCCTATTCTCAGCCGTTGGGACCATTTGTGGAGTAAACTAGGGCATTGAAAATTCTCTCTCTCTCTCTCTCTCTCTCTGTGTGTGTGTGTGTGTGTGTGTAACTCTGCTTTTCAAATAATTAAATAAGTCATTTTTTAAAAAAGGTCAGTTTTGGAGGGAAAAATCACAAACATCAACAATAAAAATTAAGTTTGTTTCATTTTATTTTGAAGACCTTATTTTTTTTTTTGGAAGATGGATAGGGATAAAAGTGATAGGGACACACCACTGAGACCATGTTACTATGATGTCTAAAATATTTTTGATAGAAATAATCTGGCCTTATTATTATTGACTTTTTTGTTCATGAATTCTGGATCATATGGGGCAACATCAGGGAAAAACAAATGTATTAAATTTTATGTGACCTTTGGTTAATCTGCATTGACAAGCATGTTGGAATTCCTAAGTCTCAATAAGATTTTTGTAACAAGGTAATTGCTAATCAAGACATGAAACCGAAGACTAAAACCCCAAAGATTCTACTGCATAAGTACTGGAATGTGTAAAAAACAAAAACAAAAAAACCACTCACTATATCAACTTTTGGCAAGAGTGTGAAATAACTGGAACTCTCATCCATGGCCGATGGGAATGTCAAATGCTATGTATACTTTAGAAAATAATTTAGAAGTTTATTAAAACCTGAGAAATACACCTATCTTATGACTTACCCATCCTACACCTAGGAATTTACTCCAGAAAAATGAAAGAATTCATCCAGTATAGAATGAAAGACTGTATAAAGACTTACACAAGGAACTGCATGGCAGTTTTATTTCAGTAACCCCAGACTGGAAATGCAAACGTCGATCAATAATGAAGAACTCGTGGAATACGTGCATACTAGAAAATGCTACGCAAGTGGGTCATGAATGCATACAGAACACTGTGGGTAAATGTCAGAATAACTACACTGGATGAAAGAGGCCAGGAGAAGAAGTCCACAGTGTATGGTTTCATTTATACTCAGATCTGGAGCATGAAACCTGACTTCTCATGTCAGACAGTGGTTTAGTGATGGCCTATGAATGGGGCTCTGATGAGGACGGGAAGGGAGGATTACGAAGGGGCATCTGGAAAGCTTTGGGGGTAGTGGATATGTTTGCTCTCACGATTATGGTGATGGTTGAATGAGTGTATGCCTATGTCAAATCCCATCATTAATTTTACAAATGTGCTATCTCTTCCATGTGAACTATGTCTCCATGAAGCTGTTTACACACACACACACACACACACACAGAGCTGACCAATCTCACAAAGACCCTTTTATCTGTTCCTCCTCATATACAGCAAAGTAACTTTCTTTGAGGTGACTGTGTTTAAAGAAGCTGAAATTTACCTAAAGCTTAATTTGCCAGATCACAAAAGCTGAATCTCGAAATGCTGCCCAAGGTTGCGTTATGGAGAAGCAGTCTCCAAACCCATCCGTGACGCATCAACAGGTAGAAGTTACGTTTTCACAGAGAAAGAAGCCGCTGCTCAGAACCACGGGACGGGAGGGAGTGCGTTCCTGACGTGGGCAGTGAGTAGCGTACTTTCACCTGTGAGCATGAAGCCACGCTTTGATTCAAGTCTCTGAAGCCACAATTCTGGAGATGCTAAAACTCTAGTTTCTTCTGTCCTGGCTGCCTCTCTGGACAGTGAGATTGGAAGTGAGGGAGACGCAGACTTGGGGAGGAGGAGGTGATGGTCTGGAGGCCAAGGTCAGGAGTCGCCCAGCCTTGTGGTTCCTCAGCGGGCTTCTGCCCGCAGAACTTTCTTGAAGGTTTCTTCTGCTCAGAACCCTTCACAACTAAAAGCGCCAGGTAGTAATCTTTTGCTGTTAACACAGATGATCCCAGAGACTCAGTCCTCACCACTAGGTAACTTGGGTACGGAGACAGTAATTGTGTAGGGATTCTTGGGCTGCTTCACAGACCTGCTCCTCCCACGACAAAGGAGGGCACGGGCATTTGCTCTTCCATTTGCCTTCCTTGTGAGTACAGATTTCTCTTTCCTTTTTCTATCAAAACCCAAATCCTCAATCAGTTGGCTTTCAAAGATTATTTACACATTTCCACTTAAGCCACAATCACTTCTTATACAAGCCCAACAATAAGCCTCTTCATTAAAAGTTGTTTTGAGCAGAATTAAAGCTTATTTTGTTTTAGTTGCACAGTTTGGAGCCATTTCCATTTTACGATTAGTAAGTGATCATTATGAAAATCAAGAGTGAACGTGACCTGACGCTTCATGGGTCTTTATAATCTAGCTATGTGGTGAAAATGAACATAGAGTGAAAGGGAATTAAGCCGCTGAAAATATTTGCATATGTATTTATGTGTATTTTTTTTAGAGGCCTATTGGCTTCATCAGCTTTTCCAAAAGGCCCTGGATCCAAAATAGTTTAAGGACTGCTGGTCTAAAAGCAACACTGCTTTGTTTGGAAAAATTGATGAGCACACTTGTAGACATGCTGCACGGGAAGTTAAGGCCGGATCCTAAGACGGCCGCCTGTAGTACATAACACTGTCTAAAAAACTGCAAAGCATTAACACAAATTGTTTTGTAAATATACTTGATATTTTCTAAAAACTATTGAAAATCAGAAAAACCCACAGAATGTTGATGTAACTGTATATTTTTATTTTTTCATTTTTGTTTTTTAAAATTTATTTATTGATTTAAAAGGCAGAGTTACAGGAAGAAAGGGAGAGAGAGAGAGAGAGCTCTTCCATCTGCTGGTTCACTACCCAGATGGCTGCAACAGCTGGGGCTGGGCCAGGCCAAAGCCAGGAACGAGGAGCTTCTTCCCAGTCTCCCACATTGTGCTGGGACCCAGGCTCTAGGGTCATCTTCCAGTACTTTCCCAAGCACGTTAGCTAGAAGTTGGATTGGAAGTGGAGCAGCCAGGATTCTAATCAGCACCCATATGGGATGCTGCTATCACAGGTTGTTTAAACTGAATGCCAACAAGCCGGGTCCTGGTTTTCTGTTTTGTTTTGTTTTTAAATTACATAGATAGCAAGGCATAAGCTTTTCTTCTTTTTTATTTATTTTTTCATTTTATTTGAAAAGCAGTGAGGTAGAAACAGATAGAGTGAGATCTTCCATCCACTGACTGACTTCTCAAAAGCTCAAAATAGTCAGGGCCAAAGCCAGGATCCCAGAACTCCATCTATGTCTATCATGTGGGAAACAGGGACCCCAGTACTTGGGCCATCACCAGTATCCTCCAGGGCACACATTAGCAGGAACCTGCAAATGGAAGTGGAGCTAAGACTTGGAAGTGCATACCCCAACGTAGGATGGGGACATCCCAAGCAGTGGATTAACTGCTACACCAAACTCCCACCACCCATGAATTTTTCCTTTTTTTTAAGGATTTATTTATTTTTTTTTTTTTTACTTGAGAGTCAGAGTTACACAGAAAGAGGAGAGACAGAGAGAGAGAGAGAGGTCTTCCATCCGATGGTTTACTCCGTAATTGGCCGCAATGGCTGGAACTGTGCCGATCCAAAGCCAGGAGCCAAGAGCTTCTTCTGGGTCTCCTACATGGGTGCAGAGTCCCAAGGACTTGAGCCATCTTCTACTTTTATCCCAGGCCATAGCAGAGAACTGGATTGGAAGAGGAGCAGCTGGGACTAGAACCGGCGCCCATATGGGATGCCAGCACTGCAGGCCAGGGCATTAACTTGCTGCGCCATAGTGCCGGCCCCTCCATAAATTTTTCTTAATCCAATCCTACCAGCAGACCATTAACTCACATGAAAACTAGGAGAAAAATAGACTCTGGGGAGAACAGTAAGCAATGAATATTGATGTGATAATTAAAGCCGTGAAGGATTTTTTTTTTTTCAGATTTATCTATTTCAAAGTCTGAGTTAGAGTTAAAGAGAGAGAGAGAGAGAGAGCGAATGAGCTTCCACTTACTGGTTCACTCCTCAAATGGCCACAATGGCTGTGGCTGGGCCAGATCAAAGCCATGAGCTTCTTTCTGGTCTACCTCATGGTTGCAAGAACAAAAGGACTTGGGCCATCTTCTGCTGCTTTCCCAGGCACATTAGCAGGGAGCTGGATTTGAAGTGCAGCAGCCAGGACTCAAACCTGTGCCTCTGTGGGATGCTGGCACTATGGACGGTAGCTTAATCCACTATGCCACAACACTGATCCCATGAAGAATATTGTAAACAGTAGCTAGTAATTTCTTTTCGGTTTTCTTATTGCTTTTTTTTTAATTTCTTATTTCTTCTTTAAATGCTGAATAAGAGTTAATTATGATGTATCCATCTGTTTATTAATCTTAGCACAATGCTCATTAAAAATAAGGGTTATAGAAAACTCTGTAAATTTTTTTTAATAATGAAATTGGTGATGGCTGCTTCTATACTTCCATGAATACAGAACTGATAACCTAATAAGGTTACTATCTCAGGATGTAAGAAAAATCATTTAATTCATTCATTCTAGCCTGATATGTCATGCAACAATTTTAAAATAGGAGGTCTTGTGATGCTTTTCCAAACTCTGCATAAATGAGCAATGTCAATTGGATTATCTACATGACCCCCAAAATTTTTGTAGGTACTCATCTAAAATTTTCTAATTAGTTTTAATTTTTCAAAAAATAAAACAGCTGCAGTTTGTATTAAAAAGTTAATTAGTTCATAATTTTTTATAAAAAAAGTTTGATTTGTTTAAAAATTAGCTGACCCCACCAAATCAAGCATCAGTTCTCAAACTTCATGCTACTTAAATTTTTATCAGTATGAATCTGCCCCTTTCTTCATGAAATAGCTTCTCTTCTACATATTCTTTTTTTAAAAAGATTTATTTATTTATTTGAGGGGCAGAGTTAATAGACAGAGAGAGGGAGAGACAGAGAGAGAGATGTCTTCCATACCCTGGTTCACTCCCCAAATGACCAAAACTGCTGGAGCTGAGCCAATCCAAAACCATGAGCCAGGAGCCTCTTCCAGGTCTCCCATGTGGGTGCAGGGGCCCAAGCACTCCAGGCCATTAGTAGGGAGCTGAATTGGAAGGGGAGCAGCTGGGACTCAAACCAGTGCCAATTTGGGATGTTGGCACCCCAAGCGGAAGATTAACCTTCTAAGCCACAGAGCCAGCCCCTTCCTTTCTATACATTCAACACAAAGCACCCTCCTTGTATTCTTTCTACCTCGTCAGTCATTCCTTCTCAGACTCCATTCCAGGTATCTCTGTATCCCGGATGTCTCTGTATTGGGAAACACGGACCTCTCTCTTTATGGTGCTCCTTATTATCCATGTCTCTCAGAACCACCCTCTAGTTCCAGGCTGGAAATGCCATCCATATGCTGACGATTCCCAAATCGTTTTATTCAATGCTGATCTCTCTCTTAAACGAGTTTAAGATATACCATTACATTCTACAAATTTCCTTTGGGATAAACGTTAGATAGCAGGCAAAAAGAATTGCTACCCCCTACACAGAGACACACACACACCCTCAATTTAAAAAATGCACTTCTAAAATGTTCTTCATCACACAAATTCTTCCCACCACTCTCTCAGTTGCTTAAGCCAAAACACACTACATGCCAGAATTTGATTCCTGTCTTTCCATTACAGTAAGTGGATTTTCACAGAAAGGCCCATTTCTCTGTTGTAACTCTGCTTGAAGTTCAAACTATCACAACCTCCCTTACTGAAACAGTGTGTGCGTCACTGGCTTTCTCTGCCTATCTACGGGCTCATTGCATCGACCTCTTTACCCTGCATGGTTTTTTACTAAAAGTAGAATTAAATTTAATACTTTACCATTGCTTCAAGCCTTGCTATTCAAACTGTGATGGGAGGACCAGGAACATGGCTTTCGTGGAGAAGCTTATTAGCAATGCACAATCCGAGGCATAATGAACTAAAAATTTTATGTTAACAAGATTCCCCCAAGTCATTCATGCATAGATGAAAAGTTTGAAAAGTGCTTGTTGAAAAGGCCCGACAGGATCTCCGTCCTGACTGTGTCTCCAAATTTATGCTCTCTTTCTCTCGTCGTTCCTCACCGTATTCGGCCGCAAGTCCCTCCTATCTTTTGTCCAACACAGCAGGTGCATTCCATCTTGGAGGATTTTTCCGTGCTTGTCCTTCTGCTTGGAACTGCATTCTCCCATGTCTTGGCATGATTGAGCCCATTTATCATTCCCATCTCAGTTCAAACAACACTCTGGGGAAGCTGTTCTTGGACATTCACACCAGAATGCTCCTACCCAAGTCACTTGGTGTCAGGTATCTTCTCCTTGCACTGAAAAGGGTAGGGACATTTGTCACTTACTTGTTTGTCTTTCAGACTTTTACTAGCCCTCCTCATTGGATCATAAGCACCTTGAAGACAGTTGCTTTGTGTATGTCATTTATTTATCCACAGCACTTAGAAAAGTTTCTCATGCAGAAAGGATGCTTAATTAAAAAAAAATTAAATGATTGATTGCTTATTTCTGTAGACTGTACTATTATAGTGAAAGCAAGTAAAATAGTTGTTTATTTCTGAATACTGATCATGGCAGAAGCATTTTCTAAATCTGATATAGAAGTAGCTGGTGTTTTGTCTGTAGGTGTGTTTTGACAAGGTTGCATAGTTTGTGTGTTTATAGAGCAGTCCTAACAATAGGGATATCCTGAGGCATGGCATTGTGGACAGCAGGTTAAGCTGCTACCTGCATCACTTACATCCCATATTGGAGTGCTAGTTCTAGTCCCAGCTGCTCTGCTTCTGATCCCGTTTTCTGCTAATGTACCTGGAAAAGTAGCAGAAGATGGCCGAAATACTAGTGCCCCCTACTACCATGGGTGAGCCCTGGATGGAGTTCCTGGCTCTTGGATTCAGCCTGGTGCAGATTTGACTGTTGTGACTATTAGGGGGAGTGAACCAGCAGATGGAAGATCTCTTTCTCTTCCTCTTTTACAAAACATATGAAAATAAAAATCTTGAGGTAGTAGGCAATTAGCCTAGCAATGAAGACACCCACAGCCCTCATTGGCAAACTTAGGTTTAATTCCCAGCTCGGCTTCTGACACCAGCTTCTTGCTAATGCACACCTTCAGAGTCTGCAGTGATGGTGCGAGGAGTTGGGTCTGTGCCGCCTATGTGGAGACCTGAATTGAATTCCCAGATCCTGGCTCTGGGTGCAGCCCAGCCTTGGTTGTTGCAGGTATTTGGGGGAATGAATCAACAAAGGAAAGCTCTCTGCCTCTCAAATGAAAAGTATTTCAGTAAAAAAGGTCTTGGGCATATGACAATGTGAGCTCTGCCTTCTCAGCCACAGTATTATCATTTCTGGCCTCAACAAGGAAAGTTGAGAAGCTGCCCATGGACACCTCCTACACCATGTGTTTAGCCTACGGTTATCCTTTTACTCATTAGCAGGATATGACTCTTAAGTCTATGACCCTTGACCCCAGTCAAAGATGAACCTTTTCTTTTTATCAAAAAAAGGATAATTTTGAAACTCATATCATCAGATACAATTTGTATACAGTTCTTTTAACATTGCTGTATTAAACTTTCATATAAATATTCTCACATGGATAGTATGCCTAATGTTAAATCCATATTGACCTTTCTGCTAAGGAATAGCACATTTTTAAATACACAATAAATACTCATTTCTTTAGGAGAAACATAGATCCAAGCTTACCACTTAGTGTTTGAAGTCAAGTAACTGTAAATCAAATTTACCAACTGTAAGCCTTTTCCTAAACTGTATTTGTAACAGGGGAAAAACGAGTTCATCTCAGCAACACCTGCAACTCAGTGCCTCTACTTTTAGGCCTAGTGGAAGACATCAGTGCTTCTTTGTATATCATGTTCCTCTTCAACTTTTATCTGCTAACATCTGTATCGATTATCTTTTATTGAATTTCTTTGTGTTAAGGATATGTTTCTTTCTTTTTAGAAAAGTATTAGCATATCTCGGCTATATTTTAATCCCATTTAAATATTCCTTAACAGTTGTCGATAAGATATTTGAGTATGTCACATATTGCCTAATTGATATACCACTGAGTGCCCATGGGGAAAGGTTGTAAAATAGCTTACCATAGGTTCTCTCAATAAATCAGTGTTCCTGTTGTTTTGAAACACACAGCGAAGAGCTGAAGCTGGGGTTTTGATTAACACAGACAGAGAAGCCCAAAACGTTTCTCAGTTTTCAATGTCTCCATTAATCAATAATTCAGCTCCAGCGTTGCCATAGAAAGTTGCAGGAAAAATCCTCCTGCTTTTCCATCGCCAGCAAGAGAGAGCTGCTCTAGAAGGTTGTGCTCCTGCCACCTGTTTCTAACAGGTGCCATCTGAAGAATGAGACTGTTGATCCTCAGGGATCCCCCACACGCAGTGACTTTGGCCTTGTTCTGTGGCGGACCCCACACTCCACAGTTCGTCCCTGGGGGTTTGTGGCACTCATGTCATAGTGGGTGACACGAACATTTCTGCTGCGGTAGTGACCAATCTTCCTCTGTCATTAAACAGAAGGAATGCTGATGTTTCCCCTTATTTAGAAAGTATTTCATGAAGAACATTTTTAAATGGATGAAATTTGTATCATTTTATGGGGCACAATGAAAAAATAACTTGGCAATAGTGAATACCTGAAACTCAGGCAAAACAGTTTAGATGTTGCATAGGTTACAATTGTTCTTTCAAAACAGCAGTAATCAATTAGATATCTTGCCTTTATCATTAAATAAACATAAAGAAAAAAATAAGAAGCTGACAAAAGTGGGAAAGATTACATCTTGTCATAATGTAAATATAAAATTTAGACCGGAAGGGAAATATAAGGTAGGAAGAGAGCAATAATTTGCCTATTAATTTAAGGAACAATCTGTCATTTTTCAAATATTATTAAAATAAGAGATTATGGGACTTTGACTTTAACCATGCAAGTTTTTCAAATGTATACATAGTGATCTCATTATACCTGTGGTGCAAATTCAGGTGAAAATAAAATTTTCCATCTTTTTTTTCATGCATTGTCCTTTTTTAAGAAAGAAGTATGTACCGTTAGCCTGGGGACAGTTTAACTACCTGAAACTTTTCAATTAGTTCTGTTTTCTTAGCAACTATGGTTGACATTGAACAGGAAGGTGAAAGGTTGTGTAAATATCCAGGTAGCGCAAGGATATCTAGTTATCCCCAATACTAACAAGCACATACACAGAATATTTCTACCAAGTTAGGAGAGAATGAAGGAATTGCATAGAGCAGAGAGATACCTTATCAAGAACCTCATTATCTCAAGGCTCCCCAACTGAATGACTGTGCTGCTATTCCCTTCATTATGTGCAAACACCAGAGATGGAGCACAAAGAGAGACAGTTCGGGTGATTCACGCTGTAATTATAAGTGCCACATTCAAACCCTGGACAAAAGCAACAGCAGGACTCTGCAACCTCAATGGTTGTTAAGGAGGGCAAACAGAGAAACTTCTTCAAAGGCCACAACAAATTGCATGATCCAGTCCTTTGTCACAGGCAAATTATTCAGCAGTAAGAGAGGTGCTGAAGCCAACATCTCAGTGGTACAATAACTTGCACACGTTCTGCTGTCAAAATAGCCCTGCTCCTTCCACCACTAGATTTGTGGATATCACCATGAACATTGGTTGCTTGAGGCATAATTTGGCTCACCACTAAGTAATTCATATAGCTCCATACTGTTTTTCATGTCGATACTCATTCCATTTGGGCAAGGTTCTTTGTAAGGTGCAATAATTTTTGCATAAAAGCAAAATCAGATTTAAGCATAAAGCAAGTGACATGGGAAAAAAGCAATTGCTCTTCCATTTTACTTCACACGTGCACAAAATGAGATAATACTGTTCTTGCTTTTTAATACCTCCCATTCATTTATTCATCTGTGACCTTTTGTTATACAAAAAGTCCTTAGCTTTCATGAACATAGCTCAGAGTCCCAGACCTCGAGGACCCATAGGAACTTACAACTCCTGATGAGTTCTGTCCCCACCCTGACTCCTCTGTGCCCTGGACCACAGGAACCTCTCTCCTGAATAATCGTTTTACATATCATCTACTTTCTTCAAACCCAGAACTATGTATCATGAAAAGTCACAAATTTCAGTTTTGATTACTTCAAATTTATTATAAAATTATGCTGTATGTAATCTTTTTTTTAAAAGATTTATTTATTTATTTTGAAAGTCAGAGTTACACAGAGAGAGAAGGAGCGGCAGAGAAAGAGAGAGAGAGGTCTTTTATCCACTGGCTCACTCCCCAGTTGGCCGAAACAGCTGGAGCTGCGCTGATCCGAAGCCAGGAGCCAGGAGCTTCTTCCGGGTCTCCCATGCAGGTACAGGGGCCCAAGGACTTGAGTCATCCTCTACTGCTTTCTCAGGACATAGCAGAGAGCTGGATCGGAAGCAGAGCTGGGTCTCAAAACGGCGCCCATATGGGATGCCGGCACTGCAGACAGCTGTTAAAGTTAAGCAATGGTAATTCCTTGTTGCCATGATTCACTCATTTGACAGCTGTGGAGTTCAGTAGGCCCGCCTTATTCATACTTCTGCTTCCCATGGTTTCATTCACCCTTGCTCAGCTGTAGTGGAAAAAAAAAATCAAATGGAAATTTCCAGAGGGGAGGTGCTGTGGCACAGTGGGTTAACGCCCTGGCCCAAAGTGCCCTGCTGCTCCACTTCCGATCCAGCTCTCTGCTAAGGCCTGGGAAAGCAGTAGAAGATGTCCTTGGGCCCCTGCACCTGCGTGGGAGACCCAGAAGAAGCTCCTAGCTCTGGATCGGCACAGCTCTGGCCTTTGTGGCCAATTGGGGAGTGAACCAACAGATGGAAGACCTCTCTCTCTCTCTCTCTCTCTCTTTCTCTCTGCCTCTCCTCTCTCTGTGTAACTCTGACTTTCAAATAAATAAATCTTTTTTTCAAAAAAGAAAGTTCTAGAAATATGCAACCCATAAGTATTAAATAGCTTTTATTTTAAATATTAATTATCAATATTAATTTCTCACTGCACCTAATTTAGAAATTAAATTTTATCACGTGTATAATATGTGTCTATATACATATACATATATATACATATATGCACACACATATATATATATGTATATATATATGGAGAAAACCTAATGCATGCAGGCTTTGGGCATCTAGTAGGAAGTTTAGAGCATATCCTTCCTGCAGGCCTAGGGGGAGACTATTGTACTTCATCCAGTGAGTCCATCCATTCTCTTACTCTGGACACCTGAGGGGTTTTCAAGTGCTTGCTGTTGCACATGATGCTGTTATGGACATCATCCTTCCTTCAGATCTATCGCAGATTTTGAGGACTCTGAAGAGGACCAATGGAGGTTGGCAAACATCATCTCAAAATATTATGTGTTACGAATTCAGCTGTCCCCTCTGCCCAGTGCATGCATGTACCGTGACCGCTAGGAGTGGAGCTCCAGTCCACAGGCTAGCAGAGCTACCGTGTCCCTTGGGCCTCCATCATGTCCCCTAGGCCTCCATGAGTTTGTGAGCTGAAGAGAATACGTTTAAGACTAGCAGCTAGATCTGGGCCCCGCACTCCCAGGGAGGACTGGCCCTACCCAGACCCAAGTTGGGACTGAAAAAGCTTCTCTGGCTGTCACGGCTAGCAGGTTCTTTCCCTTATCTCCTTGCTTTCTGACCTGAGAGTCTCACATCTCTCCTAAGCACGTCTCAAAGTGGTACCACTATGAGGCAGTGTGCAGTTTCCTGGGGGCACTGCTCTGCCTGAACCCCAGAGCTGGGGACTGCAGGCTGTGGGTGGCTGTTCTTTCCCCGGGCGGTGGCTCTGACCCAGCCACCATGAGAGTGCAGCTTGCTTTCTCACTCTCAGACCTGTGTCCTTTCCCTTAGGGTGGGGGCCCACAGGACTGGTGGCTCAGTTGCCTGGAATTCTCATTAGCGCAGTTATCACATTTTTCAGAACACTTCCAGTCTTACCAAGAAGATGAAAAGTGGGCTCTGTGTTTCCATACTTGTGATTTACAGGACTGTACATGGTGGAGCCAGGAAGGAGTCCCGCTTGCCGTGGTGTAAGGATAGTACTAGCAGTGCACATATGCAAGTTTCTCTCAGGATGATGCCTGTGTTAGTTTCCTGTGGCTGCTATTATAAATTACTGCACTAGGCAGCTCAACATGGAGCAGAATTTATTCTCTCACAGCTCTTAGGACCAGGTGTTGGCAGAGTCACACATCATCTGATACTTCTGTCTTAGCTCCTGGCAATTTCTAGTAATCCTAAAGGTATTAGTTTGCTATGACTGCCATAACAATTTGCTCACAGTCCAGGAGGCATGATGTCTAAGATCAGGGTGATGGCAATGGGGCCAGGGTTGTGGCACAACAGGTTAAGCCACCACTTACGACATTGGTATACTATATCAGAGTGCCAGTTCAAGTCCCAGCTGCTCCACTTCTGATCCACCTCCCATCTATTGCACCGGGGAAGCCAGTGGAAAATGATACAAATGCTTGGGCCCCTGCCATATACCTTGGAGACTCAGATGGGCTCCTAGCTTCAGCCTAGCCAAGACCTGGCTATTGTGGCCATTTGCGAAGTGAACCAGAAGATGGAAGATGTCTCCCTTCCATTTTGTTCCTTTCCCTTCACTTACTTTCCCTTTTCCTCTTTTCTCTCTTCTTTCTTCTCTCTTCTCTCTCCTCTCTCCTCTCCTCCTCTCTCCTCTCCTCCTCTCTTCTCTTCTCCTTTCTCCTCCCCTCTCTTACCCTCTCCTCCCTCCTCTTTTCTCTCTCTTGTTCCTGACCCTCTCTGTTGCTCTGGCTTTCAAATAAATATATAAATAAATCTTTAAAAAATATGAAGATGATGGCTGGATTACTCTGAGACCTCTTGCCTTGGTTTGCAGATGGCTGCCCTCTTGCTGTGTCCTCACACAGTTGGCCCTTAGTAAGTGCATAGGCCCCTGGTATGTTTCCTAGTTTCTTCTTATTATTAAAAAAAAAAAAAAAAAAAAAAAAAAAAGTCTGATTGAGTTAGGGCAAACCCATAATGGCATCCTTTTACCTTAATTAACTCCTTAACCCAGTAAGTGCCAGGATTCAATCCTGTGAATATTTCAACAACATACTAGTTATTTCTAAGTTGCCATAAGTGGTATATTTATTCCTCAGTTTAGCTCTTTATAATTTGATTACAATATGTGATGATGAGACATACGGGTTGAAGACTCTGCAAGTGCACTTGCATTCTGTGGTTTTGGAGGTTAGGGCTTCCACACAGGAATTTCAGAGGAAGACACAACTCAGTTCCCAACACTTTGCATTTCTGGTCTTGTAGATGCATCACGCCAGTTTCTGCCAACATCTTCACATAGCTTTTCGCTCCGTGTGCTGACTTCACTTAGAAAGACACTTGTCCTTTGTCTCATCCAGGATCTAAAGATCCTTAGCTTAATTTACATCTTCAAAAAAGGTTGTTTCCAAATAAGGATATATACTTTTAAGTTTCCAGTGGATATATTTGGGGGGCCCAAATTCAATCTACAACAATACCTTTTTTATGAAGTGAAAAATAATGAAAACTGAGCCACGTACTTAAAATGGAATTGCCAGGTAGGAAGATACACAAATGTTAAACTTCATAAGATAGAGCACTTGCCAAAGTAGATAGAGCTGTATATGCTCCCCTAGCAGTATAAAAGAAATCCTGTGGACCCACATCCCATTACTCATGAGGTATTGTTCCTCATTAAGCTCTTTGCCAGTCAAATGGGGGTTAAATGACATTTTATTCTTGCCGTGGCTTACGTTTCCCTAGTTCCTAGTGAGGTGATGGCTTTTGAAGAGATTTCCCCTACACTGGAGTTAGTATTTGGTATTGCAAATCATCACTTGTATGAGATTTTTGCCAAGATTTTTTGAGTCATTAGTGACAACTTTTATATTCAGTCTAAACTTGAAATAAAAATTCTACATCATCAGAAATTGAAATTCCTTAATATCTGTCAAAAACCATCTTGTGTGATGCTAGGCAAGTCATCTGCTCTCAAGAACTGTTTCTCTCAAAAAGTTAAAAAGAGAGGTGGGGGGATAAGAGTGGCAGAATTATACTAGTTTTTCCTTGTATGGTTCTTCTCAAATTCAGGTTTTTGGCTTTAAGGGATGGGTTCCAACATCATCAGCCCATTTTTGACACATGGATCACCCTATCAGCCCAATAAATCTTGATAAAAAAAATCATCTGACCACATGTCATTGTTACAGTTTAACTTAGAGCATATGTCACGTATCTGCTTTGGATCACCAACAGCATCTTCTGAATGCTAAAGTTAGAAATCTTAAAAAAAGAGAAGAAGAAGAATCACAAATGCACAATAGGACCAATCAGTGGTTGCTCATTCATCATGCAGCCTTCAACTGTTGCCTAAAGGAGGTTCAGAAACTGCAAATATGTGCAGTGCCACCTGCTGAAATGGCTATTTCCTGCCACTCTCCAAATGTTTATTAGGGACATAACCGGGCTATCTGGATGACTCAACATGAAACTCCTAGGAAATGAAGAGGCTCTTAATGACAAAATGCCATCGTTGTTGAAATTATAGCAATATTCATTTACTGACTCTATATGAAGAGTAAAACGTTTTGATTTGCAGTTGAGACAATCAGCTGATCTTGCATATATCATGGTGTGATGCTTGTGAGCAGAAAACTCCAGTTGAAGATCCTAATACAACAATAATGATATGATCAGAGGGCCTATAGTGAGGGACAGGAGAGAGAACTGTAAACCTTAAAGCATAATTGAAGCATGCAATATTGTCATGATTAGCCATGCCAGGCAGGGCTGTTTGGTTAACACCCAAGAATACAACACATATGAAAGATGGAGAGACAACTCATTGGCACACTCTAGTGTCTCCTTATCCTGAACAAAAGTCAAATTCAACATGGAAAGTGATACAGCCACAGTACACATGGAAAAATTAGTCTTTAAATGTTTCCTCTAAAGTCTCAGTTAAAAAAGGTAGGGAATATTGAAATATTAAAGGGCTTCCTCCTACCCAAAAGCACCTATTGCACCCAAGGAAATGTATAAGTTTCTTTGATAGAATAAAAATGCATAAAGATACAATCCTTGCCTTTAAAAATCTTAAAACCCATTAGAAATAAAATCATAGAGAAAAATAGAGCTTTCAGTACTAGCTTCATAAAGAGAATCTGCCATCGTTAATAAACTGCGTGAAAGAAATCTAGAAATAAAGATTCAACTTGCCCAAAGACATTTCTATTATGGTGAGAGCTTTGAGTTGCCTGGACCTATCAGGATTATAATGAAGTAGAAGTCTTCATTAAAAGATGGGAAGGCTTGCTTAGGTATTTGGAAGATCTTTAATTGAATACAGTCATCTTCCTTCTAACAAACGGGCATTGAAAACAAAACACAACAACAAGAAAAACCACTTCATCAGAAATTTAATTGCATGGGGAGGATAAAAAAAACTTAGGAAGAGTCATAATACTCTTCAAAATACAATGATCACCACGCTCCCAAATCTGTATATGTGAAATACATGAAATGTGTTCACCTTACATAAATGAAAACATTGTAAATGAAAAAACACAAATGATTTGTTTATTGTTCCCTAGGAGGACCCCTCAGGACTCCCAAGCCTCTCACTTCAGACAGAAGTTTTCCTGCTTTGAGCCACGAATAGAAAGCCTTTGCTTTCATCAGGCCCCTGGAGATGCCATACGGTGTGACAGGTCCAAAAAGTGCCCCACTCCGGAGTGACCAAGCCAGTGTGTGGCCATCCCGACCAGGGCTCCTGCCCCCTGCCCTGTCATTCTGCTATGGAAATACAGTTTTTGAAAGAGTAATGTTTTATGCATGGCATTTTGTTGCCTGTATTTTTAACCAAGATCTGCCCGAAGTGCCGTGGACCGAACGCCCATCCTCCATTGCAGGAAGGAGTACAGAGGCAGGCCATGACTTCTGGATACTACTTTGCCAGGCAGGGCAAGCTGCTGCCATCTAGGACTCGGGGTGTCACTTGACCGCTTTTCACCCCAGGTTCCTCATTTCTAAAACGGAAATTTTAGAAGCCTATCTCACGTTGTTGTGGAGATTGTTGCAATGTATGTTACTATACAGTCAGTGTTTGTTAAGGGCTGGCTGTTGTTTCTGCTACGGTGTAAAATAGATCATCTCAAATTCACCATGTGTCTTGGAATCACCTGAGATTAAAAATACAAGACTAGTCTACAAGGATATATGAACCTATTAAGTCATAAGGCAAGCAAAGAAATACACAGAGGAACAAACAACAAAACAGCAAGCCGTAGCAGGAAAAGACATTTGCAATAAAAAAACAACTTAGAGTCTTAAACAGAAGGGAAAGAATATAAAGCTAGAGCACCAGAAAAGCACTAGAATAGAATCAAACCCTCATCTTAAAAGCGATATTTTTGGAACATTATTATAATCTAATAAGTGGTACTCTAATTGTCCAAAAACAAGCGAGCAGTTAAAAATCTTTTGATAGTACTGGGCCTCTGGGATTCACGCAGAAGTTCTATTTTGACTGGATGTTTCCTCAGGGCAGTTTGCAACTCTAAGAGCATTGCATTCATCTGTGAGTTTGGATTAAACGTGGCCAGTCCGTACGCTCCTTTTCATCACACGAGCTGGGGGCACTGCCTTGAGTTCAGCTATCTCTTCCTCTCTCCAGCCCTTTTTTTCTTCTTCACTTTCGTTTCTTGGTCTCTCATTTTGGCTGGATCAGCTGGTGGACTGCTCCTTCCAGAGATGTTGACTCTAATTCCTTCTGATTCCACCCTCAGATCAAATCCTGTATCCATCTGCTTTTCTCCATCCCCTCTGCCATCACTCTGTTCCAATTAGTCAGTCTCTCGGCTGGGTTTCCTAAGTAGACTCATTTCTCTCCAATTGCTGGGAGAGAGTCAAAAGTACAATAATGTCATCTGACTGGTTAGAGCCATTTAATGTGTTCCTATTACCTGTGAAATAAACCCCAAATTCCACATCATGTCTTGGCCTCTTGCTGTGCACTCCAACCAATGCAGCTCGGAACCCTTCAGCCACTCTGCCTTTCCTTTGTTCCTTCCATTGTTAGGTGCCTCCCTGCCCCAGGACCATGGCAAGTGCTCTTGCACTGGTAGCCACCAGTCACAGGCAGCCCTCCATTGGCTGGTGAGGAGTTTGCAATTCTTATATGTCTACCTCTCAGAAAGTCTAGCGACTGTGGGAGTTGCTGCCCAGTCATTGTCACTCAAGTAGAAGACCAGAATGGCACCAAGTGAGTCTCGATGGCCTAGGTTTGGTGAACAGAACAGCTGTAATCCACTGTTATTGGCTCTAAGACTCCAGTTCACAAATCCAGGGTCATTTACAGGAGCCACGGGTAGAATCAGTTCCACTTACAGGCCTTGGCTGACGGACTTGAAGGATGATCATTACCAGGAGAGGCGAGGTGGAGGCTAGTCAGTCACACACAATGAATGAACTGAAATAAATCGTTTCAGTGACATTCAGCTAAGGCAACCGAAATGTTCTCTCCTCGTTCGGTTATGCTTCATGCTAATGCCAAAGGTCTGCCCCAGCACTAGGTCAGAAAAGTTGGCGTTTAGTCTTTGGTACTTAGCTGTTGTATTTGGGCAGCCACTGTCTATTTTGCATCAAGAATATTTCTGCACATCAGCTGCCCGTCACCCTGCATGTGCAGCAGCTCACATTCCTGTGCTTCTGAGCTGGTCAGTAGCACTTCCCCAGTGCTGGACATCTCTGACACCCGTGCTGTGCAATGTAGCAGGCGCTAGCCCTGGGTGGCTACCGGGCACTTGCAGCCTAGAGGTGTGACTGAGGGGTGGGACCTCCAGACAGCTTATTTACTTTTAATTAATGTGCATCTAAAATGACATAGCTACATGCACATGGGCCACAACGGCTTTAGATGTCTCTTGCCATCCATCCTCACAGCCAAACTTCCCAAGCCAGACTAATCTGCCGAGTCAATTCATTATAATGAGTGAAACACGACGTAATGTGGTGATACTTTCAAATTAATTGCTTATATTCTATCAGGGATTTTCAAAGCTTTAAAGGAAAAGAATGACAAATTGGTGACGTGGAGGACAGTTCTCTTTGATGCAAAAGTCTTCTTGTCAAATAGTTTCAACTGTTTTGCTGTCTCAAAACTCTGTTCCCAAATTATTCACTCGGCAATTGGCACATGCCTTTGTGGGGTGTGAACACATTTAATAATGTGTTATGGCCTTTGGTTAGCAAGCTGTTGAGATTTTACTGACTCTCATTTCTTTAGGGTTAAATTTTAGCCTTTACACCCCCAATTCCTGCTTGCCAAAGAGTGGGAGAGGGAGAGGGAGAGAGAGGGGAAGCCTGCAAGCTGGAGAATCAATTTAGAGGAATTTGCAAATACCTTTTAAGAGATGAATGAGCAAGACATTAAAGTAAACATGCATAATTTGAAAATAATTTGAGGAATTTGCATTGTTTTGACAAATTGAAATCTGCCCCTCTCCATGAGGTTCCAGGGAGACCAGATGGTAGCACTGTGTATTGGAGGGGGTCCAAAATTGCTTTTGTGTTAATTGATAGAGTGTGCTAAGAAAGGTCTCTGGGGAAAAGTATCCCCAGGTAGTTGATTGCTTTGGAATTCCAGCAGAGAGGAACTGTGTCAGATGAGAAGGGAAACATAAGTTATTGAGGACTCGTGCTTCAGATTGGACCAGCTAATTTTATCACTGGAAATTCAGGACAATGTTTCAAAAAATATCAAAAAGATATTTCTGAGACAGGAACAGGAATTGGTAAAGAACTGTAGTAAATTAGCAGCATGCAGGCCCAGTTAGACTTCCCTTTGGTGTACGAAAGATCCTTTAATGTTAGCAAGTGTGGCTATTGCTGTGACAAGGGGTTCAAGGGCTTCGTTTTCTAATTTGAAAGTGCTGACCCTAATCAGCTGAGCGAGGAAAGATAGTGGATTGGGATGGAGCCTGACATTGGAAAGGCGCTTAGTATTGCCTCAAAAAGCATTTGCTATTTAATTGGAACATTCACACCTGCTAAATAGCAGTTGTTTAAAATGACACATCGGAAAAAGAGATCAGCCATTTGGGGGTTTCCAAAGAGGAAAAATTCCTACACTGCGCAAGCAACTTTGCAGTTTTACCTAATGGGAAGTTGGGGTTTTGTTTAGTCTTAGGGGAAGGAGCGCTCGACCTTCATTCTGCCTTTTTTTTTAAGTTTTGCAAGCCTTTGCAAAAAGAAGGCAAGAAGGAAGGAAAAAGGGAAAGAGGGAGGGCAGGAGGGAAGGAGGCGAGCAGGCAGGCTAGGAATGAGGGTGGGAAGGAAGTCCTGAGAAAGAGTGCAGGCAGTGGGAAGATCTTTTCTACGGGCTCCCATTTCTTCTAAATGTGCACTTTCGGGGGCTTAATTCTTATTTTTCTTTCTACCTCTTTTGCCATAAGGTTGAATAGAAATGCTTATCGTTGAAAAGAAAATAAGACACTTCTTTTCATAACGGTCGGTGGAGAGGGCTTTTTTTTTTCTCCACATCACTCTAAGTTTTTAATACAATTGCTGAATATACTGCTAGCACATAATGCCGTTCTTTGCATTTCTCTGTTAGCCTTTTTCTGAGTGTTCATGCCATTAAGAGAACGGTTGTCTGACCTTTTTC
Organism: Oryctolagus cuniculus; assembly: GCF_964237555.1. NCBI lineage: Eukaryota > Metazoa > Chordata > Mammalia > Lagomorpha > Leporidae > Oryctolagus > Oryctolagus cuniculus. Next base: position 63,477,957 of record NC_091433.1, read on the forward strand.
TGGGAGGTTAATAAAGAATGCACAGCCTCATAAGCCTGATTCAATTTCCTTGATGCGGACATGCTGCATAAGTGACTATTATGGTATTTGTCTGGTTCTCAGGGCTTTGGTTTGCAGTTACCAGCCTTTTATATGAATGACCACATATGTTGTACATTTGGCCACATAAGGTGAGAAAAAGCAAAATAGATTTTCCTGAGCATTCAATCAAATCTCCGCACAATGGCCTCTCTAATGTGCAATGGAAGCGTATCTGGTCATATATTATTTAACTGCATTGTATTTTGCGTTCTAAACATTTCTTTCACATATTCCATTTTAATAAATGCATGAGTAGATGCAATATTTGAGCTCTATATTTTAGAAATTCAACACTTTCGACAGATTCTCCAGACTTCAAAGAATTTAATATTAGTATCATAAAAGGTCTTTTGAAGAATAATACGAGAACATAAGAAAAATGACTGCCTGAGTGTACCCTATCATTTTGAGAGTGTTTTATTGCTTTAATTTCCTGTCTTAGTAAAGTAACAAGCGGCATAATAGAAGATATATTGTTACAGAGTTTGCAATTTATTAGAAGGCTTGAGCAAGTTGAAGACTTTATGTGGAGGGGAAAAAGAAAACCTTAATTTTGCTGAAAAACTAGAGACAAACTGCAACAACACGGCAGCAGCCTTACCCAGAGCCCCATCTTTGACTGGTAAGTGGCCTCTCCATGCCCTGTCTGTTTGTATGAAATAAATCCGTGGGCACGAGCCTCACTCTATGCTAGCTGGGTGTCCTTAGGTTCCCAGAGACATCACACTCTTCCACGGCGAGGCATGTATGCGATGACTGTTGCTATCTGGGTTCCGTGGCACAAAGGTGCTATTAAAGCACAAATGACCCATAATAGACATTTTCATTCATTTATTACATTTTGTGCACGCGTGACTGAATTTTAATCCCAAGCTTTGTCAACCTAGTATAGTTATATTAAGCTTTTTAACCTAGTTTCATGTACCTCCGCTAGCTGCCTTTTTACGCTGTGGCATAAAAGCATTTAAAAGGAAGGCATCTATCCCACGGAACGACAGAGCAACAATGCGTTTCTGCATCTGAGAGTGCAGAAATGAGTAATGTGACACTATGACTAACCTGTAAAACTATGTTGCGAAATTACCTCATAAATAACTGGAGAAGAAGGGGAAGCAGGGTACTTTGCAAATTCTTTGCTTTTTTTTTTTTTTAAAACACTGTAGATACCCAGATATGCAGGCATCAAGCAGCACTCCTGAAATAAGGAGCGACTTGTACAGCAGGCAGAGCAAGAAGTTCAAGAATCACAGAAGCTGCTTTCTCCCTCTAGCGTTCTCTCACCAAAATATTGCAGAAAGGCTGATTCTTAGCAGGTTGCATTTCTTTCTTTGAAAGGCAAAAAGAAAGAGCATGATCTCCCATCCACTGGTTCACTCCCCAAATGACTGGACTGGGCCAGGTGGAAGCCAGGAGCCAGGAACTCCATCTGGGTCTCCCACATCCGTATCAGGGGTCCAAACACTTGGGGCATCCTCTGCTGCTTTGACAAGTGCATTAGCAGGGAACTGGATCAGAAGCAGAGCAGCCAGGACTCAAAGCAGTGCTCCAACATATAGGCTGCCAGTGCCACAGGAGGCAGCTTAACCCTCTGTACCACAATGCTAGCACTAGCCCTTTGACAGGTTTTTGTGTGTGTGTGTGTGTGTGTGTGTGTGCCAAACAAAGCAAAATGAGATAGATGGCTATGCGAACAGCCTGCTTGAAAAGACCAAAATGCCAACCAACCTCAAGTTTTGGTTACTATCAATGATCTTAGCTAAATTGGTAGATTTCATAAACCAGGGAGTTTTATCACCATTAATTATAGTTTGAGTACATCCTAAGCAACATGTTTTACTCTGTGAGGAACCTCAATCTCTTGCCTGATGGAGTTTTTCAGTGGAAAAGTTGTTACGGGATTTCAGTGAGCATGCTGTAAAACCCATCAGCCATGTTTAAGCTACTTGTTGGCTGAACATACAACGAGAAAGCCGGAACATGTCTGGGTTTCTCCATTATCTATGCTCATCTTTGAAAGAATCACAATTGCCAAGCTTTATTACTAACTGAAGCACCACAGCTCCCCTGTGGGCTTGTCACAGACAGTCCTCAGGCACATAAGCAGAGTCAACCAGGAGTTCCCAGTGATTTCCATCGCGGCGACTTCACAGTTCAGTCATTAGGCTGTACCAGCACGGTGGCAGCCTTTCAGTCCCCGTCTTCCTTCCCCTGTTCCTTCTTTCTTTTTTCCCCCCTTTCCCTCTTTAAATGATACCCAGGTCACTTCATTTAAAGGCAGATTTTTTGCATCTATTCAAGATTTATGGACTTAGCAACTTCACAGTGATTCATCTCGTTTCACAACATCTGAAGCTTTGTTTGGTAACTCTTTTCCCTCTTAATCCTTGGCTAAAATCTGTTGAGATTTTTTTTTTTAAACAACCAAATGAGTCCTTAGTTTGAGGCATTGCCAATTATAGAGTTATAATGAGTGCAAACTTGAAAATGCAAATAAATAAAATGTTGCACCGAGGATTACTGGAGACTAAATATTTACTCCATTCTTGCTCATTCACAAATAGGAAGCTAGGGTATACAGAGCACAGACCCATATGCATAGAACAGTCATTTAATTCACCAATTAAAAGGTAAATTTTGGCATTTGCAGTGCACTTTCCATTCTGTCTAAATCACTTTGGAGCCCTCTTCCGGAGTGTGGCATTTTGCTATCAGTCATCATATGTGATGTATCTTTTTCTTTTTTATTTTTTTCTTTCACAATTGTTTCCTCATTTGCTCAGCTCTCGTGGTGAGGGTTAATGGCAAGTGTGGCCTTTTACCTCAGAAGAATAGTGTTTTTCTGACACGTTTCGGGGAATTTGTTTTGTTACCACCCTTCTGTGCAGAGGAACCTTTAGTCCCCAGAGCTCTTGCCTCAGAAGCGCCAGTGGCCATCTCTGTCTGTTTCATTCACGATTCTGAGTGTGGGGGCCCTGCGCCCAGCACACGAGTGCTCTATAATTACTTTCATTTCTTGGTTAGCAGAGGTCATGGAACTAGTGTTAATAATAATCTTTCCCCCTGGACTTCTCTGTATTTATATAGCTCTGATCCAATGGCCATGGGGACCATGGAGGTGTATTTTATCTTCATTTCAGTCCTCTTGGTATTGTTTTAGCCCAGGGGGTGAAATCAAATGAGGTGCAGAACCTGGTAAACTCACACAACTCTGAGGTCATTAATACCTAATTAGAAACAGCTTAAGGATCCAAATGATTCTTTGGTTAAGAAGGAGAGGGAGAGAGAAAAAGAGAGAGAGAGACAGAGAGAGAGATCAGATGATCTTTAACTTCTTCCTTGCCAATGTGGTCTTTATTAGCAGTGACCAGAGCTGTACGTCAGTGTGATTTGGGTGGACGGTGTCTAATGGAATATGCAATGTGTTACAGCACTAGGTAGCAAGAAGAGAAGACTTTGCTCAAGGACGTAACATCTCAGTTAATATTTCCTTATCTGAAAGTCATAGTAATAATACTTCAGTTTGGGCCTCCATCACCAAAAGAGCCAGTTTTGTAAGTATTGTATGATGAGAAAAACATTATTTGGTTGAATAATGAAAGGTACAAGAGTTTTAGGAAAGTTTAATCATTTTTCCATCAAGAAAATACTTGCATCTAAAAACATCGTAGCTCTACATTTGTATCACATCTTTAACAAGTCTTAACTTTCGCTGTGCAACTACTTTGGAAAGCTTCTGACATTTTGCTGTGTCTTGCTGTGAGAACCTCAGGCCAGGAATGTGACTCACTCCAAGCACAAGCGAGGTGACTTTGGACTTCTACTCTGGGTGTGTTGGAAGTATATGAATGAGGGCTTCTGTCTGTCCAGGAAGGTCTATATTGCACTGAGAGAAGTGAAATATGGAAAACACCCCTGCCTCTTAGCCTCCGTGATGAACAAATGAAGGCCCTCTTCCTGTCCTTCATCCCAGATTTACAATGCAGTGTTTTACAGATTCATGTACATCTTCACCTTGGGACCCCCACCAACAGCTGCAAAGCTGAGCTGGTCAGACAGCACCCAGGGGCCCCAGCTGGGGATGTGTAGAGGAGTGAGGGGAGTTGGGCAGTTCCCTCGGGGCCATCACTCAGTTCTTTGCCAATTGCCTACATGCTTATTTCAGATGCCCTGGGAATAGGCCTGCCTCCAGCTTTCTGGAGGCAGTGTTAGCATCTAGTTATGGTTATAATCAAGGGTATGGGGATAGAGTCTTGGGTTTAAGTCCAACTCTGCCATTCACTTTGTTTAATGTCTCTGGCTCAGCTTCTTCATCAATTATAAAATGGGGAAAAATAATAATAAAAGTGCATGCTTCGCAAGGTTGTTGTGAAGGTTAAATAACATAAAGAACTCAGAACCACGTTGGCTTAATAACACAAGCATTTGGGGCCCCCAATGTGGTTGGAGGAACCTCTTCCATGGATCTGAGTTATTTTTGTGATAATGCTAAAGATATATTTCAATTTCTTTTTCTCATTCACACATGAGTGGACTTAGAGGTACAGAAGCTAGAAAGCCTGTGATTTCACAACAAATTGAATACAGAGGTAGGTAGGGAAGTCCAGCTGTCTTCTGTTAATCCAGACAGTAGATACTTGCAAGGACATGAAAGCAGTGCCAGTTTTCTCAATTTTTTGTTTCAAGAAATATACTATTGTATTAATATGCTATTTCTGTTCAAATATAATCTATATTTTTATTTAAAGCCAATTTATAAATTTTTTTTCGATTTCTCAATTTAAATGTCTAAAATGTTAAAAACTGATAAATATAACTCACACAAAGCTCTCTGGGGTCTTCGAATATAAAGAGATCCTGAGACAAAAATGTTTAAGAATCACTAATATAAGCAATTGTTGCCATCAGCTTCTCCCATCCCATTTATCTTGGGGTTTTCTTCTGCCAGCATATAGTCAGCCAAATGGATTGGTGGCTGACTTCTTTACTTTTCTTTTCTCTTTTTATTTTCTCTTCACTTTTCTTTTTTCTTTATTTTTCTCCTTCTTTCCTTCCTTCCTTCCTTCTTCTTTTTTTTTTTTTTTTTTTTTTTTAGCTACCAGACATAACCAAACAAATTTATTTATAATTCTAATGCCTGGATCTGCATGTTTGACCCCAATTTGATTCTGAGACCTTCCACAGTTTTAAGGGCAGTATCATCCACGGAAGTCCTTGGCCATCTCTGCAGATCCAACATAATCTCTGCATTCAGGTTTCCCTGCCTCAGTCTAGGCTTATTCCCCTCTCTCGCTGAAGCTGTGTGGCCTTCAGAGCAGGCAGACGCCATGAAGAGGAACTGTAGGAGTCCTACAGACTTCTCTGGGCAATTTGTAATATCAAGGATCGTCAAAACTCTGCCAGCTTTCTAGGCCTCTGCATAGGCCAGTGGTAATTAACTTTGTGGCTCTTTCAGTGACAGTGTTCTCAGGGTTAATTTAATCTGTGAGGATGAGGGAGGTGAAAGAGGAACTACAGAGAAAGGACAGGCCATAGAGGAAGGTGGGGAGGCAAGTATGAGTCCAAAGTCAACTAGCTGGTACGTGGAGGTGAGGCATATTCTTGGCCTGAGGTTCTCACAGCAAGATTTTAATTTATCTTTTGGAGTTGAAGGGCAGAGAGGAGAGACAGGATAAAGAATCAAAGCTTGCAGCTGCACACTTAAGTTGCCAGGTTTATGACTGTTCATTGATTATGGCAAATTTTTATTTGTAATTACTTGCCTATGATCAGAGAGGTTCATCCATGAGCATATATTTACAAGACATCCCAGAACTGGGATGTGAGGGTCTATGTCTTCAGCACTGTTCTCCAGTTTAATTTTCTAAATAGCAGCTCTCTACTGTACTCGGATTGATTTGTGACTGGTTATGAAAGACCCACCAGAGAAAGACATATTAATCCCAGAGAAAATTTACAAGAGAAATCCTGCCCAAAGCCCAGTATCTTTCCCAAGAAAAATGTCATGAAGCTACTATCACTTAATGAAAGCCCCAACTCCTTCTTCAGCCATCATCCTCACTCACTACAATTTTCTCTACATCAATCCTTCAGTTATAACCATGTGCCCTTGGATGTATTACCATTTTTATTAAGTATTTTCATGATTCCATTTAGAAAGCAAATGAATTATTTCAGAGGAAAGCAAAACAGAATGGGCACATCAAACAACCAATATAGTTAACACAACGGCTCAAAATACATTACAAGGGCTTTATATACCAGTCATGATCCTACTAAGGCTTAGAGAGAATTTTTCCACCAGCTCAAAATGCAGTATTAATTCTACAAGGTCAGAGGGTACCCCATGAACAAAATGTGTTAGTTGATTGTGTTCACAGGGACTGTGGCCATAAGAAAGACTTAAGAATGTGAAACCTTTGAAATATCTGCCTGTGGGGAAGATAGTTTACCATCTACTAGGGACTAATACTTCTTACTTTGAAAAGGTCATTTTATTACTGCATAAAAAAAGAAGTTTACGGTGAGAAATTGAGGCAGGGAAATTTTAAGTTGTCTTTTAATAACCAGTGGTAACTGAGTCCCATCTCTGGTATTAGTTTCATGGTTATCAAAGCAGGTCTTATTGATTTGGGTTGAGAAATACAAAGGGAGAAAGAGAGAGGTTATATTTTTCTGTTCTTTGGCAATTTAATATAAATAACATCATGAATAAGACATTCCACAGTGACAATTTCTTCTCACCTTGGCTTCATCATTTAGGTAATTCCTAGCATTTGATGTTAGTTTATATTAAACAAATCAATACACATTCTGAAGGGGTATCAGTATACTCCACGTGCTAATGTTTCTCAAAGCTGAGACAGTGGTAGGAACCCTGCCTCCCTCCTCAGTCAAAGTTCTCCAGGGCAACAGAGCCAATGAGATTTATTGAGGGAGTTGGCTCACACTCTATGGAGGCTGAGAAGTCCTAGTACAGGTTATCAGTAAGTCGGAAAACCAGGGAGGTAGATCTGATGGCTCAGTACAAGTCCAAAGGCCTCAGAAGCAGAGGTGGGAGTGTAAGGATAGGTTGGAGGCCAAAGGCCTGAGAACCAGAAAAGCTGCTGGTCCAAGCTGTGGAGTCTAAAGACTGGGACACCTGGCATTCTGATGTCCACAGGCAGGAGAAGATGTGTGTCACAGTGCTAGGAGGGAAGAGTGGAGAGAGAGAGAATGAGAATGGATTTGTTTTTCCACTACCTCTGTGATCTGTCAGGGACCTCAGCCAATTCCCTCGCCCTCTGCTACATTGAGTAAGGGTGGATCTTCCTCAGCTAGTCCACCAATCGCAAACCCGCCCAGAAATACCACTCTGCTGGTATCCCTTAGTCCAGTCAAGTTAAACATCAAACCCCATTTCTGCAACAGGGATGCGTCTTTAGTTTTTTTTTTTGTTTTTTTTTTTTGTTTGTTTTTTTTTGTTTTGTTTTGTTTTGTTTTGTTTTTTTAACAGAGTGGACAGTGAGAGAGAGAGAGTGAAAGGTCTTCCTTTTGCTGTTGGTTCACCCTCCAGTGGCCACTGTGGCTGGCGTGCTGCGGCCGGCACACTGCGCCTATCCGAAGGCAGGAGCCAGGAGCCAGGTGCTTCTCCTGGTCTCCCGTGGGGTGCAGGGCCCAAGCACTTGGGCCATCCTCCACTGCACTCCCTGGCCACAGCAGAGAGCTGGCCTGGAAGAGGGGCAACCGGGACAGAATCCGGCGCCCCGACTGGGACTAGAACCCCGTGTGCCAGCGCCACTAGGTGGAGGATTAGCCTAGTGAGCCGTGGCGCTGCGTCTTCAGTTTCTTCTATGTTCCCATCATTTTGCTGCTCATGTGGCTGTTATCACACACACTCATGCACCCAACTGTACAAAAGTTTGCATGTGAGTCTTACAAACTGATTGATGGACATATAATAAATGGGGCAGCAGAATTTAGATTTAGATAAATTCATTCAGCAAATATTTATGGAGTATTTACTATTTGTTAAAAATGTCTTTGGGACTATGGATTCTGTGGGGGACAAAGCAGAAGTAGTGGACAGTAACCAATAAACAAAGCTTTTAAATGCAAATTTCAGTTTTAGTAGGTGTTACAATATATACCCCTACTAAATACACTAATACAGGGTGATGCAATAGGGAGTGAGCAGGGGGTAGGGAATGATTCCAAATTAGCTCTGAAAAAGAAACATTGGATCTCTGAGAATGAGGCAGGGGAAAGGGACATGTGAAACTCCTTGCAGTGAGAACAAGCCAGGCACTCAGGTGCACATGGGCAGGAACCATAGCTGGAGAGCAGTGGGACGGGACGTGAGAGTGGGCAAAGACACAGACATGAACATTTTCTGCCATGGTTATGAGTTAGAGATTTTATTCTACTTAAAATGGGAAGTCTTCGGAAGGTTTAAGCTGCATGCGAGTTGATTGTTAGGAAGCTGGTGAGCAATAATTAGAAATATGGAACATCCTACAGCCGTGCTGATCCCTAGAAAGGAGAATTTCTCCTGGCACCCTGAGGCTCATTTGTGGGCTGTGATCCATCAGGAACACACTGGATAAATCCTGCCGATTTCCAAATTCCCACAAAAACTGACACCTTGGCACATGATAGCTCGTTTGGAAGAGCAGGGATCTCAGGATTGTAGGGTTCTGTAAACAGTGGCAGCAGCCACACACGTAGGGCGGCCTCTATGAGTACACACAATGGAGTGAATCTGAAGTCCTGTGTCGGAGCTTCCCGCCTTCCTTCACATAGGAGAGCAGTCAGCATCGGTGGTGTCATCGCTGCAAACTACGACAATATGAGGCTTGCAGCTCCTGGCTTAGGTTGTGACATTTACTTCCCCTGAGTGTAGCAGGCCCCTTATCTAAGACGTCTGTGCTTGTGACAGACCATGGCCCTTATGAGTTCCCGCGGGCGATGGAGGGTGAGTCAGGAGCCAATTTATCAACATCGATGACTTGCTCTGATTTCGGTCCTATCACCACTCTTGGGCCGACTCATACAGCTAGCAAGCAATTAGCTGGTGTCCTCTCTCCAGCAGTTCATTCAGGTAAAGCAGCAGCAACTTTGCAAGCAGACTGAAAGAGTTCCATGGGAGATGGAACTCAGCAGCAGCCATAACCCTCCCCTGGCTTGATTGCTGTTGGAAAAAGGAATTAGGGGGTGTTAGCCTATCAGCTGTTGACCAGAGGGTGATTTAGCTCTCTGGCAGTGTCAGTTTTAACTTCCTACAACTTGCTGATGTCTGCAGCTGCTGTGTTGTAGTAGGAGTCTATTTTTGGCCAAAGATTTCGGAGGCAGTGGTAGTTTTGAAATGCCTAAGGCTTCTAAGCCAATTTGGAAAATTCAGGGGATTTGAATTGAATAAAGTCCTATAGATAGAACTCATCCTACGAATATTTTCATTGCAAAGGAAAGACCTAAAACCTATTTCTCTCAGGGTTTCCTCGTCTGGAGCATGTAATAACTTATTCATTGGTCTGACTTGTGTGTGGCAGCTGCAATTTTCACATGAGGCAGCTCTACAATAAGAAATCAGTTAGGAGTTTTGGGGTGATCTAGGCTCTCCCTTCAGTGTTTTGCTTTTGGAAAATTGGAGGCAAGAGCCAGAGCATGGGTACCCATATGAATACCAACTCAGCGAAGGGAACCCAACCAGAGGATTCAGAGTGAAACAGACCTGCCAGCTGCAATGTGGGCTTCTAATTTGTCCCTTGAGATCCATTGTTCACCTTTCTGCACCCTGCTTGGTGCCCTGGAGCCTGACCCCTTTAGACTCCATCAGTGGGCTCCCTCCATCTCTAGCTTCCGTTGGTTTTAACCCATGGGAGACTAGTCAGACCTCACAGGGAGGAAGGAGATTGTGTTTGGGATATGTATTCCCCAGACCTGTCCCAAGTGGCCTGTGACATGGCACTGACCCTCTGCTAAGACCACAGCTCCCTCAAGGTGACCCTCTTCTACAACTGGAGACACTTTCTCTTAACTATCACAAAATGTCCCATAACTTTTGAGGTCAGGGAGTGGTTTCCCTCAGCCCTGCTCATAACTTTTAAAACAGTCCTTGAAGGATGGGTATTTGGCATAGTTGTTGAGATTTTGCTTGGGATGCCTGCATTCTATATGAGAGTCTGCTTGTAATTCTAACTTCCCACTAATGTGTACCCTGGAAGAAAACAGGTGGCAGCTCAAGTAGTTGGGTCCTTTCCATGCATGTGAGAGACCTGGATTGAGTTCCAGAGTCCTGGCTTTCACCTGGTCCAGCTCTAGCTGTTGTAGGCATTTGGGGACTGAATGGGTAGATGGAAGATCTGGAGATCTCTCTCCCTCTCTCCCTCTCTCCCTCTCTCCCTCTCTCCCTCTCTCCCTCTCTCCCTCTCTCTCTCTCTCTCTCTATCTCTTCCACTGCCACTCCTCAATTTCTGCTGATTTTTAAATACAAATTTTGAAAATACGTAAATAGCCCCATATTAAACTCCCCTCAATTGTTCTATATGTGTTACCAGTTTTTATTTCTCTCATATTTAAATAATCCATGGCAATGTTTACAAAGGAATACATTTATATTCATGACCTCGACCTCTAAACTCAATATCCACTTAAATAGCCAATGTATCAATCTCAAGTTACATTCCAGACACAACTAGATGATGAGAGTCATTTGGAAAGAGGAAGGCCTTGGGCATGTATACCTTGGATATTGCTGACTGTAAGCTTAGTCATGGTACTGCATTCAAAATCACTGTCAATAGTCATAATCATTGCATGCCGATCAAGAATTGAAACTTGAAGCACTTGACATCCTAACCTGATAATTCCTTGCCTGTATGCACTTTGCTTGTTTCCGTTACCTTATGGGAACTTGATTGGATGGTTTGAGTTGACGTGATCATTTTTCGCAGGTAAAATAGTTGGAAAATGGGCTCTTAATGTCTCCACGCACAAAGCTTCTTTCTCAGGAAGAGATTCACGACATCGGGAAGGAAATGCCTACACGAAGAGAAAATTTGTTTATAGTAACTCAGTGTCCAGCTTCAATTTCATTATGTGTGGGGTAGGAATAATGATAACACCTACCTCATGAAATCGTGAGGTTGCAAAATAATGTGTACCCACCCAGGACCCATGTGACTCCAGTAAATGTTACTTGCTATTGTGTAGACCAATTCATTCTTCACTGGTTCTCAAGTGGAAATTCTAAAATTTTTAATTTGTATCAATTTACTTGGATGGCAAGGTGAGAGAAAGAGAGAGAAAATGTGTGAGTACTCCCATCCACTGGCTCCTTCTCCAAATGTCCACAATGCCTGGGGTAGCTGGGCTGGGGATAAAACTGGGAGCCAGGAACTCAATCCAGGTCTCCCATGTGGGTGGCAGGGACCCAAGTACCTGAGCCATCACAAATGCCTGCCAGGGTGCGCAGTAGCAAGCTAGAGTCCCAGTTGCATTGTAGGCAGTTGGTACAATGGCCACGGGAAGCTGGAGTCACGAGTGACATAGCTACTCTGATGTGGGGTGTGCTGATATAACCACTAGGCTAAACACCCTCTCCCTCAAGTAGAAAAATTTATATTACTACTTACAGGAAAGTAGAAAATACTTGAGGACGTTGTGGTTACATATGCCTAGGTATTATTGTACCTTTGTGGTAAATGAAGCTCAAAGATGCTCTTCCTGTTTGCAGTTAACTTTTTTTGGCAGAGACTTATCATGAATCGCTTTAACCAAGGTTTGACTTGGCTTTGTTTTTTCTATGTGTGCTTGTTAAGGAGACAGAAGGACCACGAGAGAAGGAAAAACTATTAAGAAAGTTTGCAGTAATCACAGAGGTCAGATTGCTAATATAATTAAGAAACTAATGGTTGAAATTTAATGTGTGTGAAATTATTAACAAAAGATACAGGCATATTTTCATTTAGTGACCTCTTTTGTAGTCAGAAGCCACATTTTAAATAAATGTTCACTGCTTAAGGTGCATAATAAATGAGCAGACAATTTTCTTTATGCATTATCACACAGGTTGTGGAGAAGCCTGAATACTTTAGGCCAAGGTCAAGGAAAATATTCATTTAATACCTTCTTCATTTCTTTGTTTATTTTCAGTTTTGTTCCTTAGAAGAGTAATTTGACATGTTAACATTCATTTTCCCCCATATTTTAACACTACAATATAGAGAACAATAACATATCAATTAACTTTAATTACCCTCTAGCTTGCTTCCTCAGGTACCTGCCATTGTAAGCAGTGTGCTTTTATGAACAGCTACCTGACAGCAAAGACCTCGGAAGGTCTATAACTCCTTTTACAATTTCTGTCCAGGGCCTCCCACAAAAAATCATTTAATATATTCTTGTATGTTGCCTCATTTCTCCAATATTCTCAGAAGTCAAGATTTTATCATTTGTAACTGGATGTTAAAGATAGATTCACAGAGTCAAGAATGGAAAAGACCCAGCAATAGTAAAATGAACTCTCATTGCCCACGCAAGGAATTGTCTGTTCCATCAACTCCTACGTTTGTACTAAACTAGGACTCACAGGTGAGGGGGCTGCTCCCTGTTTCATGGTTATTATGAAACAAGCAGCCGAGAAGGCAGCACTGAAAACCAGCTGTGCTCTTACCCCCTCTCATATTTCCAATCAAGCATACAATATCTTCCCAGCAATTCAGCTATCATACTTAGATTACTGTTTATGGCAAAATATAAACAATAATACAATGTGAAAAATATGACCCGAGGGGGTAAGGACCTGGTGCAGCGGTTAACAAGTCCTGGCCCCTCTGTTCCTGATCCAGCTCCCTGCTAATGCGCACCATCAGAGGCAGCAGATGATGGCTCAAGCACTTGGGTCCCTGCCACCCACATGGGAAACCCATAATAAGCTTGGGGCTCCTGGTTTTGGCCTGACTGTTGAAGGGCATTTGAGTAGTGAACCAATAGATGAACTATCTCCCCCTATCTGTCTATCTCTGTCTGTCTCTCTCTGGCTCTTTACTGTTCAAGTACAATGAGAATTTAAAAAAATTGCATGCTGAATATTGTATAAATTCTAAGATGAACTCTGAGCAGCATTGGGCATGGAATTCACTGCCTGGGGGACTTTTCCAAGATGTGCGTTTCCCTGTGCTAGTCTGTACAGAGACATCCCACGTGGTCAGCTGGCTCTCTCAAGACTAGTCGTGAAGCAGGAGGCCACAAGGTCATGAATCATGCATGAGACCATTCCCCTTCTTCCTGCCTCATTCCTCTCTCTCTCTCTCTTTCTCACACACACACACTCTCATCCTTGCTGCTATCGGATTGCACCCACCAAATAAAGCATTAGCAACCAATCGATCAATAAAATATCAACAATCAAGGCAGTTTCTTGAATGCTCCTACTTATAATAAATACTAGAGCAGTTCCCCCTTCCCACAGTGTTGCTTTCCAAGCTTTTGATTACCCATAGATAACCTGCATGGTGCCAAGCCTTCTACTTGAATATACAGTACAACAAAATTACAGTACAATAAAATATTGTGAGGGAGACCACCTTCACATAACTTGTTACTGTAATATGCTATTATAATCAGTTATGGTTATATTACTTACTAATTACTAATCTATACTGTCTATAATTTGTAAATCTATCATTGTTACAAGTATGTATGCATAGAAAGAAATCCCTATAGGGTTTGGTGCTGTCTGTGGCTTCAGGTGTCAACCGGGAGCCTTCCAACGCATCTCCTGAGGGTGAGAGGAGACTACAGTGTGCTGTGGCTATTGTGTGATTGGTGATTTAAGCACAACACTGGCTCTGTGATAATGATCCTATAACTTAGGTTTGCCTTTGGCCCCCAACTTGGGACAGTCTCACTCTTCAATACTTTCCAAATTCTGTTCAATCCCTGGCTTGTAGGTAGCTAATGAGCTCATTCTTCCTTTAACTCTCCCAGAATTAGTTCATAAATTAGGACACATTAATAGGCTAATACACATTATAAACCCAATGTGTTACCCTTTCCCACAGCATTATGGTTTGCAGAAGGAACTTACTATAAGGCCAGTGATTAACCCCAACTAATTCATTTCTAATAGTAAAACTTCAGGCACAATGGTATATTAATCATTATGGGAGTAACTTTGGATACAAAAGAACTTTTTTGATGTCATTGAAATCATACATGTCCAGTGAAAAATTTAGGGTTTGTTCTTCACAAGCCCTGGGCTTGAATGTCAACTTTGTTCTTTTTGAGCTGTGTAATATTAGATAATTCTCTATGCCTCAGCTGTAAGATGAAGAAACACTGATACATACCTCATAGGCTCTTGATGGGATGAGCCAGTAGAAACATTCAGATGTTAAGCAATTTAATGTTTGCAATCTAATGGTAGAATGTCTACAGTCTGCATAGTTGTATATATTATAGGACACAGTGATGAAATACCTATAATGAGGCAGTATTCTTACAGTCTTCTGAATAAAGGCATTGTCATTGCTCTTTATCTGAGTGTAAGTACTCAACGAGCAATGAATTTGCCTCTTTCACATTCTGAGCAACTTTGGACAGGTGTGAGGTTGAGGCCAACGCTTTTGGCGAAGTAAGCATCCATCATGCAACCAGTGTGGCATCAATTGCTTGAACGCCTACATCCAGCAAGATAGATGAGGTTACACTTCAGTAACAGAGGACCCCAGCTCTCGGACTACAAGTCCATCTGGGATCAGATGGGGGCTGTTTGCTTTGCCCCCACTGCAGAATGCAGGCTTATGGAACCAGCACATACTGGCAAATCGAATGAGAAAGGTGAAAGGTGTCTAAACCCACACCAGCTCTTAAGGCTCTCACTCATATTTCAGTGGTCAGAGTCAATAGCATGGCCACTTCTACCTTTGAAGAAGCAGAGGAAGGGTGTTTTACCACGGTTTGACGAGATCTGGAGCAAAAGACTGGAGAATAATCCAGTGACTGCCATGATGAGTGCCCAGCTGTTTTCATCCATTGTGCTTTGTTTACCAGGACCAGAAAATATATCCTATGCCTAAGATTTTTACTATGCAGTAAGGACACCATATTAATGAAATTAAAAAACTACTCCATCCACAGTTAGAAGGCGTCTGAGTTATGGTAACATCAGGTGGCGTTCACATGTGCATTTTCTCTTTATGTTTTCCAAGTGCTCTATTGTTGGGTAAAGAACTACCCTGACACTTAGTAATAATTAAAGAAGCCCCAGGCATTTGCTCACGATTCCACACCTTGGGCCAGGCTCAGCACTTCCACATCTTGGCCAGGCTCAGCGCTCAGCAGGAGAGTCCTCCCTTGATCTCTGTTGAGCTCATTCATGTAGTAGCAGTGATGGCTGGAGAGTTCAAGGTGGCCTCACTTCTCTGCCGTTGACCTTGGCTGGTGGCTGAGCCTCCTTTTCCAAGCTCTTTCTTCTTCAAGGAGTCTATTCCAGGACGCTTTATCCAGTAATCTCAAAACAAGAGGGAAAGTATGATAGCAGAAAACCTTAGTGAGAAGCTAAGAATAACAACATGAATTTCATTGCATTCTGTTCAGCCAACCACCCCAGGGCCAGTGATCCAAGGGAGGGGAAATAGGCTGTGGATGGGAGCGAGAGCAGAGTCACTCACGTGGCAAAGCAGTGTGATCCAGGCATGGGAGGAACTGTTTGGTCCATCCTGGCAAGCAGCCTGCCACACTTGCTGGGCGTGGGGATCGGCAGGGATTTTATGCACTGACCAGAGAGTGGATATCCAGCCCAAAAAGGTACCACAATTTTTGTGAGACTTCTCAACGGGTTTGTTTCTGTTACAAAAGACTGCAGTCTGGAAAAATAACTGTAAATGTAGTTTCCATTTGTGGGAAATGAGAGCTTTTCCCGTGATTGCATTTGTACGTCCTGCCAGCCAGCTCATTACGCCATCACCGCAACTCGATCTGCCTGCTTGGGTAGCTTACGAGTAACTGATTTTTTTTTATTCATTTTTTTTGCAGTTCCTAATTCTGTTTTTCCTTTTGTGATAGTATTGTAAACCACCTCAAAAATTTTGTGGAATGGGAATCCAACCCTTTCCTCCAATTCAAACAGTGATCAGCACCACCTATTTCAAGGATTGGTGTTTTGTTTTTTGTTTTTGTTTTTTATGTTTTTTTGCTGTGGCCATTTCTTTTCTGAGGTCTATATAAAAGTGGAGACATGAATAACCAAACCCATCTGTTTCTCTGTGACCTCATGTGATAGAGAGAAACAGGAAGCCAAAGCCATTTTTGCAAATTTTTGCCAAGTGAGCTCATTCAATTTTTGGATCACACCTGGTTCTGCCATAATTGGGTGAACTGAAGAAGCATACGGATGGAGGCAGGCAGAGATGGAGAGGAGAGGCAGTGGCAGAGGGGATGCTGTGTGTGTGACGGCTGTCAGGAAGCCATGTAGTACAGGCAGAGAGCCAGGGAAGGGCATGGCGCCGGGGCAAGGACAGGACCTGAGCACAGGGACAGCTCCAATGGACAGTTCCACCAGCTTTGGGCTTTGACCCTGAGAATTTACCCTGCAAATATTTCAGCTGGAAAGTGCCATAATCAGAGACATATTTAAAGATCACTGAAAGTGTTATAAGAAAAATAAATCGATCCAGGACTAGATGGAAGCAGAGGAAGCCTAGTGTGTGGAATCCAGGGGCAAGATGCTGGTGCCGGGAAACTAGACCAGTGGCAGAATCTATGGCTCATTGACACAATAAATGTGGGAGGAGAGAAAGGGTCAGTGAAAAACCTTGAAGTCCCACCTGACTTTATTGGATGATTAAGAAGGGTCAAGCACAAGAAATTGTGTAAGGAAAGTCCACACTTCTAATCTAAGGCAGTGGGAGGTTTACAAGTTGGAGTTCCCAGGGGTGCTTAATACATTGGGGCATAGAAAGAGAATATTAAAACGACTATGCACATTTTGCTAAAATGTAAGAAACTTAGATCTTTTACTACTTACTATTGAGATGAATAGTAACATGCTATAAATTGTCGCTCCCCCTCTTCATGGAGGAACGACACTAAACCCTGCGCTGTTCTTTTGTCTGCTCGGCCCTCCCCGGGTTTGCTGCTGGTTCTTCCCGGGCTGGCTACCGTCCCTTCCACCTCCGTGGAAGGGCGGTTCCCCCTGCCACTTTCCCCACTTCCGCGGGGGAGCGGCACACCGTCGGCCGGCTCTCTCGGGGGCTGCACAGGTGTTCCTTCAGATAGATGTTCCCCTTAGATGTTCCTGGTGCATGTTGTCTCTCTCCTCCTTTATAGTCCTCTTCCACCAATCCCAACTCGGCTGCCCACATGCCGAGTACGCTGCTCTCCTCCAATCAGGAGCAGGTCCTGCTGTTTATTGGTTGAACTGGAGGCAGCTGTATAGAAGCTGTTTCCTCCTCTCCCAGCGCCATATTGTGGGAGAGCAGATGCATAGAATAAGTCTTAATTCCAGTAACTTAGTCTAGTCCGAGTTGCTCCCAGTTGCTCCCCACAATAAATACTCATACATTAAAGTGTGCATGAACAAGTGTTTTTATGGATGGGGTTGCTGTATTAATTTTCTCCTGTTGCCTAGTAAACTGCCACTTCTGCAACAGCTTAAGACAGCACCCACTTGTCTGTGCACCATTTTGTAAGTCAGATATCTGGACACAGGTCTGTGAGTTCTCGGAAATCCAGGAGTGAGCCAGCTGTTGTCTTTATAGCTTTAGCTAAGGATACATCCGTTTCCCTGACAGCTCTTGGGCTATTGGCAGAAACCATGTCCTTGTGGTTGTAGGCCCTTTAGTGTCCTCTTGGCTTGGGGCTAGAGACCACCTTCAGGCCCTACAGTCCTGTCTCAGCTCTATGACGAACTTCCCATCGGCTCTCTCATGTTCTAGTCTTTTCCTGCAGAAGAACTGAATCTCTTCTAAAGGCTCACCTGCTTAGGTCAGGCCCACCCAAGATAATCCCCCTTTTGATTAATTCAAAGTCAGTTATATTGGTAGCTTAATTGCATCTGAAAAATCTCTTTATCTTTGTTATATAAACAATCTAGTCATTATATTCCCAGGCCTACTGTGTCAAGGGGATAGGATTACACAAAGCATATGCACTGGCGGGTGGGAGTTTTGGGGGCCATTTCAGAATTCTGCTTGTCACAGGTGTGTGTCCAAAAGGTGTGGTATTCACTACTCTAATCCATCAACTTTTTGATGGATTTTAAAGAGCCTTTCAGCTCTATGATCATGTAGGTGTTCAGAAGAAAACAAATTCCAAAATAATTAGTGCATAAAAAAGAGTTTTATAAAATAAAACCTAAAAATTAGTTTTGAAAATATTAAGTGAAGTAGTTGTCAATATTTTAATTTGGGTACACAGAAACACAGGAAAATTAGATCAATATCATAATGGAAAGTCAGTCTTTTTTTCAAAAAAGATTTACTATTTATTTATTTGTTTATTTAGAAAGCAGAGTTCCTGGAGGGAGGAGAGAAAGGGAGAGAGAGAGAGAGATCTTTGATCCACTGGCTCACTCTAAATGGCTATAACAACCACTGCTTGGCCAGGCCAAAGCCAGGAGCCAGGAGCTGCATCTATGTCTCCCATTGGGTGGCATGGGCCTGAGCACTTGGCCATCATCCACTGCTTTCCCAGGTATATTAGCAGGGAGCTGAGTCAGAGTGGAGAAGCTAGGACTTGAACCAGAGCTCACATGGGATGCTGCTGTTTCAGGCAACAGCTTCACCTGATGTGCTCTGGCCCCCAGAATCTTTCTTTAGATCTCCATGGGATCCCCATTGTGTCTCAGTACAAATCATGCATGATCTCAATTTTAACAGCTATTTCTCCAGTGTACTCTAATATCCTTTGGTTTACCTCATTCTTAGATGTTACCTTCTTTTTTTTTTTTTTAACTTTTATTTAATGAATATAAATTTCCAAAGTACGACTTATGGATTACAATGGCTTCCCCCCCATACCGTCCCTCCCACCCACAACCCTCCCCTTTCCCACTCCCTCTCCCCTTCCATTCAAGATGTTACCTTCTTAATTCCCCAAATGTCTCCTTATCAAAAGCTCCCCTGTTTAGAAGGAGACGATTCAGAATATGACAGCACTGTAGCAGCAGGCACTCCTCAGGCAAACCAAACCACATCAGCAAAACAAATTAGTCCTACAACTGATCCCGGTAAGGATCATTTTGGGTTTGTCCTGTTTCCCTGACTTAAGGGATAAGGAGATGCTAAATAATAGCTTGAGCTGAAGGCACTCTCTATCGCGGTAATGGCTTTGGATTCCTGTCCAAAATGTAGCTATCCTTCAAAAAGTAGCCCAATTCCTCTTCCCTGGGAGGACGTTGAGAGTGAGCCAGCTCCATTTACCCCGCATGGCTATTAATCTCACACGGCTGAGAACCGTGCAGTTACCACTCTGAATCACCCTCAGCAGCAATCTGATAGTAGGTTGGCTCGAAGCACAGTTGGTTGATTCATGGATCAATATTAAAAAATTCAAAGGCTGGTTATCTGAAGGAAATCACCAAAGATATGAAAGCTTATGGAGGCTATGGTTGCCATGTAGGAAATAATCTCTAGTTCAGCACCTATTTGTGATCCTCAGGTGCAAATGAGTTACAGTTCACATAAAGACTTACAAATGTGGGTGGTAGAGCACCTGACTTTATTATAGTCTTTTTCCTTCTTTTGTAGTCAGGTGCAAACAAGTCCCCGGAGGAATCACACTCCTAAAAGTGGAAGATGCTTCCAGAACTATTATGGTCTCTGTGCTTTCCCAGGAAGTATACTCCATGTGCCTGAGCCCTAAATAAGAATTACAAAGTTGTCATAGTCCAGGGCTAATCTGAAAGATGTCTGTTGATCTGATTTTGTCTGGGACCAGAGGATCATGACTACAGGGAAATATTTAGGGGAAAATGGATTCTGTAGACTCTGAACCAATGTCTGAAGGCACATTTTCTCAAGAGATTTCCTCCGGAATGAGTTTTTGGAATTTATGCCCAGAACGTTTTAACACATGGAACATAAATTTGGTTTAGTAATGTTTGCTCCCGCCCACAACCAGGTTCAGCAAAGCATGCAATTGTCCACTTTGGGGTACTAAATCGAGGCGTGCCAGCCTCTGCAAGACACTAAACTATGCTCTTTATCAATTCCTCTATGCAATGTGCTAGTTTATATTTAAGGTCATGCTGCCATTTTATCCAGAGAAAGTGAAAAATAGCTTCTCTTTTTTCCCTTTCTTCTATATTCGTGATTCACTGTTAAAGGAAAAAATATGACTTCCATCTTCAATTCAGCCACATTGATAGTCTCAGTCTAACACACTGATGGTAGGTAGCATTTGGCAATGATCACATTCAGTTAACAGATATTCTGTCTTGTCACAATTTAGAATGCCTGATGTTTAGAAGAGCTGTAACCTTATTTACATATTTGCCTTTGCCAACTGTAAATTTCCCTTTTATCGTTGTTGGCCTTATGGGGCTGTAAACATTTGCCATTTGCTCCTTGGAAGTTCACTACGGGTAAGCAATATTGAAGTAACAAATGTGGCCTTGTTTCTTCAATCTTTCGAAAAAAAGAAAAAGTCAGCCTCTCCAAAGGATCCATTTTCAATGTGCATGTCTGTCTCATTCTTTTCTTTTTAATTCAGTTTTTTTCCAAAAAGCTTTCTTTCCTTTATAGCCATTTATAATTGAGGGGAAAGGTGTGAAATACTTGTTTCGCACAGCATACCTTGCAAATGCAAGCCATATGCTATCTGTTTTCCTATGTATTTTGTATCGCTAGTACCATATGCCTCAAGTGATTGATCTTACCGTTGTGAGGAAGCTAAGGATACATATATTTTAAGTCTCTCTTGTAGGAAATAAGATATCCTTCTATTGCTCTTTCAGATTAATGTGCTAAAAGCCTCTTCTCATCTCTAATGGATGATCCATAATTTACATCAAAATTTCAATCACTTTAAATTAATATAGCCATTTCCTTAATGAGTCTTGTTATTAGAATCTGCTCGGATTTCCACAAAGCAATCCAGTCATGGCTGCTTACAAGTTTTTGTTGATATGAAATCTGAAGTCACAGTATTTTTTAGTTTTTGAAATTAATTAATAAATTACTTGCATTATTTAAAAATAAATATCCTCCATATATTCCTTTATGATTAAAATCATTCTGTATTCTTCACCATCATTTTTTCTTCTACTGGATTTCACAAGAAGCATGAAAAGAAAAAAATACATATTCTACTAAAACTATTATAAAAGTATTATAAGAATCATCTCTAAGAATAAGATTGTTTATGATTGTGCCCATGAGATTTGTAAGCATAGGTCACGGTAATTCTGATGGGATTTAGCAGTCAAAATTTTCTCTGCATCAGCAGAAGAATGTGTGTGGGCATAGCAAATTAGAAAGTGAGAGATGAATTTCTGTGACCTAAATTTTTATCGTAATTGTTCCATAATTAAAATTGCACCTTTATACTAGTTCAGCTAATTATGGATATAACTACCTGGTGTGTTTACTCCATAGTGAAAATGAACACTGATATACTACTGATCACAGCCAAACACGGAGTTGAAAAACTAATCAACTATCCTGAGAGTCTTCAGGACTCAGTGTATAGCAAATGGCCAAGGTTCATGTAGGAGGCTGTCTTAGCACATGCTGAGAGAAATGTGGAAGGAAGCAATCCACTTCGCTGAGATGGACTAAGAGACTAAAGGTCTTATTTAAATGGGAAGCATGAGCTTCACCACCTAGATTCCCCCATGAAACCTGTTCGGGGAATTCCTTCTGTAACACAGTGACTTTCAAACTGGCTCCAGGAGCCACTGGGGTACCATGGAATCTTCTAGGGGCTGAGGGTAGAAAGGAGCAAGGCCCACCAGCACCACCTCAAGCTGGAGCAGATCCTCTCCTTCAGACTGGTTATCATACTAGCTGTCCTTGTAGAAAGGGCTCAAGAGCTTTTAAAAACAGTTGCGAAGCACTGTGATTACATGGATCTCTGGATGGAGCCAGGGCATCCTCAGATATACAATACCACCAGGAGGGTCACCATCAGGGCTGCAACAGGTTCAGCCACTCTTGTGGCTTGGAGGATTCAATGCCATGTGATCCTTCTTCCCTGCTAATGTGAGTATTTAGCTACATATACATACATGCTGCACACAAGCATAGACAGACACATACTTACTATACATATGCTCACATCTGTGTATTTCTATGTATGAGGGTACTCAAATAGCTTTGGAAAATGGAATTAAAAGATAATTTTGGTTTTGCACACAAAATTTGAGATCCGTATGTTACCGGAGAAGCAAAGGGTCCTTGTCTTCATGCAGGAAAGAATTCAGGCGTGAGACAGAGAGTAGGGAAAAGCAACATAGCAAGGTTTATTAGGGTAGGGACATCCATAAGAACAAATGGGCACCTCTCCAGGCAGGACCTGAGAGAGAGTGTGTAGTTCACATTTAGGCTGGGGATTTTAAGGGGATGGATCTTGCCTTCCCTCCCCCTCTCCTTCTTGTTGGATGTAAATACTTTTCCCATTGAAGTTATCAAACAGGGGAAGCCTGGCTGGCATTGCCCTGCCTTAGAGGAAGGATGGTTATCAGGTAAAAGTGTGGGACCCCCTGGAAGGTCATCAGGATCCAGGCAGGACATTTGAAGTGCAGATACTGGGCTGCACCTGGAAGGTTATCAGGATGACTTTGAGATGCGGATGCTGGACCTCTGTAGATGTCAGTTCCTTAGGCCTTTGTCACACACACATAAGCTCATTTCTGACTTCCTACCTAACACATACATGTATAACTTTTTCACAATAGGCATTTTCCCGGAGCTGTTTCCATGAACTGATCCCTCACATCTACATGAGAGAGGGAGCGAGGGAAAGAGAATACCACATATTATTAACCACCTGTTGTGTCCCTGGGGCTGTGCTAAACAGACATGGTACTTCCCCCAACAGAAAGGAAAACAAAAAGTAAACAGTAAGCAAATGAACTGAGTAGTTACAGATGTCAATGCTGGTCTAGATAAAATGAAGACAGGGCCATGATAGATTACAGGGATTGTGGGACTGGTTACGTGTGGAATGCTATAAAGGAACACACCCACTTGAAAGAATGAGGGAAAACTAGAGATGTGAAGTTCATAGTTATGGCTTTGGTGGCCTGGGCCACAGAAATATTTTAGAAAAAGTGACTGTCACTCTGGAGGTGGCAGGGACATTGCTGAGTGTGGTTCACACTGTTTGAAACTCAACTCACCTGAGAAGCCTTAACTAGATGTAGACATAGGAATCCCCTTTAAATAACTGAGGGGAAAAAAACGATCCTGAGATTTAACCAAGGACCAGGCTAGGACCTGCCAAGACACATGAATATTGAAATTTCCTGAGAGCATTGGTTTTGTGGTTATTTCCTGAAATTGGAACCAAAGTCAGTTGTTGTGATTTTGGTCTGCAAAGCAATCTCAGAAGTCATTTAAGCAAGCAGGAGTCGCAAACTAAACATCTTCAGCTGAGGGCGCTGGCCAAGGCCTGGGGCAGAGAAGGACAATGAAGACACACCCCTTGTAAGGACACAGCCATGCTTGCCCTGTGGGAACGCAGCAGCATGTTGCCAGATGTTAGGATTCACAGAAGCTAGAAAGCCAAATGTTCCCATCAAAGTTCCTCATTTTTAAATGCTGGCAATTAATAAAAAGATTCACACTGTGGGAAACATCTCTGGACTAGAGTCACATCATGGAACTCAAGTTCATACATACTACCTCATTTGCTCAACAAATTCTGTCCTGTTTTCCAACAAGTGAGTAAAGTAGAAAGAGATGAGGTACTTTCCTTAGAAGTAGACACACAGTGACTGGTAGTGATAAGTCTAGAGTCCTCATCTCCCAGCCTCCTGTAGGGTTTTTGTCTTGCCATTTTCCACTGTTCCCAGGGGAGAAGTCTACTGCTCACACTCAGGGAATAAGAACTTCCCACTCAGTTCAGGAACCATCTCTGACTTTCTCCAAAACCCCCAACCTAGAAGTTAAGAAGACCCAAAATGCACAGTCAGACAGATGTAAAGAAAAAAAGCAATTGTGGTGGAGGATTTATGGGAATCAGAATCTCACTGGCTCTTGGTAACAGGGACGTGAGGGAATGAAAACAGTTTGATTTGTTTGCTTGTTTTCACTTCAGTATGGGAAAGGTCAGATACCTCCAGAAGTGTAGAGGATGGTATAATGAAATTGTACATACGCATCACCACCACTTTAAAAATTATCAATGTTTTACCAGTTTCATGTTGCTTATGCCCCTGTCTTTTGAGGCATTTCACCTGTAAATATTAATTCCGAGGTTTTTGAGGTTGTTGAGCTCCGTCTCCAAAAACAGGGAAGTCAGAAAGAGATACCTCTTCTGTGCTATGCTTAGCCAGGCAGGACAAGGGCAGGAAAGCAGGAGGCACTGAGGGGCAACATGTTGTGACACTGACTCTAGAACAAGAGTTGAAAGTGGAAACTGTCCGGACTGCAGCAGAGAGCTCAGAAATGAAGATCCTATCTGCAGTCCATCCCTTAGAGATACTACATGAAATTATCAAACGAAAAAAGGGCAGAAAGGCGGGGAGCGAAGGAAGAAGGGAGAAGGCGGAAGTGATAAAGTTACAGAGAGACTGGCGAGCTATGGACCTCTGACACCACCGAGGAGCTCCAGAAGCTGCTCTCCCTGCACCTCCCACCTGTCGGCTACCCCGTGGGACTGACTGGAGTCTCAGCCCCACCCCTACCCTCACTGCAGGGCAGCTCTCCCCGCCCTTTGAAAGGACAAGCAAGATTTGGTTTCTTGATTTCTCCTCTGGTTCCCGTGTGAACTCACTAACACCAGGCTTTCCCCTCCATCATTGCAGTCACTCACGTTTGTGCCAGGCACAGGGGGCCCAAATGTAATTTGTGATTCTCATTCCTTAGTCCTTACCTGACCCACTGGGGCTATCTGAACAGTGCATCATCCCCTCCTCCTTAAAGGGCTTCTCCCCTTGGCTTCCAGAACGCTGTGCTCTCCAGGTTTCCTCCTTCCTCACTGGCTGTTCCTTCTCAGTCTCCTTTGCTCGCTCTTCCTTATCTCCCAGAGGTTAAGGCTGGGACATCGCAGAGCCATGCAAGTCCTCAGACTTTTTCCCTTCTCTGCCTGCATTCACATCCTGCATGCTCTCATCTTCTGTCTGGGCTGTTGTGTGCTGGTGATTTGTGTGCTGGTGACCTGTGAACAGACAGCTCAAGTCTAGACCACTTTTGCATGTCAAGCTTCTGTGTATAATGAGCGACTCAACATCCCCTTTCAGCTCCTAATAGAAACTCAAACTCAACAAGCCTGAACCCCTTCCTCATTCCCGCACCCTCCCCATCTCGGTGAAAGCTGACCACTTCTAGTTGCTCAGGCCTAAACCTATCTTCCCTTGCTGCCTGCATCAGTCAGATTCTCCAGAGAAAAAGAACCAATGGAGGAGAGATGGAGAAGGATGTTGACTTTAGGAAACTGGCTCATAGGATTGTCAGTGCTAAGTCTAAACTGTATAAGCCAGAGCAGGTCAGGAGATGGTAAACTCAAGTGAGATCTCTGTGCTACAGTCCTGAGGCAGAGTTCCTTCTCTGAGAACTCTGGAGGGTGATTCACTAAGAGTGACCTGATTGTAAATATTAGTTACGTCTACAAAATACGTTCACAGCAACATCTAGACTAGTCCTTGGCAAAAAAATTGGACAACGTGGTCCAGCCAAATGGACACAGAACAAACCAGCACCGTGTCCTGCCAGATGCCTGTCTTCTTCTCACATACCCAGCCCGTCCATGCGCAGTGATTCTTCCAGGTGTAGCCACCCTGCCCACTTCTCCCTACTTTTGCTTCAGCTCTTCTGGGTCAAGCAACCATCATGTCTTATGAGATTATTGAAATTGCATGTTACTAGTTGTTCTTCTCCCTGCTCTTTTGTCTTCAATATATGTGCATCACAGTAGCCAAAGTAATCCTGCCAGTGAAGTTGGATCACAACATTCCTATGTTTAAAACCCCTGAGGACTTCCTATAATGCTTAGACAAAAATCAAAACTACTACAGTGGTTACAATGCCTAGCATAATCTACCACCCCATACACACACCTCTCTGACATCAGCCCCTACCTACTCTAGCTTATAGCGCTCCAGTCACCTGGCTTTGCTTGATGTTCCTAGGGAACCTCCCCTCACAGACATTGCGCTTTCTGTTCCATCTATCTGACAGCTTTTCCCAATAGATATCCAGATTGTTGGTATTTGCTTCCTTCCAGTCTGTTTCGAAAGTCATCTTTCCAGGAAGAACATCTCTGGTCATGTTGTATAAAATTGTGAATTCCCTTCAACTCCAGCAACTCTTTTTACCTCTGCCAGAATTTAATTATGGGAACCCTGGTTTTTATAACAGCAACAAACTATCAGTGCCCTCTTAAAATAGAAATGTATTTCTTGCATTCGTGATTTGCCATGACTTTCCTCCATTTGGTGATTAAGAAGCATAACACATCTTTTCCTTCCAATCTTGGATTTGAAGTCCAATACGTCCGACACATGGATGAGTACATGGAGAAGTTATGCCCACTTCTTGAGCCAGAATATGACATGTGCCACTTTTACACACATTATGGTGGCAGATTTTTCAAATGTTCCTACTCAGCTATGAGCAGGACTGAGAGATACAGTAGCCCTGAGATAGGCAATTATTTCCCAGTGACATCCCTGCATTATGGGAGGAAGAATTAACTTTGGAAGGATAGATTACTGTCTGAAATGTCTCATAATTTCTTAAGGTGTTTTCCCAATAGTAATGCCTCCGTAGGTTTAGGGCTGCTATAAGCAAAAGCTGACATAGACAGAGTGGCTTATAAACAATAGACACATATTTCTCACAGCTCTGTAGGCTGGAAAGCCCAACATCAAGACACCATAAATTCTTATCTGGTGAGTGGCCACTTCCTGATTCATAGACCGCATCTTCTAGCTGTATCTTTACGTGGTGGAAAGGGCAATGGAGCTCTCCAGGGTGTATTTTGTAAGGCACTAATCTCACTCATAAGGCAAGAATCCTCATGACCTAATCCCCTCCCAAAGGCCCCTCCTCCTGCTACTATCACATTGAGTGTTAGAATGTCAACATATGAATTTTGGGAAGAAACATTCAATCTATAGCAAGCTCTTACTAAATTCTAAAATATTATATTTTTACTTATTTAATGTCTGCCACTCCCACTAAAATGTAGTTATCTGAGACATTCATTTTTGTTTGCTTTAGTCACATCTCTATTTCCAGGGTCTAGAGAAATAGATAAGTTAATTTTGAATGAATAAATGGATGGATAGGTGAGTTGAAGGATGAGTGGGTGAATGAGTAGTAACGACAGGGTACGAGCATCTCAGCTGTGGTTAATTTAAATATGAGGGGTTTGGACCCCAATGGGTCATTTTGATGGTCAAGATGAAGGGAAAAGTAAGAGGAGAGAAATACAAAGGACATATTTACGCTTGTTGACTTCATCCCACTCCTTTTATCTAGTAGTTGATGTTTATGAATATGTGACTTTTTAAAATTGGCTTACTCAATACTGGGACATGGGTATCAACATAGTTAAGTTGTCAGTTATAGGATCTACCTATTCTATACAACCTGCCAGAGTGCCTAGATTGAGACACACGAGAAATCGTGGCAGAATAAGTAGCTAAATCATGAACAAATGGCCAGGGGATTAGGTTTCCTTCAACATAAGCACCAGGACTCTTTAATTTTTCAGCAATTACAAACAAATAAGGCTTTGAAGCTGAAGTTATATAAAGTAATATAGTCTCAGTCTTTTTTTTTTCCTGCTGCTGTAAGACTGGGCAATTAATCAACAGTTTATTTGGCTGATGGTTCTGGAGGCTAAGTTCAAGAACATGGCACTGGCCTCTAGCAAGGGCCTTCAAGTTGCATCAGCATGGCTGGCAAAAGGGTAAACAAGCACAGAGAAGACAGAGAGAACACAGGGCTCAACTCGTCTTTTCTGTAACTAACCCTAGCCAACGGTAACTAATCCACTTCCATGATGATGTTTTTTTTTTTTTTTTTTTTAAGATGTATGTATTCATTTGAAAGGGTTACATAGAGAGCGGAGAGGCAGAGAGAGAGTGAGAGAAAGAGAGGTCTGCCATAAGCTGGTTTGCTCCCCAGTTGGCCACAATGGTCAGAGCTGCACTGATCCTAAACCGGGAGCCAGGAGCTTCCTCTGGATCTCCCACGTGGACTTGGGCCATCTTCTACTGCTTTCCCAGCCATAGCAGAGAGCTGGATCAGAAGTGGAGCAGCTGAAACTCACACCGGCGCCCGTATTGGATGCTGGCACTGCAGGCGGTGGCTTTACCCACTTCGCCACAGTGCCTGCCCCGATAATGGTTTTAATCCACCTGAGGGCCCCCTCTTGAAGGACTCATCTATAATACCAGCACAGTAGCAATTGAATTTCAACCTGAGTTTTGGAAGGGACATTGAAACCACATCAAATACATACTGTCTCACAGGGTTTTCAGATAATTTTACATTTCTTTCATATATTTAAAAAATGATAAACTTCACCTTTTCCATGTCCCTGCTGTCACCACTGTTGTTTCATTTCTAGAACAAATTCAAGTAAGAAGTAGAAATCTTGATGTCCAAAAGTTTTGTATACTCTTTAGTTGTTTTTGAACCTTAAAAATTCATCAGGGAAACAAGTAGACTTACTCTGCTTGTTGCTATAGTATTCCATTTTTTCTTTAGCAAAAATGTGAACTCTCTCAGAAAACATTATACATCAATTGCAATTATTATCATAGTTTGAGAGAGTGTTTTTTTCAAATGATACTTCACTGAAAATTACCATGCATTAAATATGCAAAGATACATATTTCAGAATAACTTGAAATGATCAGAGATGCACCTACATATTTGGGTCTCACATATGAAAAAAAGGGCAATTAGCTTCTGAATTAACACATCCATATATTAATAACTGACATTTTGTAGTAGCCCAAAAGGTCATATTGAAAGATTCTGTTCATGCATGAAACTAAAGATCTTACTCCAATTACACTGTGCCTAATGGATTCAAGACGATCTAACTGGCCAAATTATTAAATAAGTGTGATGTGGAATGTATTTTGATGTATATTTTTCTGATTGTTTGCAGACTCTTCAAGTACATTCCTATCATCACTTGTTCTTATAGTAATCCATGACTCTGACATAATACAAAGTTCTTTTAGATCCTTTACTTAGATACTGAGAGCAATAAGCTATAGAAAATCCTCTATGACAAAACAAAATAGGCACAGCAAAAGGGTAACCAAGCATAATAATCCAAATGAAATGGTAAACATGATCACAGAATATTGAATTTAGAGACAGTTTATTCATTGAGAATTTCTTTTTTAAGGGCAATGGAGCCCACCGGACCCTAGTTAGTTATCCAAATGGACAGTCTGAAGGTGACCATGTAAATGCAACTCCATCTAACTCCATGACCCCCCAGGAGCACTGTCAACCTCATACCATGACATTGTCCTGTTAACACTGTCCCTTATGTTCTGATGGGGCACTACTGTCTTAACCACTCTGATCTACACACTCCTGGTTTTGGTCCTGTCTTTCAGTTAATGAGGGCTACCCTGATAGATGAAAGGACACTTCAGGCTCTACAGCAACTGTGTCATCATGGATTGATGAGGACTAAGTCTTGTGCTGTGTCTCTTTGTCATTTATTATGTGGTGCAGTAATACATTTCCATCTGTGATAACTACCAAAAGATATCTGAAGATGTCATTCCTGTCTGTTTGGCACACATGAAAAGGCACAGTTGAAGAGAGCTTAAAGAAGAAGTGGGAAGGGCTAAGAAAAATCTATATGGTTTTGTTGCTCCTAGTGAGGTCTCTAGACCCCCAGCATCAGCATCATTTGGTTACTTGCCAGAAAATCAAATTCTCAGCTCCTGCTCCAGACCTGTGTCTGAATCTCTGGGGATAGAACTCAGCAATTTGTGTGTTAATAAGCTCTCCAGGTGATCATGATAGATGCTCAAGTTGGAGAATCCCTGCAATACAAGATGATGGCAGATAGTAGGCATAGAAGCAATTGGAAGGTCCAAGGAGAAAGTCACCAAAAATCCAGCAATGGATGGAGTTAGAGGAAAGTGTTTCGCCAGCAGAGTAAAGTGTTTCCCCAGCAGAGTCATGGCTACTGGGAAATGACTGCATCCAATGCCAAACTCTGACCTCCTGGAGAGGAAGCCAGATCTCTTTCTTCTGGTGCTCATGGATCACCTATTGGTGTTTCTCACTGGCCAAACCCAGTCTGAAATGAGAAGGCCACAGGGGCAAACAGAAATAAACACATAGCAGCTGATGAGGCTTGACCTGCTGAAAATAGCAAGTAAGTACTACACACAGTGTATGGATGGAAGGTTCCTGTTATTTGAGATAGCTTCTAGGAAGTAGCAGTAGATGTACAAGAAGAAGCCTCGCATGCAATTAAGTAGAGGCTTGTGGAAGCATCCCAGCCATCACTACAGCATAGCAAGGACTGGCAGTTCTGAGTTCGAAGAGGTTTCAGGGAAAGGCTTGTGAAGAATCCCACAGAAACTATGATAGGGAGCCCCTGTCTGCTGCCAAGCTATTCCCTTTGGAAGGGTCAACTTCTTCCAAAAAGACTGGAGTGTGACAACATGAACTGGAAAACAGAGAAGCACACGAGTGACTGTCTTCATTCACCACTGTAAGAATCTCTTAACATTCTTTTCACCTTTAAAAATAGTCACAAAATTTATCAATACTATTAGCTAAAAAAAAGGTCTGTGGGTGAAAAGAATGATACATTTTTTAATTTGTTGGAGGAGTACAATTGGTTGTGGTTGATAGGTCTATTTGGAAAATTCTAATTGGTCCAAATACCAGCTGCATCAAATTAGTAAAGCTGCACAGAGTAGGTGTAGACCAGAAAGAAACCAAGATTTAGTCACCCAAAGTGATAGGGACAACGAATTCACTCATCTGACTAGCTTATCAGAGTATGTGCAGGACCAAAGGCTTCCTTCAGTGAGTATACATTGTTCTAAGCGGCACTGCCGAACTGTCCAGGGCGGACAAGACAGGCTGGAAAGAGATGGCTATGAAGGAAAACAAGGCTGCTCTCACTTAAAGGGCTCCTTTTGCTAGGCCGTAGCATTCATAAAAAAGACATTGCAGGCATTCCCAAGTGACTCCGAAATGCCTCCTTGACCTTGGAGTCTACACAAGGTTTCCTAGATTAGGTGGGAGAAAAACTGGTATGCAGAAACAGCTGGCAACCTAAGTTCTGGATGGAGGGAACTCCACTCAGACAGTTGGGGTAGGAAACGACTTTCAGTTCCGGATTTCCCTGTTGAAGGGACCTCTCCTTTTGAATGGGCTCCAGCGTATTTAAGTTCCAGCGTTTGCCCTGATTACTTTGGTTCCTCGGGTTAAACTGTCTCTTCTGCGCATGCCGGAGATGTATGTCGCGATGTTTTAGGCTTTGGATTTCCTCTGCGCATGTGCAGCCATGTCTTTAAAAAAGGCTGTGGGGGCGGGGGGAGCACTTAAAACATGGTCTGAGCCATCGTCACAGCTTAAGACTGGGAATCTTTGAAGAAAAGAATGGGGAAGTGGAAGTGTTTTTTGAGTTTGAGGTACTCGAGGGAAAGCCTAATAAAGGGGCAGCCTAGTCATCCCACCCCTCTACCAGAACAGTAAGTCGCATTTCTCATGTATTCTTAAACATGTGGCAGAGCTGGGGTTACCCTTTCCTATTGTTGAAGGTGAAATGCTTCGAAATATGATAGGGGTGGGGGCTGATGGAAAAGCTCAAAAATTACATTGTAATAAATCATCAGCTAGGTGGAACTCGTCCAAGTGATGTGAAGGAAGTGTAGAATGAAGTAGCTGTGCTACTAACAAAAATATGTAATTTATCATTTAAAGCAGCCGTTGAACTGGAAGACTGGAAGCCTGCCAAGGTGGTACCCAACTTTATAGTAGGACCAAAGGTGATCTCAGAAATTATACATCCGTAGGTTTCATATTGACCATAAGAGAAACATCTTTACAATTAAAATGACCTCCTAGATAGTCTGAACTGGTGTGCATAAAAACCACTCAGGCTACAAAATTGTCATTAGGTCTAAAACACTGGCATATAAGTCACTCACATTAGCTTTTACAGAATCAACTTCTTTTTTATATAAGATATTTATCTTCATTTATTTGAAAGGCATAGCTACAGAGAGGGAGAAAGAGAGAGAGAGAGATTCCATCTGCTGGTTCACTTCCCAGATGGCTGTAGGAGCCTGGAGCTTCTTCCAGGACCCCACAAGGGTGGAAGAGTCCAAGCACTTGCACCATCTTCTGCTGCTTTTCCCAGGCTATTAGCAGGGAGCTGGATCAGAAGTGGAACAGTCAGGACTCCAACCAATGCCTATATGGTTTGCTGCTGTCGCAGGTGGCACCTTTACCCACCATACTACAACGCCGGCCCCAGCAGTTGGGAATTGTAGCCAGGTGCATCTGACTCGAGTCCATGCCCTTTCTACCACACCACTCTACCTACCTTAAGTACCATATAAGCACGATGGCAGTTTTTGTAACACTTCACAAATTTTCTGAGAGCTGTAATAGCAGCAAAAAGGAAAAATGATCCATGTATAATTTATTTAAACACTGAATAATTTTATGATACAGTCTTTCAGCAGAATCTGTGAAGGAAGCGGAGTCACAGAAATGGAAAGTCTTGTGTATTCAGTGGATGGGGGTGTATGAGGCAATTTTGTTACTAGGACAAAATGTCTGAAGCTGGTTACTTATGAAGAAAAGAGGTTTATTTCACAGCTTTAGAAGTTTAAGGTCATGGCACTGGCATTGGCTCTGGTGAGGACTTCAAGGCAGATGGTGAAATGGAGGGAGTGGGTATGAGATGGAGAGGTGACATTGTGACACAGGAAGCCAGAGCAAGGGGTCGGGCCTAGGCTCACTCTTTTATGACGACGGTCTTTGTGAAAACCCATCAGTTCCTTCCAAGGGCAATGCACTAGTGACCTAACCAACTCCCACCAGTTTCTGCCTCTTAGCGGTCCCACTGCTTCTCACATCACCACTCTGGGGACATTGCCTCCAGCACATGAACCTTTGGGGGACACACTCAAGCCACGTCCAAATTACAGCAGGGAAAACTCATTATTTTAAACTGGCACATTTCCATCAGGAAGGCCACATGGGAAGTGGTCCAAGAACGCAGACTAAGCACAGTGCACATGCTGTGTGTGCCGATGACTCAGAAGATGTGTGATATTAAGTATCAATATTTGCTGGTGATACACTTTTGGGATAAGTTACGAAGAAAAATATGATAAAAGTCTCTAAAGAACATCATATGAAAAACTTAAGAGCAAGCAACAACTTGACAGATAAATTAAATTTCACACAGACAAGTAAGTGCAAAGCAACCTATACCTTGAATATATGTATGTGAACATACACCTTTCTTTTGTTTAATGAAACATTTAATAGCCCTGTATCTGTTATGAATTTCAAATTATCTGTAAACCTCTCAAGATAGAGATACAGGCATCAGTTTTGAGAATTGAGTAAAAATGTGTATTCCATATGCAGCAGTTATAGGAGGAAAAATGTGTATGTACGCTATGCAAATTGATACTAGAACATATTAATGGCCGGTGCCTCAGCTCACTTGGCTAATCCTCTCCGCCTGCGGTGCCGGCACACCGGGTTCTAGTCCCAGTTGGGGCACTGGATTCTGTCCCGGTTGCTCCTCTTCCAGTCCAGCTCTGCTGTGGCCCAGGAGTGCAGTGGAGGATGGCCCAAGTGCTTGGGCCCTGCACCCGCAGGGGAGACCAGGAGGAGGCACCTGGCTCCTGGCTTCAGATCAGTGCAGCGCGCCGGCCGTAGCGGCCATTTGGGGGGTGAACCAACAGAAGGAAGACCTTTCACTGTATTTCTCTCTCTCACTGTCTAACTCTGCCTGTCAAAAATATATATATATTAATTAGGGAGTTTAGCAAAATGGTGTGATATGCCTAGTCTTCTCATGTACAGTTTTCTGAATTTGGTGTATGATCACACTTGATCCTGTGTTTACTTTTGTCACTCATTTCACAACTGGCACAGCAACAAGATAAAACAACAACAAAACAGTCCAGAAATGTGTCATGAAATTTGCAAGAGCTGTGAAGGGGGAGTAACTCCTCAAGAAGAGAAGTAAGAGCGATGAATACAGAAATGGGGACAAGCCAAAGGACATGCCGTGGGATGCGCTAGGGAAATAAGGAACGGTGTGAAGTGAACAGACTGATACTCTATTTTTTTTTTTTTCCTCAGTAGCAAAGAAGCAGGAAGGCGTTCAGGGAGACCAAACAGTAGCAAATCTAGAGGGAGAGAGGAAACAGATTCTGAACACAGTGTTTGCAATTCCATCAAGGTGCATGTTTGGTTTCAGCTTGAGTCCAACATGTGGAGGAGGTTTGAGAAAAGGATTCCACATTGCTGTGAGCACTGGCAGTTTATTGTCAAGGATAAAATTACAAGGATGCTCTTCGCCACTGCTTCAGGGCACACGCTGCTGATCACCAGCTGGGGCCTAGGAGAAATGTGCCCCTGTAGTCCTGTGTTGCACAATTAGGGGCATTATGGGAAGCTTTACGTCTTTTGGAGCATGCGGCACTGGCCATGTTGGAGACAGGGTATCAGACTGCCTGCTTCATTGGGCTGTTCTGGTATGGTAATTATTATGTCTGCACGCTGCTCTTTCGGGCTTTACAAGTTTCTAATTCACAGGAGTGCTGCTAAACACTTGAGTGGAGATATGGCTTGAATCCCGCTACTGCTGCAAAGTTTGCACAAATTGTGGGAAAAAAAAAAGTCAGGTGTCCCAGCCCTGGATTAAAGTTGCCTGTCCCCTTCTCTGCCTCCTCTTCTTCCTCTGAGCCATCCAGCTGGCCCATACCCAGCACATTAAGTCTCTTCAGCTGCCCGTGAGAATGTCATTCTTTGACCAGCCCAACACCAAGTGGTCATCAAAAATCAATCAATAACTAGCACCACTACTGTGCTGGCTGTTGCACAATTTTGCACTGCGACTAAAGCTCTCCATGAAAGTTTCCTGAGTGAGCTTGCTGGGTTTCATTTTGCATCTGGAGAGCTCTCTTTCCAATTTACAAAGGGATGGAGGTGAGGAAACTTGATAGTCTTTGCCGAGTTCCCGCACTGTGCAGCGTGGTGGTACTGTGAAGGTAAATCCTGTCCTGTCAGCCCGAGGGAACTCATTCTGACCCTGTGTCTTTCCAACAGTCCTAAGACTATGCGGAGCCTGAGCCAAGATTCCCCATCAAATAGAAATCCAGACCCTGCAGCCTTCCAAACTTTGGAGGAGCTGGGCGCATGAATTTGGACCGGCTGAGAGGCAAGACGGTGATGAGAAGCAACTGGGGACTGCTGGTGACAGTCCTTAAAACACCTCACGCTCATTTGTCAATCTTTTTTCTGTATCTGGAGCACTTCCAGAAGGACTTATTTATTTATTTAGCTGTGCCTGGGATTCTGATGTGGTGGCTGTGGGCAATTCGAAGCCTTTGCATTTAATGTCATTTTTACCCGCCTTCAGCTCCATTGCTGGCTGAGCAAGAATTTTTCAATCTTTGAAAATGCGTCTGACTGGGGATCTGAATAAACAGTTAACTGCTGCATGAAAGCAGTTTTCATTGGCTTCCTATTGCCAGGCCTGAGCCTCTTTTCCGTCGATTATTGAGGCTGGTGATTACAGTGACTAATGGGAGGCCTACAGCCGTTCTCCCCCCCACGTCCATCAATATCGGTACAAGGTATATAAATGGGATCAGGTGGGAAAAGGCAATAAGTCATATTCAATGAAGGCCTCGCTTCTCCTTCTATTTTTTTCTTCTGAGTTGTCTTCTAAACGGCTATTGCTGTGTTGGCCCAGGCTGGCTCTATCATGTGCTCTAAGACCTCATGGGTTGACAAATTTCTATCAGCCTTCACATGCCTTCGTCTCTTGCCTAAAAGAAAACTCTTTAGGGAACTGCTCAACAAGAATGCGGAAGGGATTGGGTACCATTTCAGAGCAGAATGGAGGGGTGTTTTTATTTGCAAATGACATGGGGGTACGTTAAGATCTAAGAAAATCAGTCTTTTATTTATCTTATAGTTGCACAAATTTAGTTGATCATGAAAATGCGTTTCAGTCCCCTTGGGTGATTTTATTCATTTTCCACCACCTGGGGATAAATAACATTTGCCAGTACAGAATCTGGGTGATATTTTATAATAATATCAATGTCTGCCGTCTCTGTTAAGTACAGCTCTTGTGGTACAGAGATAATGTGCCATCTCAATCAGCTTGGAACACGCGTGGATTGTGGGTCCTTAAAAAGTTGTGCCTGGGAGGAAATAGTAGCTGAAATGGATGGGAGTTCTGGTTTGAGTGATTATCATTGGGTGAGGGATTTTGACAGCAGAGACAAACTTTGTTTTTGGGAAGTCACTCATTAGACAAGTCAGGTAGTCTTTTTCGAGCATGTGGGCTTGTGATTATAAAAATCGGAGCAGATTTGATAGCAGGAAAGGAATACCTGTCACTCAAAGATTATGCACAATAGCCTCAAACTGGCATATCATTCTGGCTGTTTTTCAATTCCCAGGATACTGCATTTCTTAAAACAGATTTACTAAAAGTTAAACCTGAGTCAACAAAGTCTCCTTTGTAATCCCACCAATTAGAATTTCTTAGCCGTCTGCTGCAGATAAGGTGTCGAAAACTCAAATTAAAGAAGAAAGCCACAAAAAAGCTTGTAGGAATCCTGTATACAGGCACCTGCCATCTGCATTGTCGTTTACTGCATGCTTGTCTTGTACTCAGGGGAGGTGTAGGGCTTGTTAAATCTGTCCTCCTCATCTAGAAACTTATACTTAGGAACACTCTTTACCCTCAGCCTCATTGTGTAAAGACTCGCTGTTCCTCATCCATTTTCCTTTCCTTCCTGTCTCAGTTGTCATGGCTACAATTTGTTTCTTTGTCACCTATAATACTGCCTCTCCCCATTAGTAGTAGAAATAACAAATCATTCTAGCTTAACATATATAGGAGAATACATAGTCACTCAGTGAAGTTTGCAAATCCTGGATGTCATCTCATGCTATTAACTGAGTAACAGAAATCTAGAACTTCTATAAGAGATACAGAATTAGAATGAGGAATAAGAGAAAGTTTTGAAAATACTCATGTGATAGCCCATTTAATACTGTTCAAGGGGCAAATGTCAAAATGTCGAATTTCTATTTTTTGAAGATTTATTTTATGTTTTGAAAGGCAGAGTAAAAGAGGTGGGGGTCGGGGGTGGGGTAGAGCTTCCAAATGGATGCATTGGCCATGGCCAGGCTAGGCTGAAGCAGGAGCCCGGAACTCCTCCCCAGTCTCCCACGTGGGTGCTGGGATCCAAATAGTTGGGCCACTTTCCTCTCTCTTCCTAGGCACATTAGCAGGGAGCTGGATCAGAAGTGGAGCAGGCAGGACTCCAGTCAGTGCTCACATGGGGTACTGGTGTTGCAGGCTGCGGCTTAACACGTGATGCCACAACACCAGCCTCATATTCCTAGTATTGGCCGGCGCCGCGGCTCACTAGGCTAATCCTCCGCCTTGCAGCACCGGCACACCGGGTTCTAGTCCCGGTTGGGGCACCGGATTCTGTCCTGGTTGGAGCACCGGATTCTGTCCCAGTTGCCCCTCTTTCAGGCCAGCTCTCTGCTGTGGCCAGGGAGAGCAGTGGAGGATGGCCCAAGTGCTTCGGCCCTGCACCCATGGGAGACCAGGATAAGCACCTGGCTCCTGCCTTTGGATCAGCGTGGTGTGCCGGCCGCAGCGCGCTGGCCATGGCGGCCATTGGAGGGTGAACCAACGGCAAAGTAAGACCTTTCTCTCTCTCTCTCTCTCACTGTCCACTCTGCCTGTCAAAAAAAAAAAAAAATTCCTAGTGTTTAAATTGAAATGTTAGGCATTGGAAAGTGAGAGTTATTTTTCATTTGTACTTTGGTTCATATTTGAATTAAAGCGTATATTTTGTAAGCACACAAAAGGACAATTATTGCTTCATAAATATTTTAAAGTTTGCAGCTTTTCCAACTCTTTGTTTCCAATTGCAATTTATTAGTATATGAGAAATTTCTCCCACTTTCTAATGAGCGTAATATGTCTTTGCTGTCCAGAATGCCAAAGAAGTCACTAAAATTTTAAGAATAAAAATGATTAATCTGAAAGAAAATATTTACTTATGGTTAATGAGTACAGAATGGACTTTAGAATTTCTATCAATGGTATACATTTAAAGATACTACAACTGAAATGCAAATTAATGTTAATTAAGTTTTCTAAAACTAATCTACATAGGAAAAGTAGTATATAATTCTAATGCTATATCAGAATTTTTGTAACTTGGAAAGTAGAACCCTATTAGTGTATTGTGAAAGATAGAAAAAAAATGGCATTACAGTGAACAACAGGGACTGTTGAACTTTTTCTTTCCAAAAGTAATGCACTAAGTTTGTATATATCTAAAATGTTATTTGAGCTTGTTATTCAATAGCATAAGTAGAATAATTCCAATATTTGGTTCAAAGAGAATGTCCTTTCAAATCAGTCTGATCTTCACTCTAATTGACAAAATAGAAAAATGACTTTTGCACAAATGAACTCAGGTCACTCTAATTAAGATTTTCATTTCAAATATTTTATAACTATTATGTAGGGATTAGCTTTTCTATTTTCCTTTTGCAGATAAGTATGGTAGTTTTTCATTACAATGGTTTATGTCATCTAATATAAAAGCATTTTTAAAATATATTATTTATTTATCTGAGAGGTAGAGTTATAGACTGAGACAGGGAAAGACATAGAGAAAGGTCTTCCATTTGCTGGTTCATTCCTCAAATGGCTACAGCGGCTGGAGCTGAGCCAATCCAAAGCCAGGAGCCAAGAGCTTCTTCTGGGTCTCCCACATGGGTGCAGGGGCTCAAGGACTTGGGCCACCTTCTGCTGCTTTTCCAGGCTATAGCAGAGAGCTTGATCAGGAGAGGAGCAGCTGGAACATGAACCAGCACCCATGTGGGGTGCTAGTGCTGCAGGTGGAGGCTTAGCCTACTAGGCCCCAGTATAGTCCCAAAAGCATTATTTAGTATGCATTTGGTTGTTGCATTGAATCAAATTATTTCTCTTCTTCCAATCCCATTTCTTTTTTCCCTTGACAAACCACAAGTATTTCTGGGGAAAAGAAACAACCCAGGTTGTTGTATTCATCTGTGGTGGACATGGTTGAAAGGAACCCATTGTTCATTCTGACCGCTGTTCAAAGGGAAAGATTTCCTAAGTCATCATGCTGGATAATAACAATGTTGCACTTTGCACAAGACAGTAAGGCCACACTACAATACACAGACTGCTCTAAATTTCGAGTCTTTTCATCTCTTCCTCATCCTCTACACTCTCTGCAAAGGACCACATCTCTCCTTTATTCAGACAAAGGCCAGAGATGTGACTGAGGCCATCTTTACTTTAACCTGAAATTTTTCCTGCATTATATTTATGTTCCTAGTATCTCACACAGTGCTTGACCATATGAGAGATGTCATGTAGTAACTGGATAGCCTGACTTCCATTTTGGACTACAACCATTGCAACATTGTTTCAGGAATTAGCCCATCTTTCTCATGCTTCTGGAGTGTGTCCAGAGATACCTATTGCTTTGACTCTCACCTTAATAAAATAAAAAACTTACTTGAGAGGCAGACAAACAGGGAAAGTGAAAGAGAAAGAAAGCGAGAGGGAGGATGAAGGGAGAAGAGTGGAGGGAAGCAAGGGGAAGGAGGAGGGAGAATGCTCCCATCCTCTAATTCATTCCTCAAATGCCTGGAATGGCCAGGGCTGGGCTAGGGACACAGCCAGGACCTGAGAACACTATGCAGGTCTCCTACATGGGTGTCAGGAACCCAATTACTTGAGCCATCATTGCTGCCTCCCAGGGCCTCCACTGGCAAGAAACTGGAGTCAAGAGCCAGAAGCCAGACAAACCCAGGCCTGCCAGTGTGGGATAAGAGAATCTCAAGTGCCTGGCGAAATATCCCTTTCCCTCTAAAGATTCTTGAAAAAGAAAACAAATATTACTGTATACTCTGTTTTATTTTAAAACAAAATGAGTTCTTCCAAAAGAAACCCATCCTCCTTTATTCCAAGCATCATAATGTAATGAATAATTGCCTGATTCCATGCCCGATCATCACCACTCCAAAAGCTTGATCATGCTAAAGACTTTAATGTCTGTACAAGTTTTCTCTTCTATGGGGAAAAATTATTTCATTGGATATTTATGATTCCTTCTTTATGTACATGCAAATGATTTAGCATACAGTACAATATATGATACTATCTCACAATCTGGTAGCTAGCACTATACTCCATTCTCTGCTAAGTTGTTTATAGGGGCCTATTCCATGGCAAGCAGTGCACCGGGCACCGGGCACTGGGAATGGAGTGAAGGGTAGGATCGATGGGGTTCTGCTTTCACAGGACATTGAGTCTTGGTCAGCGATTCTCAAAATTCCACATGCTTTGGTATCCCCTGCAGGGCTTGTGGAAACACAGATTTCTGGGCCCCACCTTCAGAGTTTCTGATTCTTGTGTCTGAGTTGGACCCAAGAATATATTTTTAACAAGTGAAGGTGAGCTAGTCCAAGAACCCCCCTCCAGAGGTCAATAGTCTAGTCTATTAACGTCATTACTGTTATTGTGGTCCCAATACCTATATCTCTTGATTTGCCACTCTATTCCGCATCTGTCCAGCCGGAAAATAGAGTGACATTCTTGATTCCTCCTTAATTCCTTACTTTCTCGCTGCCACCTTCTTTTCTTATCTCTCTCCAGGACTAATAAAAACCCATCTAGTTTCTTTCTCTTATAATTTTTCTGGTATGCTATTCCCAGGTTAATATTCCTAGAAGAATGCTCAAATATGTCCATTACAGGGCAGGGGTTTAATCTACTGGTTAAAAAGCCATTGAAGACATTTGCATCCCACATCAGAGTACGTGGGTCTGCGGGTGGCTAAGGGCATTTGGGGGATGAATCAGCAGATAGGACCTCTGTCATCTCTCTCTCTCTCTTGCTCTCTTCCTTCCCTCCTCCCCCCTCCATCTCTCTCTCTCCCTCTGTCCTTGTGCCTCTAAAACTTTTTAAAACAATAATGTACTTTTTTTTTAAAAAATCTGTGAATTCTATTCCCAAGCCTCTTCTCTGATTCTTTCCTGACTTCAGGAAAAAGAGGAGGCCAAACCCACGACCCAGACATTTCAGGCTTCAGCGATTTGCTCTCAGTAACAACTCATATGAAATAAGTAAAACTCAAGAGAGTTTGGAGACATTTGGGATTGATTGGAAGAAAAGAATAATATTACAGGATGTGCAAATGATATGTGTTCACTGGAGTGAAGTAGCATGTTGTATATTTGGCTGTATCAAGGAATTCATTTTGATTTAACTAACACTTCTTAGACCACCGATGTTTGTTACAAATACAGATTCCTTCACCTCACCTAGAATCTGAGTGGTCAGGGCTTAGCAATTTGTATTTGTTTTTTAAAGATTTTTTTTTTATTTGTTTAAAAGGCAGAGTTAGAGAGAGAGAGGAATCTTCCATCCACTGGTTCACTCCTCAGATGGCTGCAATGGCCAGGGCTGGGCTAGACTAAAGCCCAGAGTTGGAAGCTTCTATCTGGGTTTCCCCACGTGAGTGGCAGGGGCCAAGAACTTAGGAGGTCCTCCACTGATTTCCCAGGTACATTAGCAAGGAGCTGAATAGGAAGTGGAGCAGCCAGGACTAGTACTGTGCCCAAGTGGGATGCCTGGGTCACAGGCGGAGACTTAACCCACCATGCCACGACACCAGCTCCAGCAATCTGTAATTTTAACAAGCCCTTCCAGCTCAAAGTAAGAAAACCACTGGCATAGACTGAGATCAGGAAAGAGGTGAAAGGAAACATAAAGTGAGACCAGTTTCAAGGTAAATAATTAGCTAGCTAACCATTTTCAGGTGTTTGCAATAGAGTTGCAAAGATGTTGAGGTAGATGAGTGTTGTCAGTTTTGTTCATGCTGAGAGCAAGCGCTGAAATTCCAGAAGACCAGCCAAGGGGAGAACTATCAAGAAATAGCTACTGGAGTAGCCCAGGTAAGAGAAGAAAGGTGGCAGAGGGAATTCAAGGCCAAAATAACTTAGGATGCATGTCCAAGGGATCCTAGAATTAACTTGATGTTCAAGTAGAATGACAAGAGGAGTAAGGATTTTTCTATTAATTTCCTATTTAGGGTAACTTGAGAGATGGAATTGCCATTAACTAAGACATAAATCACAAGGGAGAAAACAGTTGGGGGCTAAGGAGAGAAGATAATTAACTAGGCCTTGGTCATGCTGAGTTTGAATTGAATGTAATACAACAGAGGTGTATTGAGGATCTATTATGTGCCAGACATCATGCAAAGCAATGAGGAACCAACTGTGTGCAAGATAGTGAGCCCCTGTGTCTAGGAAGCCTACTTCACAAGACTGGAGATAATTAAACAAATAATTACAAGAATATTGAGTTGATGCTGTGGTTGGTGATGTACCACATGCACTGGGTGTGCACAGCGGAGGCCACTTTCCTACTTTGGAATGGGGCGACATAGTCCCCGAGGATGTCCCAGAGCAAGTGTCATTCCACGAATACTCAGAGGAGCTACTGGAGTTCCAGGCAAAAAGGAGAAGGATACAGAAGGAAACATGGGGGGAAAAAACAAGGAAAAATATGTGCAAAGCCCAAAAATGTTAAAAGTGCATGAGTGAGGGCCAGTGCTGTGGCAGAGCGGGTAAAGCCAACATCTGCAGTGCCGGCAAACCATATGGGCGCTGGTTCGAGTCCCGGCTGCTCTACTTCTGATCCAGCTCTCTGCTATGACCTGGGAAAGCAGTGGAAGATGGCCCAAGTCCTTGGGCCCCTGCACCCGCATGGGAGACCCAGAAGAAGCTCCTGGCTCCTGGCTTCAGATTGGCGTAGCTCTGGCCATTGTGGCCAGTTGGGGAGTGAACCAGCGGATGGAAGACCTCTCTCTCTCTCTGCCTCTCCTCTCTCTGTGTGTAACTGTGACTTCCAAATAAATAAATAAATAAATATTTTTTTTAAATGCATGGGTGCCTTTGAGAAACTGAAAGTTCATTAGAGCTGGAGTAGAGGAGTAAGGTAGCAGCTTTCAAGTGACGGACTAGAGGAATAGCTATGCCTCAAACATTAAAAACCCCATAAAGCAAAGTGTTTAAGTATAATGGAAGTATCTTTCTTCCTAATATCACGGTGCACAGATGAACAGATCAGCGGTGCTGGTACACTCGAATAGGCCTGCCATCATTGACATGTGAGTGTCCGCCTTTGTGTCAAAAGC
The DNA here is from genome assembly GCF_964237555.1 of Oryctolagus cuniculus. NCBI lineage: Eukaryota > Metazoa > Chordata > Mammalia > Lagomorpha > Leporidae > Oryctolagus > Oryctolagus cuniculus. The sequence goes on from NC_091433.1 coordinate 63,521,674, forward strand.
AGCTGGTCTAGTTGTTGAGAGCTCCAGCCAGTGAGCTGCAAGATGGGGATCAGTGAGCCCAAGTCAGGTCATCTTCATGGCAGACCTTGCAAGCGGCATGCAGCACTTCTTATGTCATCGTATTAACCCGGACCTAGAGCTATGCAACACCTACCAGCCCAGGCCCAGCTCCTGCTAGTAAGATACCACCCTCAATAAAAGCCATCCCAGGACAGGGCTTGTTAGTGATAATTGCAAGAAGTTCGAACTGTATCCTAAATGAGTTGCATGGATTTAAGCAAGAGTATAACATAAGTGGATTTGCAGAGAGCTCTAAAGTGAAGGATTAAGTGACAGCATGACATGAGGCCTGGGGACTCGTTAGGATGGGTGACGTGCAATTTCTGGCTGGAAAACTGACCGGGTAGTGATGTCATAACCAATTGTGGACCACAGGAGATGGCACGTGCAGGGAGGGGCCCAGGTGAGGAGGGAGACCTGAGGTCAGATTTTAAAGGATCCATCAGCCCATTTTAAATACAGACCTGAGGGTCAGGGTGGATATTCAGAAAACAACAAGGAATCTCTGATAACTCATGTTTTCTGTGCTGGTCATCCAAGGAGGATGTGAAAACAGAAAAGGTAGAACCATGAGCTCAATTTTGAAGGGGGGGTCAGAGGATGTAATGGACAGCTGACAAGGGATGGCAGGAAAGACATATCTCAAGGAAGCCAAAGGAAGAGAGAGTTTCAAAAATGCAGGCTGGATCTATCTGACAGTAGGAAAAAAATGTGTTTAGAACCTAGTAGGTGCCAAATGCATTGCTGAGCTCTTTACTGGCTTTATCTTGTAACAACACAGTGAGGTGAGGTTCTCTGATGGCCTCTGTTTTAGAGCTGAGGAATCTGAAACACCAGGAGCCCGAGTGAGGTGTCCAGGCTCCCACAGTGCTAAGGGATTCTAATTCAGGGAGCCCACCTGCTCATCTGTTCTCCTAGTGCAGTGGACAGAGAGGGGGGAGAAATGGCTGGACTTGGCTAGTAAAAGAAGCTACGAGGGGATTTCATAAAGTTTATGAACAGTGGGGACAAAATATTTTTGGTAAAAAATGTAAATCATGCATAGTTTTCTGCACAATATGCATTTTCCGTGGCTGTTTTGAAGATCCTTCATCTACCCAGCCACGTTGAGGACAGTTTAAAAGACCAGTGTTTCCTTAGGCGTGCTCTTCCCAACACTAGGCCAATGAGATACACCAGGAAGACAGAATTCCCAAGTCAAATTAACATTGGTAACACCACACACCAAACCTTTCCCTTTCCTGGGAAGTTATGATGCACACCAACTTCAGAAATACCTGAGAAGCTGAATAAAAAGAAAGTAACATTTTTGTTTAACTCAGTGCTTTTCAAACTTCATTAATCATGGAAGCATTTTCTTTCCTACTACCTATGGCAATAAGAAACCACATACTGAAAAATAGCTCGGGAGATTGGTAGAGCCATCACCAGATGAATGATGCAGTGGTGAAAACTGGAAAATAAGCCTCAATATATTCAAGGGCTGAAGGAGGCACAGAGAGGCTAGGAGCTCTAGTGTCCTGGGGAAACTCAATCTTCTTTTAGCCTCTCAGCCCAAAGAAAAGGCCCTACTGGGCTGTCCGTCCACATTTGAGACCCCACCTCACCCCACCTCTACTGTAACGGGGGTCTTCATAGATCACACTACCTGCTGCATACAAATCTTATTCCCTGCTGGCTGCTGGCATGGTTCTGTCATAATGACTGTCTAGCTGCCAGAGCACCATGAACAAGGGAACATTTATGAAATACACGTCATGTACCAGGCACTCTATCCAACTCTTCACATTCACATTCATTATATCATTGTATTTGTCTAACAAGTAGGTCATATGGTTACCCTACCTTGCAGATCAGAAAATTGAGGCTTAGGTGAAAGAACTCATTTGAAGTCAAGGCTGGTGGGAGACAGAACCATGAGACTCAATGAAAGATCAGTATGACCCCAACTCTGTTATCATAACCATCATTCAGGGCAGAGTAGAATCTACAAGTCATTGCCTGAATGAGTAGATGAGTGAAGAAGCACAGGTTTTTGGCAACCTAAGACCAATTTTCTGTGTATTTCCATTAAAAATTAAAGTCAGCAAGTATCCCTCCAAATGAAACCTCAGTCAATGAAAGTATAAGGTGAATCTTCCCACCGCAGCTCTGAGTTCCATGATGTGCAGGAAGAGCATTGAAATGTTTCACCAGCTGCAGAAGTTCCTCTAAGCAAAGAGCTGTTTTTCATCTGCTCTTGAATATTGGGTCGAAGGCTTCCCCATAGCCCCTGATATTAAGGGAGCCACAACTAAGCAATGGTGTGTTGACTGGGTAAACATCATATTTCCTTTTTATCACCTTTTCCCCCAAGTAGTACTGTATTGAGTTACAGTCTTATTCATTGCTTCTTCCACAGGAAGATGCTTTGAAAAATCAGGCCTTTGTAGTAATATTGACAACAAAAGCAGGTGTTGTCACCTCCCATTAGCATTAATTTAATCTATGATTCACTCTGTGGTGGGCCTTCCCAGACAAATAGGGAGTAGCAGAAATAAACACGATTGCAGACAATGTAGTGAGACAACCTTTTTGGGAATATGAAATGTAAGCTGTCTAAACATTTGCTTTCCTTTTATCAGTAATGAAAAGTTCCTAATTTGCTTTATATTGGAAAGACCAGTGTAGGAGTATAGTTAATTGGTCTTGAAAGACAATTAATATCTGTCAGGAACACATACAAAACACACAGGATTTGCAAACAGTCAGTCCCTTTGCCCCCTTTTTCTCTGTTATTCTGTTTACTGTGCCCAGTTAATGTGCTCTTTTGCCATAATAATCTCCAGCTAAATGGTAATTGCTCTATTGACGGCATTCCTGTACATTTTTGACAGATCATTATTCATACTTAACCACTTGACCTGGAATAAATGTTAAAGCAATTACCACTGAGAGCTTTTCTATGAGAAAATTGAGGCAAAGTTTAGAGATAATCAAAATGCAAAGCTGATCATGATAGCAATTGGAAAAATGGCAAATCCTATTAAACAGATTTTTATTAGCCAAGTTGATGCCAGTAGATATTATCTGGTAATTTAGTCTTATTAAAAAGAAAATAAAGCAGCTAATTGTTTACTATTCTGGAACTTATTCCAGCTTGCAATTTGCAACTGAAATTAGGCTTTATGTGGCTCATCTATTTTGTCACATTGAAATATGAAATCGTTTGGTACAAAGCACATCTGCTTGGTGCCTCTTACATTACTAGAAAAATCCCCCTTTCAATATGTTTTGTACCTGTTGAGGCATTATGAATGGATTAATTTATAGCAACCCGTATAAAAGCTAATATTCACTATATTTTTATCATGTCAAATACCTTAAAAGTCTGTATTGCTAAGGATTAAATTTTATCCCTGCTTTTCTTAGTTTATATTCAAACACTGACACAAATGATTTCTGTTTCCATTAAGTCAGAAGGCAACAAGCTTTTGAAAGCACAAAAGTATGCTTCAGTCATGAGAAATAAGAAAACATCTCACAATTTGAACCTCCCACTTAGAGGTTACAATAGAAGCGAAGATAAATACTTTTTAAAATTTGGAAGCAAAATGCTAAATCAATAATATAATGTCGAAAATATTTAATGACCTAAAAATTGATTTTACTCTCTATGAGCACCATTTCTTCCTTAATCTTACTTTGCACTCTGTCTGCACATCTTTGCGAACTACTTAGGATGCGCTAAAATAAAATCCACAACTTGCCTTTCTTATTTCATTATAAGTGGCTTATTTCATTATTTAGTAGCTACTAGAAACACAAGATTTCAGGGTAACAATATTTGGAAATTTGTCTTTTCATATAAGGTTTCCATTCTAAGTTGAGAAATTACCTGTAATAATAAAACTTGACAGAAATCCCATTTTAATTTCTGCAAAAAAAAAAAAAAAAAAACAAAAAAAAAACCTGCTTTTCCTCCAGTTCTCAAAGGTGGTTTAGCTGAAAGTTTTGTGTGATTCGAATCTTTGGGCTAATATCTAGAGCAAAGCTGTAATCAAAAATGTGTACCAAAAGAGACAGAAAGTCTTAAACAGATAGTGTAAAGTTTTACTGGCCCCTTCTGAATCATGAGCCCTGTTTGAAAACTATCATTAAAATTCAGAAAACCGATTACTGATATGCTGATATTGTTGTCTTGGGAAGAGCAGTTATCGGGGTCTGCTCCAGTTGGTTGCTGTAGTTCCTATATTAATAGAGATTTTTTTCAGTTAATGAAAGGAGAGACTTTCTTTTAATAAGTCCATAAAACATTAAGTAGATTTTTCCCTCTTTCTTGTGCCATTTTCTTCTCCCAAAAGAGTCCTTTTGAAAGTCCAAAAGGTACACATTTGGCAGTCAGATAAGGACTGGCAGTTTGTAAAAAACTCATTTTGCTTCTCTGTTCTTGGACTTGGCCTTATCACACTGATAGTGTTCGAGATAACAGACTGTAATTGTTTCAAAGTTTTTCCTGCAGTCACATCCCTTCCTTGGAAAGGGACGTTCCCCACAAGCTTCCCAGGCATTGTGTAAGTCAAAGAGCCAGAGAAGCCAAAAATGGCACCTCAGAGTGAAACACTTTGCTGTCTGTTTTTGGCTTAAATTTATTCTTGATGGAGTGTATTTATTTGAAAATTTAAATAGAGTTTTTAACCCACTCTGGCTTATGGTGTGAATTATTTTACCTTAGATCTACATCCAAAGCTAAAGTCAAAGCTTTTTCCCACTATGTTTATTGACTTCTAAGTTTGCATGAGACGTGACACAAAGTGGGCCAGAACGACTGAGTTATTTTCATTTGGTTGTAATAATCCTTAACAGTCCATGGGTCTTTGTACTTTAATGAGTGTTGATTATTGCTGTTGGCTGTGTATTGCCTTAATAGAATATACATTCTGCAACCCCTGCATTATTCCATACGTACAGCTTTTGAGCCAATGTCTCTTGTCCCTTTCTCTTAGATTGGCATCCCAGGAATCTGAGTGTGGGACTTTCTTCCTGACCTTGGCCTGGGAATAGACCCAACCCTCTATCCTCCGATTGGGGCATCATGTCACAATTTTAATGTATGCTTTCTACTGAATAATCTGGGTATTATGAAGACAGAAGGCAGTTGAACCATATGAGTCTCATGTCAGCCACATATGAAAGGACTGAGGTTAAGTCCTAGAACAATAAACAACTGAGTGCTTTATGTTCTTCTCCTTGAAGGGTTTTTATACATCCATTCTGCCGAATTTATCCTGAGTCCTTTTTACCCCTTTAAGATTACTCTTTCACCCTCTTTTATTTTTCATGAGCACAGATAGGGCGGAAGTTCCCAGATCCTAGCTTAGGTACTGGCTGTGGGGCTGTTTAGAGAATCTGGGGAGTAAATCAGGAGATGGGAGTGTGCTCCCTCTCTCCTATTCTGTGCGCCTCTCCTGCACTTAGCTCTCACGTTCTGCTGGAGAAACAGGAAGAATCCTGGCGGTGATTAACAATATGCTAGCTCAGCAACTATCGTCAGCTCCTGGAAGTCTTACGTTCTCCAAGGAATTGCTATTTCTTTTTTCTTTTTCTCTTTCTTCTTTTGTTTTAATTTGTTTTTACTGTCTATGTATTTGAAAGTCAGAATCACAGGGAAAGGGAGAGACAGAGAGAAAGAGAGAGAGAGAGATTCCATCTGTTGGTTCTCTCCCTTAGGTCAGGGCTGGACCAGGTCAAAGCCAGAGGCCAGGAGCTTCTTTCACATCTCTCACCTGGATGACAGGGGCCCAAATACATGGGCAATCTTCTGCCACTTTTCCCAAGCCATTAGCAGGGAGCTGGACCGGAAGTGGTGCAGCTGGGACATGAATTGGCAGCCATATGGAATGCCAGTGTTGCAGCCAGATTTACTTGCTATGTCGCAATACCAGCCCCTACCTACTGTTTCTTTTTTAAAAATGAGATGATGATCTGACTGGTAGGTAACAGATGATAATCTGACTGGTAGATAACATTAACAGTGCTAAGCATTTGATGGGGATTAACTCAGTTCACATTCAAATCAACTGTTGGGCAGATGCTACTCTTAGTCCCATGTCACTGAAGGAGAAACCGAGGCTCAGGCAGATGAAGCTGTCTTTAAATGTTGCCAGCTTCACTGTCTAGTACGTGGTAGAGTCTGCTGCCCAGACTCAGATACAAAGATCCATAAACGGGACACTAAATCACCACAGTATCACCTCTTTTGTAAACTGAACAGATAGCTGGAAAGTTGTATGTGCAAATGTTAGATGATTTTCTATTAACAAAGTAGTTTTTAAAATATTACTAAGGGGTCGGCACCGCAGCTCACTAGGCTAATCCTCCACCTAGCAGCGCCGGCACACCAGATTCTAGTCGCGGTCGGGGCGCCAGATTCTGTCCCGGTTGCCCCTCTTCCAGGCCAGCTCTCTGCTGTGGCCAGGGAGTGCAGTGGAGGATGGCCCAAGTGCTTGGGCCCTGCACCCCATGGGAGACCAGGAGAAGTACCTGGCTCCTGCCATCGGATCAGCGCGGTGCGCTGGCCGCAGTGCACCGGCCGCGGCAGCCATTGGAGGGTGAACCAACGGCAAAGGAAGACCTTTCTCTCTGTCTCTCTCTCTCACTGTCCACTCTGCCTGTCAAAAAATAAATAAAAAAAAATATTACTAAGGTAAGAGACAGACTTCTTAAAATGCAAAGAAAGCAGAAGACATAAAAGGACAGTTAAAATCTTTTCCCAAAGTCCAGTTCCCTAAGAGAACATTTTAGTGCATCCTCCCAAAATGCTCTAAGCATTTGCATCAAAACAATTTTCCTGTGTGTGTATGTGTGTATACATATATACTTATCTGTCAATCAATAGAGCCAAGGTGAATGTTCATCCATACACATACCCACTTTGTTATACACACATACATACAAATACACACACACACACACACTATTCTGCAAAGAGACACGGAGACCGAGCCCATGGGATAATCTGGAGACAATTTTTTAACCTACTGTCCTTATTTTTGTGGGCATAATCATAATAATACATATATGTAAAAATCTAAAACTAAGTAAAATAAATAGTGAATAAAGGAAAACTAATAATTAATTGATTTTTCTTTTAAGTGTGACTTATACCTAGAAATAGGTCTGCCTGGAAAAGCAGTGAATATTTCCATTTTCAAGTACTAACTTCTGAAGCCTTATCAATGATTTTGCTTTGTTGTGCCTGACAGAAAGTATAGCCAGCTTTGTCAATGAATCTTTGCTCATTGCCAACTAAAGCACACTTTTAATTTTACTTCTGAAGCTTCCTTCACCTACGACAATACATGTACAGAAATTATAGAAAACTTTAAACATAAAGGAAGATCTGGATAAGATTCATAAAATCCCACTTAACAAAAAAAAATCCAGAAATTGAAATACCATCCATGTCTTTGTTTATTTAAGTTTTAGCAGTATTCAATTATATGCACAGTTTTAAAAATCCCACTAAAATATTTTCACCAGAAAATTTAATATAAATTTGTATCACATTTTGTTAAAACTTGCAAAATTCTCAATGTTAAACTCTCTTTGAAGCTTGTGCCCCCATCCCTACATTAAAACATAGTGGCTGAAAAGATAAAAAAGTGGAAATGGAGTTCTTGACTCCCAAGGTAAAATGTGTTGCTAAGTCAGAGGCCAACTCTGTAACTCGAAGTTCTCTGAGTTGATGTCTATATCAATACAAAGCTTATTAAAAAGTAGTAAAAATGTACTGACGAAACGCTCGTCTGAAGATCTTCAAAAAGTTTGTGGAAAATGCTCATCATCTTTTATTTCATTTTTACATAAACTTTTCAAAATATCCTCATCTAGTATTAAAACCCAACAGCCACTGCAACAATTAGTTCTCTAATTTGTATTTACTTATTTAATTGAATTTAAAGGCACAGAGACACACAGAGAATCTCCTCTCTTCTGGTTTTCTACCCAAATGCCCACAACAACGTGTGCTGGACCAGATAAAAGCCAGTTGTCTGAAACTCAGATCTCAGTCTCCCGTGTGGGTAGTAGGGACCTAGGTAGCTGAGCGATCACCTGCTAGTTCCCAGAGTATGCAGTAGCAGGTAGCTGGAATCAGAAGCAGAGCCAGAATTTGAACCCAGCTGCTGTGTTACGGGATGATGCCATCCCAGGTGGCACCTTAACCTTTGCACCAATTGCCCACTCATCATTAATTGTTGCAAACTTGAACCAGCAATTTTTTTTTTCAGTGAGAGCTGTTTGAACACTGACATTGTTTGGATTTGTCAATACCTGATAATCAAAAACACAGGGCAGATTTATTCAAGTTCCTTATCATTGTTAAATACCTTACAGACAGCAAGAACATCCCTTATGCCTGGGTCTGAGGCGGGCACTCCCAGTGCTCTGACCGTAACACATCTACTGCTTCCACACCACCGCCATTTCATAAAACAACACAGAGACCCCTTTCATACCAGCACATGTAAGTGCACTTTATTCTTTTTCATGACTGTAGGCCTCACTGTGTAGATAGAGACATCCTGTCACTGTTTAATAAATGCCAAAGTTTGAATGAGCACAGGATGTGCTGTAACATTCGTTCTTACACCTGCGGCTTGGGCAGGATTCCCTCTGCAGGCTCTGTTTGTGGATGTTCGCCTCTTCTTGAATCCCATGTTCTTCTCCATCAGTGCCCCACCCGAGAGCCCTTCCTTGTCGACACCTGGGCCCTCCTCCCTGTTGCTCTATGCATCCATCAGATTACTCCCAGCCTCTTAAATTTTGTCCTTCCCTTCATACCTTCTCATTCTATCCCATCCTGCTTGTTACAGTGAGACAGGTCTTCTGAAATAACCTTTTCGTCTCTTGACTTCCCCTATTCAAGGATCTTCCAGCCTTCCGTCATTGCCATTTGTGGGTAACAGTGGCTTTCAAAGTGTTTGCTGTGGTTCCGATGTGTCCTCCCAAAAACATATGTTGGAAATGTAATCTCCATTCAGAGGAGTGACCTTTAAGGGGTGATCAGACCGTTACAGCTCTGCCTTCATGATGGAATTAATGATGTTATCATGGGGGTGGCATTGTTTCTCAGATGTGGATTCCTTACAAAAGGACCAATTTGTGGAACTCCCCTCCCCCCAACACACACACACACACACACACACACGCACACACACCTCTTGCCCTTGAATAAGGGCCTCACCAGATTTCTGCCCCTTGGTCTTGGATTTCCAAGCCTCCGGGGCTATGGGCCAATATGTTTCTGTTCATTACACATCACCAAGTCTCAGATATTCTGTTTTAGCTGCATTAAGTGGATGAAGATTTTGTTCCTTACAGAGAGAGCTCTAGAACTTCTAAAGGCAGCAAGGCATCTCTCACTCAGGCAGTAAGGTGTGAGACAGGCAGGTCAAATAACAACCATGTCCTCTGTCCACACAGATAGCAGTAAGACAGGAATTTAATGTACTGATTTCAGAGATTTATTTATATATTTGAAAAGCAGAGTGACAGAAGAGAACACACACACACAGAGAGAGAGAGAGAGAGAGAGAGAGAGAGAGAGAATCTCCCATCTAGTAGTTCATTTCTCAAATGGCTGCAACCACCATGTCTGGGCCAGGCTGATGCCAGGAACCCTGCATCCATCCTGCTCACTCACACAGGTGCCAGGAATCAAAGTACTTGTGTCATTGTCCATTGCCTTGCCAGATACATTAGCAGGGAGCTGGATCAACAGTGGAGTAGCAGGGACTTGAACCAACACTCCCATATGAGATGTCAGAGTTGCAAGCAAAAACTTAACCAGTTGTGCCCCCGTGCCAGCCCCAAGGCAGGAGTTTTTATTTATTTATTTATTTTGACAGAGTGGAAAGTGAGAGACAGACAGAAAGAAAGGTCTTCCTTTTCCGTTGGTTCATACCCCAGTGGCCGCTGCAGCCGGCGCACCACGCTGATCGGAAGCCAGGAGCCAGGTGCTTCTCCTGGTCTCCCATGGGGTGCAGGGCCCAAGCACTTAGGCCATCCTTCACTGCACTCCTGGGCCGTAGAAGAGAGCTGGACAGGAAGAGGAGCCACCAGGACAGAATCCAGTGCCCCTACCGGGACTAGAACCCGGTGTGCCGGCGCCGCAGGCAGAGGATTAGCATATTGAGCCGCGGCGCGGGCCAGGAATTTTTATTCTTTATGGTAATCTTGTTTTGGTCCCAGTGCTTCTGGGGTCCCTACAACAGTACCTGACATATACTAGATGCTATATTTTGACTGGATTATTGCATGAATATAAATGTGTGTACCTAAATGCAGACATACATACACACAACATGTTATCATAGAAAGTTGGCACGTCTCTGTGTGGCATTCATATTCCTCCATGTTGTTTCCACCTGAGTTTAGCTTACTGGGCTGTCTTTACACTAATTCTAATCTACATCACATCAGTCCCCTGCATCTTTGTCTTAAAGCCTGTATCCTCACTAGGGATGCCATAGGAAAACATCACAAAATGGATGGTGTAAATGTCAGAAATGTCAGTTCCGGAGGCCGGAGGTGTGAAGTCAGGGTGGGTGTCGGGGGTGGGGAGCACGCTTCTTCAGTCGGTGCTGGGGAAGGATCTGCTCCAGCTCTCTCCCCGGATTCTGGCAGTTCTTTGCTTTGTGGCAGCACAGCTCCTGTCATCCCGTGGTATCCTCGTGGTGGGTATATCTGTGTCCAAACGTCCCCCTTTTCTAAGGACACAGGCATAATGTCCTCGAGACCCACTCAACTCCAACACGACCTCATCGTATCTGCATTTATCCTATTTGGAAATAAACTCTCATTCTTAAGGTCCTGGGGGTTAAAGCTCTAACAAAAATGTTTTGGAGGAACACCATCCAACCTATATAAATCCTGTTCTCTGCCTTTGCTCTTGCTGTTTCATTTCCCCGGAATACTCTGTTCTGCCTTCTGCCTATCTGACTCTTACTCAAGGACTTCAACTCTCATAATACCAGAAAGTTAAACTTAACTTATACTTTAATAGCTTGATCTCTTTTCATTTTATCCCTTCTCCTTGATGGCAAGGTCCTTGAAAATAGAATCATAGATAGATAGATAATATTCCCTATTGCCTAGTGGAGTGCTCAACTCAAAATAACTGCCAATAATAGATAAGTTATGAGTAATTGAGACTTCCTCACAATCCACAGCATTTTCAGAAACAGAAAGGAAACCTGAGCACAATTTTGCCAGCAGTGATCTGGCCCTGTTTAAATAGCAAGGGCTTGCATTCCTCACCTTGCCAAGAAGAGCTGATGATAATACCAACCAAGGTTTGTTGAAGACCTACTGTGCTGGGCATCAGTCTGGATTCTTTATACCCTAAAACACTTAAAATTTCCCCACAACCCTGGGAGACAGTACAATTATTATCTGCCTTCATTTGACAAAGATCCTATGCTGCTGAGTGATTTATTGGGAGTTGTACCAAGGCTAATTCACTCGAGAGACTATGGACTCATAATCACCGCCACAAATTTTGTGTCTTTTGAGGAGATACACAATAGGTCGTTAAGTCATGCAGTTTATAAGGGGCATTTTTAAAATAGAGTCATGGGGCCAGCACCACGGCTCACTAGGCTAATCTTCCGCCTGCGGCGCCGGCACACTGTGTTCTAGTCCTGGTCAGGGTGCCAGATTCTGTCCCAGTTGCCCCTCTTCCAGTCCAGCTCTCTGCTGTGGCCAGGGAGTGCAGTGGAGGATGGCCCAAGTGCTTGGGCCCTGTACCCACATGGGAGACCAGGAGAAGCACCTGGCTCCTGGCTTCCGATCAGCGCAATGCGCTGGCCTGGCCGTAGTGCACTGGCCACGGCGGCCATTGGAGAGTGAACCAACGGCAAAAAGGAAGACCTTTCTCTCTCTCTCTCTCTCTCTCTCTCTCTCTCTCACTGTCCACTCTGCCTGTCAAAAAAAAAAAAAAATAGAGTCATGGCAATTGGGGTTGGGGCTTCCTCTTCTTCTCTGCATTCGTGCTTTCCCAGTGTTGCCGCATTCAGACTTGAGAATCACATAAGCTGGGCCGCATTCAGAGCACACAAGCAAGGACAATGGGGGACCGACTGCTTCTCTCCCTTTCTGACCTGCAGACCTGGAGACATGTCTGCCTAGTACCTCGCACACCTGCCCGTCTGGTTGGTGGATTAGTCCAACCTTGACTTTGGAGTCCATAGATAAAGCCCACTCTGTTTGAGGATGTTATGACTGTGTTGAAATGCTTGTTTGATAGCACCTCTGGGGAGAACTCGGGTCTGCATCTGCTTGCTGAAATAAATATTTCAGCAAAGCGGCAACAAGTCAAAACCTTTCAAAACCTTTCAAAGAAAGAATGTAAAGGCCAGCTTTATTAGAAAGCTATTAGTAAGAACCATTTTATGATTATTGCATTAAAAAGCAGTTTACAATCTCTAATTTTGGATATGAAATTTGCTTTTCATAGAGTATCTCAAACTATGCGTTAGCCAAGAAAAATGCAAAAGATAAACAGCTTATAATACTACTTTTAGAAACTGATCTCTACACTCAAGGTAAATGGATTGCGAGTATTGATTAATACTTTGGAATGAGTATCATTTCATAATTTTTAATTAACCACTACGTAATATTTAATGGAAACTACATAATGTAATATATATGAATTTGAAAAATGGGAAGGTAAAAGTGTTCTGTCCCTTAGTCCCATTGTGGTAAAAAGTAATTGCCAAGAGTGATCAGTTTGTTATCATGTTTTCTTCTCTGGTCATTCTGGATTATTAATGTCCCATAGCACAAAGTGATGCTGCTGAATTAATTCTCTTGGCCTTGAAATGATCTATAAAACAACAATGCATTTTGTCCCCATTTACAATTGATTGCTTTTAACCCAGTGAAAGAAAGAAAGAAAAAAGACTAGGAAAAGAAGAAATTCACCCAGATGGATGGTCTTTTGAAAACATTAGCAATACTAAATAGCATTGGTTTTGCTGTAGCTCCATTGCCCTGAAGTAAGAGGGAAAAGAGTCACACTTGGTTGTAGAGCATTAAATACTGTAGGTACCATAGCAGCATGAAGCCTACAAGTAGAAATGGAAACAAAAAAGGTACAGTCTCCACATGGAGAACTATCAGAAGTACTGTGATCGTTGCAGGAAGAGCCCAGAATTTAAATGAACCATTTATGCTTCAGCTGCCCTGGGGCAAGTGCAAGGTGCATTAATAATGCAGTGTTTATTTGAAATATTTTATTATAACACACATTTATTACTAAAAAATCTAAACAGCAGAAAAAAGCCAGTCTTGCACAGGTTCAGCATTCTGGACAAGTTATTTTCAAAATGGGATTCTTGGCAAATTGTATCATTTCTTTCAATAGTTCACCTGTGACACTATAAATAATACATATTTATTTAAGGAGTGGTATTATACACTGCTACTTGTGTTGTACATAATTTATAGAAAATGATCTACCAACATGGGTAGGTAATGTTCTCTATGAAAGTAAATAGTTAGAAGGTGTTGAAGAACTCCAAGTGTTACCGAATAGTGGGTGGAATAATTTGGACTCCTTAACAAGTGACTTTAAGTTTTCCAACAGTTATAGATAAGATGTCTCCTATTAGAAATATGAAGTGATTATTATGATTGTTGTGAATAAGTTGATTCATGAATTATGTGCACATAAAGGGCTAGGGGAATGTTATTCTATTGACACCTTTGAGGGTTGCCGTCCCTGAGCCATAGTGACTGGCACAGAGGCCCAAGGTCATCTACTGTCATCTGGTGCAGTGGGCAGGAACTGAGCTGAGGGTGATCTGGGTCCCAAACAGACCTAAGGAGCTCCTGGCTTAACTGCTTAACTCAAGTGTGATGGAGCAAGGTTTTCACCTCTCTGCTCCTGTTTCTGCATCGGAACAGTAACACCTGTCTCACACAGCCAGTGGAGGAGAGAAACAGGGACACTGTGCAAACAGCCTTCGCGCTGGGTACTCCACAAGCACCACCTGATTTCCAACAATGGCCCTTTTTGTTCCAGCAGAGCCCAGCAACTATTGAAGAGCAATGTAGCCCCTGATAACCTGATAATTCGTCTGTATTCCCCAGTAGGTTGGTTATTCCCAGGACTCTAACTTTATCTTTTTCATCTTTGCATTTCCCGTTACGAGCAAAGGGCCCAGCACTGGTCCATACATTAACAGGATTCTCTCTGGTGTGCTTTGGTGTCTCAGACAGGAACAGGAAGTGGCCTGACCCCAGGAAAGATTTCTTACACATCTACACACATGCAATAGATCCAACCCCAAGACAGAATAGGAATGTGTTTTTTGCATTTTGTTTTTCTAAATAAAAACGTAACACCCCTTGAGATTTCTTTAAACTTAATTGCAGAATTCCGAAATGTATTTCTTTGACAGTACCTTGGAATATTTGGGCCTGTCAGGACGTCAATAACCACATTTGCATGTGTGGAATGTACAGATGGTGTTATGTGTGTACTCCTACTATGATAAGAATGCTCTGATAGTCTGTGCAGAGTATGCTGCACTGTGATTAAACCAACACGCAGGACTCTGCTCTGGTCCCTTCTCTCAAGCAGAACTTTCAACCTCTGTGAGCCCTGCTCCGCTTTCCTGTGAAGTAAGGAATAATAATCCCAAATGCACCCTGGCTTTTCAGTGAGATTGAGTATGCATTAGGCTCTCTATAAATGCAAGGTTTCTTTTATTATTTCCATGTTTGGTACTGATATTAGTTTTAGGAGAAAAACAAAAAATTAACTTCCATTGAATAGCTTCTAACTGTACCAGTCAGGCACAGGGCTGAGGGGTTGTTCCATGCTGTTTCACTTAAGCCAACATAGCTCTTCTGTCTGCGAAGGGGTATTAATTTCCTTTGGACTCCAAAGAAGGGCAGATATAAGGCACAGCAGTTAAGACCCCATTTGGGATGTCCACATTCCATACTGCAGTGCCTGGATTGGAGGGTCAACCTTGCTCCATTTATGCAGACCCTAGGAGGGAGCAGGTGATGGCTCAACTAGTTGGGTCCGTGCCACTCATGTCCTGGGCTCCTGGCTTTGATATGGCCCAGCCCAAACTATTGCAGGCATTTGGAGACAGACCAGTAGATGGGAGATAGCTTGCTCTTTCTCTCTCATGTGCTCGCTCTCGCTCTCTCTCTTTCTCTCTCTTTGCTTTTCAAAAAGGATACAAATTTTAAAATGGCAATAAAATCCAAGGAAACTGGGTTTAGTGAAATTTACCAAGATCACATAACCAAGAAATAACTCAGCCCAACTTTCTTCCCGCTTGTCACACTGTATAAAGGCTACTCAAATTACAGGAGAGAATATTCTAGCTGTTGTCATGAAGTAATTCAGAAATGATTATTGCTAATTATGTGTTCCTCTGTAACAGATTACAAAAGAACCTTCACACCCATGATATATCCCAGCAAAAACAGCCTCTGTTATTGTGTGTCAGGAACTGTGCTGGTTCTTTGCGTATAAAATGTAGTCAGTCTTCAAATAAACCTCATGGCAGGTATGATTCTCATTCTATCAAAGTCGAAAGAGGATCGAGGGTTCAGCACTTTGCTCTTGCATGTGCGGGAGAGGAAGGGGCTGGCACCACAGGCTGGACTGCCGCTCCCTGTGCCTGGAGCCGCCTCTGTTTTCGTTAGTGATGCCAATGTACTGTGACCAACACTGCAAAGCCAAGAGGCAGATCGTACAGTCTCCCTATTGAAGATGAGGACATCCGAACCCCCTGAAAGGAAAGGAGTTAGAACTAGACCTCAGGGAATAGGTCCCCACTGGCACATACTGGGCTACAAAATAGACTGTACAGAAACTTGGGTATACTACAGACTCATGAAACTTGCTGTTTTTTGCTATATTCCTGTTAGCATATTGTAAAAAACCAAATCTGTTGTCAGTAGAGCCACAGCATGTTTCCACTGGGAAAGAGATGTTTTCCCATGCTCCACAAACATACATCCTGTAGTTTCTAGAGTTTCTCAGTCCACTGACTTTTTTCTGTTTAGCTATGTCTAAATAAAATTTGCTTTCTCAGAATATATGTTTAATAAAGCCTGTTTTGATTTAAAATCCACATGTCTAAGAGTGGAGTAAAATGTCATGTTAAAACAGTTCAATAAGTATTAGTGGTTGGTGAGAAGAATTATGATGGAAATTTCATAGAATTTCTTCATTTTAGTAATTATGTATGGAATATCTACCTCAATATACATAACATGACATCAGAGCTCAGGAAATAGAACAATTACAAGAAGTCAGTTTCTGTAAAGAGTTAGCAATTGATGTCACTTTTTAAAAAGGAACTTCTAGAACATACTGTCTCAAAGAAGTAGTTTAGTATTAACAGTTCCTACTAAGTAGATGAATTACAAATAATAACAATAAGCATTCATATATCGTTCTCTCGTACTATTGTTTCTTACATGTGTACCTCTTGTAATTTCATTCTTAATTCAAAATCCCTTGGATTACACCACATTCCATAGAGAAATTTTGACTGTAAGAGTGGCTACCTTGGAAAACAGAGAGGTGTGTGTGTGTGTGTGTGTGTGTGTGAGAAAAAGAGAGAGAGAGAAAGAGAGAGAGAATTGCAGCAAAGAGACCACTACATTATACTTTGTTATAGTAGTCTTGAAAACCAATCACAGCTCGGGAGTAGGGGATTTCTACCCAGCACAAAATAGAAACTTTACAAGTATCACAAAAATATTAATGTATCTAGCTCAGGTATTCAAAACTGAGTTGATTGGAATATCAGTTGATGGTCTAAGAAAAAACCACAAATATATGGTTAATTACATTTTGGAAAACCATGTTAGATAAAGTCCAACAGGTTCCTTTTATTCAGGACTTCTCATAAGCCTTAATAAACCACTATGTAATATAAAATTCCAAGAAGGGAGCTCAGCAGGCAGCATTTCATAAAATTACTTGAATATGTAACTGTGTCCACAGACCTTCTGTAAGTGTTCCGCAGAACAGAATCTTGGAAATGCTGCTTTGGAAGAATAGACAGTTGAGGCCACTGATGAATTTCTTGGCCGAGAGTTATTCCAAGTAGACAGTACTCTCTTCAGCAGGTCAATATGCATACTCTATTAGTGCTTTGGACCACATTTAGAATAGCACTGTATTTCCAAAATGTCTTGCTCTTGGTAAAGTACACTTTATCAGAAATTAGATAGAAACTTACAATAGGGACCATGTATTGCATAGTCATCAAGTTTTCTCAAACTGCTATTACCTCATTTTGCACTCAAAAGTAGAATTAAAAACAGATTATGTATCTTTAACGCTATCCCATAAATCTCTGCAACACCTAGTTCAGTGTTGTAGACACAGAAGGTCCACTAATGAAATCTCTTTGATGATAAAGACTTACAGTCCTGAAACACTTCACATGTGGACCACCAGCTACACTGCTGCTGGGAGTCTGCTTGGCCTGATAGACTTGCCTGAATCCAGGTTTATTGGCATCAAAGTTATTTCCCAGAAATATTATCAAATCAAAGAGTACATAGAGATCATAAGATATAAGACTAATGCTTTATGTGGAAGACAGAGCTTTTTTTTAATATCATTCATATTTTATAACATGAAACATTTCCCCAAATTTTGGAAAATAAGCTACATTGGCTTCTAGGTAGCAATGAATATGAATGTCTTATGTGACCTTTTCTATTGTTTCAGGACTCAGCAATATACTTGAAGTTTTTTTTTTTCACTTATGTCATTTGCAAGCTTTTATTATGATTATCACTATCCTCCACAATTTGTGAAAAAGTAATTAGATATAAAGCAAGATAAAATAATATGTTCAGAAATTTAAATGTGGCAATATATTTAATTATCTTTTCAATGTAGGTACATCGAGCGGTTACTATTCCAGACACTGTGACTGACATCGCAAAAATAGTTATGGTGGAGACAGTCTCCATGTCTCCAAAGGCTCCCAGAGTAGTATTTCTCCTATGTGTTGCCCTAGAGTAGCAAGCTGATTTTCATATGGCACGTGAAAATTGTAATCATTGCTTTACAATCACAGCATGAGACATAAACATTTTTCTTAAATTTCTGGCATGCAAAATGAAAATGGAATTGGTGAAGAAATGTAGCTGAACTTTTTCTATTCAATTATTTCAGATCCCATATTAACTGCTCCAGTTTGAGTTGGATTAAATTGGAAGGTTTGATAACTAAAGTCCCTTAGGGAACTATGAAAATGTCTTATGCAGAAAAATATCTTAGAAGAGAGTACATGGACAACAAAACTGTTGCATTGTAAATCGAGTTTCTTCTTCATCCATGATTTTCAACATATTTTCTGATAGAACCATTACTAATAAGCTCCTTTAAAATGTTTTGTGGGGCTTGGGGGCTGTTTCTTTTTTCTACAGTTGAATTGACAACCATCATTTTCCCAGAGTCGTTTTGAGCTTCAAAGTATGATGTTAAATTGGACTTTCAACTCTGAATCAAAGTATATTGCAATGAAATGTATACTGGTATAAATTACAATTGGTACTGGATCTATATAAAGGTTAGTGCAAAAACAATATACAACGTGGAGACAAACAGCGGGCAGGGAAGGTGCATCATGAAGTCAATTGGGAAACCTGAGTGCTCTCCCAGACTCTGTGGATGAAAGCGCTAGGGCTTTGGATTTGAACAGTAAATCTCTTTAGCCACTAAAATTTAATGAATCTCTAAGTATAAGTGAGAAGCTCATCAATGTAAAAGACCATAGATGTGTTAAAATAAAACTTTTTGGATTTATATGTATAAGCTATATAATACGAATCATAAATAATGAGGCCAAAACATTCCTCAATACACTCTATCTTAAGTGTGCCCCCCAAATTCTACCCTAATAGCCCTCCCCAGAGGGGCTGAATGCCTTCCAGACCCTTAAACCTGGGAGGCATGTTTTCACCTGCCTATCTGTGACCAGCCTTGCTGACCACTCCTTTCTGCTTGAAGCCCTGCTTCACCTTGGCTTCAGTGACATGACCTATTCTATCAGTTTTATCTGTTTTTAAAGCCTATTTTGCTCTTCCTTATTAATCTTTTCATAGGCTTATTGATCTGCACTTGGTCCTTAAATATTGGGTGTACTTCGCATCTTGGTATTAATACATTTTCTCTTCTTACCCAGTATTATCTCTCAAAGTGAACACAAGTATGTCCATGGTTTACCACTTGATGTCCATGACTCACAAATTTCATTTCCTGCTCTGATGCCTGACTTGTTAACTCATGTATCCAAATGCTTGCATATCATTTCTCTTGAACAGCCTTTGTCATGGCTGTCGAGGAACAGGTTTTTTTTTTCTTATTAGAGAATGGCACTGGGAATGGGAGAGGGAGGAAGAGGTGGGGTGGGAGTAGGGGTGGGAGGGTGGGTATGATGGGAAGAATCACTATATTCCTATAGTTATACTTATGAAATTTGTACTCATTAAATAAATGGTTCCTTTGGGGATTAAAAAAAACAACATATTTTATTTGTTTGTTTTTTGGCAGGCAGAGTGGATAGTGAGAGAGAGAGACAGAGAGAAAGGTCCTCCTTTGCCGTTGGTTCACCCTCCAATGGCCGCCATGGCTGGCGCGCCACGGCCGGCGCACCGCGCTGATCCTATGGCAGGAGCCAGGTGCTTCTCCTGGTCTCCCATGGGGT
This sequence comes from Oryctolagus cuniculus, assembly GCF_964237555.1. NCBI lineage: Eukaryota > Metazoa > Chordata > Mammalia > Lagomorpha > Leporidae > Oryctolagus > Oryctolagus cuniculus. The sequence continues at coordinate 63,541,485 of NC_091433.1, forward strand.
GCAGGGCCCAAGCACCTGGGCCATCCTCCACTGCACTCCCTGGCCACAGCAGAGAGCTGGCCTGGAAGAGGGGCAACCGGGACAGAATCCGGCGCCCAGACTGGGACTAGAACCCAGTGTGCAGGCGCTGCATACTCCATACTCAGCTGGAGATCATCTCAGGAAGTGCAAACCTGATTATGCTTCTCCCCTGTTTAAAACCATCAAATGTCTCTTCACTTGGCTTTGTGTAAAGATCCTTGAATGATCATCTAAGTCATCCGAGATGTGGCCCCACCTAACCACCGGCCCTCATCTCACAGCCCTAACTTGACCCACATGCATTAGCTTTATTTTACTTCCTTGAATAACTACTTCTTCCTACTTAGCAATTTTTACATACTGTTTCTTCTGCATTCCTCCCTTCTCCCAAATCCTTTCTCTGAAAAAGCATTCCCTCATCCTGTAGGTCAACTTTCCATTTTATATGACCCAATAGTACCATATTTCCTTGAAAGAACACGTGTCAGTCTGATATAAGATTGTGTCATGAATTCTTTCAATAAATATTTATTGAGCACTTACTTTGTGCTAGACATACTGTAAGTGATAGCAACATCAGTGAACACAGCACAGAAATTCTATTGCCCCTCCCTGCCCCGAGCTTATAATCCAGTAGCAAAAATAGAAAATAAACTTTAAAAAAAATGGTGTTTAGTAAAAGGGAAGGAAAGATTTGTGGAAAATTTTGCTTTAGGAAATCAGGAAAGACCCCTCTATGAAAGGAGTTTTAATGTTGATATCTGAAAATGTGAGGGGCAGGGGGCTTCATAAAGGGGAAAGCATCCCTGGCACAAGTGCTCAGGAGGTCTTAAGGCGGGAAAGCATCTAGGATATGAGGGCACTTTAAACACTTCATGGAACTGGGAAGTTTGGTGCAGCAGTTAAAATGCTGTTTGGGAGGCTTCCACGTCACGGAGAACCTAGGTGCTAGTCGGCTCTGCTTCCACTTTCCACCTCCTGCTAATGTGCACTCTGGGAGACAGCACTGATGTCCCAAATACTTGGCTCACCACCACACATGCGGGAGACCTGGATCACATTCCTGGCATCTGGGTTAGGGCTGGCCCAGCCTAGGTTGTTGTAGGCATTTACCTCTCTCTCTCCCTCTCTCTCTCTTTCTGTCTCTCTGCCTTTAAGATGAAATGCAAAATACATACACTTTAAAACGAAAATGCATATTATAAAAAACTATGCATGGATTTCTAATTTTTTTTTAAGATTTAATTATTTATTTAAAAGTCAGAGTTGCACAGAGAGAGGAGAGGCAGAGAGAGAGAGAGGTCTTCCATCCGCTGGTTCATTCCCCAGATCGCTGCAACAACTGGAGCTGTTCCAATCCGAAGCCAGGAGCCAGGAGCTTCTTCCCGGTCTTCCGCGTGATGCAGGGGCCCAAGGACTTGGGCCATCTTCTACTGCTTTCCCAGGCCATCAGAGAGAGATGTATTAGAAGTGGAGCAGCTGGGTTTTGAACTGATGCCCATATGGATGCGGACGCTTCAGACCAGGGCGTTAACTTACTGCACCACAGCACCGGCCCCAGAATTTCTAATTTTTATACCAAAATTAATTTACCTTTTAATTCCATTTTCTATGACATTTTTGAAGTATTTATAAACAATGACCCCCATGGGGGCCTTTGTAGATCTGCCCTTCCTTGTAGCCTATGAGCTTTGAGAAGGGAGCACATCTGTTTTCCACCTACTACAACTCATTTGCTGTTGTATATCTACTGAAAGAAAATAGACAAGCACAACTCACTTTACAGAAGGAATTCATCCCCAAACAAATGCATAAATAAATTAGCCATTTCATAGTTATCTAATAACTAATTAAGAAAATTACCAAAATCACTGTCAAATTATCACACACATACATTTACTTAAAAAACATATTTGCCTAATGTTCTTTAAAATATCTATTTCTTTATCTACCTATATCATTTATCTTATGTTATTATAATAGAAAACTTTCTAGGAAGATTTTCAATCAAACAAAAAGGCAAAACATAACTTTTGTATTGGCATTATCTACCATTAAAAACTATAAATAACAACAGTTCCATGATAATACAAATAGTATTTTTATTTTATTTTGGTTTGAATTTCTACCAATAGCCTCAGTATAAAATTACAAACCTTCCTATTAACACAGTTTAAAATAAAATTTGTTTATTCTTACTTAAAGATCCTTAAAACAAAAACTTTTCCAAATTAGATGAATATATCTTTATACTCAAAATCTATGTTTTATTGTATTTGAAATACTTCAGTTATTTGATTCACTGTTGTAGGTAGAAATTCAATTAAAGTGATAGTTTTTTAAGCTATTTTTTTTTTTAATCAGAGTTAAATTATTCTGAAAACAACCTACTTCTTGAAGAAACTCATTTAATTTACTTTGGAATTGTATACCTTCATGAAGCATGACAAATTAAAACATTTGATCTAGCATCTTATTGTGACTGAATTATACAAAATAGTGTATATGTAATAGTAATATAAATAATACATAGTACTGAGTCTCTGTGTTGAAAATAAAGTGGGAAGTTGTCTAGATAATTTAAACATTCGCTTCTGCATTATTTATGTAGCTAGTTCAAAGTAGAGTGCAGGCAGGCTAAGTTTTCATACACAAATCATTGTCTGAATCTGCTGCTTGGTTTGACCAAGATGACAGAGTTTAACCTGGCAGATTGCTCATGTATATCATGATCATGTCTAATCAATTTCTTTTCCAAATTCTACATCATTCTTCTAAGTATCTAGATCTATAAAAACTGTCAGGGATTGCTTTCAGCTACACCTACCTACAGCTTGCTGCCACACTATATCATATATTTAAACATTCTATTTTATGTTTGTGAAATTAAACCGATTTTCTCCTTAAACTTCATTCCTGGGTTAATGCCCTCCAGAAAAACATCTGTGCTCTATGATCTGTAAACTAACTGTGTTAACACTCCCTCTCCTTTTGTATGTAGGCTATAAATAATAAATACATTTAATGTAGTAATTCCTAAGGTATTTTGTGTTACATTTTTGTAAAAATTTTCCCAAGGAATATCCAATATTTATTTCATATTTCTTTAAAAATGTCATTTTTAATAATTGTTGATTTTTCAAAAACATTTTTAAAGTGAAATGTAGTGGCCTTATAAATATGCTACAACAAACCAACCAACCTCTGTCAGTAGACAGAGAAAAAGCTTCATTAAGAATGCGATTGACAAAGTGATTTGATAGATCCATGTGATCAGAGCCTTTGGCTGCCACGACATTCATTAATCTTCCCATGACAGTTTTTTCCAAAATAAAATCCTAAGTTTGGTCCAAAGTATCCCATGGCTTATACTGACATTTTGTTTGATAAAAGCATTAAAGATAAATCAGATTGGATATAAATTATTAATAGCTAGAATTTATGCTTGTAGTTTTGAAGATGTCATTCATTGACAACTCATCACAACATTTTGATGGGAATATCTTCTCATAATAAGCAATTACAAACCTTTATAAATGATAATGGCATGTATTTCAAAAGGATAGAACCAAATATTTCTGCCACTGATGACAAATTGTTGAATATTGTCCATTTATTTTGTACTTTTAATTGGCCAGAGTGTTTCTCCACCTGGCCTCTATCTTTGAGATCTTTACTAAGATGTGATTGTAGCTCAAATAAATAGTCAGAAAGTCATTAAATCTCCACATTGCAAAGATATTGCACATTATTCTAGATCTCTCTCCCTCTCTCTCTCTCAGAATTGTTGGGAAGACCCAAAGTGCTCTAACAACCGTGAAATGCCTGGCAGATCTGAGGCGCTGCTATTACTTGAGTCGTTCTATTGTCATGCCTCACAGTTGCATCCTGAATCTCAACAGACTACATTTCTCATGGACAAAAGGTGTTCTTGCCTCAGTTATCCAAATAATGACGTCACTTGGCCATGAAGATAAATAGTGTGTCATAAATAGTACAGAGGGCTTGTGGAAACAGAGCACTTTAAAAGCAAAACTGAACACTAGAAGATAAGCTGCATATTGTCTTTATTTCCTTTTTGTTTTTCATAAGAAGTTGTATACGTGAAAGAATAATAAATGTTATTATGTTTAGAGATTCTTTGACTTAGAAGAACAAGCTAAGGTACGAGAACTGGCTAAGATAAGCATGCTCAAGTTAAGTGGAGATAGTTCACGTGCAAAATATCCAATCCAGATAGAACAGAGAGCAGGAGGGAGAGGGAAGGGCTAGATGCATTTTAAAAACACTTTGCAAGTCAAATCCCATAGTTTTCTAGGTTTCTGAAGTGGCCTAATTAGAAATAAGTGAAGAGATTATTGCATTTCAGTTTTTTTTTTTAAATACCTAATATTTAACTAGACCCTGTTATTTTCTTCTGTTCAAAAGAAACCATTTCAGTGCTTATATGCAGGTGTAAAATACACCAGTCTTTGTTTCCTCTGTTTGGTAGTCATTTCTCACTGAAATTGTTCAACTCTAAAAAGCCTTTGGGTTCCAGTTGGCTGTTATTGTAGGAGTACTATTTTTGCCATCCACAACTAGACAGCATTTTTTCTTTATTGCCCAGATATGATATCCTTTCTGTATAAGTAACTTTACAATAATGTTAGCTTATGCTTACTCTGTCTAGTCCAGCATTTTTCTTCACTCCACAAAAATTATTACTTGAACCTCAAGGAATTACTAACTCATGATTATACATCAAGTAATACTTTCCATTTCAATGAAAAAAATCTACATGCAGAATTTGGATTTAGGTAGACTCAGCTTCTTTTTCCAGTTGAGATTAAAGCAAGTTACTTTTTAAAATATATTTAAGATATTTTAAATAATTCCTTAAAATGTGGCAATATGATGGTGAAACAGTATACCTATGTTTCCAAAATTATCACTGTGTGTGAGATATGACTTGCAGAAATGCTCTAATGCATTGTGTTCTAACCTCATAATTTCATGCCAAATGAAAACTTCATGCCATTTACAATATATAATTCATGAAGAATCAACAATTTCTTTCAACTGAACCTAGGAAAATATATTGTAGTGATATTGCCCAGATCTTGAAAACTAGATGTAAATTGTCACACATTTAAATATAAATAACAGAAGGCCCCCAACGTGGAGCTACTATATAAGTCGAGTCCACTGCAACAGTTTGCAAAAAGAATTCAATAGATGACACACAGGAAGGTCCTTGTGAGGGCCCTGTCACAGTCACAGCGGCTGTTTGCATCATCAAACTACAAATCACGTTAAACCGGCTAGAGTCTTCTTCAAATTTCTCTGTTGGAAGAGGTCTTCTGTTCAGTGACAGCAGGGTTTTTCACTAAGACATTTTCCCTTTGTTCTTCCCTTTATAGTTTGCATTCTTAGGTAACTTACCAGAAAATTCAGTGAAAAATGAGAAAAATCAGTTATTTTATCATACTGACTGGCTAATTTCTAAAACAGTTGATCCCATGACCTCTCTATATTGTAGACATGGGCATTTTGTGTGCACCCAAACATGATCTCTCTTCTTTAAGATAAAGTCATTGGATTTGGCTTTGGGTCTGACTTAACATTGTCAGGATGGGAAGAGAAAAAATATATGTACACAACAGGTCTTCCAAAAATTCATGGAAATGGATATTATAAAAAAAAAACTATGTTAAAAAAACTATGTATGGATTTCAAAACTTTTTTACTCAAAAATAAACATAACTTCCAATTCCATTTTTGCCACAAAGTTTTTTTTAAGGGAGAGTTACAGAGAGAGATCTTCCATCTGCTGGTTCACTCCCCAAATGGCCGCAACAGCTGGAGTTGAGCTGATCTGAAGCCAGGAGCCAGAAGTTTCTTCCGGGTTTCCCATGTGGCTGCAGGTGCCCAAGCACTTGGGCCATCTTCCATTGCTTTCCCAGGCAGAGGAAGAAGAGCAGCCAGGAACCAAACCAGCACCCATAGAGGATGCCAGAGCCATAGGGGAGGCTTAGCTATGCCACAGTACTAGCCCCATCACCAACTTTTTGAAGTACCTTTGTAGGCATACAGATAGCCATTCATACATATGATTGACTTGGACCATGGAAAATAGTATCAAATGACCTTAGGAGACTGAAAAAAGGATTAGGGGCTAGCGCCACGGCTCACTTGGCTAATCCTCCACCTGCGGCGCTGGCACCCCGGGTTCTAGTCCCCGTCGGGGCACCGGATTCTGTCCCGGTTGCTCTTCTTCCAGTCCAGCTCTCTGCTGTGGCCCAGGAAGGCAGTGGAGGATGGCCCAAGTGCTTGGGCCCTGTGCCCACATGGGAAACCAGGAGAAGCAAGAGGGGAGGGGAGGGGAGAAAGGATTAGGAATAAGTAGAATGAGATTAACCAAAAAAAATGTTTAGGGCAATTCACTTGGAGTGTGTGGAAGAGCAAGAGCTCAGGTGTCTGTAGAGCAAGGACTTGCTGGCATTTGGGTTAGGGTAGTAGAAACCCAATTGTGGGGCTGGTGCTGTGGTGCAGTGGGTTAACGCCCTGGCCTGAAGTGCCAGCATCCATATAGGCGCCGGTTCTAGTCCCGGCTGCTCCTCTTCCGATCCAGCTCTCTGCTATGGCCTGGGAAAGCAGTAGAAGATGGCCCAAGTGCTTGGGCTCCTGTACCCACATGGGAGACCAGGAAGAAGCTCCTGGCTTCGGATTGGAGCAGCTCCAGCCGTTTTGGCCATCTGGGGAGTGAACCAGAGGATGGAAGACCTCTCTCTCTGTCTCTACCTCTCTCTGTAACCCTGTCTTTCAAATAAATAAAATAAATCTTAAAAAAAAAAAGAATCCCAACTTCATACTGTTCCTGTGGACAGACTGCCAGTCACAAGGGCAGGGGAGAATCCTCTGAGCTCAAGGGAGACTTGCATGGTGGAATTGTGTTAAGTCAGGCCATATCATCCAGGGTATTGACCAGAAAGCAGAACAGGCCACTTCAACTTCTCCGCTTTGGCACTGTTTCATACCTTTGCATCATTGTTTTATTTGAACTGCATGTGTAATCTTTAGGTAGCTGTATATATAATTACTCATACACTTTTTTTTTAAACTTTTATTTAATGAATATAAATTTCCAAAGTACAGAATGTTGATTACAATGGCTTCCCCCCCATAACATACACTTTTTATGTACAGTACAAGTGTGCTTCAGAGAGTTTGCGTGGCTGTCTCAAGGCCAAGGGGTGGGGGGCAGGGTTAAGAGTGGAGATGATATCACATCTCCAGTCTGGAGATAAGACCCTGCTGTTCTGTTCTGCATCCATGCTTTCTCTGCACCAGTCACCGGGCCGTGGCAACACTCTGGCTTCGTGAGTTCCAGCTCCATGGGCTGGGGGATGGGCTTCGCTAGAAGCAGACGCAGGGGGAGGATTGGGAGAATGCTCTCCAGGAGAAATCTGCAAAGACGAAGGGCAGGGATGCTCAGGTCAGTGTAGTCTCGAGCTGATACACAGTGGGCTCAAGGCCACATACCAAACCGCTGCTCCACTGCCACCTCCTCTGGCCTCGAGGCTTTCGGGTCAGACTTCTCTGTCCTCTCTTGCAGCCAGGCATTGGCTAGTCTGTCCAACGGTGAGGTGTCCTTCCTGGCACGCAGGAGTAGAATGAAGTTGGGAGATACTGTGCAGGGAAAGTGCACTTTCACCAGAATGAGAAACCAAGTGACTGACAGTTAAATTAAACAAATTTGTTTTCGAGCTTAATAACCACGTGCTACCACTTATCATCATTGAGGTCTTCGGAATGCGATCAAAGTTTGAGGATCTGAGCATGGACTGTGTAGGATTCGGTGGGAACAGATACGCTAGGGAGAAAGAGGTACAACTCAGGAAACTCTGCAGTGCGATGCTGACTTGAAACAAATAAATTGTCGTAAAGTGTTAGGAGCAGAACAACAAAAGTAAAAGGATTGGAAGTAGAAGGAGAAGAAAGTGATTCAATGTAAGGAGTGAGGTCTAGAAGTGTTCCTGGAAGTGATTTCTCTACCTAGTTGGAAGTGACAATCAGGAATGCTTCTAGTGGTAGGATGAGCATTGGTTCAGCGGTTAAGCCATTGCTTGGGAAGACCACATCCCATATTAGAGTGGCTGGGTTCAAGTCTGGGTTCTGCTTCTGATTCCAGCTTCCCGGAAGCAGCAGGTGATGGCTCAAATACCTGTGTCCCTGCCATCCAGATGGGAGATGAGGATAGACTTCCTGACTCCTGGCTTTAGCCAGGCCCAGCCCAAGCTGTTGTGGGCATTTGGGGAGTGCACAAGTGGATGGAAGTTCTTGTTTTCTCTCTCTGCCCCTCAAGTAATATTTTTCCAGTGGTAAAGGATAGAGACAAGGTTGGTGAAAGAAGGGGAAACAATCCAAGCAATGAAGCAGCAGCCCAGAGAGGCAGAATTAGAAAATGTACTCCATTTAGGGGAACACAGGGAATTTGATAACACTCTATTTAAAGTGGGAAATGGAAGTGACAGACCGTAAGACTAGAGAGTCAATAATAGTAACAATATAGCTAATATTTATTGAGCACTCACTGTATGCTGTGGACAGGACTATGGCTAATTTTTCCATGAAACCTATGAAGTAGCTTGCTGCGGTTAAGGTCTCATTCGTCCTCCAAGGCTTCATGTGTTGGAAGCTTAGTCCCCAGGGAGGCAATGCTAGGCTGTGGGAGGCTTTTAAGAGTTCAGGCCTAGTGGGAAGTAATAGGTCATAGACAGCACTGGCCTCAGAAGAAATTAATGCAGTTCTCTTGGGGCCCTGGTTAATTAATTGTTTTGCTCAATTTTTATTTATTTGAGAGAGAGAAAAAAAGAAACTTCTATTTACTGGTTCACTTCCTAAATGTCTGTGACATTCAGGGCTGGAACAAGGCCAGAGCTGGGAACACAACCCAGATAACCCAGCCTGGGAGCCATCATTGCTTCGCCTCAGGGTCTACACCAGCAGGAAACTGGAGTCAGGAGCCAGAGCTGGGAATCTAACTGTGGCACCAGTATAGTGTGCAGGCCCCTCACCCAACATCTTAACTGCTAGGCTAAATGCTAGCCCCACCTGGTTCGTGCTCACAAGGGGGTTTTTACGAAGGAGGCAGCTTGGTCGTTCCCTTCTCTGGCTTCCCATCTCAGCATGCGAGCCTCGCCCACCCTCTCTGTCTCCTACATATGTTCTGATCCCCTTCCTCTGTCTCCTACACATGATCTGATGCCATCCACCTGACGAGATGCAGGGGCGGGGGGGGGGGGCTCAACAGTGGCACTGCCAGCCCTATGCACCTGGCATTTTCAGCTTCTAAAACAGAGCTAAACAAGCCTCTTTCAGGTATTTCATTAAAGCAATGAAAAGCAGACTAGTATATGATTCATTGCCATTTTACAGTTTAGAGAACTGAGATTGAATTGTGAATCACTCAGGGTCACAGTCAATGGAGCAAAGTTCAAATCAAGCTAACTCTAAAACTTACGTTTGTAACTACTGTTCTTTGCAGACTTCTTAATTATAATCCTCAAATGTGGTTCTTAGGGGCTCACCTTCTGCACCAGACTCTCTTGGGAAGCTTGCGAAACACAGATTGCTGAGCCAACACCTGGGTTTTCTCAATCTTCATCAGGTCTGGGGTTTGGTCCACGAATTGGTGTTTCTACAAGTTTCCAGGTGATACTGATGGTGCTGGTCTTCAGACTCCTCCTACCCCTGCCATTTGAGAATCGCTGCCCTGTAAGTCACAGGTGAAGCCACACAATCAAAAGAGAAGCTATATGTGATGGCATGTCCAGTTACTCGCCCGGGTCAGTCGTCCAGGAGAGGTGAAGATGGTGTGAGCTCCGGCCACGGTGGTCGGAATGGAGCAGTCTTCAGACAGTGATGAGCAGAACGTGTCCTGCCGACCACAGACCCCACACTGATTGAACAGGTGATGAGACCGGGGATGTAGAAGCCCAGGCTAAGGAGGTCGAGTGCTCTACCAGCTTGAGCGCAAAACTTGACCTATGCCTCCCTTTCTTAAGATGAGATTAGTGTTAATGTCTCCTTCATAAGTTCTTGGTAAAAATCACATGGACTAGGCCCAGAAGGATTTTAGCATAAGGCCTAACAGGAGGAAGTGTTGAACAGATACTGTTATTATCCCAAGGGGGAGAAGGAGGAGTCTGGGATAACTCCGGGGAGTTTCTGGCTTAAACATCTGGGAGAACAGACTTGCTTTGCTGAGACTTCTAGAATCCCCCATGCAGGTTGTTACTTCTAGGTCTCCGAGTGTGCTGTGTCCAGCTGTCTATTCGTCTGAAATTCATGCACAGTATTACTCAGGAGTGCATGTGGGAAGAGAAGCGGTACTGACATGAGCTGAAGTCAAAAGCCCAAACTTGTTGCCAAATTGTTTGCAGATAAAAAGTTAGGCTTAGAAATCCACTTTTCTGAAAATGTGAGTTATAGAACTGTCTTCCTTCTTGTTGCCTTCTTGCTATCCCATTCCTCATCCTTCTCGGTGTATAAGCAAACTAAATCCTGTGACTTCGAATCTGTGGTCCTCAAATGTTTCTCCCTTAAATTCTCTCTTGTGAATTGGTGTGAAAGTATGGGAAATGGGTTTTTAAATGAAATGAGTACAGACAATGTAGGTGATACACATTGCCTGTCCTAGGCAAGTCATAAACGCATTGAAATACACATTGTATATCAAGAGCTGGCTAGTAACAAGGGTGATCTGACTCCAATGGGCAGCCTTTATTCTGTATGGACTATCTTCAGTGATGTTTGAAGGTTAAGGCAGAAAAAGGCCAAGTGGTAAATGTAATGCCTTTTCCTCTTTTGGAAATAAAAGAAACACGAATGCTAGTTTCTAATATAGTCCTCTAAAAAGTTGTCAGGAGACAAGGATATAGAATGTGATTAAAATAATTTCGAGTTCTCGATACATTATGCCATCTTTTTTACTGGAGATTTTTTATTTAAATGAAACGTTTTGGTCATCTAAGTCTTTTTTTTTTTCTATTTCTCAATACAAAAGTTTAAATGAAACTTAGTTTCGAATGTGCTTTATTACAAATCATTACTAAAAATCATGAGCCCAATATATTATTTCACTATAATTAATGAAAGGTTCTTTGAGTGTTAGTTGGTGAAGTACAAGCAAAATATTGATATGATTGCATTAGTCATTGCAACTGTACTGTTTGATTAAATCCAGTTATTCTGGACAAGTAAATAACTTTAATTTCTCAGACATATTCTTGTTTTAGAAGTACAAAGGGTGCTTAGTTTTCAGTCTTACTCATTGAAAATCTTTGTGAAAAGATCTCCAAAACTAGAAGACTGACCTGAATGCCACCTAAAGAGCAAATAATCCCGAACAAAGCCATAGGATGAATTCTTACCCATCCTGGGAATGAGCTTTTGGCTTTGCACATGTGAGTCTGTGGCCTATGGTGCTAGGACGGCGGCATGCAATTAGTGAGTCAACTTGTTTGCAAAAATGTGTAGAAGTTTTTCAGGGATTATCCATGTCACAAGTCAGGATATGAGATCCCTGCACATTTTCTCCTCCACTAGTGGGTGTTTCTAAGAAACGAGTTTAATTGTAACTTCTAAAATACCATTCTAAAGATATTGGTATTAGCTGTGTGCATTGTTCTGACATTTTAGCCGTGAGAGGGTGTTTTTGTATGGGAAACAAAACATAGGGTGACAAATGAAATTGAACCAAGTCTAATCAGCATACGAATTTTTTTCTGAGTCACTGTGCCCTTTGCTGGACCTCTGACAAACTAGTTTTACTCAACTTGGTAGGAGAAAGACGACAATAACAAATGTCTGTACCGTCTAGAAGGTAGAAGTCAGCAGCTGCAGAGTGGAATGACTCAAATACCAACACGTGTTACCCGGACAGCCTGATAGCATAAGTATCAGGAAACAAGGCTTTTCTGTCGCGTGTTTTAGGCTCACACTGAGCTGCTTAGGTGAACGCATTCGTTGTGATAATTCCTTATTTCAGAAGAATACTCTAAAGATCTTTTTAGTTTGTGGTTTAAGCACTGCCCCTTAACTGTTGTTGACTCTGAAATATTTTTCTTCTTTTCCCTTGATGAGAAAGTCTACAATTGCTTTCTCAGCTAGAACTTTGTATTTTACACTGCCTGTTTTTAACAAAATTTAAAGGACAAAAGTTCCCTGTAGCCTTCATTTTTCCAATAAACCTTTATTGAGCCCAGTTATGTGGAAAGCACCATACTGTGTGTTATGAAAATTCACAAATAAGATACGCATACTGCTCTTAAATATACAATTTACAAGAGGGAATGTATGCTTGTAGAGGAAGACAAAGGTGTTTCTGTAGAATGAAAGCAATGTTTATAATTGTTTTTATCTTTTACAGAAGTCACTTAATAAGTCTCCTGTTTATGATGACTGCAATTTTTAAATTTTTTAAATTTTATTTGAGACAGACAAGCAGGTAGAGTGAAAACGGGGTATTTCATTCACTCCCAAATGATCACAACACACAGGTCTAGGCCAGACCAAAGCCTAGGAGCTGGGAACTCAGTCCAGTCCCGCCCCCCACCATGAGTGTCTGGGACCCAGCTAAAGGAGCCATCACCTGCTGCCTCCCAGGAGACTGGGCTGGAAGTGAAGGAGCCAGGACTCGAACCAGGAACGCAGACTGGGGTCTACACGCTCCAGACAGCAACTTAACTGCTGTGCCAAATGTCCAATGAACTTACTAGTAAATAAGGAAAAAAATACCAGATCAAGGTTTCTGTACTTCTTAAAAGTATCTCCCACAGTATGCATCTCTGAAAATGCTTTCTCATCTAGAACAAACTAGGTTTCTTTGTTCTTTCTTTTGAACTTTTTTCTTTTTTCACGTTCCATTGGTTGAATGAATAATTGTTGTCTAATCTCCGCTTTACCGTCTAATTGCTTCTATGCTGCTAGCCTGGGCCTCCTTATTAAAAAGGAGAAAAGCATCAAGTTTTTATATAGACTGAGTGTTAGAAATATACCCTGCTACGCCAAATTGGTGATTTTATAGACCTTCAGAATAAAATTTTATTAAACCATTTAATAGTCACATAATGAAGGAAGGATACCAATTTAAATAAGGCTGACCATTACATGTGTTAGTACAAAGACATTAGGCCAGCTGTTGCTGAAAATGACTATTATTTAGTGGGTATTTTGTTCCATTTTGCATTGTAATGAAACTATTTAATCCCACACTCTAATGACTAATCTGTGGGATATATAGTGATTTCCATTTCATCAAAATTGGCTTTGCCAAAAAGTTAGAAGAAAACTCTTTTAGAAACTAAAACTAGTTTTTTTCTTTTTTTTTCTCTTCCAGCTGCATATTCTTTTATTTATTTATTTTGAGAGGCAGGGCAGTCAGTGGGGATGAGAAAGAAAGAGGGGGAAGAGGAGGAGGGGAGAGAGAGAGAGAGAATGAACAAACAAAAATGAACAAACAATGCCTGGCCAAAGTTGGGCCAGGTGAAAGTGCAGAGGCTGGACCTCAATGCACGTGGGTATCTCATGTGAGTAGCAGGAACCCACCACATACTACCTCTCAGTGTCTACATTAGCAGGAAGCCAGAAACAGGATCAGAGCCAAGAATCCAGGCCAAGCACTGCAAAATTGATGTGAATATCCTAAGCACGAAGCTGGTGTTGTGCCATAGCAGGTAAAGCCACTGCCTGTGGCTCCGGCATCTGCTATGGATGCACCTGGGAAAGCCCCTGCCTCCCACGTGGGAGACCTGGATGAAGTTTCTGGCTCCTGGCTTCCGCCTGGCCCAGCCCTTGTCTTTGTGGCCACTTGAGGAGTGAACCAGTGGATGAAGATTTCTGTCTGTCTCTCTGTCTGTCCCTCTTTCTCTTTAACTCAGACTTTCAAAATTTTAAAAAAATTCAACGAGAACCAAAAAATTTTTTTAAAAAATCCCCCATGAAGCCATCACCTCTTAAGGATGAAGTTGGGACTTTTCTCTGCTGTGGTAACTCAGCTGGTGCTTAAGACTGATAACAGTAGGTTAACTACTCCAAGATAGGCACAAGTGCAGGGCCTTTAGATTTCATTGACGGTAATAATTTTGTAATAGTGTGGATGAATGGGATCTTTCCATCGGTGACAGAAGGATTAAGCATATTCTACAAAAATACTAACATTAACTGGTCACTTAGTCCAGACTGTCATAGAGTAAACGACATTAGCAGAAAATCCAGCAAGGCAACTACTGCTGTTCAGACTCAGTCCTTCAGAATCCCAGAGAGTGACACCTTACATTTTTCATGAATCGATACAGGGACTTCTGTAATCATCTTCATATGCTCTCTATATAATTGTCATAATCTTAAACCCATACTAAAGTGTAGGACTCAATAACTCAGAGTCAAACTTGATTGTACATCTGTTCACTTGGGTACATTTCTTTATCTAAGCCAAAAATTTTCTTAGGGTTTCCATTTCTTTTTTTAAAAAAAGATTTATTTTATTTATACAAAAGAGTTACACAGAGAAAGGAGGAGAGGTAGAGAGGTCTTCCATCCACTGGTTCACTCCCCACATGGCCACAATGGCCGGAGCTGTGCCGATCCGAAGCCAGGAACCCGGAGCTTCTTCCGGGTCTCCCACATGGGTGCAGGGACCCAAGGACTTGGGCCATCTTCTGCTTTCCCAAGTCATAGCAGAGAGCTGGATCAGAAGAGGAGCAGCTGGGACTAGAACCGACACCCATATGGGATGCCAGTGCTTCAGGCAAGGGCTTTAACCCGCTGAGCCACAGTGCCGGCCCCAAGGTTTCCATTTCAGTTCTATTTATTTTACTAAGTAAGTTCAATCCTTTTAACACTTAAATATTAAGTAGGGAAAAATGAAAACTTGGTATTTTAGGTGCAAGTTTTGTCTTCAAACTCAAGGAAGTTAAGTTTTCCTTTGTAGTAGAAATCAATTCATGTTCTCTAGTTTGTGGTTTTAAAAATTGTTTTGATCTTGTTCAGAGATGGCCCTTAGGGTCTTGCAAGTTGGTGTCATTGTGTGTGGCATGTCCTACTGTGAAAATCAACTTGCATTTGAATGTGCATCTTGACCCATAAATGTCACTGTGGTCCATTGAGCATCTGACTTCAACATTTCCTGTTGCAAAATGGACAATGGAAAACAGTATTGTGTTTGTTCTTGCAAAGGGGGTTTGTGACAGAGTATGTGTGAATGCCCATGAGCACATGTAGCAGACAGGAGAGACTGCAGTAGTCACGGTTTAAGTGCGGATCTCCAGCTAGTGAGCAAGATGACACAAGACAACAAAGTTTCTGAGCAGCTTTTTGAAAAAATGACCAGATTATCGTTTCTGTTTCCAATTCACTTCTCCCTCTCACGAGAGGGCATTCATCTTGCTTACCCTTGTTGTCAAGTTTAACAATCTGCTTCAAAGTGAGGATCTATCAAGTTCTCTCTTCCCAGGCACTTTGCTGATTTCTCTTCCCCTCCATGTGCCACACACAAACTTCATGTATCTTTAAGTCCACATTTATTGTCAAGTTCACAGACTTGCTGGCTTGTGTTGGAACAGCAATGAATGAGTAAGTGCGCACAGGAACAGTGCAGGAGATGGTGCTGTCCCACATGGATTGTTTGCTGGTAGAATAACAAGCATCTATTTTTAGAACTCTAATTTCCTATTTAGCGTGAAGAATCTTAAGGTGATATTCTGGCACTTCATAATCAACAAATATCTGAAAATGAGACACACAGTTGTCTTAAATCCAGTTTCTGACAGTGCCTGCTTTCATGTAAACACAACTATTAATTTTATTTTGACCTGAAATCTGGCATAAGTATTTCACCAAACTGGAGATTTTATCAAACTAGGACAACCTGTAGAGGATAGTTCAGAAAGTTTGAAGAAAATAGAATTAAAAGATCTTTAATTTGGTGCCCAAAAAGCACTTTTGAAATCCTATATAGTTATCTTTTTTTTTTCATAATCTGGATCCCCATGTACTTTTTGAAGACCCTTCATCAACATGACAATTGTTTCTCTGCTGGGCCTGCATGTCAGGGGGAACAGGCAAGAAGGAAAGGAAATTAACGCCGATGGAGGCAGACTCTGTACCTGCGTGCGTTCCCTGTGTGTAGAGTTCTTTTGAAAAAGTTTGATTCTGGTGGAACAACACTGAGGCAGCAGAGAGAGTACCCGTCCAACTCAGGTTCCGCAGGGGAGAATAATCCTGAATTTGGCAAAGGTTAAGTCACTGTTGTGTTTCAGAATGGACTCCTCTGTCAAACTTGCCCTCAGCATTTCACCGGATGGAGGGAAAGGGAAGAGATGAAGGAGAGAAGTCGTGACTGATAGGCAGTTTTCATAGTAAACACTGGATGGACTGGAAAACAGAACTGGACAAGATGTGCGTCCTCTTCGTGGCAGTCACTGAGGTCGGTTAGGGTTAACATTCCACGACAACACTGAGTTGATTGCTTAGATGACAGGTAGAGCATTTAGGTACATCAACCTGGGACGCTGAGGTGAAATTTGTTAGAGAAGCAAAGATGTGTGTGAACGGGGAGATGATTGGAGGAGGTAGTTTCAACTGCCTTTGGAAAGATTACCATGTGTGTGTTGGATGTGTCAATTCAAAATAAAATGTGATTCCCAGGCACCCAATACGGCAACAGAGTCTAGTTGATGGGGCTCATTAAGGCAGTTGGAAACATCTGCTTTCTCTGTTCAAAGGACTAAAATTCAGAGAGAGATGTGTTAGGCATTCACAGAGAGGGCAGGCCAATAAGTATTCAGAGCCAGTAGGTAGCACAGATGTGCACACACACACACACACACACACACGCAGGACGATTGGGCACTTTCTCTCACAGGAGAAGTAGACATCAAGATGTTCTGTGGTCTTGAATCGCTCACACCAGGGCCATCCACTTCAGAGAAAAGCTCTGCGATTGTGTGGGAACAGCGCCCAGAACCATGTCACTGTATCTTGTCATAGCAAAGGCCATTTGTTTCCGGAAGAAATGCCTGGAATATATAACGGAAGTGGGCAAGGAGTTTTTAATGGAAATATAAACCTTTAAATAAATAATTGTCTTTTCTGAGCACATTTAAAAAAACATATGTATAAAAAATCATGGTGAAAGAATTTATACTCGACGAAATTGTGACACTCACTCATCTAAAAAGCTTTGCTCATTCAAACCAGAGAGATTAATCACAGAAAAGAGATAAAAAAAATTTCCTGAAAGAGAAGGGAAATAATTTAGCAGTAAATCATAGAGCAGGGCTAACATGAATCACAGGAAAAGGTACCAGGTCTTATGATTTAGGTGACGTATAAAAAATGGCCCTCTGTGGATTGACAGTTATAGGGATAAATGATGAAATTATGCAGCAGCGGTGTGTTCTCTTCATGCCATTTGTCATTTTGCATCTGATTACTTCTAAGGATTTAATTAAAGGGGCAACACAAGCATATAGACCTTTTGTGACTCTAACAATCCCATACCTTTTTGGGCCTTTTTAAAGCAAAATATATGGTTGGCCTAACCTTTGCTTTGTCCTGACTAAATGTGCAATTTCATGAAAGTTTTTTTTCCTTTATCGTATTTCAGGCTTGCAAGAAAAATTTAATAACAAAACTTTAAGAATCAAATGCAAAAGTCATCTGTTATTAGCAGGAAAAAATTTAAATATACATTGAGAGACAATAAGAACATCTGTTAAATTGATGTCTCCAAGTTTTGCTTTTGAATTGAAACCAAAGACAAATGTACTTTTTCTCTCGCTCCCTAACTCGGTAAATGAGAAAGAATATGCATGCTTGTGCGAGTATGTGTGTGTTCATGTGTGCATACTCAGCCCACAAACACGGTAAGACCATGCACTTCACATCAGCATTATATCCAGTTGTCTGGAGCATAACTATAAAGTCAAAGTGAGAATTCTGTGTAGAAGGTGAATGGCATCTTGTCAAAGTGAGTGTGAAATGCAGTTACAGCCGTGAATCGTGCTTTGACTTGGCCTAAACCGGAGGGTGTTTTTTCTCATACCGTACATTGCAATGGCATAGCAAGTGGGTTTCATACAAATAAATCCTGCAATATGGTCTTCACTGTCAAAATTCGTGTGAAGAAAATAAAAGTAGTGAGAACTATTGTGACATTTCACAACAAAAGCATTCTGTTCACTAAGAATACACCTGTGTGTTGCATTTTTATCTGCTATTAAGAACCAGAAAGTCTACAAACCCAACGCGCCATCACTTTAAAGTTTTGCATCCAAACAAATTCAGTGTTTTAACTGACTACATTAAGGCTTTTCTGCATTTCCCCCTTTCTCCCAGAGCAGAAATTAAATCAGTTTTAATTTATTTTATTTGCTAACACTGTGGATATAATTATTGCTGCCGAGTCTTTTTAATTGTTTTCAACTAGGTGCTTGTCTTTAAGTTGCAATAGACTTCTAATTCCACATTGTTGATATTCCCTTGTTAATTCTGACAAAGCATCATAAATCCAGGTATTTAGGTTTATTGAATTTTGAAATGAGGTGATTAGTTGGTGCATGGATGAATGAATTGATGCAAAGCAAAATGAATTTTATGATTTACTATAGTTTACAAGTTCCCTTGGAACCATTATGTGCAAATTGTAAAATGTATTAAGAGGTAAGATACCACATTTATAATCAACTTGGCAAATTTTGCTCAAGTAAAGATATTCAAGCATTCTGCAAAAGAGTCACTGTTGAATAAGTGTTTGGCATACACAATTAATTTTCACTGTGTTGTCTTACACTCTATCATTTGTAACTCTAAGAGGCTAATGTATAAGAAGTTAGCGGCTTTATAATCAGTGTGAAACACTACGTGTGCTGGGTTTTAGGGTTTTAGGTTATAGTCTAATGCCTAAGGCAATCCTAGTTCAAAGTTCCAAGATGAAAATAACAGCATTTTACTTGAAAACAGAAAGTTCGTTACATACATCCCCTGACTGATGCAGGCCATCAGCATTCAATTTTACATGATTGCTTTTATTATATGTAATCTATGTATTTGGTTTGGTATCACATTAATTGTAGAAATCTGTGCCCTGGCATCCATCAACACAGCTAATCTAAGTGGTAAATGCTAGTAGCACACTATTATGGTAACACCAATGATTGGAAGAAGGTCAGGATCTACACGCGCAGTGAGTAGGCAGACATGCCCTGGGTGGTGGGAAGGGCATCAGAGGACCCTTAGAGCGACTGAAACTCAGTCATTTGTAATTCATCTCTCTTCTTTGCTTATGGTACTATCAAAACTCCAAAGAAAGTATTTGGCCTCATGGTAAAGTTGTGGGTGAAGGTGCCAGCATCCTATATCAAAGTGGCTAGGTTCAGTACCTAGATTTGACTCCTGACTCCAGCTTCCTGCTCATGCAGACCCTGGGAGGCAGCAGCGATGGCTCAATGGGCTGAGTCCCTGCCACCCACTTGGGAGACTTGCATTGGCTTCTCCTCACTTTGGCCTGGCTCAGTCCAGGCCATTGCGGGCATTTGGGAATCAGCAGGTGGGGGTATGGGTGGAGGGAGATGTTCCCTGCTCCTGTCTGTCTATCTCCCCTCCCCCGCCTTCCCACCCTCCCTGTCACTGTCTCTCTTTACTTATCTCTGCCTTTCACAGTGAAAACAAACCTCCAAGGTAAAAAATCAGCTTCGGCACAGCTGGCAGAGATCGGAGATGCTGCGTTTACTGTCCCGGCTAGGGAAGTGTGGACGTGACAGCTGCATGAGGAGCAGCGTCCTGGACAGTCGGGGGAAGCTGAGGCATCTGTCTGCTTTGCCCTGGTCCCAGCCTTGGCAATGTGGTATTGGTTCATAGACTCCTAGCTTCGGGTCAAACACACCACATCTTTCAGGCACAAGCAGCCAGTTCTTAGATCTGGTGTCTTAGAACAGTCTCCCTTTAAAGCTGTCTTAACTGCACATGATCCATAAAGAAGTGTGCTGTGGTTAAAAGTGAACTGATTTTAGGGTCCGGCGCTGTGGCTCACTTGGCTAATGCTCCGCCTGTGGCGCCAGCATCCCAAATAGGTGCTGGGTTCTAGTCCCGGTTGCTCCTCTTCCAGGCCAGCTCTCTGCTATGGCCCGGGAGTGCAGTGGAGGATGGCCCAAGTGCTTGGGCCCCTGCACCCACGTGGGAGACCAGGAGGAGGCACCTGGCTCCTGGCTTCGGATCGGCATAGCTCCAGTTGTAGCAGCCATTTGGGGGGTGAACCAACAGAAGGAAGACCTTTCTCTCTCTCTATCTAACTCTGTCAGAAAAAAAAAAGTGAACTGATTTTAAATACCCCATCCCAAATTTGTAGGGTATTGCCCAAATATGTTGGCTATCATCCAAAATATTCATTTCTCTCTGACTTTTCTGAGAGACTTCACATGCCTTCAGAGGTAACTTGTCAGGTGTATTTGTGTCTAATCAGATCCATCACCCATAATTTTATTTTTGGGGTAACTACCTCTGACAGCATTCCTTAGATACCCAGGGAGGATGGTGCGTTCTTACTGTACTGTCTGAAGCGTGTAGCCACCCAGGAGGAGGGCAGTTAAGTGGTCTCCTGAGTTTGACCCTGGAACGGAAGTGGAGTTGGGAGTTATTTTTGTGCTTGGAAAGGAAAGGAACCTTCAGGAGTTTTTATTCTCAAGGAGCAGGAACTCAGAGCGTGGAGACTTGAGTAGTGTCTGCAGTGGGAGTCGGCACAGTTCCTTGGTGCATGCTCTGAGCGCTCTCCACGGTGCCCAGTTCCACATCAGCATGTCCACCCCCTGGAAATCCTACCTCCAGGCAGAAGGACTTCACAGATTGTCTTCCCACTGCATGGCACACGGAGAATAAGAATTGCCTGTATTAATAGGCACCAGTAGAGATTTGATTGGCTAATTAGGTCTTCTTGAATAAACCTATAATGGGCATTGCTATTTTATTCATTTGTGTTCTATTTCAGAACACGATAATATTCGGGGGTGATCAGAGGAGAGTAATTAAGAACAAATAGTCTGCAGTCAGAGTGGCTAGACATCTTGGATAAATTTCTTAATCCCCACTAAGCTTTTGCTTCTTCATCTAAAAATTAGGATAATAATAGTACCTTTTTCACAGGATTGTTTAGGGAATTACATGAGATTATTCTATTGTGTCAGTTCCTTGTAACAATGGGTAGTACATGATAAGTCTTCGGTAGAGATAAGCTGTTATTATGACAGAGAAATAAAGAAGAATTGAAATCTGCTAGTTTCTGACCTACGGCACACAAAAACACAGCCTACAGGAGAATAACCTAGGGTCTGGTTTCAGGTCCCCTACTGACCCAAGCTATCACTATAGAATGTCAAATCCAGTTATCAGCTAGATTTTTAAAAAATCTTTATTCAAGTTCATAACTGTGCATAGTAATATAAACCTTGACTGAGCACTGATCCCCGTGCTAGATCTAAGGATAGAGGGGTGAAGAAGTCATAATTCTTACTTCTAAGAAGACCATAGACTGGGTGTAGACATTCAAAAATAAATCAGTAGGAAAGTTTTAAAACAGCTAAGCTTAGCACGAGATAAAAGCACACATGTGACCCAGCCATAGAGTGAGTAGGACAGAGCAGAGGAGGCTTGCCTTTAACATCAACTAATTGTGCGATCAAACTTTCTAAACTGATTGTTTTATCTATTTAAGAGAAATAATATGTTAGTCACTGTTTTGTGATTTAAGACTCTGCCATCCTGGTAAAAACAAAATTCTCTCTCAACTTCAGTATTGTAGCAAATGCCTGTCACCTTAATCCAAGCCAAACTTCATCAAAGTCAGTATTTATTCTCTCCATATTCTTCAACCCAACCCATAGATTTTAATGGGTTAATTTCATCTTGATTTCAATCATAGGCACTTAGCTCACATCAGAAAGCATAGAAAATATAAATGTGATTAAAATGATTATTTCCCATCATTCTGTTCATTATGATTGACTAACTGTTGTCAACATCCTTAGAAATGGTATCTGCATAGTAATTAATTTTGCTAGTAAACTATTTGTGCAATTGTTATGTAATACTCAGAAAAATATTCCAGAAATGACTGGGATAAATATACAGCTAAAGGTGGGTTCTCTGTCCCTCAAACTCTAGCACCATCTAATAAACCACATTTACTTTAGGACAAGTTAGTACTGGACTCTTGGGTAATAGACCCAGGGGGGAGAGCAATTATGTGAACAATTCAAAAACATGAGTAATTCCCAAATTAATTAAATGCAGCTTCCAAATGTTTTTTTATTAGTTATTGTATATTTGAACATAATATTTCTAATATTCAGGGATTTCACAGAAGAGCAGGCAAAATATGAAATCCCTGGATTTTAGTTTGATTACTCAACTTTCTTTATTTCCACTGACACATCGTATTCCAGCCCTTACTATGCGTGGGGAATGAGCAATCTCACTTCCTGAGCTGATGCTGAAGATGGAGCTTCCCTATACATTTGCTTGTTCATATCTTCTCTGCGGCAGAGAAAGAAGCATTTGGGCTTGAAAGCCTTCCAGCTTTTGTGCCAGAACAGACACAGATCCTTTTGCATTAACAGTGTACTTCATTAAGCAGAACACTAACTTCGTGGGTTTTTGGAAACTTCTTTTGTTAAAAAAAAAAAAAAATTGGCTCTGTGGGGACTTGGCCGTAACCACTTGCCAGCTCACTCAGAATGAACTTATGTCAGAGAAACTGTAATACTGTTTGTATTGTTTCTATAGGGTAAGCACTTTCAAGAAAAAATATTTTTAATGTAAGAGGTAAAAACAATATAGACAAGTCTGAATATATTTCTACTGTTTGGGAAATTTTATTTCAGGTACTAATGGGTAGCAAAGCCATGTGTAAATGAGACTTCTAATGTCGGACCTGTGTTTGCGTTTTCAAAGACTTATGTTGGCATTTCATGACAGGGCAACCTGGTGGATTTTAAGACCAGTGGAATCACTTTTCAGGTATTACTGTGCACTATGAACTAACAGAATGAGATATTTCAGCTAACAGTTTTATGGCATGTGTAATAGAAATATTGGAATAATACAGTATGTCACTGTTAGAATAAGAGCACACAGCCGAGATGGCAACACTTTTGCTACCTTGGTACACCCTGTCCTCCCTGTCCTGCATCGATACCTCCTCTATTACCTGACATTTATTCACCCAGGTATTGAGCAAAGGGGAAAATGTCTCCAGAGGTCGCAGTCATAGGCTGTGTACATGAACACTGTTTCAGCAAGGCCCCAAATCTCATCAATAACCATATTACCGTGAAACATTTTGTCTATTCTAACAACACCTTCAGGTGTATGAACATACAGTCATATATCGCACTAACCTGCACAGAGAGGCTTCCAGTTACCTGTTTGCATTTGTTCCTGGTAGGTGTCTGACTCAGGAGAGCTTTCAAGGTAGAGACCACATTTGATTGATTTTTGTGTACTCAATGTCTAGCAGAAGGCCTAGCTCACAATAGTATACACAATCAATACAGGGTCAACAAGACCGAAATGTTTAGAGTTTGGTTTTTATGGATGAGGGGACTGAAACTTGGGAATTCAAGCATCCAGGGTAACATTTAGTGAGCCAAAGAACTGGGCGTGAACTCAGAACTTGAGTGGTTAGCGCTTGGGGCTTAGAGTTTCAGCGCTGGAAGTCTGTAAAAGCACAAGGAGGAGCATGTGGGTCAGGGTGTCCAGTCCCAGTGGGCACGGCAGCCTGAAACAGACAGTTTTAGGAGCCAGGCTACATCATCATCATCATCATCTTGGTTTTTTCCCTGTTAGAAACTTTCTGGGATCAACGAACTTTTGTCTTTGTGACTCTCACATTTGATTAGGAATCTAAGGCTAATTTTAGATTAGAAAATCTGCTGTTACTAGACATTTGCTTGCCCAGAACCATGGCCTCAAGAATCTTCAAATAAACATATGTCTGTGCCCAAGAGGGGTATGGTCTTTTGTTCTGGAGTGGGCTGTTGTGAGTGCCCCCAGGAAGTCAATGGAGGGTCTTGCTGCCTTAACTGGCCAACTTATTTTTTTTCAACTTTTATTTAATAAATATAAATTTCAAAAGTACAACTTTTGGATTATAGCAGCTTTTCCCCCATAACCTCCTTCCCACCCACAACCATCCCATCTCCCACTCCCTCACCCATCCCATTCTTCATCAAGATTCATTTTCAATTATCTTTATATACAGAAAATCAACTTAGTATATACAAAGTAAAGATTTCAACAGTTTGCACCCACACAGATACACAAAGTATAAAGTACTGTTTGAAGACTAGTTTTACTGTTAAATCGCATAGTACAACACATTAAGGACAGAAATCCTACACAGGGAGTAGGTGCACAGTGACTCCATTGTTGATTTAACAATTGACACTCTTATTTATGACATCAGTAATCACCCAAGGCTCTTGTCATGAGCTGCCACAGCTATGGAAGCCTCTTGAGTTCGTCAACTCCGATCTTATTTAGACAAGGCCATAGTCAAAGTGGAAGTTCTCTCCTCCCTGCAGAGAAAGGTACCTCCTTCTCTGATGGTCTATTCTTTCTGCTGGGATTTCACTCACAGATCTCTCATGTAGTTTGTTTTTGTTTTTTTTTTTTGTTTTGCTTTTGCCACAGTGTTTTGGCTTTCCATGCCTGCGAAACTCTCATGGGCTTTTTAGCCAGATCCGAATGCCTTAAGGGCTGATTCTAAGGCCAGAGTGCTGTTTAGGACATCTGCCATTCTATGAGTCTGGTGTGTATCCTATGTTGGATTGTTCTCTTCTTTTTAATTCTATCTTAACTGGCCAATTTAAACTAGACTGAAAAGCTTTTCACTTGAAGCTATCAGAAAATGCATGAAGTGCATCATTCCAAAGTCATTTTTTCCTTGTTTTATAATGTGGTATTTCAGTGCAAATCTCACTCCATTTGTATCATTAAAAACTATTGAGTAAAATGTGCTGAATAGTCAGACTTCCCAGCAGATCATGTTAATATTTAACAGTGAAGAAGAAGAAATTCATATTTATCAGACACTAACTCGGTGCTAGGTAGTTAGGTATATTTTCTGATTTTATTCTTGAAAAAAAAAATAAAGACAAAATGTTAGGATAAAACTTGCTGCATCTTCCTTTGTGAATAGGGACCCATAGAATCAAAGACATAAATTGGGCTCAATGTCAAAAACTAGCAAATGGCTGTTGGTATTGATTTCAAAAATCTGTCATTCCCTCAGTGGTCAATTCTGGGTCTTCAAGATGTCTCAAGTTATGTATTTTAATGCCAAAGAACTTTTCTGTACATAAATTGTCCTGTTGGCCATTCATTTGGAGTCTTCATCTTAGAAAAATCAGTCTAGCATACTTCCAGTATAAAACTTTGAGATAGTGGAACCCTGTTATTCAATGATTCCATAGCCTTGGGACAATCATATTTTTGATTTCAGGATTACATGCTGAAAGTTGTCGCTCCCCCTCTTCGTGGAGGAACGACACTAAACCCTGCGCTGTTCTTTCGTCTGCTCGGCCCTCCCCGGGTTTGCTGCTGGTTCTTCCCGGGTTGGCTACTGTCCCTTCCACCTCCGTGGAAGGGCGGTTCCCCCTGCCACATTCCCCACTTCCGCAGGGGAGCGGCACACCGCCGGCCGGCTCTCTCGGGGGCTGCACAGGTGTTCCCCTTAGATGTTCCCCTTAGATGTTCCTGGTGCATGCCGTCTCTCTCCTCCTTTATAGTCCTCCTCCGCCAATCCGTGCTCGGCTGCCCACACGCCGAGTACGCTGCTCTCCTCCAATCAGGAGCAGGTCCTACAGTTTATTGGCTGAACTGGAGGCAGCTGTGTAGAAACTGTTTTCTTCTCTCCCAGCGCCATATTGTGGGAGAGCAGATGCATAGAATAAGTCTTAATTCCAGTAACTTAGTCTAAGTCTGGGCTGCTCCCCACAGAAAGTCAATATGATTAGAGAGAAATCCTTATAGAGTTTTTATAGAAAGAACAAATATCTTTATATAAATAACAAATCTTTTAGAAATTCCACTCCATAAACCATCATGGAAACCAATAGATCAGCTTTCTGATTTCTAACCTGCCAAAAATTGGAAGTAAGATAATGGCAAATTGCTTACCTGGGGCCTTGGTATCCATTCTAGTGTAATCAGGATGATCATGGAGGTAGCTTCTAATTCTAGAAGTTATCTGTATTTTTTACCATCTCATTAAAGGGTGATGTAATTTATTCAGTGTATAATTATATCTTGTTTAAGAAAAAAATTCCACAAGAACATCAATCATTAACACTACTCAAGTATCTAAATGAAAATTACTAATTTATTTTAATTTTTTTCCAGAAATAGTTTAGGTCAGACTCTCTTGCTGGCTACTGTGTGTTGAAGAAATAAATTTGACTGAGCTTAAGGTGCTAATGTATGGTCACGGTAGGAGCTGAATAGAATGAGTTAGTGTGTTCACCCCAATGCCTGCCTGACCTCTTCCTCCAGCAAGATTCAGGGCTGTAAGCAACAGAGATAAGAAAATACTATAAGATGTGTTGCTGAGACATCGTTATATGAGACTACTTCAAAGAGTGTGTGGAAATGGAATTGAATGATAAATTTAATTTGGTGTAAAAATTTGAAATCCATGCATAAGAGGAGGTCTTCATAAATTTCATGGACATTGCATTTTATGAAAATAAAAGCTATGTATAAATTTTTACAAATGTCTGCACCAAAACAGACTTATCTTTTAACTCCATTTTTCTAAAAACTATAGGGAATAATTAGCTGAGTACTTGTTCACAGTTGAGATAAGTGCAAAATATAACTATTTTTAATTTGAGGAGATAATCTAGGGCAAGAACTCAGATATCTTATTTATGCAGTTTCATTTTAAGGCTTTATTTAAAAAATTATTTGAAAGTCAGAGGCAGAGAGAGGTCTTCCTCCTGCTGGTTCACTCCCTAAATGGCCACAAAGGCTGGAGCTGGGCCAATCCAAAGCCAGGAGATCTCGAACCAGTGCCCTTATGTGATCCCAGCAGGCGTGGGCTTAACCTGATACACCACAGTGCTGGTTCCATCTTAAGGCTTTAAATCAGGGCTAAACCTATAGTCATCTCACAAAGATACTATTTTTTTTGTAGTAAAACAAATCTTTATAGAAACTGTTGGAATTCTAATTGCAGAAGGAAAATTGGATATGCCCTGTGAGACAATTAGCACCTACTAGTTTAACCTATACAATTAATGAATGGCTGCTTAACTAATGTGTACTTAAATTCAGATGAGGATTAACAATCAAGCCTTCTGAAGAGGATTTTTTTTTCTTTCCTTTAAGTAAAAAGATCATTGACAAATGAGGGTAGTATAATCCTAATGAGATAAGTCTATTTGTTTTGTTCTTTTTAAAAATCTTCCTGGGGATTTCTCTGTAGAAATAAGGAAAATTCTCCCGAGAGGACGAAGTGATCCTCCAGTGTGTCTGTTCCATCATTCACATTCAGAATCAGCGAGAATTTCCAATGAAGTAGACATTGACCGCATGAAACAATGTTGCTAGATTGTGCGGACTGCATGTGGAAAAATAACATGCTCGTGGAAATTGCCTCCTTGAAGTGAATGTCAGCATTTCTAAGTTTGATTTTTATTTTATTTCACAGTCATTTTTTTTCCTGTGAGAGAACATTCCTAATAGAAGTGGGTGACAAAATGTTAATTTTTTTGCTCCTGAGGAATACATTTATTTCTTAATTTTAATCAAGTTTAAAGGAATCATTTGCTTCTAAATGGAGCTGTAAATATGATTGATCCAAAAAAGAACTGATATGCTAAAATTTAGAGGATATGAGGGGAGGAAAAAATATATTTTGGTATGTGACCTTAAGCGCAGACTTCAGTTCTGGCATTTTTTCATAGTCAGTGCAATGCACTCAGTTCTGTGTCTCATTTCATTGCTACTCACTTGTTCATGTTTGTGTTTGCCAGTTGCAATTGAGACCTTGAGGAGAAGCCTAAACTCTAGATGAAATACTTAATCTCATCAAAGACGATCATCTTTCCCCCTTCCTCCATTCTTTGTGACCTACTTACACTGCTTTGCTTCAAAAAAAAAAAAAAAAAAAAAAAAAGAACCATTTTTGGTCACAAGAAATATATTTTTAAAAGTAAAGTTCCCCTAATAGTAGCAGTCACTATCATTTTGTCAGCCTGGTGCTCTTTGTGGCCACAAGGGAATAAAAGAAAGGTATCGCTGCTGCTCGTCAGCGGAACAGGGACAGAATAACATTTCTGATGTGAGCTAGACAAAGGCGACTATTGAGGCAAATCACCTGACGGGCTTGCACGAACTTGGATTTCCAACTGTTTGTTTTGAATAGAGAGTCATGCTATATCACATCTCCAATTTCTATACTTTACACATTTCAATGGAAAAACATGTCATCTTTTGTTTTCCATTCCACCTGTACTACGGAGGTGAAAGCAGTGTCATTTTATTTAATTGGCTACCTGCCGTTCATTAGTGAGGGCGGCATCGTTAAGTCATCCTGGAGCATTTGTAGGAGCTAATCTTCCAGGCACTTAGCTTTCTCATCGACCTTGTTAAAGGTAACGGAGGTCAGCTTTGGGTTCAACAGAGGCACTCTCTCGCCAAGGAGACTGGCATGACAAAGTAATCAGTGTGTGTCACTTTTCATTAATCACACCACTTTCCTTTTCATGAAATACCAGCAGATAATTGTTACTAAATGCGATTCGCAACACTCCCATGCAGTGGTTGAAGACCCAGAAATAGGCAAACAGATAAAAACATTGTTTAGCTTGCAGGCAGCAAGTGTTTGCTATTCAGAGGTACATCATGCATAAACATTGATTTAGCCATGAGCTGACACTTATAAAGCTTTTGCTGTTTGCAGAAAGCCCTGTGGTCAGGCTAAGTAATAGCCAAGGGCAAACGCTTTTACCTGTATGGCAAGGTTGCATCCTATTTAAATTGCTTGGCCTGAAATAAATCAGTTTCCCTAATGTTGGGCCACTGCAAGATTGCCATAGGTGAGAACCAAGTGCACTAAATAAAAAAGCTTGCCTTGATGGTGAGACTCCTAGAGGGCAGTTTGTTGATTTTGAATAAATATTTCATTAAGTCTGAGCTGCTGCACGTAATTTGGAAGCTAAGGGTTTGTTTAAATCAATGGAGGTTTCCAGATTTCCTTAATAAATGGGTATATTTATGCACAAGGAAGAAAACTTCTCTTTCTTGTTCTTCCAAATTTTTAAACCCATCCGAAATGGTTGGTGGTAAGTGGGCTGGTGGGCACATGCCACACTTGGCATGTGATGGTTTGTGATCGTCCTGCAGGCCGGGTACTTCTCCAGCTGTTCCCCATTAGTTAGCATAGGCTCATTTCCCAGGAAGCAGCCTAGTTCTGGGAGACAGACCCACAGCAGCAGCCCTGGGTCTGGAGTACGCGCAACCCGTGCTGAAGTTAATGCTATGCAAATAACCAGAGCAGCATGTCTGCTGCTACGCTATGGTGTTCTGAGCTCAGTACCATGTGATGTGATGAGAGTAGAGAAGTGAGCTTTGGATATGAAGCTGGAACAGGACTGTGATCCATGTCTTCAGTCTGCTCCTCATTTGCCCGGCTTTCTCTTTGAGTTCCTCAGGTTTGGGATCAGTTCTCATGCATGATTGCCTTATTTTTTATTAAGATACAGAAATAAAATGAAAGAATTCGATGCTAGCCGTATTACCAACCACCGAGAGAATTTTCTAGAAGATGATGAGCGGAAATTGGGAAAAAAATTCTCTTAAAAAAAAGAAGGGCATTATCAAACCCAACTTTTCCAAGTTTTCTCAGTGGATAATAGTTGTCAAATATAATCTTGATGCCTAGTATAGGAGGAAAATCATTTTGGTCAAATGGGAAAAGTAATTTCATCACATATATACAGAATTCTTGTTTGTAAAAAATGCATTTTACATAACATTTATTTTGTAAATAGTTTGATTCTGACAAAGTTCTTTCACAAAGCAAATTAAAGTTTAAAATCCAACCAATAATAATATATAATGTGAATGTATAAAAATACATTATACCCCCTGCTAAAAGGAATGATAACATCCTCATTGCGTATGCAAGGAGTGTATTTTTCTGGATCTCAGGCTTCAGGATGTGCTCACCTCTGTGATTCAATCTTCCTTCGTATTTAATCTTTTTGAACATGGATCTTGGAGCATTTAGAAATCAGTGAAACTCACAAAAAATACCTAACACTTTCATAGGCAGTAATTATTCCAAGTACTCCGCCCACGACAATTTACTTAATCCTCCCAACACTCCATGGAATAGGAGACCCCCTCACCCATTTTGTGCAGAGGAGGAAGTGGAAGGTGTAGAGGGGTGTGGTCCCTGGAGGAGGTTCGCACAGTGAACAAATCAGCCTGAGCCAACACTGTCACACAATGACGCGGTCCTCACGCACGTGCCCACCTTCCAACTCGCCTCGCCACGCGCCTGCCCCATCTCTCTGGATCTTAGATGTGACAGCCATATGTATCATCGAAACAGTACCATCTCTTTCGAAAGATTGTACATGTCTGCTGTTAGAGAGCCTTCTGTTCTCTGCTAAGTGCTTAGGGATTTGAATAACTTACCCTCAGGCTTTCTTTCCTCTGGTATAAAATATTAGTCCTAATATACATAA
Source organism: Oryctolagus cuniculus (assembly GCF_964237555.1). Taxonomy (NCBI): domain Eukaryota; kingdom Metazoa; phylum Chordata; class Mammalia; order Lagomorpha; family Leporidae; genus Oryctolagus; species Oryctolagus cuniculus. The sequence goes on from NC_091433.1 coordinate 63,572,300, forward strand.
GTAAGATTGCATAGTTTTAACATGAATGGACGTGTGCAGATGTAAGAGGAGAAATAGATAAGGTCTAGTAACTGGATGATAAATCTTGTCTGTAACAAGGTGTGATAGTGATGCATTGAAGTTTCCTCCTCCTCTGCTCTACAGCTTTCCTCCACTAAACTCAGACAGCCTCTCAGGGTCACTCTATTTCCTGTTCTCCACAGCAGAGCAAAATGTCGGGGCTCCTGTGAGGTTGCTTCCTCTTTGTTACAGCTGAGCTGGCTAAGTTCACGTTTCCTGTGTTGAGCAGGTGGAAGCGCTGCCTCTCTGCCTAGCTAAGCTAATTTTCCTTTTCCTCTTGGCGTCCAGGACTTACCTTCCTTCCTCTTTAATGGATGGAAGTTCTTTGGGGAGTTTTTTGTTTTTTTTTTTCTCTTCCCTGTGTAGGTAAACAGAAAAGCAGCGTAATGTTTTCTTCAACCTTATTAAATTGCATTTCACCCTTGACGAATGACCCCGTGGTTCAGGGACTGCCTGGGTATGAAATATGACAGAACACAGCGATGTATAGAAAGCCCTTTCTCAGGCACACTGTCCAGAACTGGACTAGCCCACCATTCTTCTCTCTGGAAGGACCAGCTTCTGCAAGAATAGATTGATGTGGTGCAGCACCGTAAAAAGCACAACTTAACAACAAACAATTTTTAAAAATCAGATTCTTCCTCCTCAATGCTTGAGGCTATAAAGTTGTCCCTTACGCCACCTCTTTGAGCAAGCTGTCTTACATTCTCCCGTTCATTCACCCCCCACTTCTTACCCAAACGGAAAACTCTCTACAGCTCTGGATTCCACTCCGGTTTTCTTTCCTCCTCCTCTCTGATTGTTCCCTGCCAAGGCAAGGAGCTATGTCTTTTTCTATTTTTTCTATTTTTCTATTTTTTTTTTTTTTTTGACAGGCAGAGTGGACAGTGAGAGAGAGAGAGACAGAGAGAAAGGTCTTCCTTTGCCGTTGGTTCACCCTCCAATGGCCGCCGCGGTTGGCGCGCTGCGGCCAGCGCACCGCGCTGATCCGATGGCAGGAGCCAGGAGCCAGGTGCTTTTCCTGGTCTCCCATGGGGTGCAGGGCCCAAGCACCTGGGCCATCCTCCACTGCACTCCCTGGCCACAGCAGAGGGCTGGCCTGGAAGAGGGGCAACCGGGACAGAATCCGGAGCCCCTACCGGGACTAGAACCCGGTGTGCCAGCGCCGCTAGGCGGAGGATTAGCCTAGTGAGCCGCGGCGCCGGCCGGAGCTATGTCTTTCCATAGAGGATCCTTGTCAGGGGAGCTCAGTGTGCCTGGAGATGAAGAGAAGGGAGTTCCACGTTACATGATATCTCTCACACACAAGCCATCTCTTTCGTCTTCCTCCCCCATCCCACTATAAGCCCCAGCCAATCTTGCTGAGATAAAATTTGTTGAGATAAATATGTCTTCCTTCTGTTTGACACCCAGGCTTCTAAACAGGAGCTGAAGTCACAATGAGTAGATACATGGGAATTCTCCCATTTTGAAAGTCGGTTTTCTTAAAAGTTCGCACTCTGTAATGTTAATACAGCAACTACTGTGAACTCTTTCTGTGTGTTCCTACGGTGTGCTAGATGAGATGCTGGTATTAGTGATAATGGAAAGACCCCCATTTCTGTCCTCATTGGCTATAGGGTGGGTGGGTGGATGGAAAATGATAGTGTAATAAACTGACATTGATATAATGAGATCCTTAAAGTTATGATAATAACTGCATGAAAAAGTGTAGTGGGCAAATAAAACCGCAAGAATGAAGCCTCCTGTGCAAGTGGGAAGGGGAGTAGCTCTTTCAGCAGAAGTTTACTGAGTACGTGAAATCCACACATTCCAATGTTACATATAGGCTTTGGAGAACACAAATTTATTGAAAAATATGATTTTTTAAAATGCACTCTCTTTAGAATTCATGGCTTCTGCTGTAGAACACTCCAAAGAACAAGTTTGGAAATCTGTAAAGCAGGACAATTCATGTCTACATTGCAGCTCCCTTTTTGGATCATCATTTTTACTGATGAAGAAATAGCTTTTTTAAAAAAGATCATATTTATTTATTTGAGAGGTAGAGTTACAGCCAGAGGGAGAGACAGAGAGAAAGGTCTTCTTTCTGTTGGTTCAAATGGCCACAATGGCCGGAGCTGCGCTGATCTGAAGCCAGGAGCTTGTTCTAGGTCTCCCACATGGGTGCAGGGGCCAAGGACTTGGGCCATCTTCCACTGCCTTCATGGGCCACAGCAGAGAGCTGGACTGGAAGAGAAGCAGCCGGGACTGGAACCGGGACCCGTATGGGATGCTAGCACTGCAGGCAGAGGATTAACCTACTGCACCATGGTGTCGGCCCCAGAGAAATGGCTTATTATATTTTCACCACTGCTTTTCACTGTGGCTCATAGGCTAAAAACAATGCTGTTAAATATGAAGATCTTTAGAATTTAAGTTTCTGATTTTTCAAAACAACTTTTTTTTTAAAGATCGATTTATTTGAAAGAGTTACAGAGAGAAGAGGAGGAGGAGGGGAGAGAGAGAATCTTCCATCTGCTGGTTCTCTTCCCAAATGGCTACAACAGCCAGGGCTGGGCAGCTCTGAAACCAGGAGCTTTTTCCAGGTCTCCCACATGGGTGCAGGAGTCTAAACACTTGGGCCATCCTCCACTGATTTCGCAGGTGTAGGGAACTCCCAGGTAGGGAGCTGGATAGGAAGCAGGGAGCAGCCAGGACTCAAACTGACACCCATATAGAATACCAGCTTCCCAGGTGGCAATTTTACCTGCTACCCATAATACTGACCCCCAAAACATTTTTAAGCTTAGATTTAAGCCTCTTTAATAATCATGTTACTCCATGATTCCAACCCAGTAGGACTCAAGTTGGTGAAAATGGATAGCATGACCCCTTTCATGGAGTAGAGCCACTCAGAATCCTAAGCTTGCCTTATCTTGTGCTGGTTTTGTTTCACATGAATTGAAGTCATTCGTATAATTTTCTAGGGATATCATAACAAAGGACTGGGTGAGCTAAACAACAGAAATTTGTTTTCACATCATTCTAGAGGCTGATAGTCTGAAAATGAGGCTTCAGCAGGATTGGTTCTTTATGGGAGCCGCAAGGAAGCAACTGTTCCAGGCTTCTCTTCTGGCTGTCTTCTCCCTGGGTCTCACATCATCTCACTGTGTCCTTGTCTGTGTCCACATTCCCTCTTATCAGGACCCCAGTCATATGGGATTAGAGCCTACCCTAAGGATCTCTTCTTAATTACCTCTCTTAATGACCCACTCTCCAAATTAGGTCACACTGTGAGATGCTAGCGGTTAGGACATCAATATATGAACTTGTCGAGGAGAAGGCATAATTCAGCTCATAACCTTCATCTTCTCAAAGTGTTCTGAACACTAGTTGTGATGAACAGTGGCATAGAACAGTTTTACTTTGCATAAAATTAAAATCAAAGACAACAAAGTTGTACAGAAGCTTATATAAATTTGCACTCAGTCATAAGGTCAGAATTTTATCCCAATAATTAGTGATATTCCCCAGGTAAGTATTTTTTATTGAAATAGATGAATATTAGCATTAATGTCATGTATATGTATGATTAATTACGTTGTACTGTGTTATGTATAATATTACATGCTAATGTGATAAAGTTTTAATAATGTTATATACATATTAAATGTAATAAGTGATGGGAAAAAAAAAGAATCCAAAATGAAGTAAGGGGATTCTGCCTTTGTAAGCTCACTGTACTGTAAGAAAAAAGGTGTATTTCTGTTGCCTTACCTAAACCTCAAAATATCACATATAGGACCTGAATTACAAATAGTGGAGGGAGACACGACCAAGCCTTGACTTCTGAGTGGTCTCCATTTGGGGGCTGTCTTAAGTGTTCTGATATTTATTAGGCTATTCTTGCATTTGTTGCCATTTGATCTGGCTGCTGACCTCCTGAGCCCAAATACCATCAGACTAGCTATCAGGGAGGCTGCCTCTGCCCTGTCCTGGAAGGTACCAGATAAGGATGTTCAATGGGTTTTGCTTCTTGATCTCCCACAAGTGTCATCTGATTGAAGTGGGAGAGCATTGGCCGTGTTGTGATGTTCTCTGGGAGATGGACTAGCCAAGTGGGCAGCCTCTTAGTGTTTAGGAAAAGAGAGCATGTCTTTTTAGTACCTTTCTGGCTGGTACTTTTGCTTGGCCCAGAGTCAGATTTGTTGGAGAAGCAACAACAAATTTAAATTAAAATTAACGCAGAACGGATGCATTATAGTAAGTCTGACAGTGGAGAACTACCTTGTAGTTTCTGTTTTGTGACAAATTTGAATGATTGTTTTCTGTTGGACCCTTTATTCTAGGGTGAAAAGAATCTGGCATCTCAGAGACAAACAGGAATTCAACATGTTAATAAAGAGGGAAAGTATCTTTTGGTAAACAGTCTGAACCCCACAGACAATAATAAATAGACAACTTAATTCAATGAATCCAGAGTTCTTGGTAACATAATTTCCCCATTGGAGAGCTTGTTTTTCTTTTCTGTAAAATGGCCTTTTGAGAAATCCATGGCTCAGTGTTCAAAAGTGGTATGAAAATCTTGTGAGTGTCCATACATGAATTCTTCTGTGTAGAAAGTTTATAAAGTTCATCAGATTATCAAAGCACTCAGTGATCAAAGAATCTCAGAAAGCTCTAATATAGGCAATGTGGACGGTATATTTTTCTAGCTCTATCATTCAATAATCGCAGTTTATATACTAACCTGTTTGCAATCCCTCTTTCAACTATTGTTACTAAGGATTTATCAGGTACTGTTCTAGACACTACAGATACACTATTTTTTTTTTTAAGATTTATTTATTTTTCAAAGAGTTAGAAAGGGAAAGATACATAGAGAGATTTATCCGTTGATTCACTCCATGGATAGTTGCAATGGCCGGATCTGGGCCAGGCCAAAGCCAGGAGATTATTTTGGGTCTCCCACATGGATACAGGGGTCCAACAACTTGAGTCATCCTCTGCTGTTTACCCAGGCAGTTAGCAGGCGCTGGATTGGAAGTAGAGCAGCTGGGACTCAAATGAGCACCCATATGGGACACTGGTGCTCAGGGGGTATCTTCACCAGCTACACCAAAGCACCAACCCTGAGACGCATTGTTAATTTCATATAAGGTCCTTGACTTTGGGCTGTGAAAAGCAAACCAGGATAAGGTGATAGACAGATATAGAGATAGATAGGACAGAATGAGATATTATGGAGATGAGTATTAGGAGAGTGCTTTCATGGTATTATTTCTGTCATACTTCATTCGTACCTTTAAATGCTTATAATTTGGTCAGACCAGCATTTTCCACAGAATACCAGTATTCTGCCCCTGGGATAAATTAGGTTGATCACAGCTTAACTGGGTATGTTAATGCATCTTTGATACACTATCTGCAACATGACTTGCTGAGAGGGTTCATGTGTCTTAAGCGCCTTCTCCACAGGGCATCTGCCAACAATCGTCCACAGAAGACACTTTGGGAAACACACTTCTAGCACATGTGCAGTGAAAACTGTAACTTGCCCTAGCACAGGATGTGTGCTAATGTTGTCTGAGGGTATGAGTGGCTCATAGAGCCGACAGGCATACTCTCCCATGAGTGTGACAGCAGCAAGAAGGACCCAGCCCAGCTGGAAATATGACCACTACACATTTCCCCATTTTCTCTCCTTTTAGGAACGCACTAACATCACTCAAGTCTATGTCTTCCCCTACAAGTTGATTCCTTCTATGACTGGAAATTGTAACATAATTCTGGGATTTGTTTATAAAAATTTAAACATTGATAAATACATGAAACGTAACACTGTCCTTGCTCATTTACTTTAGAAATTTTCAATGAATATTTATTGAGAAGTATCTATGTTTAAGAAATGTAGACACAAGTGAAATATATGTATTGCTCCTGAGGTTCTATTCTAAGTATCTTCATAAAGTGTTAAAATCTACAAAAAGATAAATGTTAATTTCTGTTGCAGTACTTAGAGGTGATGAACTCAATGGGTACTAACAATTTTTTAGCACTTTGAAAAATACATTCACAGAGAATGCTTGACTATTACTAGAATATTCTAGTTGAAAAAGGTACTGAGAGTCCCCAAAATGTGCCTCATTTACAAATCATTTCCTTGAATGTACATGATGAAGGTTCTGGAATCCCAGCGTTAACATCAGATCCTGTGCTCATTCTTTTGCAACAAGTTGACCCAAATCTTGCTATGCATCATTTGACAGCATTTTGGCGCTATTAACAATTCTTTGTGCAACAGAGTATAGACAAGGCAGCTATATTCGCTAGGCTTGAGAAAGAAAACCGTATTCTCTCTCCAGCTTTCCCTTTTCTTTTTTCTTTTCTGCCACCTCTTGGCTTCAGGTGGACTTCAGAGTGTTGTAATGAGAGTAGGTATTACCTGTTACTCTGAAATTAAAGATTTTTTGAGTCTTTATGCAGTATGACTTGCCTTCTTCAATTTTACCCAGTTCTATACCCATTTATACTTGAAAATCTTTCACTCTCATTAAATACATGCCTCCAGTATCACATGGCTTTCTCTGTTTTAATCTCAGAGATGACAAGATAGGTGCTACACTCTATCGTGCAGGTTGAGGTAAAAAACCAATCACAGGAAGCAGCTTTCTGTGGCTTCCCTGCATCTGCAGGAGGACCTCCTTGGATGAGAAGTATGAGCAAGAATGGGAGCACCAGCTTCCATGTTAACAGCCTCATTGTATCCCAAAACCCAGAATTCCTGTCTCTCTGATTTTTTTAATTTTTGGATTACTTTGGTAGCATATGATATTCCAATGGAAAATAATTTTACTTAATTTTCTTATGATTAGAACAAAATAATATAGAATTAGACTATCACTGATTTTTTTAGGGGAAAAAGTATACAAGAAATAATTATTTCAAGCAATAAAGATAAATAATTCCTATCATAGTATGAACTATATTGCTTGATACCTTTTAATTATGACATTTTGGATTACCAAAAATAAATTTTAGTTTTTAAAACTGCAGGGTATTAATTCAGCAACAATAATTGCTTCTGGTTTTTTAATAGGTCAATACTTTCTTGTAGGATTTTGTTTTTCTGTATGTAACATGGCATTATGGTGATCTCTTTTCTATGGTCAATGTGCTGTAATTAATAATAACAGTAGTAATTTAGGTTAGGTCAGTATTCTCAAAGTTGGTTCTATAGACTATTGAAATACGTTATTCAAGAAGGGAGCTTCACGGCCAAGTATGTTTGTGAAACACAGGGTAATGAAGTTTGTGGGGACTATTTCTGGCCTAGGAATTCTTTTCCCTTTTTGGTTAGCAAAATACTAAGATGACACTATAGCAACGACAAAATCAAATGTTTTGTTATGTCTGTTTGGTATTGTGAATTGTGTAATGTGTTTTCGCGGGTTGCCTTATTGCTCATATTGATGGTCACATTGTCTATCCCTAGTCAGTGGAAACCTGTTCAGTTTGGTTGAGTCTTTGTGCTTGAGTATGATTGTTTTGATAGCTTCCTTACCTTCTGGTGTGATGAGATGACTAAGCTGATCTAGTACGTTTATATACCCTGATGTGAGCTTGGTTTTGTTTTAGGGAGCAAGGGGTTCTCAAAAATTGTGGTTATGTGTTAATCATTGGTTTCCTGGCCTTTTTAGTGGACAATACTAAGAAATTATTTATCAGATATATTATAGATCATTTATTTTTCCATAACCATGATGTGTCAAGAGGACATACATCATTGCTCATAGTAATATTGCCAGTTTAAATTCACTATCAAAATGTTTGAACATAAATTTTATGTTATATTTATTTTTCTCTTTCAATGAAATTTTAAGTTTCTAATATTAACATAATTACTTTATCCTATAAGATATATAATAATTTCAGAATTAGTATAGTAACATTGCTAAAATTATAGGAAAGAATTATAGTTGATTTTGTTCTACTTATTTTTTTAACTTTTATTTAATGAATATAAATCTCCAAAGTACAGAATATGGATTACAATGGTTTCCCCCCCATAACGTCCCTCCAACCTGCAACCCTCCCCTATCTACTCCCTCTCCCCTTCCATTCACATCAAGATTCATTTTCATTTCTCTTTATATACAGAACATCAGTTTAGCATGTATTAAGTAAAGATTTCAACAGTTTTCTCCCACACAGAAACATAAAGTGAAAAATACTGTTTGAGTACTAGTTATAGCATTAAATCTCAATGTACAGCACACTAAGGACAAAGAACCTACATGAGGAGTAAGTGCACAGTGACTCCTGTTGTTGAATTAACAAATTGACACTCTTGTTTATGGCATCAGTAATCACCCTAGGCTCTTGTCATGAGCTGCCAAGGCTATGGAAGCCCCCTGAGTTCACTGACTCTGATCATATTTAGACAAGGACATGGTCAAAGTGGAAATTCTCTCCTCCCTTCAGAGAATGGTACCTCCTTCTTTGATGACCCGTTCTTTCCACTGGGATCTCACTCGCGGAGATCTTTCATTTAGGTTTTTTTTTTCCCCCCAGAGTGTCTTGGCTTTCCATGCCTGAAATACTCTCATGGGCATTTCAGCCGGATCCACATGCCTTAAGGGCTGATTATGAGGCCAGAGTGCTGTTAGGACATTTGCCATTCTATGGGTCTGCTGTGTATCTCACTTCCAATGTTGGATCACTCTCTCCCTTTTTGATTCTATCAGCTAGTATTTGCAGACACTATTCTTGTTTATGTGATCCCTTTGGTTCTTAGTCCTATCATTACCATCAATTGTGAACAGAAATTGATCACTGGGACTAGTGAGATGGCATTGGTACATGCCACCTCAATGGGATTGAATTGGAATCCCCTGGTATGTTTCTAACTTACTGTTTGAGGTAAGTCAGCTTGAGCATGTCCCGAACTGCACATCTCTTCCCTCTCTTATTCCCACTCTTACATTTAACAGTGATCACTTTTCAGTTAAGTTTCAGCACTTAAGAAGAATTGTGTATTGATTACAGTATTCAACCAAAAGTATTAAGTAGAACAAACAAAAAAAAATACTAAGAGGGATAACATATCAAGTTGCTCATCAACAGTCAGGGTGAGGGCTGATCAAGTCACCGTTTCTCATAGTGTTCATTTCACTTTAACAGGTTTCCTTTTTGGTGCTCAGTTAGTTGTCACCTATCAAGGAGAACAAGTGGTATTTGTCCCTTTGGGATTGGCTTATTTCACTCAACATAATGTTTTCCAAATTCCTAACAGGGATCACTTTTCAGTTAAAATTTAAACACCTAAGAATAATTGTGTGTTAATTACAGAGTTCAACCAATGGTACTAGAACAAAAAAAAAAAAACTAAAATGGATAAAGTGTTACATTGTACATCAACTGTCAGGACAAGAACTGATCAAGTCACTGTTTCTCATAGTGTCCATTTCACTTCAACAAGTTTCCCCTTTGGTGCTCAGTTAGTTGTCACCAATCAGGAAGAACATATGATATTTGTCCCTTTGGGACTGGCTTAATTCACTCAGCATGATGTTTTCCAAATTCCTCCATCTTGTTGTAAATGACTGGGTTTCGTTGTTTTTGACTGCTGTATAGTATTCTATAGAGTACATGTCCCATAATTTCTTTATCCAGTCTACTGTTGATGGGCTTTTGGGTTGGTTCCACGTCTTAGCTATTGTGAATTGAGCTGCAGTAAACGTTGATGTGCAGACTGCTTTTTTGTTTGCCAATTTAATTTCCTTTGGGTAAATTCCAAGTAGTGGGATGGCTGGGTTGAATGGTAGGGTTATGTTCAGGTTTCTGAGGAATCTCCAGACTGACTTCCATAGTGGCTTAACCAGTTTGCATTCCCACCAACAGTGGGTTAGTGTCCCTTTTTCCCCACATCCTCTCCAGCATCTGTTGTTGGTAGATTTCTGAATGTGAGCCATTCTAACTGGGGTGAGGTGGAACCTCATTGTGGTTTTGATTTGCATTTCCCTGATTGCTATTAATTGAGTGCAATCAAACTACTATGCTTTAAATAACTAGAAAGCCCTGTTTCAGTCACCATCTTAATACATTGGTTCATTTGTTTTGTGTGGTTTTTACAAAATTTCATGTGAATATGGCATGGTTCTAAATTAAAGCCTACTAATCAAAGTATGTTCAAAGATGCCAACCTTGATATTCCTTATATACGAGTAGCCATTTGGTTTAGCTTTAATTGTATAGTTTACTTATCTGATTTAGTAATTTAATCTCCTACCTTTAAAAACATACTATACAAATGTTTATATATAATTGTGTATGCACCTATGTGTGTGCGTGTGTGTGTGTACTACATCTCCTCTCCTCTGATGAAGAACAGCAGGAGTGGTTGCACCTTAGCAACTGGAGGGCGTGGTAAAGCACAGAGCCCTGCCTCTCACCCTCAGTGTTTCTAGGACAGGGCCTCCTTGTTTGCATTTATAACACATTCCAGGGCACTGCTGCTGGTCTAGAGACCACACCTGGAGAAGCAGTGCTGAATATAGTTTTCTTTACTTCATTTTCTTTTTTTTTGTTTGTTTGTTTTTTGTTTGTTTTTTTTTGTTTGTTTGTGTCGCTCCCCCTCTTCGTGGAGGAACGACACAGGACCCTGCGCTGTTCTTTCGTCTGCTCGGCCCTCCCCGGGTTTGCTGCTGGTTCTTCCTGGGTTGGCTACTATCCCTTCCACCTCCGTGGAAGGGCAGTTCCCCCTGGCCGCATTCCCCACTTCCGCAGGGGAGCGGCACACCGCCGGCCGGCTCTCTGGGGGGCTGCACGGGTGTTCCTTCAGCTAGATGTTCCCCATAGATGTTCCCGGTGCATGCCGTCTCTCTCCTCCTTTATAGTCCTCCTCCGCCAATCCCAACTCGGCTGCCCACACGCCGAGTACGCTGCTCTCCAATCAGGAGCAAGTCCTACAGTTTATTGGTTGAACTGGAGGCAGCTGTGCGGAAGCTGTTTACTTCTCTCCCAGCGCCATATTGTGGGAGAGCAGATGCATAGAATAAGTCTTAATTCCAGTAACTCAGTCTAGTCCGGCCTGCTCCCCACAGTTTGTTTTTTGACAGGCAGAGTGGACAGTGAGAGAGAGAGACAGAGAGAAAGGTGTTCCTTTTTGCCGTTGGTTCACCCTCCAATGGCAGCCACGGCTGGCGCACCGCGCTGATCCGATGGCAGGAGCCAGGTGCTTCTCCTGGTCTCCCATGGGGTGCAGGGCCCAAGGACTTGGGCCATCCTCCACTGCACTCCCTGGCCACAGCAGAGAGCTGGCCTGGAAGGGGGGCAACCGGGACAGAATCCAGCGCCCTGACCGGTACTAGAACCCGGTGTGCCGGCACCGCAAGGCGGAGGATTAGCCTAGTGAACCTTTCACACTTAAGGTTGCATTATGGAGATCATCTTGCAATACAGAGCGAGGTTGTTTTTCTAGCTGTGAACTTTCATGTTGTCAGGATGTACCACAGTTTATCTGACCAGTTCAGATAATGCATGTTCTGGATCTTTTGGCATTACAGCTAGTGTTGCAATGAATAGACTTATGTGTGCTTGTTTTATTTGCTTTGCCTATGTACTAATGAGATATATTCCTAGAAATGGGACTTCTGAAACCACATAAATGCAAATTATTAAACTTTGAAAATAATTTAAAATAGTTTATATATAATCGATTTTTATGAAAAAATCCATTCATTCCTTAATTTATTTTCCTTAACCATGTACATTCAAAATTTTGAGATCCTATCCCAAGAGAAAAGTAACTACTTTTCATGAAGAATACTGAAAATACTAATTTGGAATAAAAAGTTCTTTATAAACAGCAATAAAATATCAATAGGTAACATTTTTAAAGTATTTTCAAAATTCGATATTTTAAAATGCATTTAAAAATCTAGAGTCAATTTATATTAAATATAATACAATATATTGGCTGGAACATACAATCCTAGGTATTATCATTGATCAATTAAAACACTTAATCTTTTACTGTCTCTGTTACTTTGTGAAACAGGATTACAAAAGTAGTGACTACTCCAAAGACTGGTCAGTTTCAGAGATAAAATTAGTTAATCCATGTAAAGTACTCAACTTAATGCTCCCAGTCTCACTGGAACAATATCTTCTTTATTAAATTAATGTTTTACATTGTCCCATGTATTCTCTAAAAAACAATACATAATGCCAACCAAATACCTAGATAATTTTAGATGACTGTATTGCCCTAATTATTTTTATATGAAGAGACCAAAAGGGAAACAATCATGTAATAAAACAACATGTATGCTACTCATGTATGCTAAGTGATTGCAGACAACAAATCTCAATAGCTTAATGAAGTAATCAGATACTTGCAGTTAAACCATCTTGAATGTGGTGGCTACAGTGGAGATGAATACAAGTGGGCTGAATCTGTAACTCTAACGCTAAGAGCAGCATTAACTTTCCTCATATAATTTCCAAAATGGCAAGCAACTTCTGTGAAGTTGTGACCAAGGAACAGTGTTTCCTGGATCACCGTAGAACCTGACTTCCAGGAACATCCAGTGCATGTTAAAGCTGTACACAAAAATATTTAGTGTGTTTACGTAAGGTTTTAGGTTGAAAGAGCTAGCCTGAAATGACGATAAATATTTCATCTGTATGAATATCTGGTGAGATCCTTCATTTGGTAGGACTGACCCAAGACTTCTTGTACCACTGATGCCCTTCCACTAAATGCCAAGACCTCCCATCAATCAGTTGAAAACAAACCCACGAATTTCCCAAATTTCCCAGTGAGCAGTATCAGCCCTGTTAATGACATTGTAGCTTCACCTGGTGTCTGACTTGCACATGCTTAATAGATATTAACAACATGATGATGACTTTTATTAGTGCCCATACGGATGTTAATAGGATGCCATTTATTCTTCACAACTGATCTTAGCCAAAAGGCCACCAAGTAATCATTTATTCTTCATACTATTGACCCTGTCTGACAGACCTAATTTGCTTATTGAGAATTCATTGAAAAAAAAGAAAAAGAAAAAAGAGAGAGAAACCTGGGGTAGAAACAAAATAATTTTACCATTTGATATTATAACAATATGAATTCTTTCTCCACCTCATGCTGCCCCCAACCCATGCCACACAAATAAAAACTGTTTCCTATAATAATATTTCATTCAGTTTGGGATTATTAACACATATTCTTGTCATCTTTAGTGGATAAACAGAAGCACAGGATGTACTAGTCTTTCAGCCACTCCTAATACTGAGCCTTAGAGCTTTGATTTGATTTTGATCCCTCCCCGTATATCATGTGTTAGGGAATGTATGGATTTGAATGCAGGAATTGCCTGCAGACTTCTAAATAAACAGAAATTTATATAAGCAAGATGGTTCACATAATTATTTCATTGTTTGGCCCATCGCTGAATCGCCCATTAGAAGCCCCTGGAAGATCTAGGAGTTGAATGCGGATGTATGATTATTGGCAGGTTTCCATGCAATAGGAGTTCTGTCCTTATTCCTCTGCCCATGACAAACTTTTTCATGTCAGAGAGAAAATTGCAGGAGATGGTCCTAAGGTTTGAAATGTCCCAGTAGAGATTTTTTAAAATTTCCTTTTATTCTATACACAACAGACATTCTTTTATTTTCAACCTGATGGTGCCATTTTCTATTTTCTAGAAATGGTGACAGACACTGTAAGTAAACCAGATAATAGACTCTTAAAGTTTCTGTGTGCAAATTGAAAGAGCACATTATAGTGCCTGCCTTTCCTGAGGTCTTGCAGCCTAACCAATATGGTTTCTAAATACAACACCAGCAGAAGTTATAACAATAGTTTCTGTCAGCCTGTCTGAGATGGTTAGAGAATAGCAGTGGGGAATAGCACAGTAACCCAGAAATGTCCACATTCTTCTAGCCCCTTTTATTGTGATAAATCTCCTGTGAGCTTCGCATAGAAGTATTGTTTGCATCTGGTGTATCTCTGCCTAGAGTATGGCTGCATGCATCCATTCCTCCTTACTGAGCTGTCAGGTGCAAAAACCAATTGTATGCAAAAAAATGCAATATTGTGCATGAGGGGACTAGAGATTAATATATTTGAATAGGATGAATTACGTACTTTCTATACCTTCATTCTATATTAACAGTGCTAGATTATACATATAAGATCTAAGTGTAGCCGGCGCCGCGGCTCACTAGGCTAATCCTCCGCCTAGCGGCGCCGGCACACCGGGTTGTAGTCCTGGTTGGGGCGCTGGATTCTGTCCCGGTTGCCCCTCTTCCAGGCCAGCTCTCTGCTGTGGCCAGGGAGTGCAGTGGAGGATGGCCCAGGTGCTTGGGCCCTGCACCCCATGGGAGACCAGGAAAAGCACCTGGCTCCTGGCTCCTGCCATCGGATCAGCGCGGTGCGCCGGCCGCAGCGCGCTGGCCGCGGCGGCCATTGGAGGGTGAACCAACGGCAAAGGAAGACCTTTCTCTCTGTCTCTCTCTCTCACTGTCCACTCTGCCTGTCAAAAAATAAAAATAAATAAATAAATAAATAAGATCTAAGTGTAATGTTCTCTTGTTATACAAGCAGAATAACTCTGAGGGATACTGGTTTCTTGGCAGATAGATCAGATAACTTGCTGCTAACTGAGAAAATTTGGGCTGTGCATTTGATGCAAATCATGTGTTCCTTAATAAAAGAACTGAGAGCAAATAATTACCATAAATGCTAGCAAAATATTACATTCAATTAAGTAGTTCTAAATGTATGTTTGAAAAAAATTACTGAAGAGTGTAAAAGAATGGAAGATGAGAATCTTAGACACTATGACAATCTTTCATGAAATAACATTCAGATTCTCTGTGATCTTTTTGATATTTTGTTCTTCCCTGAATGAAACTTGGATAGCTGACTGCCTTTCGATAGCATACCATGCATATTCCCTTCTTGGTCCTTGTTCATACCCAGATTGTCCTATTACAGTCCTAGTCTACCTAATTCTTACATGTCACCTAAGGACTTTGAGTCCCATCTCATCCATTAAATCCCACAGCTCATGATTACACCTCATTTTACTTCTACAGTATTTTTGGAGAATGACATTTTAAGTAGCTACTATATGCCTGAAGTTACACAGCTAGTAAATATGGCAAAATATTGAGAATGGATCGGGGTGGGGGGGAATCCATTGCTTAATAAAAATTTGATCTCCATGGAAATTGAGTATTTAGATCCATCAGTGTGAGATAATGGTCAACTATTTCAGAGTTTCCAGATTTAATTGATTTTCTCATCTGTGATTTCATGTTTGTTTGGCTGTATTAAGTTATAAGAAGAATGTGACTAACCACGCCACTGGACTTGCTGAAAGAAACACTGGGGCTTGCTTTTTGTCTTTATGTGCTCATCAGCAGGACTATAACCCTTAGCTTAGCATTCATTAAAGGTTCAGTGAAACAAGTACTTCTCAAGACATGGCATATGCCATACGAAAAATAAGTAGAAGTCCAAAGTCACACTGGAAAATATTTGATGCTCTTATTCTGTTAAGGCTGCAATAACAAAATACCATTAAAATGAGTAGCTTATCACAACAAAAATGTATTTCTCAGCCTTCTCGAGAAGATCTAGAAGTCCAAGATAAGCACCAGCAGATTCTACACTGGGAGAGAGCTGTCTTCCCCACATAGACTGTAGCAACTCTCCCTGCCCTTACATGGTAGAAGATGCATTCCCTTGGGCATCATTTAAAAGCACACCAATCCCTTTCATAAGGGCTTTGTCCCCATGACTCAATTAGCTCCCCAAAAGTCCCACCTCCTAAGACCATCATATTGGTATTAGAATTTCAACATGGGAATTTCAGGGCCGTGGAGGGCACAAATATCTGTATTATCCCATTACCCATTTCTGACTACTTGAAAATAATGTGATATTTTATGTGTTAGTCTATGTAATGCATTCAATTTACACAGAATTAAAATGCCTTCATGCTTATTAAACCTGAAATTGTGGCAGTGGTGACTCTGTCAATACCTTTGCTTCTTGTTGCTGATTCTCAGCTCTCCTCCCTAGTCCCTTTGATTCATGCTTGGTATTCAGCTTCACAACTATTTATTATGTGTCTCCTGCATGCACGTGTCATTGGTTCTATATCCATGCAACACCTGGACTATGTGATACTCTCAAAAGGCCTGAGCACTCTAATATGCTATATAAATATTTTCTAACAGTTGTTTATGAAACTGGATGGTATACTTATTTTAATTTGCATCATATAGACTTAAAATGATCAAATATATAGCAATAACTGTTTCATTATTTGTTTTCTCATGTTTTCAAAACAAATGTTATTCACTGAAAAATACTAATAAAAGGCATAATAATGTTGATATTGTAATAAGAATGGTCATAAACAGCAATGGATTAAGCTTTCATGTTACTACTGCTATTATTCCCAATACTATCCTAAACCTGTATTATAATTCTCCCATGATATTTCCATTTGATAATGATGCTTATTTCATGTATTCCTTAATGTGATCATTTGGATGTGTAACAGTATATTCTAATATATGTGAGGCTACATTTTTTACCATATTTTCCTCACTTGCTGATTCAAAGAATTTATTATAGGGTATCTATGTTCTGAAATTAAGAATTAACTTGGATTTTTAGTTTTAGAATTCCATCTTTCATTTGTTTATTTCATGATATTTTATTGAAACATACATTGAGTGGCATGTGTACATTTAAAACTATAAAGTACTTTGATTTTTTGAAAGAAAACATTCAGGAATTCTTACATCTAACAACAGTCTTTTGAATATTCTCAGTAGGAGGAAGTCTTTGTCCTTTAAAAACATACTTGAATTTTTTGATATAGCCAAAAGTTATTCAATGTCAAATCTGTTAAATAATTTCAGTGATCACACCAGGCAATACTATTTTTGAACGAGAATCAAGTGAGACCAGGATGATAAATTTTCTTGTGTGACTTGTACACTGTTACTGAAGAAAATCTCTCCTGAGGAGTTCTAGTTAGCAATGCAATCTCACCACAGTTTCTGGGGGTTACCTTGAAGTGACTTTGATAAGGCTCTGAGAGAAGGTTGGTGGAAGAACAGCCTCATGGAGACACAGAGGAGAGGTTCCTAATCCCAGCTAAGGTACGAGACAGAGGGGGTGATGGTCAAAGGAGCTTCCTCTGTTGGAGTAACTCTGGAATTCGTGAATGTTGACTAGCACTTAGATAAACACTGAATGATGAGAGAGAAAGGCCATGCAGGAAGAGTGTTGTGTACAAAGGCAGAGAGGCAGGAAAATGGGTGAACTGTAGTTCCATAAGACTAGAGTATAAGGTTAGTTAGCAGGAGATAATGTTGAGGAGAGAGCCAGAATCAAGTGGAAGATTGAAAGGAACCCCAAGTTGGAAATACTTTTCCTTCAGAAATTAGACGGCATCATTTGGTTGCCATGTAGTATCAATGTTGTAGCTCCAACATGATGTAGTATAAATGTCATGACGTGAGGCTTAGATCTTACCCTGAAGGTTGAGAAATACCTGATTTATTTTAAGGCAGCTCCTAAACATGCTTGTATCTGCCATACCAAAAGATCCCTCTGGTATTCTGTGGATGTGGAACAGGTGCAGTAAGATCTGGGAAGGGCAGAGTTGTGGCAGTAGTGGAATCAAGGGAGGTAGAAGTCAAAAGTAGGGAGCATAGAAGGTGCTGTCACACAGACAGCAAGAAGACAAAAATCAATCTGATGGCTGTTTTTGCAATAAGGACCTATAAAAGTAAGAAGTACAAGAACCCTTGTGGAATCTTGTGAAAACTTGTGGAATTATCCATCAGGATGGTCAGTACTAGATCTGGAGATTCAAAAGTAGTCCAGTAGGAGGTACTATCTTGGGGTCAGCTGCAGGCAGTGAATGAAGCTGTCGAGTGACTGCAATTCCTGTATTGAGGGATTGTTAAAATGAAACAGAGAAGGTGACCTCGAAGAATCTCTAGGGGACCAGAATTATCAGACTACAGTGTAGAAGTTCAAAGAATACACAGGAAACAACAGAAAAGTGGGAGAACTAGAGCTCAGATGTAAGAGAATCCAAGGGAACTGAATATTTTAAGGAGAAGGTGTGTCAGTGGTGTTGAAGTCTTGACCATGTGTGGCACATAGTAATCACCCAATAAATGCAGGCTGGATGAAACTCCCAAGTGAAATAACACAAAGAGAGAAACCAGTGATGGCATTTGACAGAATATTTTGTGACTTTATGGATAGAAGCTTTTCTTATGATATGTAGGAGTGGATGAGAGGGATGGGAATATAGTCATTTACTGTGGACCACTCTTTAGTGAGAACAAAGTAAAACAACAAAAAAAGGAAGGCTGTAGCTAGAAGTATAATTAAGATCAGAAGAGATTTGTTTTATTGAATAGTTGTATTTAATATCTTCTTCTGATTTTAAAATTAATCATTAAATGCTGTAGTACATACAGAAAATATAATAAAGTGTAAAGGTAAAATGGAAATCATTCATAATATACTCATTTGGTGTGTATGCTTTATTCATACAGTATGTTTTAAAACATTCTGTATTTATACTGTCCTTTATTCTTGTATCCTTTCTTCTTGATATTTTATTGTTACTGTTTTTCTCTGCTCTAAAATACTCTTTGAACATAGGATTTTTAATGGTTGCAGGCTACGTAAGAGCACAGTCTAGGGAAGCTGGGAGGGAAAGCAATAGGCAAATCTCGGACTTGCCTGGTATAGGCATCTAAAAGGGCCACGAGGGGCCGGGCTAGATCTACAGTAGGAAAAGTTTTGCTTCTTATTGCCTCCTCTCTGAGGACTGGATTATAGCAGAATATTGCTAAAATGTGTGTATTGATAAAGTGTATGTATTCAACTAAACTAGAAAACAAGAACATGGAGAAAAGACCAGAAAAGCCATCTGCAGATAATCAAAATACAATATAGATTTAGATCAGACACAGCCAGGTATTCTGTCATTTATGTATTTAATTTAAAAATTTTTTTCACTGTCCTCTATTTAAGCAATTATACAGTCATGTTGGGTATGTAGGCAGAATTAGCCCATAACACTGTCCCTTAAATCTCTTAAATCATTGCAATTCAAACTAATTGTTGTGTCCATTGTGGAGCCGTCTTTTTAGAATCCTCATTCATTACCCTCTTATGAAGTCTTGACACCTTTCTTCTGTGTTGGCCTTTCTGTTTCTTGGAAGCCGTTTCTTCATTTCTTTGAATTTTTTTTCTTTTTTAAGAATGCATTCTCCTATAGCTTTATCAGAAAAGAACATGGGAAGTAAAATTTTATATACATTGGATATCTAAAAACACATTTATCCCACCCTCACCTGATGGCTCATTTAGCTGGGTATAGAACTCCAATTTGGAAATACTTTTCCTTCAGAAATTTGAAGGCATCATTTAGTTGCCTTGTAGTTTCTAATGTTGTAGTTCAAAAGTCATTCTGGCTTTGTGTATGGCCGGCTTTTTTTCTCCTGAGAGCTTGTTGAAATTTTGTCTTTTTTACATTTTCTCACATTTCACATTGATGTGCCCTTGTGTAGGTTTATATTAATTTGGTAGACTAAGGACCAAGAGAGCACTGGAAATATTACTGAATTTTTTACTGATGGTTGTTAGAAAACAATTCTCCATGGATTTCACATAATCCAGACCTGAATAGTGCACATAGACACTCTGAGACAAGAAAGCTTTTGATTAGCAAACCTTGGAAACTAGACAGTATTTCTCTCCAGAAAGATTGAGACATGCTTCCCCAGAGACATCCCAAGGTAGTTAAGTTGAAGACTTCTACTTCTTTCCTAAAAGTGTTTGCATTTGTCCCAGGAAAATAAGCAATCTCTTTCTGAAAGGGAGTATTAGCAGATATGCCAACAGCCCATAAAAGTGCAGTCTTGTAAACTTTGGTATGTCTATCCATCAGTGCACCCCACTGCTCACATAGGTAAAATCCAGTCTTCATCCTGTGGCCCTATGAGATTTGAAAAATAGGGAACCAACCCAAAATAATTTTGCAGCTGCTGTTTTGCTTCAAGTAATAAATGCTTCTTTGTTGCAGGGCCATTGTGTCTGTTGTCAATGTATGTGTATAAATCTGTGGAAGGATAACTTACTAGCTTTCAAATCGGTGGAATCTCAACACTTTACTATCTCTGACTTAATGGTTACTCTCATGCATTGTCTCTTCTTATTTTCTTGGTATCATATCTCCTGAATGCCTATCTTCCATCTCAGGTAATATGAATCTTCTAACATTCTATTTAGTTTTTCATTTCTGCTGCCATATTCCAATTACCAAAAAACTCTTTGTATTCTTAGTTTTCTTACTTTAAGTCACATCTTGCTTTTTCTTCATGCTTGAAATACCTTCGCTGATCTTTTTGATGAAATTAATATATTTCAAATATTTCTTCTCCCTACCAGTGACCATCTGATTTTGTCTTTTCCTTATTTACTTTGATTTCTATGAAGACTTCTTCATATATTAACTTCTACTTATCATTGCTTTATTGTTCACATTTACAAGTTGGGTACTAAAACACTAGACAGCAATTATGCCCATTTAGATAGAATGTGTTGACTTTTAACTCTAGAAAAGTCTAGTTGTTTTATTGCTATTTGATGTTAAGTATTTTTATTCTCTTCTAGGATGTATTAGAATCCCTATAACATGTGGTATTCTTCTTCTGTGTAGAAGGGAAAGATCTGATTTCTAGTTCTAGGGAGAGGGAAAATTGATGGGCAGGAAAGAGGTTAACTCAGCATCTAACATATAGATCGTATTTCCTTAACTTATATTTGATGAATAGTAACTCTGTACTGTCTGTCGTCCCACTGTCTGGGAATCCTGTATTTCACTCTTCAGGGGCAGTTAGCATTTAGAATATTAGAGGATATATTTACTATATTTTATTAATTGCAAGATAAATGAAATTTTTTTCCAGTATAAGGAATAGAGAGTTGAGAACACAAGATCCATGAATTCATTATTAAGTATATTTGAAACTTTTCTTCATGGTTCCCAAACCTGTAAGTACTAAGAACAAGTAAAATAATTAAATATATCTCCACGTTCTAATTAGATAGGAGCTCATCTCATAAGGATCAACTGACATAAGTATTTCATAGTTAGCCTTAATGTTAACTTCAGAATCAATCAAGAATCTACCATGTTTTAATTTGGTAGATGACACAGGATTTCATATTAAAAAGCCTAATAAATAATATGATCGCTGAGTAAAGTTCAGACATGATTTTTAAAATTGCTTAAAGATTTTCCCACCAAAATCAGATCAGTCTCATCTTTATATAACTAACAGTACAATGCAGCTAGAATTTATAGTAGAATCATGTTTTCTTCTTTAAAAAAAAAAATCTAGAGACGTTTAAAAGGAAATGGAGTTGCTGAATTCAGAAGCAAATTACTATTTCTACTTAATATTTATATCATTTAGTTGTGTCTAAATAGAATGTAACGAATAACATTATTATTAGTTATACAGCCTCCAGTTAGATGTATTCTTTACATCTAACATCATTTTGCGATTGTGTTGATTGGCTTTATTATTTAATGATCAGTAAGTTATTCTTTCAGTTTTACTGTATATAGGTCTAAGTACAAGCTAAATAATGTGTTTAAAAAGCAAGATCTAGGCCGGCACCGTGGCTCAATAGGCTAATCCTCCGCCTTGCGGCACCTGCACACAGGGTTCTAGTCCTGGTCGGGGCATCGGATTCTGTCCCGGTTGCCCCTCTTCCAGGCCAGCCCTCTGCTATGGACTGGGAGTGTAGAGGAGGATGGCCCAAGTCCTTGGGACCTGCACCCGCATCGGAGACCAGGAGAAGCACCTGGCTCCTGCTTTCGGATCAGTGCGATGCGCCAGCCGCAGTGTGCTGGCTGCGGCAGCCATTGGAGGGTGAACCAACGGCAAAAGGAAGACCTTTCTCTCTGTCTCTGTCTCTCTCACTGTCCACTCTGTCAAAAATAAAAAAATAAAATAAAATAAAAACCGCAAGATCTAAATCCTTCACTGAGAAGCCTTATATTTTAACAGGATAGTAAAGGTACATGTGTAATTATAGGAAGTCCCATGTACAAATACAATTCTGAAGTTACTTTAAAAAGTAATTTCTAGTTGGAAAAGTCAAAATGTTGTTTCTAGAGGAGATGATATATTAGGTCTGGACCTCAAAAAATACTCATAGGTCATACCTAGATGTTGGGTGAACGGTGAAACAGGAGTGACACAGTCTGTGAGTTCCAGAATTGTTCTGGAAGCAAAAGTCATGACCTCTGCTCTGCCCTCCTCCTATCCCTTCTGTGAGAAAGAATGAGAATATAGGAGGAGCCCAGTGAAGAGAAAGAGTCTTAAAAAATGAAAGCTCAGAATGCCATCTTCTGTGGAATCAGGAAATGTCATCAGATTGTTTTTACTTGTTTTATATTTCAGAATAATTTTTAGGGCCGTTTCATTAACAGATGTAGTAAAGTTTCAGTTAATGCACAGAGAAATCACAAAGGTAGTATCTCAAGTACTGTAGGATGCGTTCCTGTTCCCTCAGGCAGTCCAGCTGGTCTAGATTGGTAGGGTTCCTCTTCTCTGGGTCACACAGGGAACCATGGGGCTTTATCCCATCGCTCTGCAAGCCTAAGATGGTGCTGTTTTCACATGCTCTGTCAGAGCAGAGTCACTCCTATATCCATCTTCCAGCTTCAGGCAATCAGAAAAAATCCAAAGCCGCGTCAAGGTACCAGCTCACGTTGTATTAGACTAAATTTAAATATGAGGCCACCTTACCTTCGAGAAAGACTGGAAAATGATCCCCTCGCTAGATACCCACGCTCCCGAGAAGAAGGGGATAATGGACTTGGAGGAAGTGGTGAACCTGGCAGTCTGACACAATAGACTTTTTGTTGCCTTTTTTGGTTTTTATAATTTCTCAGTCTAGAAAACTTACCGTTGAAAAAATTTTAATACCTTCTATAATTTAACTTGATCTAGATCTTCAGCAATATAGAAAACCTCAGACTACAATTATGTGGTAGACCTTTAAGAGGTTTCTAGTATGACTAGTACAATGTGGCTAATGTAATTCCCAAAATTAAGTTGTGAGATTGAAGTTATGCAGGCACCAAAATAAAAATGTGGCTCATGATCTGTTTCTGTGTTTAGCAAGATAAAATCTGTGAATCTCATATTTATTTGATGGTTCTTCAACAGTTTTCAGTATGCAAAATTGACATTTCTAAAGATAATATAAAGATTATAAAAATCCCATTCTAGATATTGACTTACAGACCACCAAGATAAAAGTATAAATTTGATATGCAGTATGATTAGTTAAGCCATGTTTGCACAAGTGATTTACATCAGAACCACAACTTAGAGTCTGTTCATTTCTTTACTCTGATTGTATCCATTCTGCAATAGGGGCAAAAAAGAAAACGGTAAGAGGTAGATTAAAATGAAAACAGGATAAAATACTTTTAAAGGTCTGTATTATTTTACAAAAATAGTTAAATGTGTTATTTTTAGGAATTCCTTGCAAAT
The DNA here is from genome assembly GCF_964237555.1 of Oryctolagus cuniculus. Lineage (NCBI taxonomy): Eukaryota > Metazoa > Chordata > Mammalia > Lagomorpha > Leporidae > Oryctolagus > Oryctolagus cuniculus. Next base: position 63,595,991 of record NC_091433.1, read on the forward strand.
TTTAACATTAATGAAAATTCCTTTTAAAGTATGTGGAAGTGTTTTTAATAAATAAGTATATTTTATAAAGTTCATTTCAACTCACCAAGTATTTGTTAAATACTAGTCTTTGAAAGATAATGTGTGCTTTTAATTTAATGTGTTAGAATGTCTTTGTCGCATGGACTCTTTTTTTCCCAGAAGCTACTGATTAAAAGGAATAACCATTTTCTGTGTTGGGCATACATATATTAAATATAATAAAGTAAATCTACCACAGTGCCTTGTACTATATATCAACAAGGTAGTTAAGAGACAAATGAACATTTTTATGAATAAATTTTACACTGAAAATGATTGTTCCAATAGTCCTACCTCCCTAGAGCCAGAGTAAGTTCTGTGACTTAAGGGTGCATATAAGATTAATGGGATATGGCCAAGCTGTATTTTATTTATATATCAATCTCAAAATTACCTAAAAACCTCAAAGGCAGAAGGTATCTAAAATTACATGGGGAAGAAAAAAGAATATTAATCCAGGAAAAAAAATCTCTGCATATATTTTATTTATCAGGCACAAAATTAGTTGTCAAGGTTTTCCCTTAAGTTAGTCTTCCAATTTGCTTTAATTGGAGTCTGAGGAAGGAAACCCAACAGCAGTGGTGATTGAGCATTGACTGGATGGGAGGTAGGAGAAGGGACTGGAATTGATGGCTGACCAAAGCAAGGTAGGATGATGGAATTTAGAAGTGACCCCAGGAGGGACAGTCCACCAAACCAGTACACTAAAACCAGCTAATGAAATGACAAAGACCCGCTCACTTCCATGTGTGTTAGAGACATCCTTCAATCAACTTCATTCAGATCATTTTGATTTTATCTACCAAGTCATTTTTTTGAACATACGGAAGTGAGTGATGCTTTCTGTCTTCAAAGATTCCAAGCAAAAAAATTAAAATAAAATAAAATAAAAAACGAGGGGCCAGTGTTGTGGCATAGCAGGTATAGCTGCCACCTGAAATGCCAGCATCTCATATGGGTACCAGTTCATCATGGCTGCTCCACTTCCAATCCGACTCCCTTACTAATGGCCTAGGAAAGCAGCAGAAGATGGCACAGTGTGTGGGCCCCTGCTACCCATGTGGGAGGTCAGATGATGCTCCTGGCTCCTGGCTTTGGCCTAGTTCAGCCCTGGTGGTTGTGAACACTTGGGGAGTGAACCAATAGACAGAAGATCTTTCTATCTCTTCTTCTCTCTCTGTAACTCTGCCTTTCCAATAAATAAATACATCTTTTACCTAAAATGCCTTTTCCTTAAGAATGACTGTAATTAGCATAGTTATTATTTTCATATAATTACCAAATTCATGGGAAGTTATATAGGACAACCCTCATAAAGAGGGTCAAAAATAATCAAAGGACTCTGCCTTAGTATGACAGAAGCTTTGTGTTGAGGTGGAGATAAGCGAGACGAGTGGTAGGGAGGTGAGGGGAGTAATTCGTAGAACACATGGCACCATTTAAGAACAACCAATTTACTTTCAAACCACTTGCAGACTATTGTATCAATGTTAGCTTATTTTTCAGGAGAGAAGTTTTGTACGTTAGAAGAGTTAAAAAGTCAGCAAAGACCTATTGTTGCTTTATCCATTATTTATTGAGAAGGAAATGAAGGAGGAGAGTGGATGCAAGTCAGAATCACCTCACTGTTCTGAGAGTACTCTCCATTGTTGGGATTTTATATGGTCTGAAAATGCAGATGAAGACTGGGAGTTGTGTGTTTATCTTTGGACCTCTGGAATTAAAAACACTGTACAAGCATTTTCTTCAAGTTACAGTTACTACAATGAACTGAAAGTAGAGCTTTATTTATCCGTGACTTCTGAAGACAAATAGATAGATGTGAATAGATACAGATGTATAATTAAGCCCCATCTTCAGAAATCAGTTCCTTTTAAGCTATGACCATAGCATGGAGTGATTTTTCTTCCTAATCAGTTTAGGATCCGTTTAGGCTGTGTCTGAAAGACTCTCACAGTTTATATATTTCAGATTTCCAGCTGCTACTGATCTCTGCAGACAGATGTCATTTCTCTGATTATTTTATCAGGAAGGGAATAAATGAATTCACCATATTGTCAAGAGAAATTATTAAGTCTTGCATACTCTTGTGCATTCCTACTTTTTGGCTTACATAAAATTTAGGCATATTGAGGCATGTCAATCTAACAACTGATAGTGTCCCCAGATGGCCACTTCTTGGGGGCACCACTTGGTTTGTTCAGATCCTGTTACCAGCTCTGTGCTGGTCTGTAGAAGGCAGAAAAAGACTAAGTATCTCAGATCCGTGGGACACAGAGTTGGGGCAGCAGAGACTCCAAATCTGAGCCAAGGAAATTATATCTCAGATTTTCAGGCACCTGGAGTCCTTTTCCATTCTTTGTTTTTTTTTTTTTTCAGAACCTTTTGGATTATACTTGAAAAATTATTCACTTCTTACCAAGAATTCTGCCATTATACGTTTTAAAAATGCAAAATCCATTAAATACTAATATGCTGTGACTCAAATCTTTGAAAGAAAACGTCCTTTGTTTGCAGTTTGAAACCTGCCATTCTATTTGATTATTGCAGAACTTCCCAGCAGGCATATTCATCCAGATTTAATTATTAAACCATAAATGTATCTTTGAAAATTCCCCTTTATATTGAATGCCTAGAAGTAATTCAGAATTGCTTTTTCAGTCTTCCTATGTGGGAAATCAGACTTCAATATGAAGTATGTTTTCAAATGTTTTGGGGAAAATGAACATCACTGAATTGATAATACTATGAGGATGCCATTGCAAACAAGACAGGTGGGTGTGGAGACCCAGTCGGTAGAAACATGCTGAGGCCTTATGGAACAGCTACATATGTGTATCTACCAAAATAGAAGCTTCATGAGGGCAGGGTCCTCATCTGTGTTGCTCATTTTTTGTTTACCTGGAACATAGCATACTGCTTGCCATTTGTTTGGGGGCTCCATAAAAATTCATTGAATAAATTCCTGCATGAATGAATCAATCATGCTTCACTTATATCCTGCACAGTCTCATCACATACACCTTCCTTAATACTATCAACAGAAGACTTTGAAGATTTTTTTTTTTTTTTGGTTTGGCATTCAATATATACAAGGGGTCTTCAAAAACTTTATGAAAATGTGTATTATGCAAAATTATGCATGAATTTCAAAAATTTTTGCATCAAAATCAATTTATCTTTTAACTCCATTTCCCATAAACTTTTGGAAGTACCCTTGTATGAGTGTGCATCCATACATATTCATGCAGAGAGAGTCAATTAAGGATTTGTTGTTTAGTTGATGCTGATGGCAAAAGACCTCTGCAAAGGTTTTAAGATTTTACAAGAAAGTATAATGAGTTAAATATAACCCAGAGCTATGAAAGGTTTTCTCTACTACATTTTCCCCCTTAGTTATCAAGAGTATGAAAATTGGAGATAGAAGTCTTCCCACTACAAATGGGAGAAATGGATTCTTGAATAACTAAAAATTCTCTGGAAAAATTTCCTGTGTGTAATTTCTACAGGGACCTCACAGAAAGGGCCTCATAAAAGTAAAACCTTGAGGTGTCCTGGCATTTTTAAGATTATTTGGAAATAATCTTGAAAATTGAATATTTGTTGACTACTGAATTATTCTTCTCTCTCAACATTCTTTTAAAGAAAACCATTTAAATTAATAAAGTTGCAGTTAAGAAGGATCGGTAGTAGAATAAGCCCATATATAGCATTCACAATGAAATATAAAGAGCTGAATGTGTGAAAAAATTCAAAAAGAAATAAATGTGGCTTTTCCTTACTATTTTTCACCACTGTGGCTTTACCTATAAAGTGTGTTTGGATAGTTTCATTAACTGCCAAATATTTTCCTAGGCAGGGCTGATTTTTTAATTTAAAAATTACTTTAGGCGGTGGGTGTTAAGGCATCGAGTTGCCTGGGGTTACTGCATCTCATTTTGGAGTGCGGAGTGCTGCTTCCTGTCCTACCTGCACTACAGATCCAGCCTCATACTAATGCGTCTAGGAGGCAGCAGATGATTATCAAGTACTTGGGCCCTGCCAACCATGGCAGTGACACAGATGAAGTACCTGGCTCCTAGCTTGGTCCTGGACCAGCCCTGGCTGTTGCAGACATTAGTAGAGTGGGCCAGTGAATGAAATACTTCTCTCTCATTCTCTGTCTCTGTCTGCCACTCTGCCCTTCAGATACATAAGTAGTAAAAAACTTCCAAAGGTACAATATGGCCTAAAGAGAGTATGTTAACTACTATCACCTCATTATTATTAAACTTATAAAAGAGTTAAAATGATGTGGTACTTGTAGAATGCAATACAAAAAGATATTTGTGGACATCACTTATGTAAGTTAATGTCCATAACATTTCAGGTTTGTGTTCCCTATAATAATTTAGATGTCAACAAAGTCAGTAGAAACTAACCGTTTTTCTTGGGTCAGAATTGGGAAAAGTTTTTAAAAATAAGAAACATACTACAATCTTGACATCAACACTAGACTAAATCATTTATTTACTATTCTATCTTATAAACATATCAAAGCAGAAAACCTCTAGGCTCATGTACAATAAAATATCTCAGCAGTGAAATCAAATAATAAAATGTCAAAGATAAAAGACTGGGAACTCACCAGTGTCTCTCAAATATGGCCTAGAAAAAAAATCTATCCAAACAAGTAGATTTTGCACAGCACGAACCAGACGCTTTCCCAGGATCTACACACATTCTAAGACTGTAGAGTAAGATTTGGTTTACCTTTACTGGGCGTTACTAGATTGAATTAATATCTAGAAAGTTTGTTATATGGGATCTTATTAACAGAAATGAAGAAGTCTCTTATATCCCATAATTGCCAGTTTGATTTTAAAATAAACTAAAAATTGCTCTTTTTGCTCATTTAAGGACATTGAAGTTTCCATGTATGCTGTTTATGCTCCATGCATTTTTGAACTCTATTTTAATTTAATATCTATATTCCATCTTATAGCAGCTTCTAATATAAAATTTCTGTTGCTTATATTAGTATTTCTCAAAAAGAGGGGAGAAAATCAGACAGAAAACTATTCTTTAACACTTAGTCACCACTGATAAGACAACATAGAACTATATTATTTTGCCTGTGCTTTGTCTGTGGGCACAAGCCCTATGAGTATTAAATATGTGGCAAAAATAATACATATTATCTTAGTTGAACAAGCTAGTGAAGTGTTCAAAAAATGTGGTCTTTCAGTAAAAAGCAAGTCTTCATGGAGATGCACTCCGAACTTCTGTTTTTCTGGACTCACTTAGCTCCCTGTCAGCATAAAAAACAAACACCACTTAGAAACCTCTACTATTGACTCTGTATGCTGCTTTACAATAGTGAGTTAAAATTTGAATTGCATATACTGAGACTCCTGTTCTGAGGACTCATTGTTTTATAAACTCTCGGTTCATCAAGTTGATGCTTCAGACAACCTCTGCCATACTAGCAGGAAGTAGTGGTGGCTCATGACAATCTGAAGAAGCAAAGCCGTGTACTTTCTGTCCTGAACCTCCCACTGTGACCACTAAAAGGGAAGGAGATGAGAAGCAAGTAGTTGGTAACACAAAATTACTCTACAGGACGAGAAAAGTCTTGGGCTAAGGCAAGGATCTAGTGGGATCGCTAACTTCAATAATCATTGAAACATGATTTGAATTTTCTGTAATGGGGTGAAGGAGGGGGTAGCCTTGAGTTTCCATCAGCTGCCATTCTCCAGAGACCAAGGTATCGCGATGTGAATATCATGGTCCCATTTCAACCAGTTATAAATTTCAAAGCCTAGTATGGCTGCCGCGTTCTGCTTATAATTTGACCTGAATTTCTGTTGTAGTTGACATTAAAAGGTCCCATGGAGTAGAGAAAGTTGTACATGGCAAAGCAAAAAATGCTCATTCTGGAGGCTTAGGTTTACGTAAAATCCTATAGTTGGGTTCCTACAAAGCTACAAGTTAAGCAGTGAGACGATTCCTATCTTTAGTTAAGAGCACACAGACTGACACCCCCTGGTTTGAAACCTATGCTTCCCAGCTTGCTCTTCATCAGGAAGCAGCTCATGCAGACAAGGAATTGTAGAAGGGGGTGGCCGTGACTGATGCCACCACGTCAGAAGTTTAGATGAACTTCTTTGAAAGGTAAAACTGACAACAAATGGGGAAGTAAACCATTATGGTTTCCTTTAAAAAAAAAAAAAACACTGCCTTAAGTGTCTTAATTTTCATGTTTTCTGTCCTTGGTGTGTTATAAAGATATTTAAAACATTACTTGGGGCCAGTGGCGCTGCTCACTAGGCTAATCCTCCGCCTTGCGGCGCCGGCACACCAGGTTCTAGTCCCGGTCGGGGCATCGGATTCTGTCCCGGTTGTCCCTCTTCCAGGCCAGCTCTCTGCTGTGGCCAGGGAGTGCAGTGGAGGATGGCCCAGGTGCTTGGGCCCTGCACCCCATGGGAGACCAGGATAAGTACCTGGCTCCTGCCATCAGATCAGTGCAGTGCACCGGCTGCAGAGGCCATTGGAGGGTGAACCAAGGGCAAAAGGAAGACCTTTCTCTCTGTCTCTCTCTCTCACTGTCCACTCTGCCTGTCAAAAAAAAAAAAAAAAATTACTTGGGAAACAGAAATTCCTGACACAGTCATGAGCCACAACCCTGTATATATCAATACTACCATTTAGAATCCTTAAGTATACTATTCCCAAGGGTTAATTTGACTTTGTAATACACATATACTTTGGCTTAAATGCAAATAAACTAAGCATTGAAGGACATAATGTATTCACATGCAGGGTGTTGTATTACATAGATTTACCAGTCACACAAGATTGGTATAACCAGTACAATAGCCAACTTTTATCTGGGGAGTGCCACTGTATGTATTGTGTAATAAAAATTATACAGCACAAATAAAGGCAAAATAGCTGGGAAAACAAGTGCAGGGAGAGAGCTGAGAAAGGATTGTAAAATATCTTTAGGAATATTAACATACATTATTGGCTACACTTTTCCAGCTTTATTCTTCTGACACATTGTCTATATAGTAATGTTTTCATTGTTCACTATCATTTAGGGACATAGTGCACAAGCCATCTACCTGTAAAATCTATAGTTTCTTTTGACAGGATTGTTGCTGTTATTCGGTGTGTGTCAAGTATGTTAGTTGGGTGGTGAATTTATAGCATATACAATAATTGGCTTTCCTAAACACCCTCCTTTAGAAAAACAGAATGAACTCTAATAGCAGTGAGAAGCACTGGAACACACGTTCTGGTATTCTGAGACAAAGAGCAAAGCTTTCTGAAACATCTGCCCATTATATCAGTCCTGTTTGTTAGAAACACCCTTATGATGATTACCCCAAATTTTTTGTGGCCATCATGTCTGGGGTTATCTCTCCCAATTGTCTATAGCTTTTCCTAAAGTAGATTGTGTACTTTTGTCTTTTCTGGTGGCGATTTTTTGGCATATTTAGATTTGGTAGTGTACTCGTTATTTCTAAGACTTATTGCAGTGTTTTCATTGTTCAGTGTGTTCTCCTTTTGTTTTTCCCATTTGTGTTTTCCTTGATATTGGCAAACTCATTTGTTCTTGTTCTTCCAAGCATGCATTTTGAATGCCCCCTCCTTAATTATGGCGGGGGAGGGGTTAGTAGCTATTAGTAGATATGTAGCTATTAGTAGAATCTAGCTTTTAAAATTTGTTTTCCCTCCCTTAATTTATAAATATTTTAATCAATAATGTATCTGTTATTTCCCAAGTGAGCCCTAAGGGGGATGTCTGATGGCCTCACACAAGCCATTCCAGGAGAACAGCCACTCTCAACAGCTGACACCAGTGAGCCTAGCTCGTCTCTCCCTCTCCGGAGCCCCTGTATTTTTAGGTTAGCCAGCAATGGCATACTCACTCCATCACTGAACCAATGAAATTGATGTGTTGTGCAAGTTCCCTCACTCCCTTTTTGCTGAACTTGCACTGTATCGCCCACTGCATATTCAGTCAGAAGCTAGCCTGGAACAAAAAGCCAGCCATCAGAGAAAAAGACTGTCTGTCCTCACCGTAGTAATTGCACTCGATCAGCATCAGCTCTGCATCAATAATTAGACAGGGACCCAATAATTATGTTGGCAGTGAAACAACCCAGTCAAAACTTCAATGATTTCCATGGCGCACTTGTCCAAGGGTGGAAACCCACACTGAAGATTGATGCTCCCGCCTTCCTCACAGTATCACAGATGATTAAGACCTGGTGCCCTTTGCATTGTTTGCAACGGTTCATTCCAGTTGTTGCCTTTCTCACCAACTAAAGAACCACACTTGCTTTCATATATGACATACTTGGTTTTAAAAATCTAATTAAAACTTTCTTTTTGGTCCTTAGGTAGAAAGATGGCTCTGCTGAGATGAGCTCTTAATTAATGCACTGAGAGCCTGCGAGTCCCACCTCTCAACAGGAATGATTGACGTCCAAGGATACATAAATTACACTAATTGAGCTCTGCCTCCATGTAGGCTTTCCACAGCCAACTCATCAGAGAAGCTAGGTGAGTAGACCAGCATAAAAAGTTATCTCAATATGTTCTATGCTTTCCCAAAGGGGGGAAGAGGAACTTTCCAGACTGTTGCACATTTATTATCACAGAAGGCAGTTCTTTTCTCCAGTTTTAAGATGTAGGTTTTGTGTTGTAGGGTTTTTTTTTTAATTATAAAAATTAGCATTTTTAACATAGCCATTTAAATTTAAATAATCACATTCTCTTCCCAATTTCTAGGCAGCAAAACTTGCAAGCCAATTACAGTATGCAAAAATCACTTGGCATCATTTGTTGATAATAAATTGTGTTGCATAGCAACCAACGCATATGTTATAGAGGGATTGTTTGAAATCAAATCCAATCTTGGTCTCCGAATTTGGTTGTTAGAAATTTACCTCGTTGTAAACACACCTAAACCTCAGCCTCAATCAAGGAGCACACTGAAATACTTATTTTTTTGCTTATTTCATTCAAAAAAATTTTATAGGTATTCTAAGACTCCTACTTTCTTGAAATTTAATATGCCATCTGGTATAATCTAGATGACCTATTACTGCAAAATGAAATTCATGGCAGAGATGTTAAAAATAAATACAATTATACTATATTAGATATCCCTGTTTATACATAAGTTTTCAATGACAATTTATTTTAATGCCTTAACAGTTATGAAAAACTCAATTATGTTCAGGAGGAATTTGAGAACTTCAGTATATTTAATTATCTATTTAAAAATATCACCAGAATACCTGTATCATTCAGGTAAAATATAAAATATTGGACTGAATTTTACTGTATAAACTTTTCAAGTAAGGTAAGGCATGGAAACAATAAAAAAAATCTATGTTAAGAAATTATAAGCAAAAAGTGATATACCAAAATGAATAGAAGTAGTAAAAGCAAATGATGAAAGAAAAGAAAAACCTACCAAGCAATAGAAATATTACAGTCATAATAAAGACACTGAAGATAATAAATTAGCAAACCTACACATTCCAAAAATCAGCACTAAACAAAAGTAGAGAAAAGGGAGCAACAGGGCACAAGACTAGATGCAGAAAATCCTTAGGGGGCCACCACGGAACTACTAACAAAAAGCAGAAGGAATTCTTTTGTGACTTTGGATTTCTTGAAACATCCAGAAAAACATGTGGCTCCCACACTTTCTTTCCACTCCACTGCACTTTGCTGCACCTACTGTTTCAAATTGGGAAAAATGTGGAGCCCCACTTAAAAAGAAAATCATAAGATGGCTACATTTCTATCAAAATAGCTTTATTATTACCTGTGAGAAAACCTGAAGTGGAGAAAAATTGAGGGATCAAAAAATCCTGAGCTTATAATCTTGTAAAAAATATAAAATGCTTTTAACATTGAGACTATCTCACTATGGCTGAAATAGAATAAAAATAGAATAGCTTCTTACCTGTAACATATTTTTGTAATTTGGTGGCTAACAGTATCTCAATTTGATGTATCAAGGCTATGGAAATACATATAATGTATTACATTTATGTTTAAAGAATAATTTCAGTGCAATGCACAGCAAATATATACCATGAAAAGCTGAAGTGTTACTTTTATTTCTGTCCTTGTGTGTGCATACCACATTCCTTCATTGTAGATTATATGCTAAGCAAGGTATGATACTTCAGATGGTTTTCTATGAAATTATGCTTGAAATGACCTAAATCTATTGTTATCTCTTGGGAATTTATGTGTTTAATAATCATGAAAAGGCAGTATCACTGTGTGCTTCATTAGTCTCCTATCTGTAGAAATATTTATTAGTAGGAAAAGTAACCATATGTTCAAAACGTTGGCAAATAATTCTGCTTGAATTCACTGGTTTTTAATGCACTTTAACATTACTCTTTCGATGAAACCTCAGTGTGTTTTAACAATACTACTTTGGTGATATCTGAGGCTACAAGTTGGTGGAATGTACCTTAATTAATATCAACTTTTTTCTTCATATGTCGTGTGTAGTAATGAAAGCTCTGAGGCCTGACAGAAAACCGTAGGTCGTTACAAAATGGGGCACATTCTAGCCAGCGTGCCTCAGATGGAACCATTAATGTAATAATCCATCACTCAAGCCGAGAAAATCCGCTCACTCTCCTGTTTCTGAATGTGGCTGACCAGAGCCAAGTTTCCAGTTATGACATTACATCACAACCATGCTGTTGTTCATTGATACATGAACAGACGTGACAAGAGACCCACTGATCACCCTCTAGCTACTTGCAGTGGAAGAAAACCTCAGTAAACTCTTCTCTGATCTTCAAAACAGAGCACTTATCTTGTACTTACAGCTTTGATCGTTTGTTGGGGAACTTATATTATTTCTTCATTTAGCATTCATATAATTCTTCAGATGTGGGGCTATTCAGTTAGCTGGGCAATTTGTTATTCCACTACTGTTTGATCTCTGGGTTAATTACTCGCTTGTAACTTTAATAGCAACTTTAAAAAATGGGTGGGTTTATTTAAAATAATAGTTTTTACCTTGTTATAAAACAAATATAAAGAAAAAACAACAAATGTCCTCTAATATCTGATTATCTCCCTGCCAATATAATTTATGTCATTATAATTTTCACTTATGAAAAGTAGTGACATCTCCAGTTAGGAAAGAAAAACACAAAAATTGACAACTGTTCCTCTCCTCTGTTTTAATTACTAGTTACAATTTCTTAATACTTCTTTCCTAGACATGCATGTCCCTTTAAATATCTACTTATTGTTTATGTATTCACTTGACAAATATTTAGGTTTTTTTTTAACATACCAGATGCTATTATTGTACAAGGGTGATAACACTGGGCAAAGAAAATTTAAAAAAGAAAACGATTTTCTGGACCTCATAAAGCTTATTTTCTTATGGGAGGAAACAGAATGAGTAAGAATACATGTGTGTGTATGTGTGTGTGTATTTGAGACAGAGGGAGGTAAATACTATGGAGAAAAACAAAATTGAGAACACAATTAGAATTGTAAGTAAGGAAAGTCTTATTAAGGAAATGCCATCTGAGAGAAGACTTGAATGAGATGAGGGCAGAAACCCTAAGAATCTCTGGGGCAAGAGGTCGTAAGTGGAAATTTCTGAGAGAGAGTGAGTGGGAGGAGGCTAGGAGATCAAAGCGGAAGGGAGCCGGGCTGCTGGAGCTAGAATAGGCAGGAGTGTGGCTAGAAGCAGGAGGGTAGGGGAGGCACACGGATGACTGAAGTTGCTAAGAAATTGGAATTTGTAGTCCATGTGAGACGGGACGTTTTAAAGACTTTTCCCTGGATGTGGAAAGTTGGAGGGTGTTGGGGACAGAGATGTCATGATCTGATGTTTGTTTTTTGAGGAACTTCTTGGACGCTGTGTTGAACAGACCAAAGAAGAGAAACAGCAGACAGGGATGTTAATAAAGAGGCCATTGTGCTAACCTGGGTGAGAAATGATGGTGGCTTGAACCAAGGTGGTAAAGAAGGAAGTAGTAATATGTGGTTTTACATCCCACATATATTGTGAAGACAGTGTCACCAAAACTGGTGATGAATTGAGTCTCAGATGAGAGATCCAAAAGAGCCAACAATGACCACAAACTTTTGATGCAAATCTCTAGAGCGATGGAGTCATACTGCTACTGGGATAGGGAAAACCAGTAGGAACAAGTTGGCAGGGCTCAATTTGAACCTGTTATTTTGAGAAGCCTATTAGCTGTTTGCTTGGAAATGTGAAGTGAATCACAGATTTGGGAATCTTTTTGTGGATCCTGTTTCAAGATAGGAATTTAAGAATTCTAATTCTAAGCATGTAGGCATTTAAGTCACCTGGTTGGGTACAATCACAAAAGTGATTGGGTACAATCACAAAAGTGATTGTGGAGGTCGGCGCCGCAGCTCACTAGGCTAATCCTCTGCCTTGTGGCGCCAGCACACGGGGTTCTAGTCCCGGTCGGGGTGCCGGATTCTGTCCCGGCTGCTCCTCTTCCAGTCCAGCTCTCTGCTGTGGCCAGGGAGTGCAGTGGAGGATGGCCCACGTGCTTGGGCCTTGCACCCCATGGGAGACCAGGAGAAGCACCTGGCTCCTGCAATCAGATCAGTGCGGTGCGCCGGCCGCAGCGCACCAGCCGCGGCAGCCATTGGAGGGTGAACCAACGGCAAAGGAAGACCTTTCTCTCTGTCTCTCTCTCTCTGTTCACTCTGCCTGTCCAAAAAAAAAAAGTGATTGATTGTGGAAAGAGAAAAAAGAGTGAGCCATGGCTTGAGCATGGGTACTTCCTCGACTTGAAGAATACAAAACTCTGACCACTAGCAGACAAGTGGCAGGAAACCAGAAATGGGTGGTTTTCTAGAAGGTAAGAAGTAGCCACTTGTAAAAATCTGTCTTTTAATGGCCGGCGCCGCAGCTCACTAGGCTAACCCTCCACCTAGCGGTGCCGGCACACCGGGTTCTAGTCCCGGTTGGGGAGCGGGATTCTTTCCCAGTTGCCCCTCTTCCAGGCCAGCTCTCTGCTGTGGCCCGGGAGTGCAGTGGAGGATGGCCCAAGTGCTTGGGCCCTGCACCCCATGGGAGACCAGGATAAGTACCTGGCTCCTGCCAACGGATCAGTGTGGTGCGCTGGCCGCAGCGTGTTGCCACGGCAGCCATTGGAGGGTGAACCAATGGCAAAAGGAAGACCTTTCTCTCTGTCTCTCTCTCTCACTGTCCACTCTGCCTGTCAAAAAAAAAAAAAAATCTGTCTTTTAATCGGGAATATGAAGACAGGATTGAATGAGCAATGTTAGTTCCTCGCTGGTTTGCGGAGAGAAGGAATCTAATGGAGTAGGCCCAAGAGAATGAAAGAAGTTGAGAGAAATCTGTGTTGCCCACGTGTTTGAAGGAATGGAGCTATGAATAGTGATTCATAGATGAGATGATAGCTAGTGGCAGAAGGTGGGGAGTTGGTTACTTTTTAAAGATAAGAATAGTGATAGTTTTATATTTGTTCACGGAGAGTGGGAAACCCATGATGGAAGAAAGGAAGAACTGTTGATGTTCTTAGATACACCGTGGTATTGGGCCTGATGCGAACGTGGAGGGGTGAGTCACTGAGGAGAACGTGGTGTGAATTAGCACAAGTGCAGAACGGTGGGTGACAAGGATGGAGCTCATGCAGGATCTCATCTAGTTTCCTTCTCTAATTTATTTTTCATTCAATGAGCAAGGTCATTGGCTGAGACTGAGAGTTGTGGAAGAGATTTGAGGACAGAGCTAAGTGTACGAAACAGTGATTGGGGAGACAGTATAAATGGAGTGGGGAAATAACCTGGTATCCTGGAAGCACAGAGGTACCATGGACGCTAGTGCTCACAGATGGAGGGCGAGACCAGTCCATATGGTAGGCTGGCTGTGTTTGGCGTGTGGAATTATAGAAGTGCAGATATGGAGCAGAAGGACAAGTGAGTTTGTCAATGGTAGGATGTTGCCAAGGAGAAGCTCAGGGGGAACAAGGGAGTTGACAGTGTGTGTGTCAGGATGTGATCACAGTCTAGGATTGTGACATTTAAACTGCATAAGCAGATAAGTGAGGTGGTGGGAGCCAGAGGAATGGCTTTGGAATCTAAACATTATAGGTATAGTTGTAGAATGAGTAAACAAGCTGGAATGGTAGAAGGAGATGTGTGTTAAAGAGTGTGATGCCAGACAGGCGTTTGGTGCAAGAATTAAGATGCTGCTGGGAATGCCTTCATCCACATTGGAACACCTGGGTTTGAATCCCAGCTTGGCTTCCCATTCCAGCATCCTGCTGATGCACACCTGGGAGACAGCAAGTGATGGTCCAAGTAATTGAGTCACTGCTACCCACCTGGGATACTTGGATTGAGTTCCAGGCTCCTGGCTTCAACCTGGTCCAGCCCTGGCAGTTGCAAGATTTGGAGAGTGAACCTGTGGTGGAAGATACCTGTCTCTGTTTGGCTCTCTGCCTTTTAAATAAATTAGCAGATAATCTTTAATTTAAACAAAAAAGTATGGGATGCTAAAAGTTAAAGCAATGGAGACAACTCAGTTATTCATAGTGAAAGCAAAATCTAGATTCGTGGCCATGTAAGTGGTTAAAAGTAGAGCACGGGATCTTTGACACTCAGAAGTGGTGACCATGATGTTAGAAATATCAGTATCGATATTCAGTCGCCCAGAATTTTGACAGGAGGAATGTTGGAGAGATTGACAGTAAATCCGAATAGAAAACCTTTAAGAAAGTGTATGTGTTATTGGGGGATGGGGGGAGAGTGCTGTAGATGATTACAAATGGATGTAAATTGTATGTAGGCTAAGGATGTGCAATTCAAAAATAGGGTATTGAAGGAGAGAAAGGGGGTTGTGGCCTCTAAGTCGTCATAAGGAACAGATGCAGGCACTTTTTCTTTGGCTGCAAACTCCCTATTTCTAGCTACTTAATTATCTATGTATCTTGCTCTACCGCAACACCTTTCATTCTAGTTGATGATCTCTAAAACAAACAAAAGCCCTATTTGTTTCTCTAAGTCCCTGTTTCCTGACCTGTTTGTTCTCCTACTGATCAGCACTTTTTTTTTTTAAACTTACACGGTATAAAAGATATTTATAATTATTGTTTTGCATATTGCTTTTTCTTTTCTTCTGTTGCATTTTATGAACACAGAGATATATGATTCATTCTTTTTAACAGCTGCTTACTTATGGCTGTGCCAAAATTCATTTAGTCAGTACTTTTTTCCACTGATGTAGTCTTTCCTTTCAATTTGTAATCTCTGCCTGTGTATATATTTAAGAACTTGTGCTGCTATACTAAAGGTAATTCCCATTGCTGGGTCAAAGATCATGTGTATTTAAAATTTGCTTATGTATATACCCTTATTTGCCTTCTACTAAGATATTACAAGCTTAATATGTCCACCAACAATGAGTGAGGAAGCTACTATCTTCATACTCTCACTCTTACCAACATCACTGATTAAGCATTTTGATTTCCATTTTGGCAAAAAAGAAATCTTTCCATCTGTTTATTGGGCATTAGATTTGTTCTCTTTCTATAAAATGCCCTTGCTATTTTTTTGACTCTTTAAAAGTAAATCGATCTTTTTATTTTGAAGTCATTGTAGATTCTCATACAGTTGTAAGAAATAATACAGAGAGATACTGTGGACCTTTTACCCTATTGCCCTGAATGTAAATGCCTTGCAAAACTTAGTGTGCTATCACAACCAAGATAAAGACATCAATACCATCAATAAAATACTTTTTCCCAATTTTTTGCCCATTTTTCTACCATGATCATCTTTTTATGACTGATCTGAATTGTTTTCTTGAAAGTTAAAAATTATCTTTTCACACATGTTAAGTGTATATATTCTGCCAGATTTTTATTTGCCTTTTCATTTCATTTATGGCATTCCTGGCAAATTTTTTTCAATTGTTTCTTTCCTTAAGATTTCTGGGCTTTGCAGCCTTCTTGGAAAAATCTGTCACTTTTGTCAAGAAATTTACCTTCTAGAACATGCATGGTTATATTTTTCACTTTAAAATTTAGATTCATTTGAAATTTATTTTTGTGCAAAACATTAGGTAAAGGCCCAGATTTGTTTTTTCTTCAGTTACCCAGTTTTTCCTATTCCATTTATTTCAGATAATACTTAGTTTATAAGCAAATTTCCCTATGTGTTTGTGTTCATTTCTGAGCTTACATTAATCTCTGTCATCCTCTTCCATGTCTTCTCCAGTATCAGCCATTTTGATTACTGTACCATTGTAATCCACCTTACTACTTGATAAGACTTACTCCTCAACACTTTCTCTCCTCCCTAAGAATTCTTCTAGCAATTTTTAAATACTTATTTTTCAACCAAAAATAATTGAATAATTATGTCAATTTAAAAATCTGTTGATTGTTTAAAATTTGAATTATTAATAAATTCTGAGATATATTTGAGGAAATTCACTATCATTGTACCATATATATGATACATTTTACCATTTATTGTCTTGAGTTTTCAGCAGAGCGTTAAGGTTTTCTTACATAAGCCTTACACATTTTATATTTTAAATACATGTACAAATGTATAGTCTTTGGCATTAATTTGATCAATAGAGAAAATATTAAACACTCAGATGTCATCCAACTCATTGCACATTGCTTTATAGATACTGGACTATTATTCCTCTATCTAAGGCACTTGTTCCCAACATAAAATATTTTACCCATATTTTTGCTAGTGGCAATTTGTACAATAGCCAGAAGGTAAGTATAGGAACAGATTTTTCATGTTTCCAGAATAAGGTATACCTGAAATGAGCATCCTATATACATGGGAAGAGTAAGTTGTAAAAATAAAATATGTTAGGTTGGATAATCATCTATAATGTTAACAGTCCAATTGCTTGTCATGTAGAGGAAGGTTGTGCTTTAATTAAGCAATAAGACATGACAAGGTGTGAATTATGGAGTAATAATTCTTGTCTAGTATATTGTTAGACAAGAGGCCGAGGGCCAGGTGTCACGGCGTACACCATGCATAAATTATTACACTGTAATTTAATTCTAAAACATTAAAGAATAATTCTAAAATATTATTTTTGGTAAATTAGAAATATGAGTTAAATATATTTCTTAAATTCTATGTTAGATGACATCTACTATAATACTGTAAGGTCAAGATGCTTAAAGCATTTCCCTTCAGCAAAATAAAGCAAGAAAACATACTAAAGTGGGTTTCATAATTGATTATTCTCTAAAAATATTGTTACAGATGAGGTTTATAGGTAGAAGATAGATTAATTCGACTTTTCCCTTATGATTAGAAAAAGATGGTGGGGGGTGTGTTTTGAGAAATTTTAAGAGGGGTCCTCTTTGGCTTTGTTCTTCACAAAGTAGCACTAACAAATAAATAACTCTAACATAAATCTTCCTCAGGAAAAAAATGCGGCTCTACAACACCTTGACAAGATGTAGAGCAATTTTTACAGAATTTTGGGTTCTTTTAAAATCAGTGTGATTTGTAATCCTAACAGTTTCCCCTGTAACATACCATTTCTAAGGTCCTCTTTTGTAAAGACATTAAAACAGATCTCTTATCACAAGAAAACACATTGTTTGAAATGCTGCTTTTTAAAAAACGAAAACTCATTTTCTGCCCATTCAAAAGAAAAAATGTTTGAGGGCGAGTATGTGACTGTAATAAAGAGAAAGTCTCGACTTGCTTTTCATCTGCAGAGCACTCTGGCGAGAAGTGTTTCAAAAGACGACTTCTTTTTAAAGTTGTTATACTTTTGTGCTTTCATTGCCAATATTGTATACTTTTAGGATGGTTGATGTGGTGGGCTCAGCTTCTTTTGTGAATATTGGAAGATGAAAGTCATATTACCTCAGACCATTGATTTAGTGTCATGTTCTCCTTTGTCTTTAAAGATGTATGTATGTATGTATGTATGTATTTAGAAAGCACAGAGACAGAGAGGGAGAAGCAAAGAAAGAGGGAGCACTTCCAACTGTTGGGTCACTCCCCAAATGCCCACATAGCTGGAGCTGGGTCACACCCAAGCCAGAAACCAGGTGCTCCAACCTGGTTTCCCACAGAGGTGACAGCAAGCCAAGTACTTGAGCCATAATCTGCCAGGTGCATTACCTGGAAGTTGGATGAGAAGTAGAGGCAAGACTGGACCCCAAGCAGTGCTTTAACACCTGCTTCCTCAGGTTCCTTTTTAAATTAGTATACTTTATCGTCAAAGTGTGGTGACCACAGGTAGCCTCATATACATATCAGTTGTCCTCAACAAGGTGTTTGTACATTAACTCCAGAAATACCCCTGCCAAAAATATGTCCCTCAATATCTAACCACAGTACTATTAATGAGTTATTCCTCAAAATTAATACTTGTGTCTCTAATAGTCACTTACTAAAATAGATGTGCTCCCTTGTCAGTGACAGGGAACCCAGTTATCAGCTATCTCTTGGCAGGGATTATCTTTTTCCCTTAGTCCATACAGAAAGCACAGAGGAAACAGAATACAGGAAAGGAATGCTGTGTTGGACAGGAAAGAGGAAGAGTATGGCTATGAAAATTGGCCGAGATACTAAAGATCCTAAGGTACTGGAAGAAGACTAGAAAGCACATTTTGTTGCCGGCGCCGTGGTTCAATAGGCTAATCCTCCACCTTGCGGCGCCGGCACACCGGGTTCTAGTCCCGGTTGGGGCGCCGGATTCTGTCCCGGTTGCCCCTCTTCCAGGCCAGCTCTCTGCTATGGCCAGGGAGTGCAGTGGAGGATGGCCCAGGTGCTTGGGCCCTGCACCCCATGGGAGACCAGGAGAAGCACCTGGCTCCTGGCTCCTGCCATCGGATCAGCGCGGTGCGCCGGCTGCAGCGGCGGCCATTGGAGGGTGAACCAACGGCAAAGGAAGACCTTTCTCTCTGTCTCTCTCTCTCACTGTCCACTCTGCCTGTCAAAAAAAAAAAAAAAAAAAAAAAAGCACATTTTGTTCATGTTTGAGGGGTGGCAGAACCTGAAGAGGAGGAAACAGAACTATGAATTCTTTAAGGCAGGCATGGACTATATCTTAGTGCTTGGTATGTATTCTAGAGGATGAAAAAGATAAGAAAATCGTATTTTCAGTTCTTAACAGTTGAATCAATTCCATCACATGTGCTAGTCCACAGGCCTATCATATAAGCAAACTAAAGGCAATTTTAGTCCCCTTTTTTCTCGTTTCTGTTTGGCAGATCTCGGCAAGACTGTTCTACTCGGTGGCTTCAATTACTCCTTTTCTAGAGAGACAATGCAAAAGTATTTTGTGTCAATTTTTTTGTGTGTCAAATCAACCAAAAGAAAGTACTCATTCTACTTCATGCCAGGACATTAATTAGCCTAAAATGTTCACATTGATAACATCAGAAGATTTCCAGGGCAGGGTTTCTTAACCAGAATATCACCTATTGGGTAGAGAGCCAAATAAAGAGTCCATTTTTTTCCCTCAGTCCTTCTCTGAGGTTTGTTAGATGAGTCTTGGGGCCACTGCTATGTCAGGTGGTTGGTTAAAAGGGTGACTACCACCCTAGAACGATCTTTAAAGGACCATGATATAAAATCACACTGCTGGCTTGTCACAAGGTTCAGTGTGTGACCAGGGTAAGTGAAAATTACCCCCTCTTCAATTTTAGGACAAGGGTGCTCAATTACGTTGGTGTCATTTTTGTACTTGTGTGTCCTTAATGTAAGCTGAATCTGCTTCTACAGAGATGTAACTATTTTAAAACATTTCAGCATACAATAATTTGTGAAAATAATCATTTCAGCAGTTGCTGCGTGTTCAAACTGGCGACATGGCTAAGTTTCAGCTAGTCATAGTAGCACCGCAGGGTGATAAAAATTGCTTTTTATAGGATTATGTTTGTTAGGATAAATTATTAGCCTGTATTTTGTGAATTAGTCTCGATTCTGGAGATTTACTAGCATGATCTCATACATGTTAATAACAGTGCAGAATTAGGGTTAATTTAGAGACGCAAATGGAAGCACACAGACACCCTCAGCAAATAAACGATGTGTCCAGTCTTTTAACCCAAGATTATGACTTGAAAGCCAAAATTATTTCCAGTGAACCATATGTTTGCTGCTGAAGTTAAACTAAGACTACTTTTAAAATTGAAACTAGCCATTACTAAAGTCTTCCAAAGAACAAAACAAAGTAACCTGCTGTTTTCTCAACCTGCAATCCAAGACTTAAATTTCTTTCATTATCCATTCTGGAAACTGTCCCCTTATAGTATTGGCATGCACCTTCTTTCAGGTGCTGATCAATTACCCATTTTCAAAACTGCAAGAGCAGAAGGGAAGTGCCGGCGCAACAAGCAGGAGCCCCGGCCACATCAGGACACAGCAGTCATTTCTGCAGAAAGGCTCGCTTGGTCTCAGCCAGAGAGTAGGAGCTGTCCCATTCCTTCACCTAGCTTTGCTTTTACTCCATGTAGATTAGTTGCTATTATACATTGCATACTGGAACTGACTGGAACTGAATGGTCCTTTTCATTGAGGACTTCCGTCATGATCCTTCTTGGGGATTGGCAGAGAATGACCTATAAATTAAGGACAGAGAAAAGAAGACACAGAGCCGGTGTCAAAACTGCCCTATCTGTGCCGGAGCCTACCAGGGTGTCTGTTAGAATCCATTACCTTGCCTCTCCTCTCATTTCCGAACATCAAATTCCTGATGATTATTTCAATTACCTTCACCAGATTTCCTTTTTTCTCAACACTTTTTCTTAAAATCCAGCAGCCGGGACTCACATTCCTAGTTCTGTCTCCTACAGGCAGTTGTTTGGGATATTCTCAATCGCAGGCTGTCTCCCACCCAGAATGTACGCCCCCATAGCAGCTCTGCAGAAGGAACACAGTCCTCATTTCTCACAAGATCATTCACCACGGAAGTTGCTCAGTCCCTTAGTACTGCATTTGAATTTAAGCTGGAATGCAAGTATCCATCATGACCAAAACAGAAGGCAGTAGTACTTATCTCACACTGCGGTAGTCTCGTTTTAGATTTGGAAAAGAGAATCGTGAACAACATACCCCCAGTTTTATTTTCTCAAACTCCTGCTTAGACAGCATAGAGCAGAAAGTCAAATTATGAAAAAGCAGAGTGAACACTTGCTAGAAATTTCTTATTTCCAAAATAGAAAAAAATTCATATGTTTAAAAATCATGACGCATAATGTGACCAAGAAGAGAAGCTCTGAAACTAAAAATAGGTTGGTGGCAATTTATTAACTGGTAAGACTTCGCGCATCTGCTGTAAAGAATTTAAAGCCTTTACCTACTGCTACTCACACCATAGAGATTTAGTGTTCATTGCTGAAAACTGACATTGGATACAAAAGCATCTGATTCTGACCCGTCTGCAATGCATTTCTCTGTCTAATAAGTGTTGCACTATTTATTTAAAGGAAATAAAAATTCCCCAAGATTAGAAGTGTAAAAAGTAGCCATGAAAGGCAGGAGAGAACTAAAATACGTGTGTAGAAACAGCCTCAAGACACCTAAAGGTAACGAGATCTGCATCTAGTACTTGATGAACTATAGATCAGGTGTTCATCACACAGAAATACTTTAAAAGTGAGGTTGCTTGGAATCCTGTATCATCAGACACCATCAAAGCATAAAAGAGAAAAATATCTCCCCCATGAAAGTGAGAGCAGAGGCAACCTATGCCATTGAATCCTTATCTCTTGGAATCCCCTCCCAGCTCTCCATAATTCAAAACAGGCAGGCAGCAGGCTGTACAGATGGAGACGCAACAGCCAGAGTCCGCATGGAGCATTATAGATCTGGCTAGTTGTCTAGTTAACAGTCAGCTATTTTTGGATAATACCCACAGTTGTTTTGCAAAAAAATAAAAAAAAGATGGATTTATCCCGAGTTCAGTATATAAAAATATTTGTAGAGGTTGGTGCTTGGATTGGAGCCATTTTTCACAAATTGAGACACTTGCTGATTACTCAAAGTGACTTCCTCTGCAATCAACAGTGAAGAGACTTTGTTGAAATGATACTGTAGATCCCATTAGTGGCATATTACACATTCTTAGGTCCCTAAAGAAATGTTTTAGGCACTGACTATTACGTGCTGGTAGTTTTGTTTGTTTTTTACTTGGAACAAGCAGATGGCAGAGTGGTTTAGAGACTTTGTTGGATGTCACACCCTATGGTGCTAGGTACGAGGGAGGCACCCTGTAAGTATGTGTACATCAAAATGATGGACTGGGATCCCTCAACCAGCATGCAACTCAGGGGGAGCTCTCCAGGTAAGAGAATTCGGGAGTTTAATGAGGCTTGATTCATTTGGGTAGTGAAACAGTGTTGGGAAACAGGGAACTACAAGATTGGCAAGTGTGTTCCTGGAGAAAAAAAACTTTATAAATACAGTTGAGTTGGCAGACATTTAACCTATCTTAACGACTACACATCAGTTTACTAATCACAAATCTTCAGTGTAGTAACTGGACCAACAATCGCACTAGCACCACAAAAGCAAAACTGAGAGTAGCTATGATGGTTTCAACACCATTTAAAAAAAAAAACTTTATTACATTTAACGTAATGCCTACAACTCACTCGTTACTATGTTCGCTTGTCAGTGACGTAGTAGAAAATCAAATCCTTGCTCTCACATTTCTTATAATACAATAGGGAGTAAAAGACGAATGTTAAAGGACAAATATGTGCTTTAGATGTTTCAATTGAGAGTACAAGTATATTTGAGTGGAGAAGTGAGGCAATGCTTCATGGATAAGAAAGACTGTGAAATATGTCTTCAAAAGATAGGTGAACTTTCAAACGGTAAAGAAGAGAAAGGCCGCAACAGAGGGAATGAACATGGGGAGGTAAGAAATGATTCCCCAATCAACCAGAATGGGGCATGAGGCTTGTGACTGGGAGGTGAACGGAGATAAATGGAAAGGTAGGCTGTGCCGTATCCTCAGGGGCCTTCGATTGGAACACGCACATGACTACAGTCATGACTTTCAGTTCAGAGTAAGGCAATTCAGAAGTTTCTAACTGTCCCATAACAATTCATGTCTGACATTTGTTGTCCATTGTTAGTCAAGACCCTTAATTAATATGACCTACAACACCCAGAAAACTCAACTATCATTGTACAGTTGTAAGGTTGCCACTGCCATTGATTATTATTACCTTTCCAAAGTCATTTTTCAACATCACTTTGTTTTGTTAGAAAGTCATTCTCTTCTGCAAACCTGAGGGCCTCTGGCTGCCGGCGAGCTCTTTCTGGTTTCTCCTGCCTCAGTTTGCAGCTTGAGCTCCATGCCTGCTGCTTGGGCAGGTCTATTGCAAGGTGGCCAGTTTGTTAAAGGGGTGGAGTCCTGGGCCTTTCCACCTATCCCCAAAGCCACGTTTTGTTTACTTTCTTTTATTCCAATGCTAATTAAAAGGGAAGAGAGAAATTCTTCCTAATCTGCTACCCACTTATTTACAGTTCAGTTATTGGCAGAGTAGTTCATTAATTTTTTTATTGTGACCTTTTTAAAGTTTGCAAAATGCAAGTTTTTTAAAGAGTCTTTCCTTTTTTGGTACTCTCTCTCTTTCTTTCACTTTTTTTTTTTTTTTTTTTTTTTTTTGCTTAACCAAAGAATAATGAAGAAATTATTTTCTTGGTATAAAATGATTCTGGGGAAAGAATTTAGATTGTTCTAGACACAAATAAAAATTGAGCACATGTGCTGGGCTAGATGACTTGAAACTTAAACACAAAAAGTTCAAGTGGTCACTGAAGAACCAGACCATGTATTTACATTAATTGTGTGAAAACACTGTTTCTGGCCAAAGTCATTTAACTTCGAACTCAAACATGTATTCCAAAAGAGACCCTGTGACATCTGTGGCTCGGTGACAAGAAGCGGTAACATTCTGTCACTTCCTTCTCACTATTGTTGCTCTCCTGCTATTCCTACTCCCTGTGGCTTGTTGTGAGGATAGACTGCTCTCTGTAATAAGAAGTAGTCGATCAGACTTGGCTGGGTCTTGAGTTCAATGCTAGTTGTGCTTACTAGGTTGCCTGGATTTCTTTTTCTTTGTGCTGGGAAATAATGGTCCTGATTGGTATCTCTTTGTTTAATAAGAGTAGGCAGACTAATTATGTGATCCTTGGTATCCTGTCACCTCACCCCAAGCACAGTTGAAGGGCTCTTCTTCTATGTGAGGGTGTACCAAATACCTAAATAACTCTTGGTAAGTGTCTCGGCCAGAGGAGTTGGCCAGTGACCAAGAAAGCAAGTAAACACGTAGAAAAGCACACAGAATGAGGGGTGACTGGAGGGAAAACTTGCTCATGTTTTTTCCCATTGGCTTTCTTTATCTCATCAGGAAAGAACCCTAGTCCTCCTGGTGAACAGTGCAAGTGTCACCTCTCTTCTAGCCTGACTGCACAAATAAGGCGAAACGCAGCTGCAACTTGAAAGCGGGAGAAAAGGCAGTTGAGGTTTCATTTGGATTAGTTTATAACCAATACTTTCCAAGATTGTTTCTTTAGTAAATGAATATTTTCTTTGATTTTTTTTGCATCAAAACAATGCAATTTATCACTTTATATTTAAATAAAAGAACGGGAACCCAGGTAACAGGTGCTGTTGAGAGTATAAAATTCTAAGCAGTGTGCATCAAGGTGGCCCGTGCAGGCAACAGGAGTAATAGGAATGATTAAACCCTGTCGGATGGGGTTAGGTTTTTAGAGCTTCCTTGCCTCATGACAGGCTGTGACAGTCAAGTGGCGCTGAAGCAGAACAGACCCCGATGGCAGTTTGCTATGAGCAGAGCAACTGTCAAAACTGCTGTACAAAAGCAAACGTTAGGGATAACAACCAGCAAAGTTTGCAACCTGACTAACGCCAAGGCTGAGGGCTGGATGTCTCCCCCAAGTCAGCTCAGGGTGATTCTCTCTGTGGGGGGCCTTTCACTAGCAGGCCCAGGAATTGTCAGCTTTGCATGTTATAACGAAGCATGCCTTCTCTGTAAAGGACTCAACACGGTTCACACAACTCGCATAGGGTGCCAAAGCTCATGGGCCACCATGCAATGCCTATGTACTTCATCCTGTTTTGTGTCTAGGGCAATCGCATGCAGTCCATAAAGAGAAACTCTGTCCATGTGTGAAATCTAGTTCCAATTATGTCACCATAAGAATAGGTTACAGCACAGATGTAAACCTGCCATCACAAATAGGGTGAAATACTTCACACCCACAGCTGAAACAGTGAACTTAGCTTTGTCACCAGTTTCTTGAAAAGTTGGAGAAAAAAAATGACTTTACACCCATGTGGCTTCACAGGTTTTTATTAGAAGCCACAATAGACACGTTTCAGCAGCAGTAAATGAGAAACCTTTCGACGTTGTAAAAACATCGGGAGAGTTTCTCAGCCTCTGTCATCCTGCGGGAATTTTCCCACTGACTTTCCTTAGGTTGCAGGGAACCAGGAAATCGTCCGGTATCTCCGTCATCCACAGACTCCGTTGTAGCAGTGCACTCTGTCATATACTTCATGTGTAGGGCAGACCCAAAGGGAGGCTGTGATTCAAGTCTGCAGGGTGCTGGGTGTCTTCCCTTCGCTGAGGTCAGTAGGTTCCCGTGTAATATAAACAAGGAACTCTTCTCATATCCTGAAATTGATTCTTCTAAGAAAGCTAATGTGGACACCCTCACACATGCGTTACTACAGGCTTTAACAAGTTGGTGAGCTCAGCACAAATAATGTTGAGAGTAAGCAAAGGGGTTACCACTTACATCTAGTTGGTGAAAGCAGCGACTATTAATTTACAAAATATCTCGCGAATGAAAGATAATCTGCACATACCCATGTGCTTCAAATAATTCATGAGACCTTTGATTTAGAAGTTTCATCTTCCTTACCTGCAGCTGAACAGGCAAACAAAATCATTCCACTTTTACTGTTAGGAAAGAGAACGTATTTTTTAAAATGGTAGTAAATTAGCTTGTGCTGGAAGCATCTATTTTCTTGCCTTCATCACTGCCAACTCCCTCTGTTTTCTTTGATCTATGATTTGCAAGCTACTATTATTATTTATGTGTTCTACAATTACGACCAGTGACACCTCCCCTTCTCCAGCCCTAAGTCACAAATATGAAAGGAGTAAATGCTGTTTATTGTGACAGTCTGCCTTTTGTCTGCGGAACAATGACAAACTACACCACTGACAGCTCTGAGACTATTTTTACTACAGCACCCCCCTCACTTCTCAAGTGTTCTCCAGAATGTGACAATAGATGGACTTGAATAAAAATGCTTAGTGAGAAGCAGTTGCATTCATTTACCTCCCAATGAGCTCCTTTTGGGATATCTCTTGAATGAAGAACAGAAAGCCCATTTGAACATGTGAAAGTTTTCACACATCTTTGGGAAAGAGGAAAAGGATTCTTCTTAGTTTACTTAACAGGGAACTCTACCCACTAATACACTCACCGCTTTTCATATATTTCCTTTTAGAATCGCATAGTCTACAGGTAAGGCGAGGAGGGAATGCAGACCAGAGTCATTAATCAATTTTGGAGGGATTTCCGTTTGCACAGCCTGGGAACTTTTAGCAAAGCTGTAGTTGTATAAAAGGATTGGAAGGACCAAAAAGGGGTTGAGGTTTTCCACAAGACCTATACTAATTAGCTTTTTGAACTGGTAGGATGGCATGTTTACAGGATAATTGCATCTTATGGAAGAAGATCAATAAAGGATCACTGTGCCCTTTTATACCCAACTATGAGCTAAACGCAGCCTTGTAACTAGTGGACAGTCAACCTGCTTTCGTCTAATGTCAGTCAAAAAAGAGTCTCCAAGCCAACAGCTGGATCTGTTTTCCCAGAGATTGCATTTAGGGACATGAAGTTCCATTTCCTCTTGTTTTCCAAGGTTTGTGGGAGAAATATTCACCACCCTGCTCCTGAAGTTCCCCTCCTACAGGGATACATTAAATAAATAAATAAAAACTGTTTAATACCAATTCTCTCTATTGTTTGAAAAAAAATTTCTTCCCAAAACTGTTTAAACACTTCACCTTATTTTCATTCTTGGCTATGTGATCTTTTTTGCCAGCAGCGCTTAAATATTCAAAATACAGTTTAACCATTTAAAATCCATTGCACAGAATTTTAATTTCTTTGAAGAGAGGGAATGAATATGGGTGGAAAATACAAAATGAATTAATGTCAATACACCCTGCAAAAGTAAGAATAATAAAATGAGAAAACTAGGCAATGTATCATGTGGGTTTATCTAACGTAGGCACAAAAGCAAATCTGTTATGTGACAATAAATGTAAATGAGTGTTCCAGTAAAGAGCCAGAGACTCTCAGATTGGGATGAAAGACAAAACCCAACAGCTTACAAAGAGCATATCTAAAATAAGGCATTAAAAATGTTTGAAAATCTAAGGATAAATAAAATGTGCCTGGTGACTGTAAAACAAATAGAAAGTAGGAATTGCATTATCTATATCATCTCAAGTGGGATTCAAGGTTATATCCATTAAACAGGACAAAAGGAATACTATAAAAGTAGAAAACTTCATGTTCACAAAAATAAAAAATCAACTCTACCATGTAACTTTGGGGTCCAAAACACAAACTCCCAGAAGTCGGATAATACCAAATGATCATGCTGATTGTATTTGGAAAATTCTGAGAGTTGTAATTAAAAGAGTGGGAAAGAGCAGGGATCTGAATAATAAGACCTGTACGTATTCATATATGTTGCATGTGGATAGGCGGTAGAGGCATCAAATACCAGCAATTTAATAAATAACCCCATCATGCTCACTACCTGCTCCTACTCTTCTAGGATTTGTTACGTGAACTCCTGCGCTCTCCACAACAGCCTTTTTTTTTTTTTATTATTTGACAGGTAGAGTTACAGACAGTGAGAGAGAGAGACAGAGAGAAAGGTCTTCCTTCCATTGGTTCACTCCCCAAATGGCCTCCACGGCTGGAACTGCGCCGATCCGAAGCCAGGAGCCAGGTGCTTCCTCCTGGTCTCCCATGCAGGTGGCAGGTGCAGGGGCCCAAGCACTTGGGCCATTCTCCACTGCCTTCCCAGGCCATAGCAGAGAGCTGGACTGGAAGAGGAGCAGCCAGGACTAGAACCTGGTGCCAATATGGGAGGCCAACGCCGCAGGTGGAGGATTAACCTAGTGAGCCACGGCCGGCTCCACAACAGCCTTTTTTACAGATAAGGAAACTGAGACTCTGACTGACAGGGGAAACTTGCTCAAGGCCGCATGGCCACAATAGCAGAGCAGGACTTTTTTTTTTTTTTTTTTTTTGACAGGCAGAGTGGACAGAGAGAGACAGAGAGAAAGGTCTTCCTTATGCCATTGGTTCACCCTCCAATGGCCGCCGCGGCCAGCACGCTGTGGCCAGCGCACTGCGCTGATCCCACTGATGCAAACACAGGAGCCAGGTGCATCTCCTGGTCTCCCATGGGGTGCAGGGCCCAAGCACTTGGGCCATCCTCCACTGCACTCCCTGGCCACAGCAGAGAGCTGGCCTGGAAGAGGGGCAACCGGGACAGAATCCGGCGCCCCGACTGGGACGAGAACCTGGTGTGCTGGCGCCACAAGGCAGAGGATTAGCCTAGTGAGCCGTGGCGCCGTCCCAGAGCAGGATTTAACCCAGGTGGTCTGGTTCTAGGACCCATCCCATGATGCCTCAGAGAATATATGCTCTTCTCCCGCTCCATGGAAACACTTAAAGCTACTCATGAATTTGAATATAGAGATTCATGGACCACATTCTCTGTCCATAGGCCAATAAAAGCAAAAATCACCTTTGCCAACAACAGCAACAACAACAACAAACCTTCCTTTCTTCCAAAATGGGTGGAAAAAAAGAAAAAAAGCTAACAACTCCACCTGTTGATTTGAAAAGCTATTATAATTAATTTCTGGATAAAAAAGGATCCCCAAACTAAGATTAAAAATAATTTTGCAATAAAATTTGCCATAATTATACTTAATACATGACACTTTTCACTTACCACTCTATTATTTTTAAACTGCTCATAAAATTTCTAAATATTCTCCCTGATTCCCTTTATTTGCTCTAATCTAGTTACTGAGGTATATCTAGGTTGAATTTAATAGACCACAATTGGATAATTTCCCACTGTTAACACAGAATTAATTTTATACCTTTGTAAGTATATTTTATTTGTAGTTTAATTTCTCCTAAGTTGGATCTATTGTGGTTATGGTAGTGAGATGTCTAACCTAAAAACTCCAATCAGTGCCATTCCAGAAGTCATTTTATAGCTTCAAAGGGGAGAGAAGGTGATTTCTAGTCACTACCAAGAAACTTAATAAGTGCGATACAGCACATTTGACCAACCAGCTGGTGTTCCTTTATAATTTGTCCACTGCCACCTTCTTTCCTCTTGATAATCGTGAGGTTGAAGATGAGGTCTTCTGAGATTTTACTACCTTCTCTATCCCGGGTCTTTATCCTTGTAGATTATTGTGTTTCTTTGATATTTTTTTTCTTTGATTATCTCTCAACATATACACCTTCTGAATAATTACTTTGGCAAATCTGATCTGTAAATTGATATTTGTGATTAATTAAGTTCATTCTTTTAATCGAATTACTCTTAACATCTCCATATTATCTGTTATTTAGTCAAGGCAAGAGTTCACAGTTTTATTGATCTTTTTGTCTATCAATTATACTAAACTGGCTGGGAAAACAAAACCTCATCATTGTCATCTTCCAGTGTATTATCATTGGCATGGTTATTAATAGCTAAAATAAAAAATGTGTTCATACAGAAGAGAGGAATCATCTCTCATAACTGCCATATAAAGTCAGTAGCAAGGTAGAGCAGTGACGTTTAGAAATGAGGTCCACCATAAACAAATGTGCAGCACTGGATGGACTTGGTTAGGTGACTGATTTTCTGCACAACAAGACAACCCCTGTAACTTGTGCACCATTGTGTACTATTAAAATGGAGAAATAACACATTTTCTGAAACTTTTATCACTAACAGTGGACTTGCCAGAAAAACATTATTTGAAGCCTGGTTTTAAAGTACTCTTAATCTTCCCTCCATGATATTCCACTAAATTTATACATCTAAAACTGTATACATAATTCTATGTTTGCAGCTAAAAATGAGTGGCTTTTAAATTATAAAATCATATTATTTTATTATTCTCCTCACAATTATATTTGAAAAATCTTGACAGTCGCTGTAAGATTTACTAAAATATTTTAAATTTTGTGCTGCTTCCTATCAAGTATTCCCAAGCACTGAGTGTGGTGTCTGTGTGTGTGTGTGTGTATGCCATATATTAGGTTTGGGAGAAGATTAGAGATAATCTATTTTAAAATGTCTAGCATATTCCCTGGCACATAGGATTTAGATTTTTTTTTTTTTTTTGACAGGCAGAGTGGGTAGTGAGAGAGAGACAGAGGGAAAGGTCTTCCTTTTGCCGTTGGTTCACCCTCCAATGGCCACCACGGCTGGCACGCTGCAGCCGGCACACCACACTGATCCAAACACAGGAGCCAGGTGCTTCTCCTGGTCTCCCATGGGGTGCAGGGCCCAAGCACGTGGGCCATCCTCCACTGCCCTCCCTGGCCACAGCAGAGAGCTGGTCTGGAAGAGGGGCAACCGGGACAGAATCAGGCGCCCCAAACAGGACTAGAACCCGGTGTGCCGGCGCCGCTAGGTGGAGCCTAGTGAGCCGCGGCGCTGGCCAGGATTTAAAATTTAAAGAAAGAATCTAACTGCACAATATATTTGTAGGTTTTGGACTATAAATCTTCCAGCATCTGCAATACTAGTTCAAGAAAATACTTCTAGGTTGTAGTGACTCTTTATAATATCTTTGTTTTCATTGTCATATTGTAGCAGTCACTTTGTGAGTTGCTTGGACTCATTGAATTATAAATTCTCAGAAGCACTCTGAGCAGCACAGGACACACATGAAGATTACAAGTCTGTCCTGTTAGCATCATAGCTCACTGTAAGCATTTTCCTCCCAAGATGCAAGTAAGAGTAAAGAAAGGCCTCCTTTGAAAAGCTTCCAGGGTCATTGCGAAGTGATATTGGGGCAGTCTAAGGGCAGACTTTGGGTGGTTAGCCATAGACTAGACATCATGTTTCCGGTGAATCTCTCCTGTGCTGCCAACCAAGTAACAGCACAGGATAAAAACCTGAATGAATCAACACATTTTGTGTTCACTTAAATATCACCTGGATTTTCTCCTATTTCCCATTTTCACACTCCAAACCACTTCTCAGGGCATCGGTGTTTAGAACATCTTTCTTCCAGTTGAGCCCAGCTCACCAAGGCCCTGAAGTCTCCATCATAATGGCCACTGATTTGCAATGACTAGTCTTAGGCAAGCAGGTCAGCTCTCATTCAGGGCCAAGCAACTGACTTTAGCTGAAGTACAGTTTCCCTAAGTCTTAAGTGAGAAGCAGGGACAGACAGAAAACAGTGTTTGTTTCCACCACATCAAAACTGATTAGGAACATGCTTCCACATGGTCAACAACTTATCCCCAGTATCAAAACCTCTTCCTTACTGGAGACTTTTACAACTTAGCTTATAATAACTAGTAGAGGGGCCAGCACTGTGGCATAGCAGGTTAAGCTGTTATCTATCTACGATGCCAGCATCTGCCATGGTGCCATTTCAAGTCCTGGCTGCTCCACTTCCAATCCAGGTGCCTGCTAACATGCCTGGGAAACAACAGGTGACCCAAGATCTTGGGGCCCTGCACCCATATGGGAGACCCAAAAGAAGCTCCAAGCTCCTGGCTTCGGCTTGGTCCAGCCTGGCCATTGTAGCCATTTGGGGAGTGAACCAGCAGATGGAAGGTCTCTCTGTCTCTCCCTCTCTGTAACTCTGACTTTCAAATAAATACACATTTCAAAAATAAATAAATAAATAACCAGTAGAGCAGATGTGTGAAGAATGGGACAGCTTGACACGGTGCCCAATTCTTGGTAGCTTTCTGTTCACATTTGAATTAAAGTAGGGAAAGAAACATTTCCTGGAGGAATTTCAGGAAAAATCACAGGTAGATGGGTATCTCTGCCCTACAGTGTACGTTTAAGAGACAGGCAGTTAGAAAATTTAGTTTGAAGATATTAGCCATTTGTAATCAACCTTCAGTGGAAAAATGATATTATGGAAAAAGTCTGAAAGCTTGTGGAACAGATATGACAAATATAAACATTTCCTGTTAGCATATCTCAGCAAGTGGATGGTAATGATTAGGAATGATGACAACTGCTTATATTTGAAATGAAAATTGGAATATCCTTTATTACCCAGTTCTGTGGGTAACTAAAGTACATTTAAAGAAAATAAAAGCATTTTACTGAAGGAATTGTATCATTGCAGCCATTGTTATCATCACATTAATCATCTTCCACATCATCAATATAACATTTATCAGGGGCGGGTGCCGTGGCTCACTAGGTTAATCCTCCACCTGTGGCGCTGGCATCCCATGTGGGCACTGGGTTCTAGTCCCGGCTGCTCCTCTTCCAGTCCAGCTCTCTGCTGTGGCCCAGGAGGGCAGTGGAAGGTGGCCCAAGTGCTTGGACACCTGTACCTGCACGGGAGACCAGGAGGAAGCACCTGGTGCCTGGCTTCGGATCGGCACAGTGCCGGCCATAGTGGACATTTGGGGGGTGAACCAACAGAAGGAAAACCTTTCTCTCTGTCTCTCCCTCTCACTGTCTATAACTCTACCTGTCAAATAAATTAAAAAAAATTTATCAAATATCCATAAAACAACTAGTGCAATTCCTAGATCTACAGGGTTGGCAGACTGCTACTCTTGGATCAATAGAGCCACCCCTGCCACTTACATATTCTGTTTGCTTTTCTGTTTTTGTTTTGTTTATTTGCTTCAGAGTAGTGTGTACATGGCAAAGCCTAAATTATTTGCAATCTGACCCTCTACAGAAGAGGTTTGATAATCCTTGTCCTACGCCATTAATATACCTCTTAGCATTGACTTGTGTCAACTCAAAAGCAGGGTTAAAATTATTTGGTAAAATCGGGTTATGGTCTATTGTAGGAATATTTAATTTGAGAACTTTAACTTGGGTTGTTATTAAATTGTGGAAACTTTCATGAACACAGAAAGCGTGTTGACATACACACTGGCAGAACTGTTATAGATCATTTCTATTATGATTTTCTATAGAGCCAGTGTTTGTTGCCTCGAGCTGATTTGTCCCACTGAAAAATATAAATGAATAATTGTTATTATTCTGTTTCCTTGGTTATAGAACAGTATACATCTAGTGGAACAATTTTAACTTGACTCAGGGCTATATTAAAACATTCTACTCCTCCAAAAGAAAGGTTTTTCAAGTGGAAAATTCAAATTAAGATTTCATTTGTTGTATCTTTTTTTTAACAAAAGAAAAAGCTTCACAATATATATCAAATTAAAAATGCACTAATAATTATAAAACTTACTCTAAGAGACCGTGAGAAGAGAGCTATTTATTCCTTAGTGACTGCCACACATGGTGAAATGTGTACTCTCTGAAGGCCTTTCATACTTTTCCTTGATTTACTTGCTTACAATTAATTGCATGAGGTTTCCTTTTAAAAGGTATTACTTTATGAAGCAAACTATCACATTATGAAATTGTAAGCAACAGATTTTTCAATTTTTTTCATGGACTAACAACAGCAACAGCAAATATCTTGAATTGCAGAATATCTAAGCTTAGCAAAATTAGATATTCTGGTCATCCTATGGTTAATAAGGTTGGTAAATCCACTATAATTTATTTACATTCACTACATAATTGTGAGAATAAATTTTTAGCATCTATTCCACCAGCAGATGGCTATTTTATATTTATTCATAATATTTATGAATTGTTAGAATATGAGCATAAACATGTGACTTTGGACAAAATTCAGAATCATTCTGCTTCTTAGGAATGATTTTCCAATTGAAATATATTTAGGATGTTCTTTTTAAAGAAAAACA
Organism: Oryctolagus cuniculus; assembly: GCF_964237555.1. Lineage (NCBI taxonomy): Eukaryota > Metazoa > Chordata > Mammalia > Lagomorpha > Leporidae > Oryctolagus > Oryctolagus cuniculus. Next base: position 63,630,152 of record NC_091433.1, read on the forward strand.
GAACTATCACTTTGTAATTTTTTCCCTATATTATTCAATTTGGAATGATGTAGCCGAGCTCTGTTTTTCCCAACAAATTTCTTTATTGTCATGTCACCATGTTCCTTACAAAATGCTTTTTACAGATCTTTTTTATTTGATTGTGAGGTCTGATCTCTTGGGAAGTATTTATTATGTATTATGTGTAAAGCTGACATATGTATAAACATAAAAAAGCAGACTCTGTGATATGAAGTCCTTTGAGTATTCTAATGAAAAAAAGATGGGATCATTTCTTACTTCATAAAAAATCATTTCTTTCTTGCTCATTTGAAAAGACATGAAGCATTCATAAAATTACCACCTTGATATATTAATGATTGGTGGAACAACCTTTCATGAATCTCTCATTCCATGAATGAAGACTAAAAAAGAAAAAGAAAAAATAGATTGCTACATATGGAGGAACATTATTTAAGAGACTTAACAAATGTTGATTCAAGAAGCAGCAAACTGTTTTTGAATGACTTTGGGGAAAAAATATCTAGCTACTTTCAAGTCAAATCATCGTAATGCACTGGTAAGCTTTCCTTCAGTTATCAATGAGAATTGAAAAACACATAAAAAATGAGACACAATAGATACAAACGTCTATTGCAGAGGATATGAAATTATGTTCAGATTAAACCCCCAAACATCACAGCCTTGGAGGGAGAATTTTCAGAAAGAAAAATGTATGCTGTTGATTGTGTTATTCTTGGCCATGATTTGAAGAAATGATACGGTATAGAAGAGGGCCTAATGTAGTTTAGAATACACCTCTGCATTTGGGGTTTATAAAGTGTTGAATTGTGTGAATATGTAAAAAAGTAGAACGGCAGGAAGCCGAGGAGAAGGGCAGAACTGAACAGAAGCCGCCGCCTTGCTGACATCAGAACAGTGCTCTGTTCATTCCTTTAAGGGAGAAGTATGGAATCCTCCTGAGGGGACTGGCTGTGGCACCTGCACGGATGCTCTTTCTCTTCACTTCAGGGATCCCTCATTCTCATGGCCAGATGCACCCCAGGCCTGGACCATAGCCTTGCCCTGCTTCCTCCACCTTAGTCCTACCCTACTTCCTCATGGCAAGGTTCTGATCCACCACCTAATAACAGAAAGCAGAGGCCTGGATCCAAGTTTCTCCATAAATCCTCTTAAAAAGAAAGGCAGACAGAGGTCGGCGCTGTGGTTCACTTGGTTAATCCTCTGCCTGTGGCACTGGCATCCCATGTGGGTGCCGGGTTCTAGTCCTGGTTGCTCCTCTTCCAGTCCAGCTCTCTGCTGTGGCCCGGGGCCGTTTCGGGGGGTGAACCAATGGAAGGAAGACCTTTCTGTCTGTCTGTCTGTCTGTCTCTCTCTCTCTCTCTCTCTCTCTCTCTCACTGTCTAACTCTACCTGTCAAAACAAACAAAAAAAGCAGATTTAAAGGAGAGCAAAAAATTGCATTTACCCATGCCCTTGATATGACTAGGTGACTAAACAAATTCCAGCAGAGCTCCCACCACTGCTGTAAGCGGGTAGATGCAGAGAATGGTGGAGGAAGGGTTTAAGTGACTCCATTGGAAAGAGAAACAGCACAGACAAAATCTTCCTAGAAAGTCTGATGCTCATTTTCCTTTTTCTAGTGTGGGATGCCAGAGTCGCGAGAAGGAGACTAATGCACTAACCCTCAACAACAGCACCTGTTTCTTTCTTTCATTTTTTAAGAGTATTTCATTATTTGATAAAGCAAGAAAGAGAATAGGAGAGATAAAGAGAGATTTTCAGTCCACTAGTTCATTACCCAAATGACCACAAGAGCCAGAGTTGGGCCAGGTTGAAGCCAAGAACTCTATCTGGGTCTCCCACTGAGGTGGCAGGGTCCCAGGCCCTTGGTCCATAATCCATTGCCTTGTGAGGTGCATTAGCAGGAAGTTAGATCAGAAGCAGAGTAGCTGGGACTCAAACTGGCACTCCAATACAAGACACCAGTGTGGCAAGTGGCAGTTTACTCTGCTGTACCACAATGCCAACTCCTGAAACTCATTTTCCAAATGGTAGACACAGGTCACAAACTTGGTAGTTCGCAGCACCAAGTACAGAGACGAGCTTGAGAGGGAGCTCAGCAGAGGTGACAGCCTTGAGGATGTGTTTCATCTGGGAGAAAAAGTAATAAATAGATAATAATAAATAGGTAGTAATAATCGGGCAGGGCCAGCCATGGCACAGTCATGTAAGCCACAGCCTGCAATGCCAGTATCTTATGTGAACACTTGTTTGAGTCCCAGCTGCTTCACTTCAGACCCCACTCCCTGCTAATGTGCCTGAGAGAGCAGTGGAAGATGGTTCAAGTACTTGGACCCTTGCCATCCATGTGGGAGATCTGGATGGAGCTCCAGGTTCCTGCCTTCTGCCTGGCCCAGCCTTGACCATTGAAGACATTTGGAGAATGAACCAGCAGATGAAAGACCTCTCTGTCCTTCTGTCTGTCATTCTTTCTTTCAAATAAATACAGTTTTAAAAAAAGTGAGATATGTGCAATGGCACCTCAAAAGAATGGGAGAGGAGGGAAAGAAAGAAGTCAGGGGGTTACTGATTCCCCAGAAGCATAATGAAAAAGAAAACTAACCACTGACCCAGCAGAAGAGGATATGCCTTAGCTAGGAAGCTTGACATGGGATAGCTAGTAATAGCACTGTGTACATAAAGTAAAACCCCGTACAAGGACATCCTAAGGAAAAACAGATAATATGAGTCAAAACATTTTGGCTGATTAACATTGTTTCCAAGAAACAACCGCAGAACAGAAGCAGGTTCTGTACACAACACTCTGATTTGTTTAAGATCATCAAACAAGAACTTGGAGATAACGTAAAATTTAGAATCAGAAATTGAAAAGAATGTCAGAAATGAAAAAAAAAACACAAAAATAAGCAGGGAGAATTTGTTAAATTTAGGAAATATATTCAAAAACAAAACTATTTCAGAAATAAGGAATAATTTAGTAGCTACCTAAGGGAGAGTATATTCAAATAAAGGTCAAATAAAGGACTTTGAAGGCAGGCAGGAAAGGAAACACCAGAATTAAATTGAAAGAATGAAAAGGCAAAGAAGTCAGAGAAAGTCATTGAAAGGGAAGACAGGAAAAAAAAAATCCAAGATACATCTAGTTGGAAGACCTGATTTAAAGAAGTATATGAGTGGAGGTGAGTTAGTACTTAAAACTGCAATCCAAGGAAAACTGTCTCAGAAATTGAAGAAACCTGAACTTGAGCCTGTTGCATTAAAAGAGTTTACAATATACCCAGGAAAACTTCCCTGAAATAGTTAACTCCAAGAGGTATTCTGTTTTTTGGCACCTTAAGGAAAAAAAAAAAAACAAACAAACAAAAAAACAAACAAACAAAAAAAAAACAAAACTAACTCAGAGCCCAGAGACAAAAAGATCAAACTATTTGTGGGGTTATGAATACCAAAATAGCATCATATTTCTCAAGAGCATTTTTCACATAAAGAATATGAAAAAATTTTATATCCAGCTAAACCTTCAAATATAAAGACTGTAGAAAAAGTTTCAAATGTTAAGAGCTCAAGGAATACTTTACTCTCAAGCCCTTTCTTACTCATCTACTAGAAAACAAGTTTCCTACAGCTATGAAACAGCTGAGGAAATATCACCAAAACTGATGGTAACTCTTCACTTTTTAATTGTAGAACAGAGAATAAAATGAATGAATGAAGAAACACTGAAGCACTGTATGTTGTGACAAATTGTGTAGCCTCTCTATTTTTTAGTTGAGTTTCGTGCCTGCCCTTATTCCATAAGTGTTTCCAAAAAGCTATGTAACCAAATGGAACTTTTGCAAATTCTTATGATACTTAAGAGTACATTTCTCTGAACTTAGGTTGAATGGAGATAAAAATGGAAATATTTGCATTTCTTAATCTTCCTCAGAGACATGCAGAAGTTCTAGGGTTTGAATGTGAGGTAGCAATTGTCACCTTATTCTTTCACCTAACAGATAAGTGGAACCACTCAGGCACTAAAAAATTCCACATCTTAATTTTTTTATATAAAAATACAAAATTACAGTTAGTCAAATGAGTCTTGGGAGTAAGTTTCTAAAATATCTGAAAATTGGCACTGGCATGGAAAGAGGAACTGCAGCTGTTGGATCTTTGCATTCTTATTTCCTTTGAATTTTCAGATGAGTGTTTTTAAAAAATAAAAGATTTACTTATTTGCTGTAAATCAATTGCATGAATTTTCATAGACAAGCAACTAAATTGCTTTTCATTGGTAGTAGGCAGATCAACAAAGGCCTTTTAGCACAGGGCAGCCTTACCAAGGTACTCTTATTCTAACATTTATTAAATTCTACTGAAAGATCTCTATGGCTTATCATTGGTCAGTGCAAGATGGCTGGGATGTTTAAGACAGAGTAAAACTGGGTCCAACAAAGAGAAAATACATTATAGTTTCCATTGTGTGACTAGTGTCTGTGACAGACTGTTTTCTTGGTCTCTGTAGCCCAAGTACATATCTTTTCAATGTGGGGGCTTCAGCCTCACCTGGGGGGCTTCATAAGCTGAAGATTACTGGGCCCTATTCCAGCGAATCTCACTAAGTAGGTCCAGGAAGGGCATAAAAATCCATAACATTAAGAAGCATCTCGGGAAATCTGAGTCAAATGACTCCTGGGAATACAGTTTTTGAGAGACATGGGTCTGGGTATGAGTTTCCCAAGGAAACTTTGAAATGAAAATTTTAGCTATTCATGGTATATTTTATATAATCTATTGATCTAAATAAGAATGGGAATCATATTCATCTAATTAAAAAGATGTAGCAAAGTACGTGGATAGAAGGATATCTGTGAAAGTGGCTAGATGCCCTCAGATTTAAGAAAATCTATCCACGTAACTGATTATATATTTAAATTGATGTATATTGACAAGTAACAATTTCAACACAAAAGCATAAGACAAATTCCTATTCAATTGGAAACTAGAAAAGGCAATTTCAATCATGGTTGGTTGCCATGCAGACATAAATATCAAATGCTAGTCAATTTGAAGATCATTTAATGGTGTTTTGGATAAAGGACATAAAGTATAATTATTTGACCTTTTAGACTATTACCTTAAAGTAGTAGTTCTCAACAAGGGGCAATTTTGTGCCACACAGGGGACATTCCCAATGTCTTGAGACATTTTTTGGTTGTCACAGATTGGGGAGGGATATGGGCTGTGCTACTCATTATGGTGATTAGAGGCCAGGGATGCTGCTAAATATCCTGCAATTCAAAGACCAGCTCTTCACAATCCATTATCCAGCCCAAAATACCTGCGGTGTTGAGCAACTCCATCTTGTAGTTTTAATTATCGTTTGTGTTAAAGCAGTACTGTCTAATACATTCAGACTTCTTTACGCGTAGTCTAAGTAAAACAATACATCTGATGTTTACACGCAAAATTGAGATTATTCGGTCACGAGGAAGTTCTCTTGGATAAACCAAAGTTCCATGTACTTTCAATGCTCTTTTCCCATAAGATTTTAGTTGTTTCCTTCATGAAGATGGTATTGTATTATAATTCCACTACCAATTTACATTACAGAATGCTGTGCCTTTTTTCTATCAAACCAAACGTTATTCATGAGTATGCTTGTATTATTACATTGGCTATATTCCTATTATAGATACAAATAGCAAATGATTTATTATGATGTGATAGTAGGAGACATAAAATATTTATGGGCCTAGATGTTTTCACAATCTTATAGGCAATTAAAATATAAGAACAACATAAAAACATAAAATGCCTAATGAAGATGGGACCATCTCTCTCATTTACTTTATTCCCATTTCCTTTCCTTTTTTAATCATGACTTGGAAATTTTGTTTGTTGTGAACACTTGAAAGCTTTCAAGATAATGAACTTCATTGTAGCTTAGTCCATGTTTTCAAGAGATTTTTTTTCTCTCTCTTTGCAAGGAGTGTTTATCTGAGCTTTTTGATGTATGAATTTCATTATAAAATGGATAATTGATTGAATTTTATAAGGTAGCCACCATTTTAAAGAGTTAATTTATGTCATCTTTGCTCATTATCTTTAAAAAATAATCATGCAAACAATCTAACTTACGTCTTATGAATAATCTCTTAGAAAATGCATAGCATCAGTCCCAATGTGACTTCAGGTAAGCCTTGGTTCATCATTAACAAATTGTATAACCTTGAATATTAAACATCATGGGTTTCAGTTTCAATATGCAAAGGAAATATTACTGTGTTTAAAATTTCAACTTTAGAATCACACAGCCTGGATTTTATACTGATAACCCAGGTATTAAGTATGTGATCTTGGGCACTTTTCTTCTCTAAGCCCAAGAGTTATCATCTGCAAAATGGAAAAAGGTGATTGCTCCCTCAAAGGATTAAATAATATAAACCTGTTTCTTGTTTGAGCTACAGATAGTGTTCATTGAAAATTTTGTAATTTTTATTAAAAAATTTCCTGGTTCTCAAATATAATTCATCAATGAATTAAACTATAAAGAGTAATTAGTAAAGTTTGTAGGATATTGAATTAAAAGTTTAAATTAGAGTAAAAACAGTGGAAAGCCATGCATAGTTCTATTAAATAGTTATATAAACCCACCAGGCATATTTGTATCTAGGCATAAATAAGTGGAATTGGCTCAAATCATTTGAAGAGATTCAATATGATCTCTAATGATTAATTCACTGATTGAAATATACTATTATTCACAGCCATCATTTATTAGAAGGATTGCATATTACTTTTGTTGTCTACTTATCTACTGTTCCCTTTCCTTAGAGACTATGTTCATAAACCTTGAGATAATCAATGTAATAGACATTCATAGATCCTAAAATATAGGGGAAACACGCCATCTAGTAATATTTCAGATTTTTTATATCAGCTACAAGGTATGACTTTTGGAAAACAAAAATGCAGTTGTGTTAGTAGCCATGAGACACATTGAAACTCTTACTGGATAAGCCCAGTCAGCATGGGAACGTGTAGAACTGAATAGTCTCACTCTTGAGTGTGAGCATAATGCGGGCAGTGAGGAAGAAGATCTTGGAGGGAAAATCCATAAATGTGAATATTATTTTACAGTAAAGACCTTGAAGAAAAGGTTTTGTAAATTACCACATGAAAAAGTTGAGTGTTATATATATTAAAAATTTATACAGAAAAATGACTATACTTATTTTTTGAAAACAATATTAAAATCGGTTATGTTCTTGAAAACATTGTAATTAGATGCTGTTAGCTGGGGTTGACTAGAACTTTCCAAAACTCTTAAGGGTGAGGAAGTTAAACAAAAAAAAGAGGAGGAAGTACACTCATACAATTTTACTTTTGTACTCAAATTTAAAATCTGCTGTGACAGAAAATATGCACACATGTCCCCATAAACACTCTGTGGCATATACCTCAGTGTTTCAAAGGTTGAGACTCTTCAGTACAATTAATAACAAACATTGATTGACTACTGGTCATATACTACATGGTTTGTTAACCTTTTATCAGCATGATCTTTTAATCTTCATAATAATACTTTAAGGAAGATACAGTGCTGTCCCTACTTAACAAATGATAAAACCAAAGACCCCACTGGTTAAGAAACATGGCCAAGATGTCGATTCTAGGAAGGAGTAGGTATTCAGTCCAGGTAGCTGGAAGTTCCAAGCTCTCAAACACTGGCATCTGTAGAGAGCACTATGTTGGGGAAATGCCTAGTGGAATCTTACAAATTCTGAGCAGGGAATGTTTCGTGGTGGCAACAGACTTCCACACGTAGCTGTGATGATGTGGACAGTTTCCACGGAGATAGGGAGGAAGAAGGAATTCCAGGATGCGAAAAGGGCTGACACAGGCACATGGACTAGAAACGGAAGTTATGTTGAGTGCTCTTGTGGAACTGGAGTGTGTGTGGGTGGTGGAAATAGATGTTCACCAAAATGTGATAGGTGATGCACTGGAGATGCAATATTAAATAGGCTCATATGTTATAGTACATTCTGGTATATGTACTTTGGACTGTATTGTTTAGGCCAGTGATTCCCAAGAGGTAGAGAAAGGCAGGTTTCGTGATGGTTTGTCCATCCCAGGTACCTGAAAATTTTGCATTTGAGGGTCACTCTCAAAGCAGGCCAGTGTCAATGATGGAAATAGATCAGTCAGTCATGGAAAGAGAACTAAGCTTTCCATGTGATGCCCAGCGGGCATAGTCTACATCTCCTTCCTTCTTTGTCTGAGAGCCCCTCAGCATAATGCTTCTAAAGCTAAAACCTGCCTACAGACAACTGGATATCTTTTTTCAATGCATATTCTGGTTCGGGAGGTCTAAGCTCTGGCATTTCTATCAGCAATCAATGCTGCCAGCTCACTACCCACCTTTTGGGAAGCAAGGCTTTTGTGTACAGCAGTTAGAGTTTCTAGGAAAGCTGTTCTCTCAGATTCTACAGATGCTATACTCACCTTACGTAAAACAAAACCCATTTCTTTCCAAAATACCTGGGCCAAAATTCTGAAACAATTTTTTCTGTGTTCTGTAAGGCAAGAAAGCAGCATAGCCAAGCATTCAAATATAATGGACACTTCTACAGAGGCATTGAGAGGTTTCTTTAAATGATCAGGTTAATTGTATAAATGTCACAATGCCTACTGTGTAATGTGTCATGCAAAGAAAATAATTTGGGGCTGATATTGTGGTATAGTGGGTTAGACTGCCACCTGTGACACCAGCATCCCATATGGCCACTGGTTCGAGTCCCAGCTGCTCCACTTCCCAACTAGCTCCCTGCTAATGTGCTTGAGAAAGCAGCAGGAGATGTCCCAAGTGCTTGAGCCCATGCCACCCACTTGAGAAACCTGATGAAGTTCCTAGATTCAGCCTGGCCCAGCCCTGGATGTTGTGACCATTTGAGGAGTGAACAGGAGATGGAAGATCTTTCTCACTCTCTCTTTCTCTCTCTCTGTCTCCCCCTACCCCACCCCATAGCTCTGCCTTAAAAATAAAATCCTTTTTTTTTTAAAAAAGAAGATGATATGGATCTTTTCCTATTTAAAAAAAGAATTTAAGAAGGTACTACAAAATGTTCATGGAAAATGGAATTAAGTTTATTTTGGTGCAATAAAACTTGAAATCCTTGTGTAATTTTTCATGATATACATTTCTCATTAACTTTTTTGAAGTCCTGTATATTCAGGGATTTAAAAAAATTTTCACCAAAATAAAATTTGCCTTTAATTCCACTTTCCATGAACTTCTTGAAGTATCCTCATATAAGACTATACCAATTAATAATTTTGGGAATAGAAAATATTTTTAAATGATATAAACTGTCCATTAGGAATTAAGTGGTGCCATTATAGTTCCTTTCCTAAATGTATAATGGATATAATACGTTGATTTTTTTAAAGTTTATAATTAATTATAATAGTTAAGATCCAGATGCAATTCCTCTAATTCAACTTCATCAAGGAATTATCAGTGTAGTCTCTTTATTTAATGAAAATAAAAATGCACTCTGCTCTGATGTTCATGGGAGCAATCCACTTCCCGATTACTAATGTTGGACAGTGTCCTGAAAAATGCAGGTTGAAAAACCAAATTCATAGCATCAGCCAGTGTACCACAAACCTTGGTTATTCTTCAAGAAGTACCTACTTTGAATTCCATATGTTATGCTGTGAATTTTCACCTTATTATATGGTAATACAGTGGAAAATATCAGGAGGTCATCTAGGACTGTCCTTATATCTGGCACAGATGCCCTGTAATTTTTCTTAAAACCTTCAGAGAAGTAGATTAATCAACATCCCCTGGTAACATTTCATTATCTCAAAGACACTTAGAGACATAGGGCATCCAGCAACAGCAAAACAGCTCTGCTTTCCTCTCCCTCTCAGCCCGTTTCTCTTGTTCTGCTCTCACGTGATGCAGAAAACTGCTCACCGGCAGCTACCTGAGTTCCTTTACCTGAATCTTATTGTTAATCCAGACTCTGCTTCTTCAGGTTAAACCTCAGCTCCTTAGCCTTCCTGCCAAAACTCCTTAGCCCAAAAAGGAATAGTTATTTTATTTTTTCCCTTTAACATCAGATAGACTCAAAATTATCTATTTACATTGACTTTGGAGTCCCAGATTAATCATGGATGTGCTACTATTTCTGCATCCAAGAATTCTTTTAGTGCAAGTCATTGCTGCCGTCGATATTAGGGAGTTCAGCTTTCCTCTGAGGACAGGTACATTGGTAAGCTGATGGACCTGGGAACTGAAATCTACCTTGAAGGCCACCCAGTGCCAACACGAAGCCTCCTGAACTTAAATTTCTTGTTCTTTCGGCCACAAGGTTCCAGGGTGTTGAGATGAACACTCCCAGCTCTTGGAGTGGTTGGACTCATTGCCCCCAATTGCACTTGGCTGTGACTCTGCCTCAAATGCTTCTTTCCATCAGAAAAGAGAAGCTGGTTGTGTTTACTACTAGTTCGGTTTCCTAGTAGGATGTACTTGTAAAATGTTACATCTTGTAGATAATTGCCTACCTCTTTAAATTTTCAAAGTACTTTGAATAGCCATGACATTGAATGACAAATAAAACACTGAATCTTAAGGGGCGTTTGACATACATCCAACTCTCAGCTGAAACTGCCATGAGGGATCCCCCAGTGAATACACAGACATGGAGCCACTGCCTCCACTTTACTCTAACCAGTTAATTTTATACTCAAAAGTTCACTGAGGCTGTGTTTTGAGGTCATAATCCACAAATGAACTCATCAATTCTCTGGTCTAAGTCCTGTAAAGTATGGTACAAAATCAGCACAGAGCCAGGACTCCACCAGAGTGGGACCGGGACTCTCCTCAGCTCTCTTCCCTCTCGACACGGAGATTCTATCCAGCACAGTGCCCTGACTGCGATGAGTCTGACGTCAGCTTGCACTTACGACATTTTCTCCATAAAAGTCCTTCTTAAATCCTCTTTAGTAACAACTCCCCCCTGCTTTAGTATACAAAATGGTCACTTCTGTTTTTGGCATCTGTTTCTTTGATGATAGAGGTTCTACTTCTTATTTAGCGGGAGGCTTTTTGTATTTCAGCAGATTATCTGTGTGTGCCTGTTAGAATTCAATGTGTTGGTTACAACCCCAAATCTCAACCAGTTGTTACTTGTTTGGATCTTTAATTTGCTGTAGAATCGAATAATTGCCTCATTTGACCTAATGGTATTAGGGAATTTAGTAAGCATAACAACTATGCTTTATAAGAAGCTATTGAACAATCAGACAGGAAGGACTGAGATGCAGTCCCACAGAGGGCTACAGATTCCTCTCCACAGATGGAAACTTACCCATCGAGAGATCTTAGCTTAGACTGTGATTATCAGGACAATTGCAAATTCACTTTCACCTTTTTGTTACTTAGCTGATATTTCCTCTGCAGTCAGCAAGATTATTTTGCACGGCTTTGTCAGCCTTGATTTTTAAAAATGATTGGTTTATGCCCATAGTAACTCCATGATTATTTTGGGTGAACATTGACTGATTTTTGTTACTAATTTCATTGATGTCACTGAATATCCTTTAATGATGGCACATAGAAATTTTTGGATACTTGTGTCAAACTTAGGTCTGTAATATGTGAAACTTGAGTCTGTAACGTAGGGAACTTTCTTCCCACTTTCCCACATGACAGTTGCCCATCTGGCAACTCACCAGCGACTGTCTGGGACTCCCAGGAGTCCTCTGAGACTACCAGTAGCTGATGCATAAACTCTCGGGCGAATTTTCTTCATACCCCAAAACATAATTTGTTTGGGACAGAAAACTTGCCTCAAAAATGAAAGTTTGCTTTAAAGCAGTTCTTGCCAGCACAGAAACCAAACCAGAAGCTAAAGAGGGAAAAAATCATTGAGTTAATAATATATATTAAACTTTTATTTGATTTCAGGAACTATTCTGAGAATTGCATTTTTTTCACTTAAACTTAGAATAAACCCATGGGAAAAAATATCTGTCCTCAAGTTATACCCTCTTTTTAGCTTAATGTTTCCTTTAATAGGACTTGTTGAAAAAGCTGATAGCAGTTTTTTTAAGTATTTTCACATAAATTATCTAATTCAATACTGACACAATTTCTACTCAAATCACTCTTGTTATTTTTATATGTAGAATCTGAGTTACCTTGAAACTAACTGTGTTGCTATAAATCACAGAATACCACAGTGGCCTCAGGTCTACTATTTTCTTCACGACTCACACCTACCTGGTGAGTTTTTCTCTCTCTCTTTTTTTTTAATTTATTTCAGAGTGACAAAAGAGGAGAGACAGAAACAGAGAGATCTTCCAAGTACTAGTCCACTTCCAACAGCCAGAGCTGAGCCACACCAAAGCAAGGAGTTGGGAACTCCATCCAGGTTTCCCACGGGGCCCCAGTACTTGAGCCATCACCCTCCATCTGCTGCCTTCCCAGCATTTGCAGGAAGTTGAATTGGGAGCACAGAGTAGTCAATCTCTAGCACTCTGATATGCGATGCTGGTGTCACAAGTGGCGAATTAACACAACGTGTCACAATGCCAGCCCCATTGTTCTTATTATCAGGGTTTTTTTTTTTTTTTTTCAGAATTTTTCAAAATTTTCATTCTCAATTTTTAATTAGTTTTTAAGCAAATTCAGTGTTATTCATAGAGAATTCTAAGAACATGATGATGTTCCTTCCTCCCAGCCTCTCTCCCTCTGTCCCTCCCTCCCCCTTCCTCTCTCTGCTTCACCCTCCTTTTTTCTCCCTGTCTGTGTTTTTGAGATGACATGCTTTACATTTGCATTACAGAAAAAAGGCCTAATGCTTCACCAAATAAGAAGTTTAACAAGTAAAAAGCAAAAAGACCCTGATTTAGTGGGAATACAGACAGTGGCTATAAATAATAATTGAGTGGAAAAATGACACTGTCAGCCATATACAGTAAAATTTAAAATAATCACAGATTATAACATCTGTAGTAGTGTAACATTCTTAACCATTGGTTTGACAAAAGCATAAAATAAAGGTTTACAAAACTATATTTGAGGATTACTGATACACACAAGTGTTTCTTTTGCTTTTTAATTTTTAAAACTCCCACATCTAAGGGTGAACGTGGGGTATTTGTCTTTCTGGGTCTGGCTTATTTCACTCAGCATGATGTCTCCAAGTTGTGTCGACTTTGCTGCAAAAGGTAGAATTTCATCCTTTTTCATAGCTGAATAATATTCTGTTGTGGATATATTAGCTTATTTTGTGATTCCATTCATCTGATGATGGCCACCTTGGTTGGTTCCAGTTTTTGCTATTGTGAACAATGCTGCTATAAGCATAGTGGTGCAGGTATCTGTTTGATGACTTGAGTTCAAGTCTTTGGGTATATACCCAGGAGTGGGATTTCTGCATCACATGGCAAGTCTATTTTTTTAAAGCAATCTCCACACTGTTTTCACAGTAGCTACACTCATTTACCTTCCTACCAACGGTGTAAAGTGTTCCCCTTTGTCCACATTCTCGTCCGGCATTTGTTATGCTCTGTTTGGGATTTTAACCATTCTGGGCCATCCTCCACTGTTTTCCCAGGCCATAGCAGAGAGCTGGATTGTAAGTGGAGCAGCTGGGACTTGAAACAGTGCCCATATGGGATGCTGGTACTGCAGGCTGCAGCTTTACCCACTATGCCACAGCACTAGCCCCCAAAAAGTTAACTTTAAAAGTGGCCTATTCATTGACTATCTACCATTTCAAATACTAACAACAAGAAAGTATACCAGCCTTTCATCTATTTAAAAATAGTTTTTTGTTTTGTTATTGCTTGCTGTTTGGGACACACATCTGATCCTGTCCTGTTTCCTTGGCTAGACTCAATGTCTTTGTCATGGATGCCTACTTTCTCATGTTACACTGCTTCCACTTCATTAGTAACAAAAAGTCTTTTCTTTCTCTATTCAGATGCGTTTAGCAAAGCAAGAAAAACATATTCAGAATCTTGCTTTGGAATGGGTCATGGAATTTAAAAAAAAAAAAAATCCAGCTCATGAGTGTAGCATGCTTTTCTCTGCATAAAATCGCGTTTGTTCTTGTAACCTTTCGGTTTTCACTCAAGAAAGTCTCACTGGAATTTCACACTCAGCTTGGTGGATCTCACAGCGGGTATGAGTTTGATAGAGAAGAACATCTGTGTTATGGAATAAGGAGTTACGGTAGGGTTTGGATCTTCCATAACTGAGGAGGCAGTAGAGGCAGCAGGGTCTGAAAGGGGGGGTTAGAAGATTAGAGAAAAGCCATTCACCAGCGCTCCTGAAGCCAGTGAGGAGTGAGTCTCCCAAGGGAAATAGTAACAAATTTATGCATCAGGTGTAGGGCCAGCGGTGGGGAGAGGAGTTGGGTGGGAGCGTCCAGGTGCACTCCACCAGCATCTCTGTCTCAGAGCCTCAAACATGAGTATAGTCAGGTTCCTGTAACGTCCTTTATGGAGTAAAGACTGCAGATTCATCACCACCATGCAAGTCTGGATCAATCTTTCCTTTTAGGCAATCCTAAACAAGAACCACACAGGGAAGGGAATTCTGGGAAATGCAGTTCCAGCTGAGACAAGTTGACAGAATATGAAACACATCTACATATGGAGTCCTACATTCTCTCTTTTATCATCTCTGGTTCTTTGGCATATATTTTAAATTTTATAATTTTAATTTTAAATTCTCAAAAGATATTAATATAATTTTGTAAAGCATGAGAGAGTTCTGCCTACTTTAAAATAGATACTTAACTCCACACCAAGGTCTTGTATCTGTATGTCTCCTCTGACTGCTCCATTTTCTTCTGTACTTTAATTACCAATTCTTGTGACAGTATCACACCATTCTTCTAACTATATCTATAGAATTCATTTTAAAATCTTGTTGGGAGATCTCTTCCCCAAGCATTTGCATGATTCATTCTTTCTGAGGCTGTTATTGTGTAGCTTCTCTTTTCATTCCTACCCCAATAGTGTTGTATTAAAGTTCGATCAGAATTGTATAGTTTTTAGATTAATTGGAAAAGAGCTTAACTCTTTAAAATACTGAATTTTCCAAGCCAAAAATACATACAGATTATCTGACATAATTTCTTAAAGATTTATTTATTTGAGAGAATAACAGAAAAGGAAAGACAGAGACAGAGAGATCTTCACTCTGCAAATGGTTCACTCTGCAAATGGCCACAATGGCAGGGACTGGGCCAGGCAGGAACCAGGAGCCTGGAACTCCATCCAGGTCTCCTACCTGGGTAGCAGGGACCCAGGTAGTCGGGCCATCTTCTGCTGCATTTCCAGGCATATTAGCCTCCAACTGGATTAGAAGTAGAGCAGCTAGGGGCTCACCTGCATTCCCAATATGGGATGCTGGCATTGCTGCCCCTATCTGGTATAATTTTTTAAGATTGTTACTAGATGGCTGGAGTTGTGACAGTGGTTATTGTTGCTATTGTGAATGGGTCTCCATTTTCTAATTTATTTACAGCCATTATTTTTAGTACATTGAATTTGTAAAACTCATTGAATTTTTTTCATTTTTTCTAAAAGTTATTCAGATGATGCTTTAATTATAAAACCATGGTACTTTCAGAGGTGTAATTTCATATATTTTCTGTATTTACCCTTCAAATTTACTTTTCTTATTCTATTGCACTGGCGAGGATTTCCAAAACAACAAGGAATAATGGATGCCATTTGGGTTTAATTCTGTTTTTAATTTTTAAATCTTTAAAATTCTTTATTTTTTGTTCCTTTAGTTTTTAACAAATATGATTCTAAGAATCTAATGAAATTACCTTCCTCTCATCTACCCTCTTCCCTTGTTCCCTTTTTCTCTTTCCTTTCTTCCTGCTTTTTTGCTTGCTTGTCTTTTTGTTTGTTTTGTTTTGTTTTGTTTAGTTTTTGAGATGTTCTTAGTTTCCATTACAGTCAAGGGTTTAATGCTCCACCAAATAAAAAGTTTATCAAGTAACAAGGAAAAAGACCCTAGTTTAGCTGGAATGTAGCAAAGGCCTATAAACAATAATTAAATAGAAAGATGACCATCTCACCCATATACAGTACATTTTAAAGTAATCACACTTTAAAACTAGGGAAATATAACATTCTTAACCATTGGTTTGACATAGATATAAAACAAATTTTGACAAAACTGTATTTGCACCAATACTGACATAAACAGGCATTTCTCTTTTTCACTTTGGTTTGGTGTTTTAAATTTATTTTTAATTTTTCAATTTTACCTTCTAAGTATAGGGGAGGACACATGGTATTTGTCTTTCTGTGTCCAGCTTTTTTGACTCAACATGGTATTGTCCAGTTGTGCCCATATTTTTTTTTGCAAATAGTACAATTTCATTCATTTTTATAGCTGGATAATATTCCATTGTGCATGCATACCACACTTTTTTAGCATTAGATTCATCTGATGATGGACACCTTGGTTAATTCCATGTTTTGGCTGTTGTGAACAGTATAGACATGATACTGCAAGTATCTCTTGGATACAACATGTTCATATCTTTAGGGTATACACCCACAAGTGGGATCGCTGAATCACAGGGCAAGTAAGCGTCTAGTTTTCTAAGAAATCTCCCTATGGTCTTCCACAGTGGTTGCACTAGTTTACATTCCCATGAACAGTGAATAAGTGTTTCCCTTTCTCCACATCCTGGCCATCTTTTGTTCTTTGTCTTTTGTATCTTAGCCATTCTGAGAGGAGTGAGGGAATACCTCATTGCGCTGTTGATTCGCATTTTTTGCATTTCCCTGATGGCTAATGATGAGTATTTCTTCATATACTTGTTGGCCTTTTATATGTCTTCATTTGAGAACTATTTTTAAAAACTTCTTTTGTGAATCTGTATGAATATTAGGATTGTTTTTAATTCTGCAAAGAATGTCAATGATATTTTGATAGGGATTGCATTGAATCTGTAGATTGCTTTAAGTAGTATAGATATTTTAATATTGATTCTTCCAATCCATGAGCAAAGATATCTTTCCATTATTTTTGTGTCCCTGCTGATTTCTTTCATCAGTGTTTGATAATTTTCATTGTAGAGATTTTTCACATCTTTGGTGAAAATTTATTCTCAAATATTTGATTTTTGGGGGGCTATTGTGAATGGAATTTCTTTCTTGATTTCCTTTTCAGTGAGTTCATCATTAGTATATAGAAAAAATTACTGCTTTTGTAAGCTTATTTTGTAACCTGAAATTTTAATAAATTGGTTTGTTAGTTCTAATAGCTTTTTCATTTAGTATTTAGGTTTTTCAATATATAACATCATGTCATATGCAAGCTTGGATATTTTGGTTTCCTCTTTTCCAATTTGATGTTATTTATTTCTTTCTCATCTCTCACTGCTTTTGCTAAAACTTCTACTACTATAATGAATAAGAATGGTGTCGTGTTGTTCCAGATCTGAGAAGAAATGCTGTCAGCTTTTTCCCATTCAGTATGATATTCACCATTGGTTTGTCATACATAGCCTTTATAATTTTGAAGAGTCTTCCTTCTATGCCTAATTTGTGGAGAATTTTCATCATGAAAGGATGTTGAATCTTTTCAAATGCTTTTCTCACATCTGTTGAAACGACCATGTGGTTTTTGTTTTTCATTCTGTAGATGTGATTTACAACATTATTGAATTGTACATGTTGAACCACACTTACATCTCTGAGATACATCCCACTTGATCGTGATGTATGATATTTTTGATGTGGATTCAAATTCAGTTTGCTAGTATTTTGCTGAGAATCACTGCATATATGCTCATTAAGGGTATAGGTCTGTAGTTTTCTCCTTGTGTTCTATCTTTGTTTGGTTTTTGTATCAAACTGATACTGACCTCGAAAAAAAGTTTGACAGAGTTTCATCCTGTTCAGTATTTTGGAATAGCTTGAAAGTGTTGGAATCAATTACTCTTTAAGTATTTTGCAGAATTCAGTAGTAAAGCCATCAGGTCCTGGACTTTTCTTTGATGGAAGATTTTTGATTACTGTGTCAATCTCATTGTTTGTTTTCAGTCTGTTTAAATTATTTGTGTTTTCTTGACTAAATTTTGGTAGGTTATATGTGTCTGGGAATTTATCCATTTCTTTTTGGTTTTCCAGTTTAATTATTTATTTCATAGTAGTTTCTTGTGATACCTTACATTTCAGCGCTATCAGTTGTAGCACTTTTTCCATCAGTTGTAGTCTCTTTTTTCATCTTTAATTTTATTTGTTTTCTCCTTTTTTCTTTGTTAGTCTGGCTAGAGGCTTATCTATTTTGTTTATCTTCTCAAAAAATGGGTTTTTGTTTAGCTGATCTTTTGTATTATTTTTTAGTTTGATTTATTTCTGTTCTGATCCTTATTATTTCTTGCCTTCTGATGATTTAGGGTTTGGTTCTTATTTTTCCAACTCTTCAAGATTTATAATTAGATCTTTTATTTGAGATATTTCTCTTTTCTTAATGTAAGCACTTATTGCTATAAAATTCCCTCTTGGTATCACTTTTGCCATATCCCACAGATTTTGAAATGTGTTTTTCATTTTATTTATTTCCAGAAAGTTTTTGGTTTCCTTTTTACTTTCTTCAATGACCCATTGACCATTCAGAAACATGTCATTTAATTTTAATGTATTTTTGAGGATTCTATTGTTCTTCCTGTAGGTGATTTCTAGTTTTGCTCCTCTGTGGTCTGAAATCATAGCATGATTTCAATCTTTTTAAATCAATTGAGATTTGATTAGTGGCTTAATCTATGGCCAATCCTAGAAAATGTTCCGTGTGCTGAGAAGAATGTGTGCTCTGTAGTTGAAGGGTGAAATGTCGTGTAGATATGTAAGGAACATTTGCTTCATTTTATGTTTCCACTTCAGTGTTTATTTTTGGTCTGGATAATCTGTCCATTGATGAGGTGTTGAAGATATGCCACTATTATTTTAGTGGAGTCTATCTCTCCCTTTAGATCTAATGGTATTTGTTGTGTATATCTGGGTGGTCTTTTCTTGGGTGCATATGTATTTATAATTGTTACATCTCCTTAATGAGTAAAAACTTTTATCAAAATATAATATCCTTCCTTGTCTCTTTATAATTTTGTTTTGTTTTGTTTTTGACAGGCAGAGTGGACAGTGAGAGAGAGACATACAGAGAGAAAGGTCTTCCTTTGCCGTTGGTTCACCCTCCAATGGCCGCCGCGGCCGGCGCACTGCAGCCAGCGCACCACACTGATCTGATGGCAGGAGCCAGGTACTTATCCTGGTTTCCCATTGGGTGCAGGGCCCAAGCACTTGGGCCATCCTCCACTGCACTCCCTGGCCACAGCAGAGAGCTGGCCTGGAAGAGCGGCAACCGGGACAGAATCCGGCACCCCGACCGACCGGGACTAGAACCCGGTGTGCTGGCGCTGCAAGGCGGAGGATTAGCCTAGTGAGCCACGGCACCGGCCTTTATAATTTTTTTAATTAAAGTCTTTTATTTGATATGAGGATAGCTACTCCTGCTCATTTTTAGTTCCCATTTGCCTGGTATAACTTTTTCTAGCTCTTCACTTTCAGGCTATGTATATCCTTGATTATGAAGTGGGTTTCTTGTAGGCAGCATGTGATGGGGGTCTTGGTTTTTTAATCCATTAAGCCAACCTAAATATTTTGACTAGAGAATTTAATCCATTTACATTCAAAGGTAGTACTGATAGATATAAAATAGCACCTGTTGTTGTTGACTGGGTACGGATTCTACCTGCTCTGTCAGTGATTTTGGTGGTAGCATATGTTTTGATGATGCTTATTTCTAATGCAAGTCTCCCTTCAAGATTTCTTATAAGCCTGATCTGGTGGTGGTGAATTCTCTCAGTTTTGGATGACCTGGAAAATACATTATTTCTCCTTAACTTTTAAAGGATAGCTTTCCCGGATATAATATTCTTGGTTGCAAGTTTTTGTTCTTTTAAAACTTTGTCTATATCATCAAACACTGTCTTCTGGCCTGTTGTATTTCTGCTGAGAAGTCCATGTTGGTCTAATTGGTTTTACTTTATATAGCATGTGATAATTTTTTGTTACTATCTTTAGAATTCTCTCCTTGTACTTAACTTTTGACAATTTGATTACAATAGGACTTGGAAAATTATCTTTTTTGGTTGAGTTTATTTTGAGCTTCTTGGATCTGGATGTCCATCTCTGGTTCAAGACTTGGGAAATGTTCAGCTATTATTTTACTTAGCAGGTCCTCAACATCTTTCTCCTTCTCTTCTCCTTCAGGAATACCTATAACACAAATATTTGGCCATTTGTGATATTCCATATCTCAGGCAGACTTTCTTCATTCTTTTTAATTCTTTTATTTTTATCTGGTTGGGTTATTTCAAGAATCTTGTCCTGGAGGTCAGAAATTCTTTCCTCCAGTTGGTCTATTCTGCTGTTACAGTTCTCAGTCAAATTTTTTATTTCACTGATTCAAGATTTTATCTCAAATTTCTACTTAGTTCTTCTTAATGATTTCTATCTTCTTTACAATATTTTCATTCATATCACTCATTGATTTCTTCTTTTTTAAATCTACCTTTATTCTCTTGCATTATCTTGTGTTTTCTTACAATAATTATTTTGAATTCCACTCATGGCATTTCATAGATTTCCATCAGTTCTGGAGGACATTTTGTTCTTTTGTAGGTATCATGCTACCTTAGTTCTTCATGTCTCCTATATCCTTGCATTGATGTCTGTGCATCTGATGTAATCATCCCTTCTTATTTATGGGGTAAATTTTAATTTGAAAGAGTTTATGGTTTAGCTGGAATGCATAGTTACCACTTGGCTTACTGCTTTGGCTTTGATTCTATGTGAGCCCAGGAATGTAGTCTCTGAGTGATTTCTTTTGTTTTAATCCATGTCAGTTGAGTCTATAAGTGACACAGTGGTCTAATCTGCTACAGTTCATAGGGATAGAAGTGTGACTTTGAGATGAATTTGGGTTTCCTGGGGTATGTAAGTTTGGTCAACAGTTAGAAACATACCAGGGGATTCTAATTCAATCCCATCAAGGAGCATGTACCAATGCCATCTCACTAGTCCCAATGATCAATTTCAGTTCACAATTGATCATAATAATAGGACTAAGAATCAAAGGGATCACATAAACAAGACTAGTGTCTGAAAATACTAACTGATAGAATTAAAAAGGAGAGAGTGATCCAACATGGGAAGCGGGATACACAGCAGACTCATAGAATGACAGATGTCCTAAACAGCACTCTGGCCTCAGAATTAGCCCTTAGGGCATGCAGATCTGGCTGAAAAGCCCATGAGAGTATTTCAGGCATGGAAAGCCAAGACACTCTGGCCAAAAAAAAAAAAAAAAAAAAAAAAAAAAAAAACAAACCAACAACACACCTAAATGAAAGATCTCCATGAGTGAGATCCCAGTGGAAAGAACGGGTCATCAAAGAAGGAGGTACCTTTCTCTGAAAGGAGGAGAGAACTTCCACTTTGACTATGACCTTGTCTAAATATGATAAGAGTTGGTGAACTCAAGAGGCTTCCATAGCCTTGGCAACTCATGACTGGAGCCTAGGGAGATTACTGATGCCATAAACAAGAGTGTCAAATTGTTAAGTCAACAACAGGAGTCACTGTGCACTTACTCCTCATGTAGAATCTCTGTCCTTAATGTGCTGTACATTGTGATTTAATGCTATAACTAGTACTCAAACAGTATTTTTCACTTTGTGTCTCTATGTGGGTGCAAACTGTTGAAATCTTTACTTAATATGCCGGCGCCGCAGCTCACTAGGCTAATCCTCCACCTTGCGGCGCCGGCACACCAGGTTCTAGTCCCGGTCAGGGCACCGGATTCTGTCCCGGTTGCCCCTCTTCCAGGAAAGTTCTCTGCTGTGGCCAGGGAGTGCAGTGGAGGATGGCCCAAGTGCTTGGGCCCTGCACCCCATGGGAGACCAGGAGAAGTACCTGGCCCCTGCCATCGGATCAGCGTGGTACGCCAGCCGCAGTGCGCCAGCCGTGGCAGCCATTGGAGGGTGAACCAACGGCAAAGGAAGACCTTTCTCCCTGTCTCTCTCTCTCACTGTCCACTCTGCCTGTAAAAAAAAAAAAAAAAAAAAAAAAAGAGAGAGAGAAAGAAAAAGAAATCTTAGAAATCTTTACTTAATATATACTAAACTGATCTTCTGTATATAAGAGAAATGAAAATGAATCTTGATGTGAATGGAAGGGGAGAAGGAGCAGGAAAGGAGAGGGTTGCGGGTGGAGGGAAGTTGTGTGTGTGGGGGAAGCCATTGTAATCCATAGGCTGTACTTTGGAAATTTATATTCATTAAATAAAAGTTTAAAAAAAAAAGTTTGGTCAACAGAGTTTGGTGTCAGTCTTCCCGGGGATTATGATAGCCAAGGCCTTGTTCTTGGTGCTGAGGGAGACAAAGGTTGCTGTCCCCTTATTCTACTGGCAAACCTGAGTGATGCTGGGTTTTTTGGCACCAGCTGTGGCTCTAGATAGGGTGATGCAGATAGGCCATACCTCAGGTACTTCTAGAAGAGTCCAACTGGTGTTATGGATTAGAACAGCAACAGTTCTGGTCCCAGGACTAGGGTATGAACTGCACCCTGTCCAGACCTGCAGAGTGAATATAAGGTATACCAGGAGATTTTTCTCTGGCAGGTATGGATCTAGATATTTAGAATGCAGGTAGGTTATTCTCAAGGTCCACCAGGCTGATTCCAGTGCTACTTAGGAAAATGAAACTATTTGTTACAGTTCCGGTGTTACAGAGTACAGTGGGGTCATTGCCCAGCTCTCCCAGTGTGGGCGTTTTTTGTTTTTGTTTTTTTGTTTTTTTTGTTTGTTTGTTTGTTTGTTTTAAGATTTATTTATTTGAAAGGCAGAGTCACAGACAGAGGGAGAGACAGAGATAAGTCTTCCCTCTGCTGGTTTACTCCCCAAATGGCCACAGCTGGAGCTGAGCCATTCTGATGTCAGGAGCCGGGATCTTCTTCCAGGTCTTCCATTTGGGTGCAGGGACCCAAGCACTTGGGCCATTTTCTACTGCTTTAGCACACCATAAGCAGTGAGTTGAATTGGAAGAGGAGCAGCTGGGACTTAGCCCACCATGCTACAGTGCCAGCCCTAGGAGTTTTTTTGTTTATTGTTTTGTTTTTGTTTTTGTTTTGTTTTTATAGGCTGCAGCTAGTACTAGCCCCCAGAAGCTAACGGGAACCCCCCCTGGCTCATGTATAGTGAGTGAGCCTAGCTCTGGGCCTAATGCCCTAAAATGTCACAGTTGCAGGATGCAGGGGATCTGTCCTTAGCCCCACAAGCTCTCCTGACCCTCACTGCAATTGCTTCTGGTACCAGCAGAATAGAGATCCATGTATGATTTCTTACAGCCCAGTCCCATGCTCTGAAGGGTAGGGAAGGGAGGGAGGAACTGTGGCTTCCCTTCCCTTCTCCTAGCCCAGCAGTTGTTCAACCTCCAATCAACTCCCCAGGTTGGAGTAGAAGTCAGTGGATGACTGTGGAATTCTCTCTCAGTTACAGCTGCAAGTGGCAATGCATGCAGCAATTTCCTCTTACCTTGACTTGGTAAGATGGCAGCTGCCAAGCAGCCGGCTAGAGCAGCGTCTCTGTCATCCCTCCTCTTGTCTCGGGAAGTCTTCTCTCTCTCATCACTTCTCCACTGGAAATTTCTGTCAGTCTGGAAACGTGGTGGTTCCTTTGTTCTTTTCATATCCCAGGCAGCTGAAGTCAGCTTAGCTACACCTCATTCAGCCATCTTGGATCTCCCCTTTAATCTCTTTTAAAATATATGTCTGAAAGGCAGAGTGACAGAGAGAGAGAGGGAGGGAGAGAGGAGGAAGGGTGAAAGGGAGGGAGAGAGGGAAAAATAGAAAGATCAATTTTCTATCCATTGGTTCCTTCTCCTAATGCCTGCAATAGCCAGGGTTGGGCCAGGCTGAACCAGGAGCCTGGGATTCCATCTGGTTTCCCACATGGATGTTGAAGGGGCTCACGCATTTGAGCCATCATTTGCTGATGCCCAGGATACATTAGTAGAAGCTGGATTGGGAAGGGGAGTAGCTGGGGCTCGAACCACCACTCCAACATGGGATATGGGCCTCCCAAGCAGCCGCTTAACTGCCTGCTGCACCATGCACTTTCCCCTCTTTTATTCTTATACATGGGACTGTTTCTGTATTTTTACCACTATGTGAACTGTTGTTTTCTGAAACAGAATGTTTCTTTTTATTTTCACAGGGGTTTTATTTTTATTTTAATCAGAAATGATTTACAAGTTTTCCAAAGGCTTTTTCATTATCTGTGAAAATGATCATATGATTTTTGTCTCGACTTTCCTATTATATGTTAATAAATGTCTTGATTTATATTCTGCCTATTTCCTATGTCACATAACCATAATATTTTTACCAATATATTGTTGGATTTAATTGCTAGTGTTTTATTTGTACTTTTTCTACCTTAGAGTTGCAAGTAAGACAGTCAAATAATCTATAAGTTTAATTTTCTATTTTTTAAAATATCTATTGTAGCCTTGTCAAAGGAATTGGACAACTTTCAAAATATCTATCTTTTGTCCTTTGTAATTATTTCCTCCTATGAACTCTTGAACATCAAATTAATTTGAATTTTTAATCTCCCAAAGACAATTATTTTTGTGATGGGATGATTTTCTATTATTCCATGTAAACACTTCCTGCCAATGTTGCATGAGGACTGTATCATTTCAGGCCAAGAGGCATTCATCCCAATCTGAAAATCCATGATTCAAAAATGCACATACTTTATTGATCCCTGACCTTTTTTAATTTTATTCAGCTCACTTTTTCTGAGTCCATAAGGAGTAATGTAATGAGATCAAAGTTGTGAGAGACAGATTATGTTAAGGTAGCCTTGAAAGATGGCACCAGGCTAAACTAAAAATGTTGTAGAAAGAACATGCCTTTCTGAAATAATTTAATAAATGTACAAATAGATGTATTCATAATACTTCATGAGAAAGCATAAAATGAGTATGGAAATGCAGGGAAGATGTGCCTAAGTGCTGAGTGATGAAAGTTAAGAGGAATTAGTCAGGAAAGGCTTAAGAGGAGAGTGAGTTCTGTGCTGAATACCCGATGAGGGGACACTCGAGGCGTCAGGAGGTAGAATTTTCAGTGGTGCGTGGAAAGGCAGGAAAGCAATACTGAGCACATCCATAAGTGGATGGTAGTGAATAGATAAGCCTTTATTAGCCTACGAAGGGATCGCAGGAAGCTTAATAGATGAAACCTGAAAGGGTGGTGCTATGGCTACTCTGTTAGGACCGACAGTTGGATTCAGTCCCTATCCACCCAACAAGGTCACTGGTATCTTCTAATTGTCTCCTAGTATTTCATTGGCTTTTGTTCCCATTGTATCAGGACCTGTAGCATACTTACAGAACTTGGTTCAAATTTGGCCTTGAAGTGACACACATTATCATCATGAATATGTATGGGCATATCGCACACACTTCTGTTTCTCAGTGGAGTAGGTTCAGTGTCTTAGTGTGAGAGAGGAGGAACAATTTGCCTTAACCAGCGTAACTTAAGTGTCACTGCATATAAATGAAACTGTGCCCAAGTATCAACTAAGATATGAAACATTCTGCATGGTAGGGGAAAAAACTGTGTCTGACATCAACGTTCAAACTCAGAATTATGCCAAACCATAGGAAATGGTAATTACAAAGAAGGGAAGAGAAAAGAAACACATATCTGGTATAATAACATCACTTTTGTGATTCCACACTTAATGCCAAGTCATGAAAAGTGTGAGAAAAGTTGAATTCTTTGTTGAATGCTCAAATACCCTGCCCTTAAAAATCTGATAGTAATTATTAACTTTGCTTTTTACAAACTTTTAACAATGCCCCATACAAACATGGCCAGCTTTGCACCATCACGTGACACCAGAGCACCATTTATAGCTTTAAGACCCTAAGACATAGCAAAAGTGCAGAGATAAATCTGCTTTCAGCTACCTGTTGAACAAAACGAGCTTTCTGAATATTGAGGAGTGTTGTAACAAAACAGAATTATCTTTGCCATGTGGCACAGTCTCCTTTTCTCCTTAAATTAAAGGCAGTTCTAACTGGGAGGCTGTATATTCTAAATCTGAGTCCTTAAGATCTCCTTCTTCAGGTCTGATCTTGAATGATGACTGTTAATACTGTATGTTAACTACTTAACACTGTGTTGAGGACTAAGAGCTTAATGAGCTGCAGATCTTTCACTTTCCTCCTCCTCATCAAGGCAACCACTTAAAGAACACTTACGGGATGCCAAGCACTGATCCAAGTGCTTTACATGTGTCTCCTTATTTAATCTACACAACAACTCAGATAGGTTACTATTAATACATCACATTTATGAGTGGGAATTTGTCCAAGGAGACACAAGCTGATAAGCAGAGGAAGTACAATCAAACTGATGCCATGTAGCTCCACTGTTGTACATTCTAGGTAGTGTGCTGAAAGCATGCCCATCTTTTAGTTTTGACCAGATCACAGTAGCATGCCAGCATTCAGGCTACCAGCTCCATCTCCAGCCACTGTTAGTGTTGGTTTTTAACTACATAGTCTCTGACTTGGGATTTTTGGTGATGGTGATGACTGATTGTCATGATGTTGTGAAACTGATACATGTTCAATAGAACTGCACTTTGAATTTTGAAGTTCTGTCTTCTCCTGGGCTGGCAATATGTGGTCCAATGTTGGAGTTCTCAGTCAGCCTGAAAATTATGAGGGCAAAGAATCCATACTCCTTAGTTGTAGAGCTGTGTTGCTGAGTGAGTAAGTCCCATAGGTTAGGTGTATTACAGGCATT
Organism: Oryctolagus cuniculus; assembly: GCF_964237555.1. Taxonomy (NCBI): domain Eukaryota; kingdom Metazoa; phylum Chordata; class Mammalia; order Lagomorpha; family Leporidae; genus Oryctolagus; species Oryctolagus cuniculus. Next base: position 63,657,101 of record NC_091433.1, read on the forward strand.
TGTAACTTAGGATGTTTTCAATGTAGGACTGGTTTATGGGGACATAACCTCATCTCAAATCAAGAAACATCTGTACAACCAAGGCCTGGATGCCCATGGAATACTGGGTGGTATGGTGTAATCAGAAATACACACATTTGGTCTTTGTGATTTGTTCCTCTCACAAAGCTTCTAAAACCCTTTTAATTCCCTAAGTGGTGGGGGCATTGTTATTCATAATGAGCTTCTTTGATAACACTGAGTGTACATTAATGAAGTGACTTGCAGGGGTTGGGATGGGGGGACCTTGATATCTCACGATAGGACTAGTAACCAAAAGACCAAATGATGAAATGTTTAAAGGGTTGGGACTTTCAGCCTTGCCAACCAACCTCTAAACAATCGGGAGTACAGGGCTGCAGATCAAACCCTGCAAAAATTCTTGGACAAGATTTGGTGAGGTTCAAGGTTTTTGAACACAGGCTGGTGTTGGGAGGGCATGGGAGTTCTGTCCCCTCACCCCCAATCCCTTATCCTACGCGTCCCTTCATCTGTGTGTGTTGAAATGTCCTTTGTGATAAACAAGTACCTGTGTTTCCTGGATTCTTTTTGTGTCATTCCAGCAAGCAAGCCAAAGGAGGGGATAATGGGAGTCAGAGTTATATAACCAGTTGATCGGAAGTGTAGATGATAACCTACTGCTGAAGATTGGCTCTGAAGTGAATGGTAGTCTTGTGGGACACCACTGTCAGGTGTGGGATCTGATGCTATCTCCAGGTAGATGGTGTCAGAGCTGAATTGGATTATAGGACACCCACTTGCAGCAGAACTGCTTGGCATATGGGGAAATACCCCCTGCACATCTGGCCTCAGAAGTGTTCTGTGTCAAGTATGCAAGCAGAGAGAATAAAACGTTTTGCTTTTTTTCTTTAGAGGTGGTGTATAAAGTAACTTCTTGTCCCCCACTCTGAAAAAATAATTTGATTTGCTCAACATTAGAGGAAAATTGTTGCTTACTACATTTTCTTTCTTTCTTTCTTTTTTTTTTTTTTTCTGACAGGCAGTGTTAGAGAGAGAGAGAGAGAGTTCTTCCTTTTTCCATTGGTTCACCCCCCAAATGGCCATCACAGCCGGCATGCTGCGGCTGGCCCGCTGCACCAACTTAATACATTTTCATGATTGTGCCTGCAGTGTGCTGCTTTGTCCAAGCACACTCTGCCAACAGTTAGAGGCACGTGATACATACTGTCAGTTATTATTTACTCAGTCTCTCTCATGGTTAGAGTCAAGATATTGGGCATTACAGAATACAACTCCTGGCTTTCCAGTTAGGAAAGGAACTGTGCAGAGAAACTTTCCTGCTTCTGAGTAGAGACAAGACATTTCATAGCAGAGAAGAAAATGGAAGGAAACTCATCCATCCCATCACAGAGGTTTCCAATTGGATTCAGAGAACGAGCTTCTCTCAGTTCATTCTCAATGTTTTTTAGTTAAGGACAATTAAATAGTCAACAACATTCAGTATCACGGAATGGCGCTGGACTGGCCTGGACTTTTCTGAATTTGTGCTTATGGAGGGTGAGAACAGAGGCTGTTTCCAGCCCTCAGCAGAATTTCCAGTTACGTTTAGAGGCACGTTAGTTACCTCTCGCTGCTTACTCTGTGTCAGATCCACGACTTACTTGGTCCAGGGGATAGAATATGCATAAACCTGGCTCCTGTTCTCCAGCAACAAAGAGTCTTATTGTGGGCACTGCTGTATAAAAGATGATTGCGTGGCCACAGGACAAGTGCTTTTTAGGGGCATGCACAGAATACACTAGAAACCCTAGGAAACGTGTGAACCACAGATGTGAACCAATTTCCCTGAGAAAGAAGTCCAGTTGAATGGGCAGTTTTTAACTTGCATGGAGAGTCTTGTGGTTCAGATATGGTCTGTTTGTTGAAGATTCATTTGCTGGAGGTTTGGTCCCCAGTGTGACCACACTGAGGTGGCAGAATCTTTAAGAAGTGAGGCACAGTGGAAGGTAATGATGTCAGGGGACTCCCGTTCTTTGCATGGATGCGTGCCTTCTCTTGGGAATGATCGGGTCTTCTGTGACTGCATTAATTCTGCCCCGATAGTGTTGTTATAGAGTAGGGCTACCCCATGTGCTTGGCCCTTCTGCACTTGGCTGGTTCCCTTTCTGCTTCTGTTCCTTGTGTGACACAGCCAGGGACCAGGACGCTGGCACCATACTGTTTGAACCCCCTCTCTTTAGAATCATGAGCCCAATAGACCTCTTTATAAAGTGCTCAGTCTCGGTCATTCTTTCATAGCAATACATAACAGGCAGTGGGCAACTAGAGTAAAAGAATCATGTCTCCAGCAGAGCTGTTCATAGAAACATGGGCCTCTCCCAGCTACTCCAGTTTTGGTCTCTTTACTCTGGGTGTTTATTGTTTTTGTTACCATATTGGCATGACACATTGTTTAAATTCTTGAAATACTTGTTATTTTTCTCACTTACCTAAATGATGAAAAGCTTGTAAATGATTGTTGAGGTCTCCTTTTTGATTTTACTCATAATAAGAAAAATTGAAGTCCATACAATAATACAAATCATAATTTTTAAAAAAGAAACATGGTCTTTTAACCCATTATTTGTTCAACTCTTTACTTAGTGGAGCCATTAAGCCTTTGACTGTAAAGTAAATTAAAAATGTTATCTCAAAAATAATAAAATATTAAGTTAAAAATGAAACATGAAGGTAAGGTTAGGCGACTACAGTGGTTTTTGTAAATATTTTAATTCTTTCACTCACTGTGATTTTTGCCCATTTTTATGATCAAGTATAAATTTCAGAAAAGTAGAATAAAAAAAGTAGCAAATACTTTTAGCCTGCCTTTAACCCCTAATGCTTTTCACCTGCCCAACACACTGTAAGAAATGAGAGTGGAAATAGCATCCAGCAATAAGGAATTGGTTATCATTTAGAGCTATGCCGAAAGTGAATGCAATTTTACTCAATTAAGCCTTAAACAACTGATGCAGGCAAATATGGTCCATGCACTAGAGACCCTTATTATATCTAATATAAAGTAGTTAATTGCTTCCAAATGAAGCTCAAGTCAGACAGAGAAATGTCTATTCTGACTAGTACTAAAATAAAAGTAGGCAATGGGCACCGTTGTGTTTTTTGCTTGACTCTGTGAATTCTCAAGAATATTCATTTACTTAATAGGCAAAATGAAGGCATGTGTCCTCCAGGGACTGCCACTCTTAGGACTTGTGGACAGAAATGCAATTTTCTGTGTAATTTCTTTGATGGATTCCATAAAGACCCCTATTAGTCTATATGATAACAGTGTTTCTTGGCAGTGTTGCCTACTGCTTTACAGTTTACGTATATTAAACACATTCAAATGATTGTATCAACTCCTCAAAATAATCATTCATATTACTTATATTACATAATATTTTTATTTAAGTAATAGGTTTAACAATATAATGTGATTCTTTTCTCCTAAATTGTTGTTTGGAAGGATACCCTGAAGATGAACTTTGTTAGAACAAAAACATTTCAGCTGCTTGTAAGCAGGGAAGCATATAAAAATTCATATGCATTTTGAAGTTTTTATTTTGGCTCAAAAATGGAACTTAAATTTCCATAAAAATCAGAGAATGCTATAAGAAAATCCTCTCGACGTGTTCACAGTTTACTGTCCAGCTCTTCATAGTGAATTGCGTTTACTAAGTCTCAGAAGCAATATAACGGCAAAGAAGATAAAAACATAAATAAGCCTGCATTGTGGCATTAAACTAGGTCCTGTCACCATAAATTGATATAGAAAAAAAATGCTTATTTTTTAGTATACAATTATGTTTCAAAATTTGATTGTTAATGGATTTCTGTATTCATATCAAGGTCAGATGGGCAATTGTTTATGAGTAATCTGAAATCTCATAGCCTCCTCCAACAAGTTTTACAGCATCTATTTATGTCAGACATTTTGCCATTTCAAATGTTTCTCCCTCGTAGCTCTTTCCATAAGAGCTACGCAATACATTTTGTCAAATTTGTACTTGTTTTCAAAACCCTTCTTTATTTGACTGGAGAGTTTGCAATTAACCCACTTCTCCCTATTGAGAAGCATCTTTGTAATAACAGCTTTCCTAGCAGAGCTTTTGTTAGGCAGATTTTTAAATCAAGAGCCCATAAATGCTGGAAAAAAATCCAGTCATATTCAAGTTCAGCAAGTCTCTTTCAAGGTCATTTTCCTTAAGGTTGTGAAGGTTTTCTTCCCGTGAAGAAATGCCCATTTTCCATATAAAAAAAACTGTAAGATGCGCACTATTACCTGTTTGACCAAATGTTGTGAGAAAGGCTGAGGTTTGTACTTCTTCCAGTGAATTGACAAGGAAGGGATTTTCTGCTCGCCTGGCCACTTTGAAGCTTGGTGGTAGGAAGGGTGAGACTTCTGTAAACTGCACCACGGATTCATTCAAGCACAGGGCTGGCCAGCCATCCAGCTGCATGAAAGAGCTTAATAGTCAAAGGGCATGGTAATTCCCTCCATCTGCCTTTTCTTTCTTCTACAGGCAAAATCTTCACCTGGTGTTTTTGATTCATGTGTTCTAATTATGATGGCTGCCATCAGCAGCCCTGTGGGGTGACACCACAAACTGGCTGAGCCCACAGAGCATACTGAAGCTTGTTAAGCGACCATGTCAGCCTGATTTTCGGGCCCATTTTGCAGCTCTCCACAGGCCTATCTGAAAGCATCAGGAGTCTGGGTCTTGCAGGACAAGTGCATTGTCTTTCTAAATGTCTCTTCCTGATAAGCAAATCCAAATATGGTTCATTCACTGTGGCTTTGAAGGCACAGTAGGGAACTTGGCTTGCATGGTGGATACAACAAAATGCTTAATATTATCACTTGGTATAGAGCTAAAGAACTCAATTTCCAATTCCAAGATAAAAACCTTTGCTCCCCAGCTATGATCAAGAGTTTGAAATTTAAATCAGGAGTCTTGAAAGCTATTCTAACTCTCAAAAGGGCTGGCTTTCCCATACATACAAAGAAGAAAATGCTGTGCTTGCATTAGGATCTGAGTCAGGAAAAGCTCCCATCATTTTCAAAAATGTAATACTCGCCTCTTTCAATTGGAATGCTGTGGAGTATTTTCGGTGTTTTCAGTCCATTTGTTTTATTGTGCTCCCCATTATTTAGATTATGATTAGGGCTGGTCCTATCGTCCTTTGTTATTACTTTATGCACCTCCTATTGTTTTAGTGTTTTCCTACTCATAACCCTTGGCAGCATCCTAAACCAATTTGATTTATTTAAATGTAAGTACAAAAGGAGTGTCAAAAATATATGGAGCCAAGTCTTAGCACTCCACCCCCTCTCTGTCATTATGTTTTACATATGTCGAGTCCCTCTTTTTCTTCACAGCTTTGTGAAGGTATAATTGACAAATTAAAATGGCGTGCATTTATCATGTGCAAAGTGATGTTTTGATATATGTATACATTGTGAGAAGATTACCGCAATAAAGCTGATTAACATATCCATCACTTCACATAATTATCTTTGTGTGTGTGAGTGTGCTGAGAACTTACAATCACTCTCTTAGCACATTCTGAGCATACAATACAGTAGCACCAACGATGGTCTCAGTGTCCTACATTAGACGTCCAGAAACTTACTCATCCTGTGTAACTGAAACGCTCTTCCCATTGACCAACATCTTCAAATTTCCCTTGATGTCAGCCACCAATCTACTCTATGTTTGTGTGAGTTTGACTCTGATTCAACAAATGAATGAGATCATGCAGTATTTCTTCTCCCTATGCCTGGTTTATTTCAATTATAATGTCCTCTGGGTTCATCCATGTTGTCTCAGATGACAAAATTTCCTTTATTTTAGAAGCTGAATAATATTGCACTGTACATATATGAAGCCCATTTTCTCTACTCATCTGTCTATGGACATGTAGGCTGATTTCATATCTTGCTATTGTGAATAATGCAGCAATTAATATGGGAGTGTGGATGTATCATTAAATTAAATGTGAATTTTCTTCTCTTATTATGTGATAGTTTGAAGAATTTTCCAGCTTTGTTTCACATTTGGCACCTGGAACCTAAAATCATCTCCAGTGATTTTCAAATGGTGGTGCAGGATACTTCAGAACCACTTTGGATAGGTTGTGCTATTTGGCCCTACCCCATATCCAAGCATCAGTCCAAGGATTCACAGCAGAAACTCATTGACCAGCTTGCAAAGTAATCTGGGTTGGCAAATTATTCCATAATTAACACCTAAACTTACAGTAATAACTTGTAATTCCTTCTTGAGTAGTCTGTTCTGATAGTTTGTTTAAATAGAATCATTATTATCCTTGCATGCTTGCTGTTGATTGTTTCTTTGTCTTTCAGTATTCACTTTTGTCTTAGTTCAAACTGCTATAATGAAATACTCTAGACTGATCAGTGGCTTAAATGACAGAATCTATTTTTCACAATTCTGAAAGCTAGGCCACCCAAGATCAAGATGCTGGCTGATTTGGTTTCCGTGTGCACCATCTTCCTGGTTTGCAGATAAATGCCTTCTTGGAGCAGCCTAACGTGGAAGAGAAAGAGATGATCTCTCTTGTGTCTGTTCTTATACGGGCACAAATCTCATCCAGAAGAGCCCCACCTTCATGGCCTAACTACCTCCCAAAGGCTGGACTTCTGAATACCCATCACATTGGGAATTAGGGCTTGAACAAATGAGTTTGGGGAAAACATAAGCATTGAGTAGTTACTTTAGCCTGAACAAAGAGCTGTGTGACATGTTGCACTTGATCAACTCTCTTGGGGATGATTCATGCCAATCGATATGCTACTTAACCATCACCAAGAGGTGGATGTAACTTGTTCACATTAATCATGCAAACAAGTGTTTCCTCAACTGATAACTCAAAAGATATGTAGATGAATACTTCCTCACTTCAAAATAAACAGTTGCTGTCCATTCTACTTCTTAAATATTTCTCACACCCATCCCCAGTCTCTTCCCAGCCACCACTACTCTAATGGAGATTTTCTTCTTTCCTTGCCTCGGAGTTGCTGAAATCTTCCAATTGATCTTTCTGGACCTCGTCTTTTCTGTTTAGATTAATCCCCCAAGTGAGCTCCAAAGCAATTTGAACAAAATGCAAAGCTATCATAACACTGCCTTTTAAAAAAAATTCTTCAGTGATCACTACCTGGCCCCGGCTGCCTTTTCAGTCTCAGGTCTTCCTGTCCACCTGTGGCTGCTACACACCTTGAACTCCAACAAACTGAATGAGGCTGGTCTGGCTCAGACTAACTCAATCTAGTCTTTATTTTCTTTAGGTCAGTTTTATGAGTTCTGCTGGCTCCCATCAGTAAAGGCCATTAAAGTCCTATTGTTTAGGCAGTTTGTTTTCATGCAGTATCATATTAGCATTCATGTAGCAAACTGAGCACCCATTAAGGGTGAGCACTGTGCTAAGGCTTAGGTACTTACAGACATGATCATATCCTCGAAGAGCACAAGTACACAGCTCTAGTCAGGTATTTATAATAAATAAGGTACAGTCAGTGATAGGGAGGTCATAATGAAAGGACATTTGTCAAAAAGGTGTTAAAATATAGGGAATGAAGGATTAAAGAAATACAAGGATAGCTTTGTAGAGGTGTGATTCTTAAAACATGGATAGAAGGTAGCCACAAGATGACCATGTATCACCAGGCATTCCAAACAGAGAGGGAAGTATGAGAAAACACAAGAAATAAACAGTGTGGCAAATAGGAAAGGAGTAAAATTTGGAGAGGAACCCAGAGAAATAGACGAGGGGCCTGCCAAAGAGAACATTATATATCATGTAAAATTAACTGTAGATGACAAAAAGCCATGGAAAAAAGTATAATGTGGCTATAATGTGGATATGACATGGATTAGATTTGTGGCTTAGATGGATTACTCTGGTACCTATGCAGGAGATAAATCCCATGGGCACAGCAGAGAAGCAAAGGCACCCAGTTGGAGATTATTGTAGTTCCCAGACAACAGAGGGTAGAGGCCTGAATATAGAAAGGAAATGAGGTAAAGTATGAATGGGAGAGGCCAGTGCTGTGGTACAGCGGGTTAAAGCCTCAGCCTGTAGTGCCAGCATCCCTATATGGGCATCGTTGTGAATCCCAGATGCTCTACTTCCTATCCAGTTCCCTGTTAATGCACCTGGGAAAGCAGCAAAGGATGGCTCAAGTCCTTGGGACCTTTCACCCTTGTGGGAGACCTGGAAGAAGCTCCTGGCTCCTGGATTTGGATCAGCTCAGCTCTGGCCGTTGTGGCCACTGGAGGAGTGAGGTCAGAAGACTGACTTCTCTCTGTCTCTACCTCTCTCTGTAGCTCTGTCTTTCAAATAAATAAATCTTTAAAAAACATATAAATGGGAATGTTTTCAAATTGATTGGGCTATGAAAGAAAAAATAGAATTCAGAAATGGTTTGTCACAATGCTTCTATAGATGAAATACGTGAAATCTGTTCACTTTATATAAATTTAAAAATTGTGAAGAAGATATGGTTTATGGTTGTTGCAATGAGTTGCAGCTGCCACTAAGGTAATCAGGAGGAAGAGTACATTAATATTAAGTACAGCCATTAACACAATTTCTTATTGTCATACATGTTCCTTGTAGTCATTCCTTCCTTCCTTCCTTTATCAAAAAGGTGTTGCTCAGGCTGGAGGTTCAGCAGGAATACAGGATGAGATGCTACTGAAGGAAGCCCTTAAACCCTACTGAGAAGATAGGCCTAGGGACTTACCCTGGAGAGTTTCTTGGCTGAGGAATCAAAAGGGTTGGCTATTGTCACTGGCCAGGGCAAGAATGAATTTCTAGACCAGAGGCTTGGCCACAGGAAGGGAAGGGGTGGGGTAGAGTGAGGCACACAGTGTAAACTTAAATCAACAGCTTTAAGTACTTGACCATGAGGGACACCAGAGAGAGCCAAATGCAGTACAGCCTGGACACGTAGTAGGATGAAGTTTATTAAACAAGAATATAAGCAGTTTGGAACACATCTAGACCAATGAGATTGGGTAGAAATTGGTAACTACAGCTAAGACATTTTTCCTTCATTCTACGATGTAACTATTACAGAACTATTCATTTTTTATCTATTTATTATTACCCAGAGATACTAATCCACTTTTAACTCTTAGGAAATTTTTACATCATGTAAGGACAACTCTGGAACCTGTCCTTAATAATGTTTTTAATAATTCTTGGATGTTAATCATTTTCCATTTTGTTGCGTAGTCTATTTTAGCTGACATTGAAAGGAGAGATCCACCAGCATCCCATATGGGTGCCGGGTTCTAGTCCCGGTTGCTCCTCTTCCAGTCCAGCTCTCTACTGTGGGCTGGGAGAGCAGTAGAAAATGGCCTAAGTCCTTGGACCCCTACACCCGTGTGGGAGACCAGGAAGAAGCACCTGGCTCCTGAGTTTCGGATCGGCACAGCTCCAGCCATTGCAGCCATTTGGGGAGTGAACCAACGGAAGGAAGACCTTTCTCTCTGTCTCTCCCTCTCACTGTCTGTAACTCTACCAGTCAAATAAATAAATAAAATCTTTAAAAAAAAAAAAAAAAGGAGAGACCCACAGGTCAGAGTGCAAGCCCCTCCTTCAGTGTAGGACCTCCTCAAACAAGCTTTTATGATATCAAAATATGTTCCCTCCCCTTTCCATTGTATTGAGTTTTTAAAAGTTATCCAAGAGAGGTTCTTTTGTTCTGATTTTTACTGCTCCCTTTCACTCAATCCCAAGAGAAGTCCATGGAGATTGCCTTGCTGTTGACATTATGACCCCATTGCTCACCGTGGTCCTTTTCCTTCCGGTCTTGAACTGCAGAAAACAAAAATAGGGCTGAGTACATGGTGGCAAAAGGGACACTCTGAAGAACACAGAAAGGTATGTGGACTCCAGCGAGAGTTCCTGAGACTGTGTCTCCTTGTCCTGCGACGCAAGGTGACCTGTTCCTCTTCCCTCTCCCTTTCCTTTGGTTGTTTTTTACCTTTGACTTAGTGTGGTAGACTCTGTTGACCTAATTCAGACTTTCAGCACAACATATGAGGGGCATTAAAAAGTTCATGGGAAATGCTGTTGTGAAAAAACTGTATGAACATCATAAAATTTTTGCACCAAAATACTATCTTTGAACTCCATTTGTTCATGGATTTTTTATTTCAAGCACCTTCCTGTGTGTGTGTGTGTGTGTGTGTGTGTGGGTATTTGACTCTATCACTGCCTATCTTGTGCTATCACTCATGTAACAAGAAGTCGTAACCCTGTAAAGTCTTAGCTCAGTATCCAGGACCCCCTCTCCATGGTTTCCAAAATCCTTGGATGCTCAATTCCCTTATATAAAATGGTGTACTAGGAGCAGGCTTTTAGCTTAGCAGATAAGACACCAATGTCCCACAATAGAGTGCCAAGTTTGGATACTCAGCTTCAGCTCTTAACTCCAGCTTCCTGCTACTAGAGATCTAGGGAGGAGGTAGTGGTGATAGCTTAAGAATTTGGGTCCCTGTCACATAGGAGATGTGGACTGAGTACCCTGCTCCTGGCTTTGACCTGGCCAAGTAATAGCCTATGTGGGCATTTGAGGAGTGAACCACTGAATGTGAGCTCTCTCTCTCTCTTTCTCTCTGCCTCTCTGCCTCTCTGCCTCTTGAATAATTACATTTTTAAAAACTTTTCAATAATGTATTTCCATGTAAACTACATCCTACTGTATATATTCAATCATCTGTACTTGACTTATAACTAATAAAATGTTAATGATATATAAATGTGTTATTCTGCAGAGCTTAGAGAATAATGACTAGAAAAAAACCTGTGCAGATATAGCTTTTCTTTTGAAACAGTTTTGATTCAGAATTGGTTGATCCCATGGATGCAGAAGCATACAAATGGCCAAGTCTGTTGAGTTCAGGGTCATTAATAAGGGAAATTAGCAGAAGAACCTAGGCATAAGTAAGACATAACTTATCTGAAGTGTCTGAATATATGTTTACAACTCATCACCATGGCTTTGCAGGCACCATATGTTTGGAGCTAAGCTGTAAATGGGTTGTATTGTTGCCCTACATTCTTTTGTAATAGATGGGCTTCTGTCTGGAACAACCATAAGATAGCCTAGATGATAACTTGTTAAGAAAGAGGCAGAAACCACGGCAGTAACCCTGCCTGTGTTTTGTGACTGAAGATAAACTTGGAACCAGTGTTCTCTGTGCCTTTTTTAAAATTTTTTGGTGACTTTCGTGGTTTAGAGGAAGGAGGAAAAATGCATGATAGCACTCACATTTTTCAGCAGTTCCCATGATCCCTCTTTTACCACATTTGTGATTTTTCAGTCCCCTTCTTCTCTTGAAAAGGCAAAGTTAAAGCACATATTAAAATAGGAGTGTGTACCTAGCTTTGTCCTTTTTACTCTTAGGAGTCAGAATCATAGAACTCATGAGCTGACAGCAAAAGATCAAAGTCTCCAACAACTCCTCATTTTGCAAGTGAAGAAACTGAGGCACAGCAAGGAGAAGCAGGTTGCCACCTGAGTGAGCGGAGGCTGAGTTGGCATCCAACATTTTTACTTTATTTTGGGCTTCCACCAGCATGACTGTGAAAACATCGCTGTGTCTGGGGAAGGACACTGCTGAATTCCACAGGAAAAGACGACTCAAACATCCATCTTTCATGCGAAATTCTAATGTCATAAAGTGCCTTCCTTTTCAAAAGTCAAAAATCAGATTCAGATTGCTTCACATAGCTCAGGTTCCCAAGTAATTTTTCTTATTTTGACTTTCATTTCCCTTCTTTATAGATTTGGGTTAGTGTATATTATGTTGCCTTGTTGGGCTGTTTATTATACATCAACACTGGCATAAATCCAGATGTGACAAATTAGAAATATTGACTTTTCTGCTGAGCTAATAAAAACTATGGTAGGTGAGTTAACAAATGTAGTTTTAATTTTATAGGAAAGCTAACACTGCCTGCCAGGGAGATCCCTGGAATTACAAGAAAACAAAAGCTTTCTAAATTCTAAGCAGCAGAAGCTGTGATGTTTAACAGAAGGTCAACCTGACTCTTTTCATCACCAGAGCCTTCCTGAAACACAGTTTAGACAGCCACTTATGTACTGTTTTCAATAGGAAAAAATACATACAAATTGGAAGGCTTTCTTTCACCCATAATAAATAGAACATCCTTAGGAACAATAATTCCTCAAGGGAGCTGGTATAACCGCATTACTGATTTCTCAGTTTTTGAGCAGCAGCAATTAGATAAACTTGAAACTGGTGGCTATAATCCTCAAGGTTGGATCTGATTAATAGAGCAAGTGATAGCCTGCTGATTCTAAAATAAAAAGCTAAATAAATACATGTTGCCATTTTCAGCAATAAAGTAATAAGCAGTTTGCAGTAAATGTGATTGGCATAAAACAATGTAGAAAATAATGTCAAATACATTCAGGAAACAGCTATTGCTGTCAAATTTGCAAAATAGGATAGTGCTTGCACAAATGTATCTATAATTTAAAGCTACTAAAATGGGTTGACAGATATGCTAACAAATTATTCATGCCATATTTAAATTGTGTACCTAACTCCTCAATAGCACATTTATTTAATCAAAGCATGATCATTTCTGACAATTACTTTTATAAACTTTTGTAAAATATACCCGAACATTATCTGCAGATGTGTATTACCTGAGTCATGTGAGCCGTAGGAAAGCTGACACACTATTCAAAACAGCAAAGGAACAGATCGAGTCCAGCACGTTAAAACACTTCCAAATGCTACCTTAGTTGATGAATGCCTGGGATAATAATAGAATAATACAAAGGGAAGTGTGGGGGGTTAGTGAATTACCCGACAGGGATGTCAGTCGGTAGCGTTGCATGCTTTGACTAGGTCTATACGTTTTCCGGAGGAATCACAGCACAGCGTGCCCTGTTTGGGTGAACAGTTCAGGAGTTGCAAACTCAAAAGCCCTCAGGAGCTAGCCGGGTAATGCCAATGAGTGGAGTGGTCTGGGAGAGACAGGCAAAGCGGAAAGCCCCTGGCCAAGGTAAAGGCAGCCGAGAGAGCCAGTTAGCAGTTGCCAAAACACCCGATTGCCAGGGCCTCTGAGTCTTCAAGGAGAGCCAGAAATTAGGATTTTCTGTGCAATGCATGTATTTTCTCATTTGGCAACTGTGTTCTTAAAATAACAAGACTAGTGATGTGGACTTGATTCAGATGGGAGCCACCTGCCTGGAAGCTTTAGACCATACAAACATAATCATATAGCTAGGTTATATGTATTTTCTTTGTACCATGAATACCAGTTGAACAAATGATAGCTCAACCCATTCTGAATACAGTTATATCAAGAATACCCAAACAATCAGGGTACACTTTGGGCTTCTGGAAAATAATATTTATTTGATTTTGAAATTGTCTTCATAGAGAATGGCGCATGGTGGCTGACTCCCTGCCCTTACCTTCACCTTCTGTAAAGTGGGAACAACATTAGTATCTACAGTACCCACTTCTTAGGCTTCCTGCAAGCAATAATGAGTGATTTATACAAAGCATGGAGAATAGTACTAGCATATAGTGGGGTATTCAGTAAATGTTACTAGTTATCACTCATTATGAATAAAATGGAGGTATTTTTTTGAAGGTTAAAAGCAAGATGACATTTTCAGGAGGCGGCGACAACTCAGTGTCACAACATTGAGAATATAACTGTTGGCAGACAAAATAACAGCAAGATATCCAGTAATTGTGTTCTAGCGAGTGGGTACACAGCGGAGACAGTGTAGTTGAAGGTTACAGGGAAGCACAGTTTCAAACCACGCTCCTTTGGACCGTGAGGCAATTATCGCAGCAGACGGGCTGCCTTGGCTTGCCGTCATTATGCTGATCTTGTAACGTGTAGGTGTGTGTGTGTCTGAGAGTGCGGACTTGGGGGAAGAGGGCTTTTCTTCTGTTTGCTTTCTGGGTGAAGAAAAAAATTTTTTTCTCTCTCTCTCGAAGGCCGTTCTGCAAGACTGAGAGGCAGAGATTAAACAGTGACAGGGCCTGCAAAGACACAAAAGTTTAGAAGCAGGTACAAGAGGAAACGTGCAGTTGCCTGCCTTCCGTTCCCAGTCTTGCTTCAGAGGTAGCCTTTGCTGCTGTTTCCAAGCATTGGGGTAAAAGCGAGAGATGCCCTCCAGACCATACCTGCAGGTAGATGTGGGCGGCAGGTACAGGAGATCAAAGAGATGTGCATCGTACTTTTATTAAAATTCACAACTGTACACACTCATATACAGAAGTCAGGGGTGAAAACCACAGCCTGTGGCTGGCCCAGGATCTGTTTTTGTCAGTCTATCTTTTACATTTTTAAAGGATTTTTTTTTTTATAAAAGCAGGAATATACAACTGTGACCCTAGATGGCTTACAAAGCCTGAAATATTTACTCTCTGGCCCATTACAGGACAAGTTTGCTGACCTTTGAAAATAGTTTCTACACATTTATCATTTTCACCCACTATTAGATGAGAGAAACAGCACTGGTTTTCCCATATAACTTGGTGCAACAAAGCTATAATTTAGAGACAAGTCACCACTCCTATCCAGACCTTGCCCTTGTTCTTATGTTATTTCTTTTTAACCAGGTGGCAGAAAAATGCCCCCAATGATTTTTTTTTTAATGTAACTTCTATTGTACCCTGTTGCCTTAAAGAAAATTCAGTTCAGTTATCCAAGGGAGACGCTTCAGCGTTGACGGGTTATACATGCTGACTTACCACTGGGCTGGCCGGGACTTGCTTCGTCGTGAGATTATGGCACAAATACTCTTCATTGATCGCAATTTAACAGTCAATCAAGGCACAGCTTCATCCCCATGTTTGCCCTGTGCTTCTACAATTGACAAGAATAGCAGCTCTAATGGGTACTATTATGGCCATTGTGTTCCTATGAGATGAACTCAGAGACAGTGCTGAAGCTTGACAAGTTTTATAAATGTCTGCAGCCCAGGACTTCGCAGAAAGAATTACGTAACTGCACGCGATAGAAAGATTTTTGCCATCATTTCGCATTCATGGAATCCCCTCCAACCTGTGAACCTGTTGTGTCCATAGAAGGTGCTTTGTAACAGAATAATTCTTAGGGTGACCACAGTTTTCAGAGCCAAGAGATAGTCTGAGAAGAGAGAAAAAATTAAGCCTTTCACATCAAAAATTGGAATGGTTTATCTTTTAATAACTAGCATGAGGTTTGAAAGTGAATTTCAAATTTTCCATGATCAAAAATATTTCAACTTTTGATATTTTTGGAGGCCCCATCTAGAGGCAGTTCCCCCTCTGGTGTCTGTATTGTCAGCGAGGCACTCAAACTGCATTGATGTTTTTATCCTTCAAATTTAATTATCTGTTCATATCTTTGTGAGTAGTCTAGCGAATTAACCCCCTGTTTTTATCATTGGAACTCTTTATTGTTCTTTTTTCAGAAAACAACCAGATTCCCAAAGATTCAGAAACATTTATAAATCTTAAATTACATTTTATGCAGAAAGGAAAAAGTGCTTAATATACATACAGTAATATCAAATAACTTGCTTTGATTCCTTCCTTTTAGTGGTTTTTATTTTAGCCTTCTCAACTACCAATGGACAGTGTGAAATTTTTGTCATTTGGGTGAATCTATTAGAATAGACATTATTTTTTAAACTCGGTGCACAAGGAAGTAAGGAAGGTATATCTATTTCATCATTACAGATATGTGTTAGTAAGAACTTAAACTATCGAGTTTCATTATTAAAATCAGTTATTGTATGCACTTGTACTAGATTTCAACTGTTAAGCAACATCAGATGTGTAAGCCACACTAACTGTATTGGACCAAATTGCATACAGTACGATTTCAATCAGTTGGAACCCACCTTCCCTTTCCATGCTTACACGTACTCCAAAAAAGTCACAAGGCTAGCTGTGCTGATTCAGTCAGTAACTTATCAGGCTTTTTATTTGTTGCTGGATTATGTTTGTATTTATTTATTTTGGAAATTGAAGTTTAGACCAAACAGATGTTTGACTTGCCCCACTTCCCTCTAGTGAAAGTCAGTACCAATTACCTAAGATAATGCCCATTAAGAAATATTTGGCATCTTACTCTAGGTGACCTAACCAGTTAGTCTTGAAATAAGTAACACACCATTGTTGATTAATTTGTTAAATTCAGTAGGAATTCTCTAGGCCAGTGCCCAAACTCCAGTGCCTCCAGGGCCCAGGCTAATAATGAAAATTAATAGACAATAAGGGATGGTGAAGGGAGTGGGCCGAGGGGAGACCCCTTTTTACTCGACCTGATGGCTTCTGACTTTGTTTCTCCCCAGGGAAACTGGAAATCTGGATTTTTATGTAATTGGCAAATAGTGCAAAATGTTTTGCGGAGCCAAAATAAAATACTGCTACAGTAAATCTCCAACTGATTTATATACTTTGGCATAGATGGACAAAATACACAAGCTGTTCCATCCAACCCTGTAGAGAAGGTGGACACAAAGATAATAAACACGGGGAGACATGTGGTCAACTTACAAATAGAGGCATATGGGTCATCAAAATTGAAATATACACAACAAATAGTGAGGAATTATTTCAAATTAGGTATGTTTCATGGAAGAAGTAGCATTTGATCTGGAATTTAAAGAATGCATCAAATTTTGAAATGAGAATAAAGAAGGAAAGGCAATTCAGATGAGGGTGAAATGAATATAGGGATGGCAGAGACATGGAGAATGTTGTCTGTCGTCATGACAAAGTGTGAGGACCACTCTAACATTCTTTTTTGGCTAAGAGAAGTAAAAACTGGGGATCAGGCTGCAACCTGGGGAGCTCATGATAGAGTCTCTGGAAAACTCATTCTCAACACCGCTCCAGCTCTCCCCTACCCTGCTGGATCTTGGTCCCTCCCCTGGGCTCCCTCTGGTCGCGTGTGTATCTTCAGAAATACGTGCATCTCTGCATTCCCGCTGTTACCAGGCTGCCTAACCTAGGACTCGCAATAGCCTCTTCAAAGTTCTCCTATGGTCACACTTTCTCCATAGTTGTCTGCAAATCTGATGAGGTCAACATCTCTCCCTAATGAAACCTTTCCCAACCTACAAACTTTGATTGTTCCAGTGGTTTTCCATGACCATTAAGATAAAGAACGAAACTCTTTGATCCTTCACACAAAATTATTCCATACTTCATCCTGCTCTGTTCTCCACTCTTCTCTCCACGTGGTGTACTTTACTCTGGAGTTAACTGCAAACCAATGTGGCCATCTCCACCTCCCTTCAATGGACACTGCATACTCCACCTTCATTCAAATGCCAGCTGCCATTATCCTCGGGGAAAACTTTCTGATCAGGCCACTAGCTCATGTTCTGAGTTTCTACAACATACAATTGACTGTTCCAAACAGACAAACCGTGTGTGTGTGTGTGTGTGTGTACCCCTTTACACCTCCCAGTAGACTAACTCCCTCCTTGCCGAGGGCTCAGAGGATAAATATCTCACACTGCATGTGTAATCCATTTGCAGCAGCCCCTTGGGAAGCTCTGCTGCAGACTTTGATGGAATTGGGGCTTCATTCTGAAGCAGCATGCAGTCAGAAGTTTCCATTTTTAAACTCTCACATCTGGTTTCCTTTCTCCAATTTTCATTGATGACATTTACATTGACATAAAATTATCCAAATAAAGTTTCTAATCCTGACTCTGCCTATCTGACTCTTCATGTTTGGAAGAATAGCCTAATCTCTTTTCATCCCTTTTTCTGCAAAATATGAGTGATTCCATCCAGATTCACATTCCCTAATATCAAACACACTTGAATTTTTCCTGAGGAAAATTATCTACCTGCAGGATTATTTTAGAGGCTTTGCTTGGCTTCCTGAATCCTCATTTCTCTCATCTGTGAAATAAGAGCACTGTAGATTAAATGAAGGAATGCATGTCAAGAACCTCACATAATGCCTGGCATATAGTTAATAAAGAGCACTTCAAGTTTTTATCTTTTCAATCCAGCTATCCCGACTTCCCCAAAACTTTGAAATATTTTGGTTGTACTTAGGGAAAGAGAGAAATTATTTTCCATCTGCTGGTCCACTCTCCAACTGCCCATAGAAGCCAGGGCTGAGCCAGGCGAAGCCAAGAGCCAAGAACTCCATCCACGACTTCATGTGGATGGCAAAGGACCCAAGTACTTAAGGCGTCACCTGCTGCCTCGCACATTATCAGAGAGCTGGATCAGATACAGAACCAAGACTCAAACCCAGGCACTCTGCTAATGGGATTTGGGCAAACCAACCAACGTCTTAACTGCTACCCCAAACACCTGTCCACAGGATCCATAAATCCCCCATGTTTCAGTGAAGACCCTGAGAGCTGAATTGACACAAGTAGTCACATCAGTCGTCCTCTTATGTGTGTCTTGGACAAACCGGATCTTAATCCTGCCCATCCTTTCCTCCCCTACTCTGTTAACTCTCTCTTCCACTTCTGGCTATGCCCACCCCCAGCTTAACTATCATATAATCGAGAAATCCTTAAATGAAGCCCTCTGGTTTTATGCCTTTATCACACCCTGCAGTTTCTCATAGACTTATTGTATTTGTGATTCATTCCTATTTGTATAGATTCTGATTTAAGGTCACACTCCCCTGATGGACTGTATTTTCGCAGTGCCAGCACTCAATTAGTGGTTATCTGGTGTTAACTTCTGTTTATCACACATGCACCTCTTCCCATTCATTCTCTCATTCCTTCTCTATCAGAAATAATCCCATTTCAGATAACCAATGGTGATTTCCTTACAACTCTACTTTATCCTGCATTATAGGCATTTGTAAGCACATCTCTTCCCTCTCACTAAATTGTAAACTCCTTGACAAGAAAAAATATAACTTCTTCACCCTTCCACACTTTTACTATGTTTAGACAATAGCAGATCTTCTATAAATGTGGTTGGTTGAACAAAAATTAGAAATATAACTTCTTACATGAAAGGGTTGTTGAACTAAGTCACATCATCAGCCTTGGAATACATCTATGGTACTTGCCAAAATAGGATTATTTTTCTTTCATAATCATCAAAAGAGCATTCTTGGCAATAATGTTAGGTGTCAAATTAGCATGTTCCCACCTGAATGAGAGTTAAAGTTACATGATAGACGACTGTGTGCTGAATTCAGATAATAATCGAGGTTGAAGCACTAAGTCCCTGTGGCTTCAGTAATTCAGTAGAAGGGTGTTCAGGTACTCGTGGAGAGCTATATCCTGTAATCCTCTGGGGGAAGAGACTCTATAAGACCGGGATACGTTTGTGGCTAACAGGATACAAAGAGCAGATTTTTCACTTCCTAATGTAAACAGGTTCAATCTAGGTACAGTATTTCCCACGGGAGCTCCCTAAATATTTTAACAAGACAACGAGCGCAGTGAGGACAGAAAATCTACCACTGACTTCCAGTGCCTTACCACAGATAAAAAATTGATTACGTTTCTGTTGGTTTGAGAGGTTTCCAGATAACGATTTTTTATTTCTGAACTGCAGCAGGCCATTGAAATTGTAAGCTGATGTAATGCCACCTACATGGCCGTGAAGGACCACAGCAAAATCAATATGCTATATCACTTCATTCACAGATGTTCATGGCTTTGAGCCTCCAGATAATGAAGTTTATTTATTCAAGTATACACTGCTGTCACTAAATAATGGGTCTCAAATAGGTTTTTGCTGCCAAGTAGTTTGATGACATATGGCATTTTTAGATAGGTCGTTATATTAGTGATTATGGAGCAGAGTGATATTTAAAGAGAAAAAAAATTTTAACAGAAGTATTCAAGTTGGTAGGCATGAAGAATATTACTTTCTATAAAAGGCCTCATTGTTGATCTGAGGTTCCTACCTGTGAATTTTGTACTGCATCTACAGCAAGCACATGCTCAAAACATATACATTTATTTTTCTAAACAGTTAGATGTCTGCCTACATATTCCCATAATTCATAAAGAAATGGCTTGTGAAAATGGGATACATGCCAGCAAGCAAGTGAGCAGCTCGGAAGCTGAATGTATATTGATATGAAATTTGAAAACACAACGTGGGTTGGCTCTAAAGCGCTTCTTTTTCCACAAACCACAAAATGGAATTCTATTACAATCACATACTGGATGCACACAAGGGGGTCTATTTGCTTCTCAAGGCTAATGGGCGTTCATCAGCAACGGGATATGCCTCGTCATCTTTTTTCCACTAACAGGTGAAGGATATTCTTGAGATGTGTGAACAATTGGACAAAGAAGTTTGCATTAGCATGTAAGCAATTTCTGTGTTATGAAGGTAAAAAAATAAAATCCATGCCAAAGATTTGACAAACACCAGAGAACTATTCAATCTGAAAGTTACTGTTGATGTGACTGATAAAAACATCTTGACATTTGAGTCTTCTGACTGCCAGTCTACCACATGAGTGGCTCCAGTGATTAGTTCACTTGAAGAAGCTAACAAAGAAGTCAAAGAGAAGCCATTTTGCCATTCAGATGACTTGGAGACAAAGTTAGAAACACAATTTTTACCAAAGAGGTGAGCTTTGCACGGGGAATTCTGACCATAAGACATTTACTTAAATTCAAAAAGAACCATTACACAGCAAAGTAGATTAAATAACATAAATTCCAATTTCCAAACCATAAAAGATACAGAATTCTTGACTGGTTCTGCTCCATGAGTAGTGTCAAGTATATTTTCAGTTTTGTTTGTCTAGGGTTCAAGTGTTTTTTTAAGCAGGTGTCTTTGTTTCTGACTAGTTGATTCAGTTATGTGTTAGACTGAGCTACCTACATAGTTGGAAGCCCTTGATTCAAACCCATATTTGTTTTCTAAAATTAAAGAAAATTATTTGAGAGGCAGAGAGATGGCTCACTCCCCCAAAGCCTGTAACACCGTAGGTAAGGCTGGGTGGAAGATGGATTTGGGGGAGGGGTAGACTCAATCTAGGTCTCTCACTTGGGTGGCATGAACCTAATTACTTGCTCCACTGCCCCAAAGGGCCTGCAGCAGTAGGAAGCTACAGTCAGGAACCAGAGTCAGGGATCAAACACAGGTCCTCGAACGTGGGACACAAGCATCTTAACTTCTAGGCCAAACACCTGTGCCTTAACCCTGTTATTGGCCAGTAACTTTCCTGTGCTGTTACCACAGTGAACAGAGATCTTTTTTTCACTAAGACATATTTCAGTTATCAGGTGTGGGAGATTGAATAAAGATCCACCCCCCCCTTAGATTCTGTGAATTTTACATTATATGGCAAGAGATAGTTTGCAGCTGTGATCCAACTGAAACTGTTGAGAGAGGAAACCTATCCTGGTTTATCCGAGGGGAGCCCAATGTCATCATAAGAGTCATTACAGTAGGAAGCTGAGAAAGTCAGAGGCAGACCACACCTTGGTGAGGACACAAGTTCAGAGTGACGAAGCCTTGATCCAAGTTAGATTCAGGTGTGATGCAGCCCTGATCCAAGAATGCAAGCAGCATCCAGAAGATAGAAGAGCACAGAACAGATTCTGCCCTGGAGCCAACAAAGGGAACCTGCGTTGTAGACACCTTCCTTCACTCCTGTTGGACTTCTGCACTCTGCAACTGTCAGATAATAAGTGTTTGATGTTTCAAGTCTCTGCATTGTGGTATTTTATTACAGCAGCAACAGGACACTAACCCAAAGGGGCAACAAGAAAGAGTAAATAAACCACAGGGACTCTATTATCCCTTTAGGCAGGCAACAAAAAAACTGAGGGCAATTAATTTAAAAGCACCTGTGGTATGGTGGAAACGCTGTGCTCTCTATATAGTTCTACAGAAATGGGTTCAAAATCACTTGCTTTTCTTATTAGTTACTTGTCCTTCAGTAAGTTACTTAACCTCTGGCCCTTGGTATCTGCAGTGATGAAGTGGGAATAACAAAGATGGCCATGTTGCCAAAGAAGCACGAAAGCAGATTTCTGGCACCTGCACACCATCTGAAACATCTGGCGCTTGCTGAATATTGAGCCAATCCAAGCCTCTTCCTTTTCTATTTTAAAAATTCAAAATTATTGGATTTCTTGCAGATAGTTTCTATAATGGGCTTAGAAACAACAAATATTTTTGGTTAATTATTATGTTATTCACATGGGCCATATACCTAGTCTTTGAAGGATAAAGAGACTGTGAAGACCTAAACCCCAAACCCTCTGACATGTGATCTGGCAAGAGACACATCCAATGCAAATGTACAAAAATGTAGATGGGAAGAAGGTAATAGAACACATGAGGGTGCTTCAAAAAGTTTATGGAAAAGTACAGTTAAAAGCTGAGTTTATTTTGATGCCAAAAAGTTTGAAATCCATGCATCTGCCACAAACTTTTTGAACTTTTCTGTCCTCACGCAGACAAGGACAGAATTATTGTTTTGATTAGGAAACCCAAAGCATTTGAAGTGGGCTTGGAAGAAGGAGCATTGTTTCCTCCAGTAAAATTTCCTTGGGAAATTTACATTGCTAAATGAACAGTACAGGTTGAGGATCTGAAATATTATAAAATCTGCAAGTTGTTGAGTGCTGACATGACACTCAAAAAGTCTGAGTTTGGAGCATTTTAGGTTTTGGGTTTTGAGTTAGGATGTTCAACTGGGAAAGTCTATGCAAATATAACACAAAGCCAGGAACCTGGGATGTTCAGGGACAGGCAAATTGTGGGATGTGGTTGGAATACAAGGAGTACAGGAAGATGAGGTAGCCCTCCAGCCTTGCCAGCTTGGATGACTAGATTGAAAAACCAGTATGGAGAGAGACTGTTAGAGGAAAGATGAGTTATGAGGAAAGAGACGATAGAAGAAAATGGGTCCAAATTTGAATGAGTTGATTTTGGGAGGCTGGCAGAATGGCCATATGGGGATTTGCAGCAAGCAGTTAGGAATTTGGAGTGGGTTGAATTATTTTGACTCAAGAGATCTGTCTGCCAAACCAAATGTCCTTCCTATAACGATATGAATATGCACTACAGAATATTTTAAAGATAACAGCCTTGAAAATTGAAAGAATCACTTGACAGACTATTTTTCCACCCTGCGAGTTGAATACCTTTCCTTGTAATTATTCTTATTTATGTGTCTTGTGAATATTTCACACACATTTACTGTTACACTTGTTATATATACCTGTTTCCCATAGCATTGAAAAATGTCTCATGTAGCTCTTCTCAATTATGCCCCACAGAAGTGATAATTAAGGCTGTATCTTTCTAGATACACTGGTTCCAACATTTTGGCCAAAAAGTTCTTTTTGGAACAAACTTATGAAAGAGCTCTGAAAGTACTTTCAACATCTAGAAAAGGCATCATGAGTTAAGAAGGCCTGAAAAATACCCTGGATTGTACAGTTCTGAATGTCTGGACTGTGAATTACTTGTAGATCCTCAGAAAACCAGATTGAGCACATTAAACATGCATGTTTAATGTTTCAGGCAAGTACTGATTTCTAATTATGTTGGTTTCTATCAACAATTTGTATCTGGCTAGAGTTAACATATTTTTGTTTGTTTCCTTTTTCTCTGTCTTCAGCCCACTTAGAACAAAGAAGCATTAAGTCCAAATGACACAAACCAGGCTGACCATCTTGATTAGTTGAAAGAGTCCTGAAAATTTCTTCATAAAGCAGGTTTTAGATATCATAATAGAAGTTTAAAATATTATATTAGTGGTAAATACACTAAACTTGTTTTCTTTTTGGATATCCTATGGTAACACTTACTATACTGTCTTCCAAAATGTTGGAGTGTGTGTTTAAAATTATTTCAGGTCATTTCTAAGGATAAAAATCATGAATACAATTTTAATTAGTTTCTGAGTTGCCACTTTTAACTGTAGGAAAACTTTAACTCACAACTTAAGACTTTGTTGTAAGAGTTCAGCATTTACATTGTAAAAATTAATTATGTTGGCTATTTATATTTCCAGAAAATTCACCCCAGAAAAAAGATCTTTTTAAGGGAACATTTGTGTGCACATTCAAAAGCCTCGCAGAGATGATTTCAGTAGACAGTGACTGGACCTTAGTGTAGCTTAACTTTCTCTCCACTCTGCGTGCCAGCTCCTCTGCCTTTGACACTGGACTCGTGCACACATGGGTATCATGAAGTTTGGATCCCTAGAGGACAGCCGAGCAGGGTTCTTCTTGTAAAATGGCCTCATGAGAGGCTGGATATGACTCCCAAAATTGAGCCACATGGACCAGAACTTGGGGCATGCAGAGGAGTGTGGCTCACCACAATGAGGTAGCCAATAAAAATGACTGAAATAGTCTTTCTGGCCCTAACACACTACGAAGAGTCTACGGATACAACTGAGACCCTCACACTGCCAAGGCAAGCAGATAGTGCCCATGGGTAAGGGAGTAGGCACTGCCCTCTGGGACACCAAGCCAGTCCACTAGCACAGTGGACACTCCACCTTCTGCCTCTGGAAGGGCAGCTCTGGCTGTCTCCTTCAACATACCTACTCAGGTATATTGTCTGCCAGGTGCTCCAAGAAAATAGTATAGACTGGGCTACTTGTAAGAAACATACATTTATTTCCTATACTGTTGGAGGCATGAGAAGTCCAAGACCTTGGCAGTGACAGATTGTGTTGGTAATGGCCCATTGAGTAATTGCCAGCAGCCTTCTCATTGTAACTTCACATGGTATAAGGGGTGAGCAATCTCTCTGGTGTCTCTTTTATAAGAACACTAATCTCATTCATGAGAGATGGGGGAAATGGGACAGGGAATATGAAGCCAGAAAAAACAATCAGATTCAACGGGAAAACAGAGCTCTTCCAAGAAATAGAAAAGAACTCTGAACACTTAAGTGTAATAGAACCAGTTAAGAATCATTGCAACCCAACCCCTCCAACAATAAAACAAAACAAAACTTAAAAATGTTATCTAGGACTGTAAAATCTAATAGGTTGATTGAAGAAGGAATCTAAATTAGGGGACTTAAAGACAGTTTTTGTCTTAAACCAGATCCAACATACACAAACAAAAACATGAGTTCCAAAGATCAAAATGCCAGTAAGGAAATCCCAGGGCCCGGCACTGTGCTTCAGTGAGTAAATCTGCCACTTGCAGTGTCAGCATCCACTGTGGGCTCCAGTGTGTGTCCTGGCTGCTCTGCTTTCGATCCACTCCCTGCTCATAGCCTGGGACAAGCAGCGGAAGATGGCCTAAATGCCGGAGCCCCTGCTACCCATGTGGGAGACCTGGAAGAAACTCCTGGATCTTGGCTTTGGCCTGGCCCAGCCCTGGCCATTGAGGCCATCTGGGGAATGAACCAGTGGATGGAAGACCTCTCTCTGTCTCTCTAACTTTCAAATACATAAATAAATCTAAAAAAGGAAAAAAGGAAATTTCAGAAAAGAAAAGGAAATCAATGTAAGAAAGAAACGTTTTTTTAAAAAAATTCAATAAAATTTACAATTTGGAGATAGTGTTTCCTCTGAAGAGGGGAGTACAAGGAAAGCAAGCAAGGGAGAATGACAACCTAGTCTTCAGAATCCAATTGTATGGAAGTACAAGACACATAGCTAGTATCCTGTTTTCAATAATAAGTAGATAAATATTTTAAATATAATAAGTAGATAAATAAGGGTATAATAAGTATTGGGGAGGGTAAGAAACCTTAAAGCAAATATGAATGTAGAGTAGAACTTTGACATAATAAGAAAAAACTTGGGGAAGACAGTGGTAACCTAATGAAACCCAAAAAATTAAGAAGAAAAATAGAATATATCATATCATGAAGAAGGAAACAGAAGGGACAATTTCTGTACTACACATTCATAAAGGACTTTCTCCCTTTAAAAGGCAGTCTTTAGAGACAGGGTAAGAAACAAAATTCAGCTTTATGCTATTTACAGAAAACACATCTAACAGAGTGGTAAAGAAATTTGAAAATAAGAAAAAGGAAACGTGTACTAACATATGTAAAAAGAAAGCAAGAATGGAAAAATTACAACATAGGATATGAACAGTGGACTTTAAGATAGCATAAATTATAAAAAATATACAATATATTATGAAATTGGGAAAGGCAAAATTTACAAAGGAAACAATATAGTAGCCATAAACCAAGATGGACCATAATACTTAGAAACAAAGAAGAAAATTAGAAATACAAGGAGAACTTAACAAGAACACAAATTTTGTTTCTATATACCTGTTTCTGAATGGGACAGACCAACTAGATAAAAAATAAGTGATGACATTGAAGATTAAAATAATACAATCAAGAAGTTTCATTTAACTGGTACAGATATACTTGTATAAGAAATAGGCATATTTAAATACACCTTTTAAAGTATGTGTTTCTATTTCTTGTGTATGAGGATGAAACACAAAAATATATGCTTTATTTGGGCAGGGCAGTCTTAATAGATTTTTTTTTAATTTTATTGTTATTTATTTGAGAGGCAGATTTCCCATCTACTGTTTCACTCTCTACATGCTAGCAACAGCCAGAACTGAGCCAGGCTGATAAACGGAGATCCAGGAACTCAATCCAGGTCTGCATATGGGTTGCAGGAACCCAACCACTCTCTCTATCACCTGCTACCTCCTAGAGTGCACATTAGCAGGAAGCTGGAGTCAGGAGTAAAGCTGAGACTCAAACCTCGGTAGTCCAATGTGGGACATGGGCATCTTTACCACTGTCTCAAAAGCCAGCTCATTAACAGAGATTTTACAGGCAACTCCCCAGTCATAATCAAAATTATAAGGTAACTTACAAAAAGGTTCTGATCCCCCCAAATTGTGGCCCTATTTCCACACCAAATATTGGCATTATAGCAATAGTCATAATCAGGGGAGAAGCAGAAAAGAGAAAGGATGAGAGAGAGAAAAGGAAGGAAGAGAGGAAGGAAGGAAATAATAACCAAAGTACAAAGACTTGGAAAGAACAAATTTTAAAAAAGATTCCATGAAGATAATAACTGTTGCTAATACATGAAAAACACAAAACATGATTAAATGTTCATAAAAAAACCTTTAAAATAGATACCCACCCAAGAGCCTGGTAAAGGGAATTAGGGAAAAACAGAGGGAAACACATCTTTTCAGTGTTAGGAATAAACAAGGCATCACCAGAGACACAGAAGAGATTGGGTGAAAACATTTAGGAAACAACATAACAACAGTAGCTGTCCTGCAGTGGAATAGAATAAGTGCATGATAACAGAAGCAAAACATAGGACACATGAGTGGAGAAGGTATCA
Organism: Oryctolagus cuniculus; assembly: GCF_964237555.1. Taxonomy (NCBI): domain Eukaryota; kingdom Metazoa; phylum Chordata; class Mammalia; order Lagomorpha; family Leporidae; genus Oryctolagus; species Oryctolagus cuniculus. Next base: position 63,684,461 of record NC_091433.1, read on the forward strand.
GGAATGTATAGGTGTATAGGTGACTGGAAATACAGTTCACCTTTTTAACTCTTGCCAGTTGGGAGAGATCCTTCTTTGACCACTCATCTGGAACACCAAGAAGCAAGCAGAGGGTAGAGGTTGCTTCATCCAACTTTTTGGAAACTCAGCTTCAGAGGATCTAAATTAAACATCAAATTGGTCTCACTTGTGCACTTTTGACTATACTGTTCCCAGCCAAAAGTCAGTCTTGAAAAACACTGCAACTCTGAAAAACAAACCTACAATACCCCGCCTTTTCAGAGCTCTTCCTCCAAACAGTATGCTTTTTTTCTTGCTATTGGAATGAAAGAGCATCAATATTCAGAGACTGAAATGTGCCTCCGTAAATATGTTCCCAAAAACTTATGGTTAAATCAAAATTTGTTCACTCATATCTTTCCATTGATTTGCATTATCATTTCACAGATGAATTAGCTGCTGCTTTTTTAAAAATTGACAATGCCTGCTAATACTGTTGTTTCAAATGTCCCTTGACTCCTCTGTTTGTGTTGCTAGTGTTCTATAAAAAATTTCCTTACACAGTGGCCTGGCTAATCTGTATTTAATGCACTAACTTCTCAGCGTTTCTGGCAGGTCCCTTTGTCACCCTGTGGACCTGAGCACTACATGCTTCTCAACCTTCCTATCTTTGGGGAGCAGGTGAAACGCCTCACAGACAAACCAACACAATCAACCTTCCTAGCTCTTATCATTTGGCACTTATCACATCTAGCACTTAGCTTTTGTAAAATCCCACTACTCAGAGTTGGAGTAGGGGTGGGTGTTGTGTTGCAGCAGGTTAAGCCACTGCTTCTGGTGTCCCACATCCTGTTTCTGAGTGCCAGTTCAAGTGCCAGCTTTGGAGTCAGCTTCCTGCTCATGCACCTGGGAAGAGACACAAATAGAATTCCTGACTCCTGGCTATGGCAGACATTAGGAGATGGACCAGTGGATGGAAGCTCGCTCTCTCTTTCTGTGTGACATTTTGCCTTTCAAGTAGATGAAAATAAATAGACATAAAAAAAGAGAATTGTAGTCAAACCAAAACTTCATCCCTTACGGTTATTATGGTCTTGAATAATTCACTTAGTCTCTCTGAGACTCAGTTTCCCCATCTTAAGAATATAAATAATAATGCCTGCCTTTCACTGGGTCATTACAAAGACCAAAGATTATTTAGAACAACATATGTGATGGTGGCTTTCAAACCATAAACATCTCCATCTTGCTGCCTTAAAAGCACCCAAGACATCACGTGTCAGAAACTGCATTCATTATCTTCTCCACAAACGGGGTTGTCTTTGTAGATTTTCTATCTCCTATCGATGACACCATCCATCCAATATTGTCATCCAGTCTTATCATTTTTTCTTCCTTGTCCACTGGGCCACAAGTTTTGTAGGTTCTAAGGAATACTTTGGAAAGGAAATCTCTTTTATTCATTGGTATTGGCATTGCTTAATTTGTCATCTGATCCTCTCTTGGCTAGGTTATTCTCATAGCTGCCCAAATATTTTCTTGGGGTAAAACTAACTGACATGTATCTACTGATATAATTAATACACTCAGTAACCCTATAAGAGGTATTTTCTTCATTTCACAGATAAGTAAACTTCGGTTGCATGAGGTTAAGCCTCTTGCCCAAGGTATCAGTGGGAGTAAAAATTCACAGTTGGCTTTGAACTCTGGATTCTCTCATTTGAATTCAAGTTTCTTGCACTCTACTTTCTTGCCTCTAGAGAAAACATAGATTTTGTTCTTCTTCTCTTTCTCCCAAGCTCTGTAGCTATTCAGTAGTAATTTAAAAGTTAGGAATTAATTTAGAGTATATATTGAGTGCATTCTGCCTCTATTGATTGCCATCCTCCAGGGTTTCTGAACCTTGGCACTATTGACATTTGGAACTGGATAACTCTTTTGTGTGTGGGTTAGTCTGTTTATTGGAGGAAGTTTCATCAGCATCTCTGCCATTAAATGCCAATAGCACCCACTTCCCTGAATTTGTGACAGCCCAAAATAGCTCCAGACATTGCTAAATGTCCTTTGTGGAGGAGGAAAAACCATCCCTAATTCAGAGCCACCTCTCTATATTCAAAGGTCTCCTGGCTTCTATAGATGTACTTTGTATTTATTTATTTCCTTGTTTCAATTATTTATTTATTTATTTCAACTCAGAGACAGACATACATCTCCCATCTTCTGGTTTACTCCCCAAAAGGTAGCAGAAAATTCCTTGCCTCAGTAGAAGCCAGGAGCCTGGAACTCAATCAGGATCCCTGTGTCAGGGACCCAGATACTTGGGTTAACATCTGCTCTTCTCAGGATGTGCATTAGCAGGTAGCTAGAATGGAGAATGGTGCCTGGTCTCAAACCCAGGTACCCCAGGATAAGCTGCAGGTGTCTCAAACAATGACTTAACAACCACTGCACCAGTAACTTACTCCAGATTGAGCATTGAAATCACACCTAGATATGAAGACTTAGGCTGCTATCATTTTAATTTTCTTCCAAGACTCATGTTTCAAAAACTACATCTCCAATGCAACAATGTTAGAAAGTATGGCTTTTGGAAAGTGATTGATTTTTGAGGGCTTGCCCTCATAAATTAGGTCCCCTTAGGAGATTAGGTCCCCTTAGGAAAGGGCCTGATAGATGTAGTTTGCCCCTTCTTTTGTTGTTCTGCTTTCTGCTATGTAAGGACAAATTCTTCCTCCCCTTTGGAGGACACAGCATGACAGATGCAACTGGAGGCAGAGACTGGATCCTCACCCGACATTGCACCTGCCAGGGCCTTGATCCTAGACTCCCAGACTTGAGAACTCTGAGAAATAAATTTCTCTTTATAAATGACTCAGCCTCAGATTTTCTTTTGTAGCAGAACAAATGGACTAAGATAGGTAGGCATCAGGTAGGCAGGAATTTTATGAAGTTCAGTGGCTTTTTGGTGATTTACTGCTGGGCTCTATGATCCTAACATCTGCTTGTTCACTTGATTTCTACCCAATTATCTTTCTTGTTCCCTGGTTCAAATAACTACGTTCTTGACTCAAAGACATACTGAAACACCTACATTATTTCCTAGATGAGCAGTGTTGTACCATTATTCCAGGAGTAATTGACCTTCTGTTTTGCTTTTCTCAGGTTTCTAGGTACAAATAGTAGTGACCAGCTTTGGCTAGTCTCTAGTCCCCAGCTATTCACTCAAACACTAGTCTAGGTGTTGTGAAGGTATTCGTAGATGTGATTCAAGTCCAAAATCATTGTTTTAGGTAAGGGAGATTTTCCAAGGTAATCTGGATGGGCCTGACTCTCAGTCCATTGGAAAGCCTTAAATGTAGAGTTGCAGCTTCCCTGAAGAAGACACTTTGCCTGTGGACAGCAGCTTCCGAGACCCAACATCAGCTACAGCTCCTTGCAGTAAATCTCTCATTTTTTTAAAGACATATTTATTTATTTGAAAGAGAGAGGGAGACACACACACACACAGAGCTTCTATCCACTGCTTTATTCCCTAGATGATCACAACAGTCAGGGCTGAACTAGGCACCAGGAGCTTCATCCAGGTCTATTATGTGTGTGCCAGAGACAAGAACTTGGGCCATCCTCTGCTGCTCTCCCAGGCACATTAGCAGGGAGCTTGACTGGAAGTGGAACACCCAGGACTCAAACTGGCATTCATATGTGATACCAGTGTTGCAGGCAGCAGCTTTACCCTTTATGCCACAATGCCAGCCCCTGCAGTAAAATCTCTCAATATGTATTTCCTACTGGTTCTGTTTCTCTGGTTATGCTTGGCTGATAGGTAAGCCTTGCCCACAAATCTTCCATGTCCTTGGTTAGAGCTCAGCCTCTTGGTGAAAGAGCTTTCCTTTATAGCCTTCTACCTGCCTCTGGATCTTCGCATGCCCCTGGAGGTAGCCACTGAAGGACCACTCCAACAGTTACCTGGCTATACTTCTCAACTACTTTGCCATTGCTTTTGATGCCATTTGCACACCTAATAGTATTACCTCTGATACCTACTTCCCAAATCTGTCTAGATCACCACTTCTAAATGACGCATTTGTCCATTGTTATTTCCCCTCCCAATCCACCTAGATCTCAATCTACCACCCCAAATGAGATTCCACTACTAATAAAATCAATTAATTAAGAAATGATAAATATTATTTAAAATGCTTTAGGGAGGATCAAAGACCTATTTCTTATTCAGTAGCTTTCAGCACTGAAACAAGAGAAAGAACACATGCAAAGGGAGGTAATTTTCTGCTAATCCATCTCCCTAATCATTGAGAACAGAGGTGTTGTAATCTCATTGAAGCTCCATGAAAATGATTCAGAATTTTCCCTGGAGAATCACATATACCATCTAGAAATAACTATGGTTCTTGGGATTTTTTTTAACCAAAATAAGATTTGGAGCAATATTGACCTTTTAATTTCCCAACCTACAAAATTGGTAATACCAGAAACTATCCATTAATGAGTGTATTTCTTAAGTAAAATCATTTTTGATACAAAGCACGTTTCTTTCTTTCTTTCTTTCTTTTTTTTTTTTTTTTTGACAGGCAGAGTGGACAGTGAGAGAGAGAGACAGAGAGAAAGGTCTTCCTTTGCCGTTGGTTCACCCTCCAATGGCCGCCGTGGCCGGCGCGCTGCGGCTGGTGCACTGCACTGATCCGATGGCAGGAGCCAGGTGCTTCTCCTGGTCTCCCATGGGGTGCAGGTCCCAAGCACTTGGGCCATCCTCCACTGCACTCCCTGGCCACAGCAGAGAGCTGGCCTGGAAGAGGGGCAACCGGGACAGAATCCGGCACCCAGACCAGGACTAGAACCCGGTGTGCCGGCGTCACAAGGCAGAGGATTAGCCTAGTGAGCCGCGGCACCGGCTAGCATATACTTCCATAGTAAAGTACAGTCTATTTCCTTGGTCTCAATGACTAGTGAAGATGGGCATATTTAACTAGAAATATTCAGGGGAAAAAACGAGTAGTTTTGGAGAAAATGCATTCACCTTCAACAACAACCTTAATCTTACTGTTTTCATTCCTCCATGTGCCATTGTTCACAAAAGCATAAGTTAAATATTTGCAAGGAAAACGTGCAATCCCATAGCGAAAACACTGCTGCTGTAAATATTTTCATGTTCTAATGGGGACCTTGGGGTGTTGTTCCATGAAACAATATCCTTTTCTTATGTGCTAGTGATAGAAAACAAGGGGTTGAGACTTTTTTATTATTATTGTTATTGGTGTTGCTTTTCTTGAATGCCAGTGTCAGCACATGTTGTTCAGTGGCTCGTGTTTTTCCCTTATGTATTTTATATCATTGCCATCTTTGATTCTTCCCTCCTATAGAATTTTATACCTTATTCAACACAAGCTAAATTCCAAAGACAGCAAGATACAAGCATGTATCTAAAAAAAAGAGAAGCTGGCATTGTGGCACATCAGGTTAGGCTGCTGCCTTCAACACAGCATTCCATATCAAAGCACACCGGTTCAAGTCTGGGCTGCTCCACTTCCAATCAAACCTCCTGCTTATGCATCTAGGAAGGCAGCAGAAGATGGCCCAAGTGGCTGGGCCCACGGTACCCATGTGGGAGAACACGATGGAGTTTCTGGATAATGGTCTCAGCCTGGCCCAGCCCCAACCTGTCATGACCATTTGGGGAGTAAAACAGTGGATGGAAAGTGTTCCCTTTCCCTGTCTTTCCCTCTCTCTGTCACTCTGCCTTTCAAGTAAATACTATGCATCTAAAAAAAAAAAAAAAAAAAAAAAAAAAACAACTTTGCAGAACAGTAGAATGCAAATAGCCATAGTGGGACCTTTGTTTAACTTTTCCAGTTTGGGCAGTTCAGGACATTATCCTGAAGGTGGCCATGCTTAGAGGGCCAGTTGTCGCAATGTCTCATTGCTACCACTTCCCTTCAATTATCTCACATGTGGGCCCCAGTGAACTTTCCTCTTCTGTACTTTCTGGTACTACTTTTAGGTGTGGCTTTCCTCACCCTCTCAACTAAGGAACTAGGAATTCCCATTCCACTTCTCATTCCTTTAGGGCTGGCTAATGTGCCACTTGTCCATAAAACCTTCTAACATTCCACTAGAAGGTGACCATGTCTTCTCTCTTTGAATCTCCTTTGGCATTTTCTCAGAGTTCTCATTTCATGTCTTACGTTATGATCCTTTGTCTATAACTAGACTGCTTGAAAACATAACTCTATCTTAGTTATTCTTCAAAATTGCACTGTACCTAGCAGAGTGCTTAAGACTAGTGAACAAAAAGTAAATATTTATATGTTGAATGACTAAGTGAATTTGTAGCACAACTCACCCACTTGCAGCAGGCTTGTCGTATTGGCCAAGAAATGGTTTCTGCAGGAGAGAGATTTACACACCTGCCATAATGAGAGTTCTAGGATAGCACAAGTTGAAGCAAGAATGTTTTACAGAGAACTGGAAGAAGAAATCAGTTTAATGAAATCCATCTCTTGAGGATCTACTATGTGTAAATGACAGATTTGGCTCAAACATCAATAAACAAGTAATTCTCATGTGCGTGAGGGCACCTCAAAAAGTTTGTGGAAAATTGAATGAAAAGATGTTTCTTTCAGTGCAATTTTTTTAAATTCATGCATAGAATGGGGTCTTCAAAAAGTTCGTGGAAAATGTATATTATCAAAAAATCCTGCATGGATTCTCATAGAGCTTGTTCGAACCTACATAGAACATTCCAACAGGCAAATCTTTTTTGGTATTTTTCATACTGTTACACAGTGGTAGACTCATCAGGAGAATCTTTGAAAGTGCAAAGCCACAACAGATAATGTTTCTGCTCTTTAAGTGGATTTTTTGAGTCAGAAATAATTTATACATCTCATGCAAAAAAAATTCGCTCAGGATCATTTTATACATCCCATAGTGAGAGCTAAAGAACAAGAAAGCTTTTCTTTGGTAAATGAAAGGAGACTGGAGAAGGTGTATTATTTTTGAAACCACAAATGTCACTTCATCAGTTATTTTTTTTTCAGGTCTTTGATATCTTAGGAGAATTTTCTACCTCCCCCTCTCCACTTCTGGCTGTTCTCCAAATATTACTTGTCAGTGGAAATTTGCTCACACAGTGAAATAAAAACCCTAAGCAGATCAAGGAAAGGAGATAAATCACTTGCCAAGCTACATGCTTTAATAGTGAGTTTATTACCTCTTGTTTCTTTTTGATACTTTAAAATCTTCAAACTTTGTAATGGAGACTGCATAATTGATTGGGCTTTGTGTGTGTGTGTGTGTGTGTGTGTGTGCGCGCGCAGGATTTGAAATTAGAATCATGGAAATGGGGAATGTGACACTCCCCTGTAAAATTTCAAAGAAAAGGAACTTACTGAAAGGGCAAGGTAGGGTGTTATTAATTTTTGTCATCTCTACATATTTGTAGTTTCAAAACAAAATCTATTTGTTGAATTGGTCCTTTGTAAAGACCTAAAATAGAAATAAGGAACTGACATATCAGACTAATGTATTTGTTCTCCATGTTGTTAAAAATGGTTAAAAATATATATAAGAATACTTCATAAACTTTACAGAAAAATGGAATTAAAAATAGAGTTAACTGATGTTTATTTTGGTATGAAAAATTTTTTAATTCATACTTTTTTTCATAATACACATATTCCATGAAATTCTTGAAGAGCCCTTGTATTTTTTTTTCCACTTCCCCATGAATGCTCTGAGTCAGGAGATTCAGTGCCCTATATTGACTGCACTGCTTAATGTATGGGAAGTGTGTGTGGTATTTTCTTCCTTTGAGGAAAAAGTGATAATGTTTTAAAATGCATATCCAAATTTATGGCATCTACTATTGGCAATTTTGTAGGCTACCTTTGCCAGCTCTTAGGAAGTTCTGGTTTTCCAGGTTTAATTTTAGAGGGAAGAAAGGAAGGCTATACCAGTGCTCCTACATAATTCAAGAAAAGATATTTCCCCCTAGATTCTATCTAAAATGAGTGATTCTTTAATTAGAGAGTTGACATACAATTGTATGTAAATAGGCAAGGCAATGAGTGTACCATCTAAAAAAAGAGAAATGGAAAAATCTCAGAATGCAGCAGAGGGATTAACTGAGACAGGTGAGAAGTGATCAGCATTTTGCATCTTACAGGCCATGTTCAAAGTATGAAGTCAAGCATGACAGTGGCAGTCTGCAGGTGCACGGGAAGGCATGAGTGAAAACGAGCTATTGAATGGGAGTGTTTGGGCAACAGATCATTGACAGTGATCACCTTCTTTAGCCAGAGCTGGACTACATGTGGGAACACTGAAAACAGAAATCTTTCTTCCAGGGTAGTCCTTAATTACCTGCTTTGCCTTCCATCGCTGTCTCCCCACCCTCCCCACACTTCTAGGCTCCTGTTGGGCGTTATTTGGGCCTCTTTCCCCCTCTCTCGCCTGCTCTGTACAGTTGTCATAAAAGAGCTATTGTTGCAGTATGTGAACCATTCGTATTGAGACCCTCCTCCCATCCAAAAGAATGGCCTTTTTTGAAGTAACTTCAAAACTATGCTATCCATCTGAAATTTGCTTTTTGAGTAGGAGTTACAAAGGCATCAAGAGGAAAATAGTCACTTAGATCCTGGTTTTGATTGGCTGAGCCCCTTTAAATAATTTATATACGACTGTAATCACAATATTTCTTGCCTGATGAGCTTCTATACTTGAATCAATGATGGGGAAAAAACCAATACACTAAGTTGTTGATAGTAACCCCTGGGGAAAATATTTCTCTACTAAAGCGTTCTTACCATGACTATTGGAAATCTGGAAATGTAACAAAAAAATTGAAATTATGAAAGCACTGAAGGAAACCATTGCTTGTAATCGTCGCCGTCTTCCTCACAGCTTGACTTGATGACAGCTTGATAGGTTTATTGCAGTTGGCATTGGATTGCTCTGGCTCACTAAATGGCAGCTATCTCATATGCCCTTGATTGTGCTCAAATTAATCAAAGGCTTTGGAGCGATGGCTTTTGTATACAGGGTGAAGCAACATCATTTTAAAGATTGTTGCATCTTAAAAAGATACAGATATATGAAGACACTTGAAGACAAAATTCCCACTGAGCGTGCTGCATAGGACAAAGGCCTTCTGACTGGGGCTTTTTCTGTCATATTTTTCTAATAACATCTGTTAATAGTACAGCAAGAATATTAGTCCAAGATGCATGTTGTGAATACAGTTCCCTCAGCAAACATTTTTTAATATGATATAAGATGACAGAAAACAACAATCTTAACTGGTTCTAAAACCAGAGAAGTATATATACTTAAATGTCATAGCATTCCATTTTTATATGTCATGAGGGGGAAAGGTGAAAAATGACTAAATCATAACAGCATGAGATGCTGAGCAGGCCAAGCCTAAATATTCAAAGCACCTGCAACAATGGGAAAAAAATCAAAATTAATGACAAATGATCTACTAACTCACTGGACTCCATTCTGCCCTGTGCCCCAGCCATGCTCTGATGGAAAGTAGACTGCTTAGGGAGGTACATTAATTATTTCAGGCCACTGGCTAACAATGCATTAAGACCATTCGGGCACTATTTGACATTTGAGGACAGACTTACTCACTGGGCACGTAGAGTCCATTTAATTGATAGTTATGTAAAGTTATGGGCCACCTGTCACATTTTTAATTCACTTCTCAGAAATGACTTCAATGGCCTTACTAGAATGTATTCCTAATGTATACACTATATACAGTGTTTCTGCTAGCACTGTAAAAGTATTATTTTTTTAAAAACACATTAGATTCATTGATGTTCTCCAAAAAGAGTATGACACAGTTAAATTAGGCCTTTTCCACCATTTTATTGGCATAGAAATTGAAGTGTAGGGATTTGGAAAGGTACTTCAAATTGTAGCACTGAAGGAAGAAGATTGGAAAAGGCATTGCATTGATTTGATGTTGGAATATTTGGTAAACTTCAGAAAGGAAATCAAATTCAACAAATGTAGTGCCATATTTTATTGACAGTAGAATGCCCTCAATTACAAAACACACAGTTAACATAATAAGTGCTCTCAAAAGAACAAAATGAATGATTTGATTCATAAACATTCCTTTTTTTTACATAAAATGTGGAAGGCATATGCCTTAGAGCTCAATGAATATGATGATTTGAAGATACAAGACCTAAAGTATTTTTTGCTTATTAAGAAATGGCTTAAGCAAACTCAGTGAAGAATATATTTCTCCTCAAAGTCTTTGTGTTGTCTTCACACCTACTGTTTGATACCAGTATCACAGTGTTTCCCTTAGGGGATAGTCCAGAGTATATACCTGTTTGCCTTCCCAGAACCTCGTACAGGAACTGTCACATGAGAAGCACACTTGGCAATTAATGCATGTTGCAGAAGCCTTCTACACAACAGAAACAATGAAAATAATGTAAAAGGAATTTCTCTATAAATGCCCAGGTCAAATTCTGCAGTAATGAGTTTATTTTTAAAGACACACAGAAGCATTCTAGCCTCAACCTGGATAAAAATCTAGGAGGGATTCTTCAAAGAGTAATGATATGTATCTGGGAATAGCAGAGTGTTGCAACGGGAATGAGCAGACCAAAGTGACTTTGGATGTATTCAAGGAGGTTGAGACAAAGGAAAGCCTTTAAAGACCGCAATGAGGAAGACTACATAACATACAGTTTTAAATGTTTTATTTATTTGAAAGAGATAGAGGGAGAGGGGGAAGGAGAGAGAGAGAGGATACGGAGATCTCCTGTTTGCAGGTTCCCTCCCCAAATGCTGACAACAGTAAGGACTGGGCCAAGCTGAAGATGGGAACCAGGGACTTAATCTGGGTCTTCCAGTTGGGTGGCGGGGACCAACTACTTGAAGCATCTACTACTGCCTCCCAGAGTGCACATTAGCAGGGAGCTGAAATAGAAAGTAGGGAGGGAACTTAAACCCAAGAACTCTAATATGGGATATGTATATCTATACTACACGAAATGCCTGCTCCATAAGATACTTTTTAAAAGATTTATTTATTTGAAAGGCAGAACTACAGAGAGAGAGAGCAGTCTTCCATGCACTGGGTCACTCCCCAGATGGCTGCAATGACTGGAGCTGAGCAGATCCAAAGCCAGGAGCCAGGAGCATCTCCAGGTCTGTCACATGGGTGCAGGGGCCCAGGGACTTGGGCCATCTTCTGCTTTCCCAGGCCACAGCAGAGAGCTGGATCAGAAGAGCATCCAGGACATGAACTGGCGCCCATATGGGATGCTGGCACTGCAGCTGGTGACTTTACCTGATATGCCACAGTGCTGGTCCTCCATAAGATATTTTGAAATAATAATCCTGGACCACAAGATAAATAACAAAGGTGGCAGTGGTCTGAGGTTGAACAAACAGTTACTAAGTATTTACCCTAAGGTTGCAGGGAGCTTCATGCAAGCTTGTGGCTCTGGCAGAGACTTCTAAGAGCAGTTACTGTTATCTGGTGCACCTGCCTGATGTCCCATTCCCTTGGGCTCTATCATCCTGACCATTATGATTTTGGTTAGGGTGCCACAAAAGGGACTCCATTATGATTCTGACAACGTTCACACCAGCAACATATATTTGTTCCTCTGAAGCTTTAACTGCTGATAACATTTCCCTCGGAATGGTACATATTCAAAAGCTAATTACTAAGTTAACCTTCAGAATGAATAAAGTTATCCATAATTATTTTTCAAAAGTAAGCAGGAAGAACCAACTACTAGTTATTTAATAAAGAAAAACAGTTGTTAGACGTTGATAGCACTCTCAATGATATGTGTTAATTTTCTGGTCATCAGTAGTAAAACTATTAAGGCAACTTAATTAAAAGGTGTGAAGGGATCGGAATGTTATTTGTTTAGCTCACAAAGTTTCTGGATTGACAGCTCCACTATTACAGATCCAGGCAGTAGAAGTGCAGCATTTCTTTGCCATCTCATCTGTCAGTCAATCTCCAGATAAATTTAAAGCCCCACTAAGAACGACAGCCAGGGGCTATCTTCTGAGGCCAGCAGCAGTGTTGCTGTTAGGATTTTTCATTACTACATTCCCAAAGTGGTTTAAAAATGGGAAGATGCAGTGAGGTTTTTTGTTGTTGTTGATTATGACTCTAAAGAAGCAAATCATAACCCCAGCTCCACGTTAGAATCACCCAGGGAGCTTTTGAAAAATACACGTGCCTAGGCCCACCCATGGGGATTTGTATTTAATTGGTTTGGGGTGAAGTCCCAGCAAAGGCAGGCTTGAAGAGCTCCCCAGATAATTCTAATGTGTAGCCAGGGTTAAGAACCACCACTCTAAAGGAAGATAAAGCTTACAAATTGCTCATCCACACTGAAAATGGAAGATTTTATTTGGTCTTTCTTGGACATGCCTCTTCTTCCCCTAGGATAGAAGTGCAGTGATATAAAAATATCATAAAAATTCGGAACTAGGAGGCCTGGGTCAGTTTCCATTCCTATTGTTTCCTACCTTAGTACCATACAGGGGAGTTCTGTCAAAGAGATCTGGCAGTCCGGCCTCTCTCCTCCTACCCGCCAAGATACAGGGGCAGTATTAAGCAATGCAGCTGTGGGGAAGCCCTATGGAAATGGCAAAGCTGTTATTGGTCTCCTAGACTTACTGTGTCTATTAGCCCAAACTGACATGTGGGAGACCAAAACTAATTTTTAACATCAATTTGGTGACTCTTCAAATGCAGTGTAATGTCTAAAGGTAGCTTACGTGGAATCTTTTACACTGACACAGCACTTGTCTGTCTAAAATGCCTAGTTATGGGGTAGATGTTTGTCATAATGGTTGGAACACCTGCCTCCCAAAACAGGGTGCCTGAGTTCCAGTTTTGACTCCTCTCCCTATTCTAACTTCTCCTAATGTGTGTTCTGGGAGGAAGTAATGACTCAAGTATTTAGATCCCTGCCACCCATGTGGGAGATTCTGGTTCCCAATTTTTGGCCTAACTCAGCCATAGCTGTTGTAGGCATCTGGGTGGTAAACCAGTAAATGGGATCTCTCGCTCTCTCGCTCCCCCACCCCCCTCTTATAAACAAATAAGTACAATTAAAATGTGTGCTTAGCACTTCAGCTCAAAATCCTTAGAGACATGCCCTTTCTACAAAGAAGAATCTGGTCAAAGCAGCACTTTCTGACGACCCCGTCTCCCTGATAGTCATTATCAACAAAGAGTATCGCTTCACCCATCAGCTCTTCAGTGAAGATGAGCTGGGAGGGCCCTTTCCACCAGGTTTCATGACTAATGAGAGAACCCTCATGCCATAGTACTTCACTCCAGGGATGAGGGAATCTGAACCAGGCAGTGAAAGCCACCCTGACAAAATAATCGGAGAACAGGACAACACCTAACAAGGCAATAAAGCATTTCATAGAGCAACGAGAGAGTCATTGTTGAGGGATTATCTGTTTGTTGATTTTCAGGCATGAAAACAAGGGGAGACAAGACTGACTGTGTGGGTTTGGAACAGCAATAAGAACCAATTCATTAAAAGATCAAAGACCTCTCTTGCTTTTCCTTCTCTGTAAAAGATATCAACTTTGGTATTGATGCCCCCAATCAGGCTTCCAGAAGGAAAGAGAGAGCTCCCTGCTTGGAAACTGGTTTCTAGGAACTTAGATCTCTTCTTTGAACCTTTTTTTGTGGAGGGAAAAAGGCAGAGCTGTTTGCTCTGACTAAACCAAGCTTTCATGGGATCCTGATTAATGCCCTGGTTTCAGAGAGAAAAAGCTAAAGCAAAGGGGCTCCTGCCATTCTGTGGTCTTTGATGTGCTCCTTCAATAACTACCAAGGTTGCTGTCCCCTCCACCCAGCCCAACTGCCATTCCATCCTGATGAATGGACTCTCCAGATGGTCCAGGCCAAGGGCTTCTGCACCAAGAATGCCCCCTTTTCTTTCCTTCGTGCTTGGAAGTCCCTAGATGGCATCCTTCTGGTTTCTCCCAATCCTAGTTGCATTTGTACAGAGCTCTGATGTTTACAAAGTCCACTATTTGTGTGAATCCTCAGAATGCCTCAATGAAGTAGCCAGTATTGTTCTAATTGATCAGTGTGACAATCAAAGCTCAGAGAGTTCATGTTTCTTTCCTGGGATTGCACACTGTAAAGGACAAAATAAGACTTGAACCCAGGACTTCTAATTCTAAACCCTATTGTCCTCCCATGATCCCACCCTGTCTTTCCAGGACCGCCTTGTGGTAACATAGCTTGATCTCTCAATACATCAGAATACATCCTCTTTCCTTAGCCAAGGTGATTTTGACCCATGTCACCTTTCTCTTTCACCTCACACACATTAGATAAAACAGCAGCTTAAGTACCGTACATATATACACACAGGGTCTTTTGAATTTACGTGGTAAAGTTTTGTTTCAACTTCAATTGTTTGTTAAAATCAGATCATTAATGGGTGAGTTATTTCTATGTTCACATCTGAATCTAACATTTTCAAAAAGAGCCACAGAAGATCCTTCTCAGCTACTTCCAGAGTTTCTGTAAAGATCCTGCTTTCTGGATCTCACAGGATTTAAGGGGGTGGAGGAAGCATAGTGCTGTGTTCATCCAGAATGTTGTACTTGAGAGTTACTGCTGCACAGAGAGAAACAGAGATACCCTTGGCTAAATATGTGTTAAAAGGTATTATTGACTGGCAGCTTCAGACAATTCACTGGTAAAATCGCAGTTGTTGGGAGTTTGTTCCTAGACTTAAAATCTAGATACTCGGTTTTGTCACTGGGTCTAAAATTGATGAGGCTGAGGACTCACTCACTCTAGCCAGATGCACAAAATATTGATTGATAAATCCAAATGATAGTTTCACTCAATAAACATCTGTTGCATACCTCTTGTTCAGTAAGTTCCACACTAGACCTGGATGATTCTATAGTGAAGCCGCTGGAGCCAACCTGTCCCCTCTCCTACTACTTCAGTGCACTCTGATCTGTCAGTCCTCTCAGTTCCAGTACAAGCCCCACGTTCCTTGGCACACAGAAGCGATCCTCAAGCAAGGCCTTATGTGAAAGGGAGATCACCCACCTGGATGCTCAAAAGAGTGAGTGAGCCCCCATTGCCTGCAGCAGTGACTGATGGGACAATGCACCTGTTATTACATTGTCTTCCTTACCTCACTCTCCACTGACCAGTGGTTCCTTCACCTCCCACATAAAGCTGTTGAACTTGTGCCATTGCCTTGAGGCGTGGTTCTGGAAAGACACGGTGCTTTCCTGCAAAGGTGTGGAGGGAAAGAGGAAAGCACACTGATGATTCAGACACTGGACGACAAGTTCTTGAACACGAGAGGCGGCTCCAGAAAGTTCATGAAAAGGTCCACTATCTTATAACTCCTTCTTCCCATGAACTTTGTGAAGCCCCTTCAGGTTTAACCAAAGGATCCTTTAAGGCTACAAGGAGAAGGAAGAACACCTGTGTCTTCAGGGAGATTTTGTGTGTGTGTGTGTGTGTGTGTTTGAGTAGTGCTACACTTGCATGGCAGACTTTTATTATTTTAAGATTTATTTTTTATTTATTTGAAAGGCAGACTTATGGGGCCGGCACTGTGGCATAGTGAGTTAAGCCATTGGCACTGATGTGGCAGAAGCTTCTAGCTCCTGGCTTCAAATCAGCCCAGCTCTGGCTGTTGCAGCCATCTAGGGAGTGAACCAGCAGATGGAATCTCTCCCCCACCCCCATCCCCTCGCCCCTCACTCTTCTCTCCCACTCTCTCTCCTCTCTCACTCCTCTCCCCTTCTCTCTCTTTCTCTCTATGGTTCTGCCTTTCAAATACATAAATTAAAAAGAAAGAATTACATAGAGAGGAAGAAAGACAGAGAGACATCTTTCATCCACTGGTTCATTCCCCATATGACCACAATGGCTGGGGTGGGCTGGGCCAGGCTGAAGTCAGGATCCTGGAGCCTCTTCTAGATATCCTACATGAGTGCAGGGGTCCAAACACTTGGGCCATCCTCCACTGCCTTCCCAGGTGCATTGGCAGGCATCTGAATGAGAAGTACAGCAGGCAGGAATTGAACCAACACCTATATGAGATGCCAGTGTCGTCGCAGGCAGAGGCTTAGCCTACTATGCCACAACACCAGTCCCCCATGGCACATTTTTTCACTGTACATGTTTTCCACAAGAACTGTTATACTTAGCCTTCTTGTTCTGCTACTCTCTCTCTAACCTCAGTTTTCTCACCTCCAAGTAGAGAGATAAAGAGTTATATCATATTTTATATGTGAATTGCCTTGCATAGGTCCTGGCACTTAATAAACATCTGACTGCATTAATTTAATAAGTTTCCCCTCCCAGAAGAACTGGAATCTTTAAATGCTTAATAATCCTGGAAGGTCACTCCTGTGATGTTAGGCTGACCCTCACTGACTGGAATGTTTAGTATGTATTTTCAGTTTCAGAATGGTGCTTCCCTATTTTCCAGGAGATTTTTTTCTATAAGTCCTCACATGCCATTTAAGTTACACATCAGCTTAGTTGATCTAAAAATGACCTTATCATCTTTCAAAGTTTTCCTCTTGTACCCCCCAAATGACTGGCTTTTAATAATGTATGAAATGTTTGTTTCTCTGATTAAATATAAATGACATGCACATAAGAAATCAACAATTTTTTTATTTTTCATATTGTTAAAAATAATTATTCACAATCTTTTCATTCTTATCTCTCCTCTAAAGTACTAAGATTTTATTGCCAAATTTGCTATTTTTTCCTAGCTTAAATTTATTGATTGCAAAAATGTTTTTAAGTGTCTCCTGCAAGGCAATTCATCATCTGAAGGAATAATTCTAATAAGTCTATGTTTGGAAGCCATACGGTTTTCACTTCACCACTTTTATTTCCTACTACAGAAGTTATAAAGTTAAATGTTTTATTATTTAATATTGTCACGATCAGTTCTTTGACCCTTAGAGCATTAACCCATCATTTTAATTAACACATGCCTAATGTGCCAGCAAAACTGATCTTGGAGAGTTCTAAAAGACATGACTTGCAGGAATATTGTCTGTATTGTTAAAAAAAAAAAAAAAGGAAGATGTCCTAATGTTTTTCAAAGATCTCTGATTTTAATTTCCATATTTTTAAAAATACCAGGCGATGTCATAAAAATCTGCCTCTACACACATCAATTACAGGACGTAGGACAAAAAAGAACAAAGCTTTGTAGAGAGCAGTCTGCAAGGTTGGTTGACTACCAGGTATAGTGCTGCCTGCCCTGCAACCAACTAATAAGCAAAGGATGACAAAGAGGCAATGAAGATGATCCTACAGTGAGCAGAAAGTTATTTAGTGGGAGGGATAACAAGAAGTCCGAAAGGATCCCAGAGTTCACTCCACAAACGCTGTGTCAACACTGTATGAAGCACTGATGATGTGTAGAGATACTCAGTTGGTCCTCAGTACCCCCAGCAAACTGGTTCCAGGGCCCCACCCCTGCCTCCGCTCCCCTGCCACAGTACCCAGATCTGAGACTGCTCCATGTCCTCACATAAAATGGCCTAGTCTTTGCATAGAACATGTGCATTCCTTCCCATATACTTTAAATCCTCTCTGGGTTACTTGCTGCACCGTAACTAACTGTTACTGTACTGTCTAGGGAATAATGACCAGGGAAAACATCTCTTCAGGATAGATGGGTATTTTCCCTCTGTGGTTGGCTGGCTCTGTGCATGAATGGAAGGCTGAGCACTCATGTACAACTCAGCTCCTGCTTGCAGGTCTTGGTGGAATGGAGGCATTTCAAGAGAAACAACCGGAGTTCCTCTGGGAGGAAGATCTGGTGTACCTTTGTGTATCTCTGGGGGCCAGATCCCTGAGCTCTCTGCCTGTCTTTCAGGCTGTCATCCTCATTTCGGATGGCCTCCCACAGGAATCCATGTCCTCACTGCCTTGAAAACATGACACGTCCTTGCTCCTGTGCCTCCCCTCACCAGAATCGTAGCCACATTATGCTGTCATTTCATTCCACAGCTAGGCCACCACGCCGATCCTTTCCTTCTCTGAATGGCCAGCTACTGTCAGGTGCTCGCCAAAGAGCCCATGCAGAAGTCAGGGTGAGCTTTGTGCGTTCCCTTAGCCGAGTGTCTCTGGATACGTTTACCTGCAACCCCATTAGCCCTCCCTGCTTCTATAACCCAGCTGCTTCCTCAGGACAAGAGCACTCTGGCTCTTTGCTAGCTTCGTGTCTATGAAGAGCCTGGCTTCAACTATTTCTCTAAGTGGAGTACGGGAGAGCGTCCCCAGGAAACCTCACCTCCTACTCTTGGATCCTGATCAGTCTCTAGCCATTGGGGTGGGATTACTTGCAGATCAGTGGGAGGGCCCCTAGGGTAGACTAGCTGGAATTGAGGGACATGGTGGCATCCTCTGGTCCTTGGGGGGAGGGGCGCTGGCTGAAGAGGGGCCCAGGACCCGTGGGTAAGCAGCAGTGCTCACTCCAACTGCCAATCTATGCCAGAAACAGTGCTCCAGACAAGGAGGAATCTGTTTCACACTCCTGGGGGAGGCCTTCACCCCAAGTCTGACCCAGACATTTGGAAAGCAGATGTGAATACGTGAAAAAAATTAAGAGGCAAAGAAGAGAACAAACTCATTAAACATTTCAAGGTTTCAAAGAACGGAGATTATATAAACTAGAGGAGGAAAGTTAGAAACAGATGGAATCAATGCCTTCACCTATCAGGCAGGTATTAGAGGAATGCCAAATAATTGTTTGCTGTTTCTCTAGAGGATTCAAAAATGACTTAAATAAGATCAAAGAAGATTTTTATTTGGTGTAGGAACAAACTTCCCGACAATGGAGGTGAGACTCTAGGAGAGGCTCTGGGAGCTCCCTTGCACCTGGCCTGCCTCAACCCAGTTGGTCAGTAGAGTGTGTGTTCCATCTGCGACTCTCTTTCCTCTTTGTCCCCTTGTCCCCTCTTTCCCACAGCCACTGCTTTAACAAACACTACCACTTATGCTTGCTGGACTGGGCCATTGCCGGAGCTTCCTAACTGGACGTGCCTCTGCCTTCTCCATGTTACCCTTAAAATTCCCGTGCATCTAACTAAAAGAGGACAAAATATCTGAGCAGGTCAAAGCTAGGCTTAAAATTCTCATTAGCTCCTCGATGTTTTGAAAATAGAATTCAGACTAGCATACAAGGCTCCTGGGACCCTTCAAATATGGCCCTAACGTTCATAGTGCGCTGAGCCCATTTCTCTGACTTTCCAGGGTGATGCATAGACACCTTTAGTTGGGAGGTGGGGAGAATCTCTGTTTACGCCCTTCCATGTCCCTTTTATTTTGCTGTCGCTGCTGTTCTTCTATGCACGTCTACTACTTCTAGAAAGTTTTTCCTACTCTCCCTGACATAATTAGTGACATTCTTAACGGCTCACTCTGACCCATGGATGAAATTGGAATTCCTTGGTCAAACATCTCATTCCTCTGTACCCTCTCAGCTTCTCAAGGACAAGCTGTCCCCCTGTCGTCCTCTCCTCTCCTGCCTGTTCCTAACACAGCACCTGGCACTGGGTTGAACATTTATCACATCTTGGTTTCAAAACCGAGTTAATTAAGGCAACTGTAACTGAGAAAATGATAAAATGCAGATTTCTTTAAGTCTGCTTTAGATGTTTTAAGACCAATTGTATTATCCACTGACACGCATGTATGATTCATATATGCAGGTAGAAGAAAATGAGACTTGTTAAGAAAAACAAATTTGCTAGAATTAGAGAAGGAAGGATGAAAGGGAAGTTTTATTGCCCGGACCAGATGCCCCTGGCACCTTACTCAGGGTGGTTGCTCGCTAAACTATTGCTGAATGAAACCTTTAATTCTCCAACTCAGACATATGGCATTTTCAATAATACATCCTCGTGTCACGTCTGTTTATTTTAGACTAAAGAGAGATGCCCAACTTATTCAACTAAATCGGTAAGGAAAGTTGTGCTGCTGTTTCAAAGGCATTGTTTTCTTGCCCTGTCAGTCACAAGCCATTTTAAAATATGGGCCTAATCACCAGTATTCCAGGGGGCGTCCCACAAGAGGGAGTTGGGAGGCAGGAAGACTCAGAATCACAGCAAGTGTGGATCTGGGCTCCTAGGCACCAACTGGCATACATGCAGCCTCCAGCTGGTACGCACCTGCACCTGAGATCCCACCTCACCATGACAAACTCAAGTTCCTGCCCTCAGCCTTGGCACAGGGCAGCAGGGGGTAGAGGTTGTCTATTTAGCCAAACTGTGAGTGACGCTGTCACATATCCATGTACCAGACACTCCTCATGAGATGGTCTAAAGAAAGGCTGGCAGGTGGTTACCCTCTTATCAGAGAACAGGGGCTGCACACTTCTCCACAACCAGCCTACTGGGAACAGATTTTGGAGGTTGGTCTTTTTTAATAGGTAGCCCCAAAGAAAAGCAGTTCTTATCTCGACTAGTAATTTTCTAGTGTCATCTTTCATTTCTAGTAGATTCGCATAAGCTAGAAATGTGATAGTTACCTAAACAGATACCAACATGGAAAGATCTTTAGTATTCAAAAAATTAAGTGTCCTTTTTGACCGAGTGCTCTGCTTCAGAAAGGACAGACATAAAACTGTAGAGGAGGAAGGGGACACACGGCAAGCCAGTAAGATCAACTGAAAAAACACTGGTGATCAGTAGGGTGGCTTGTCACAGCCAGGTCACCCTCAAATTCTAAAATGTGTCAACCATTAGGTCACCTTTATGCATTAATTTACTTTGGGCTCAAGGAACTGAACTAGGTTTTCACATTTAGTCATGAGAGCAGAGTTTTGTATATTCTGAATATTCACTCCTGTATGGGGTAATTGTACCTAAACTTACCTACCCATGGTTACCCTATTGTTAAATTCACAAATCATGAATATACCCTGTTGATATTCTAATGTGGGCAATGACTTCTTACTATTAACAGAGTACCAGTTTTATTTTTGAAATTATTTTTGTATACTGGCCTTTCATGGACATACATTTGTACTTGTTAGTGAATTAATTTCACACATTTAGACTTCAGCAGTCATTAGTGTCATAATGATTTCGCTAATGATACAAATAATGAAGATCAAGTGCTCATTGAAAGACAACTTACTGTAAAGTGATGGGCAAAGTCAACCACTCTTGGTGACCAATGTAATTGGTTCCAAGTTGTATGAGTTTAAAGATGTTTTCCTGTGATTCCGGGGAGTATTGCATATTCAGCTAAAATTTGACACATCTAAAGATCTAGCAGTTCATTTATCTAATGAAGAATGTGATGAGGCTTGCATGTTGACTAAACCTTGTTGTTTTCTAGTTATCAGTAGTAAGACCATTAAGGTAAATAATTAAAAGAATTAAGAGGATGTGTGGGTAATTGATATAAATACAAGTTTTCTTATTCAGTAACCAGTAATTACACTTGGTTAATTGTCTGATTAAGAATGCAGCAATGGATACATTTTTTTTTTAATTCAAAAAGAGTGCTATGTGAAGCTGTATAATCAGGGATCTATTCTAGGTGATACAGAAATCTTTGGTGGTTTTGACCTTTTTTACTCTAGTTGACGAAATCCTCTCTCTGAAGAGCTTTTGACAGAGAAGATAAGAGTGGTGGTAAAGGTAGAGATGGCAAGTTAAATCCTATAAATGCTGCTGGTAGACAGTGAACTCCTGGGAGACAAAAGTGATTCTGATCCATCCTTCCCTCCCAAGGATCTTTTTCTTTTTTTTTTTTTTTCAATACCAACCATTCCAGTTATGTTTCTGTACTGTTTATACAAACACACACACACACACACATACACACACCCCACAACCTGTTCAAACATACCCTGAGCAATACTTGGTTTAGTCATAATATCCTTACTCTTATTGGATGATTTGACCTACTTGTCTATTTTTTTAAAATGAAATAATAGCTACTTCTAATTTTATATTCTCCACTCCTAACTCAAATTCAAGGCCCAATATAATGTGTCACAGTCAGTTAAACCTATTAAGTAATGTACAGCACACATACCTTTAGGATTTTCATCACCTTGTATTGGACTTTGTGTGTTGTGTACAAGGAAGGGCTCGATTTCCTTTTAGTTATAAAAACATCATACTATTGTTTACTGAAAAGTGATTCCCTAATGATTTCCAATTCCATGAAACTATTGAGATATGTTATAAATATTTATCAACTGTTCCTCTTTCATGCATGGCTCTGTTTCTTGGGTACTATTTTACATCATTGGTCAGCTTATGATAATGTCACATTGTCTGAATTCCTGTTGCATGATATCTGAGAAAGCCAGTGTCCACCATCCTGTTCTTTTGCAGCTTCCTAAATGGAATGTCCATTTCCAAATACATTTTGGAATTGGTTTGTCAACTTACAAAGTTTTTCAAATGTTTATTTAAGGGGAGAAGAAATTACATTAAATTCATAGTCAGTTTGTTGGAAAATTAATGCCTTTAAGATACTCCACTTACTAATTCATGAACATAGTCTATCTCTGCTCATTTAGGAGATGTTTAATATATCTCAATAAAGTTTCATTATTTTTCCACAGTAGTCTTTCATGTAGATTCCTCTTCCTAAGAACTGTATATTTTTGTTAATATAAATGGCATATTTTAAAATTGTCTCTCACTGAGTATTAAAAAGTACAAATGATTTTATATAATAATTCATGTTACAGCAACCTCATTAAAAGCCCATGTAAATTCTAACAGATGATCTTTGTATTTGAAGATATGTAGAATAACATAGAATTTGTTACAAACAAATTTGTTCAGAAACAGTTTTGTTTCTTCTTTGCCAATTTTTAAACTAGTTTTTCTTTCTTATCTTACTGAACTACCAATAGCCTCCAATGTGGTGTTTTTATTTCTCAATTTTATTTAAGGTGTACAAATTTCATGCATTTGATATATAGAGATTTAGGAACATAGTGATACTCCCCTCCCTAATCTCCCTCCCACCTTCACTCCCACCCTTCTTCCTCCTTCCTCTCCTGTTCCCAATCTTAATTTTTACAATGATCTATTTTCTCTTTATACTCCTACGATTAACCCTACAGTAAGAAAAGAGTTCAACAAATAGTATGAAGGAAAAAAAATACTGTTCTTCAAAAGTTTAGACAAGGTTATAAGCAATCATCAAATCTCAAAATATCAATTTCACAGCTGTATATTACATTATAAATACTCTATTAGTTACCACTGATAAGGGAAAACATATGCTATTTGTCTTTTGTGGACTGGCTTATTTCACTAAGTATAACGGTTTCCAGTCGCATCCATTTTTTTGCAGAAGATTGGATTTTATTATTTTCTTACTCCTTAGGTCTCCAGGCCAAACTCAAAGGCTGTGTAGTCGACCAGGCTCTCCGTTTGGCTGTATCACCAGTGACATAGGGTGCTCAGTCTGATCTCACCTTGCTCTTCAAAGCTGGTGTTTCCTCCAGCCCTTGGCTGCTGGGGTTGTGTGTTGTGTCCACGCTCATCGCTGCACGTTGGCACCTTCCTTACTGATCCATGGCATCCCTCTTATTTCCATAGAATTCCACTGCAGTTTTCTCTCCAACTCTTCCCTAATAATGTACTTCCTCCACTTCTTTTCTTTTTTACTGTTTTCCCCTTGCCTAATGC
Organism: Oryctolagus cuniculus; assembly: GCF_964237555.1. Taxonomy (NCBI): domain Eukaryota; kingdom Metazoa; phylum Chordata; class Mammalia; order Lagomorpha; family Leporidae; genus Oryctolagus; species Oryctolagus cuniculus. The sequence goes on from NC_091433.1 coordinate 63,708,188, forward strand.
AGTATATTCTTTCCCTACTCTGCCATCTTGGAATATTCCCAATATAGTGTTGAATGGAAGTGTTACTGGCAGTTCTGTTAAAGACTGGTCTTCAACAGAATATTACAGTATTTTGCTATTTTATATGATATTGTCATTTTAAATGCTTTCTAGTTGTTAAAAGTGTTTTTTTTTTTGTTATATCATGAATGGATATTAAACTTCATCATGAGATTTTTCCACATCTGTTAAATTTCTTATTTTTATTCTTGCTATATGGCCAATGGGTTTCAACAAGGAACCTGTGTGTATTTTAGTTGTTCAGGAACCTGAACTTTTAGATGGACCATCTTGACATATACTTACACAATCCCTACAGCACAGGAACAGAGGGTGGAAAAAAAAAACCTTGTGGTAATTAAATGCTCTAATCTAGAAGAGTCTCCTGTTGTGACCACTCACAATACTTTTATAAAAACTTTTCATTTTGTGCTGTGCCCAGAAAAGTGGAGAACTCAATAAACATTTTTAAATTTTAAAACATTTAAATTTAAATGTATTTTAAATGAATATTTTAATTTTAAAATATTTAAATTAGAGAGTATTAGAAACCCCTAATATACTTTCTTCTCCAAAACAAGTATACTTTTTCATAAGAATTACATTTCCACGCATTATTGGATTCATCAGCATTTTTCTTTTAGGATTTTTTGCAGTACATTCCTAAGGGAAATTGATTTCATAGTATTTGTGAGATTTTCACATCAGGGATTTGGTAGCTTTGTAAAATGTGCTTCACATGGTCTCTCCTGGAATGTGAGTTGCAAGATAGGAGCTGTTATTTGAATGGGTAATAGACTAATATGAAAAAACACAGTACTTAAAAAAAAGAGTTTTATTAGTGGAAAGATTTATTATAACACTATTTATAAAAGATTTTATTATAACATATTTATTACTGGAAAAATTTCTTACAACACTACTAAGATTTTCCATTCTTTCTCAAGTAAATAACATCTTAGGAATTTTCTCATTTCATGACCTTTCAAAATTTTTGGAAAAATCTATTGATGTGTATCCAATATTTGTGGCAATCTTTTTAAGAATGTTAATGTTTATTTTCTCTTTCATTCTTTTTATCCCGAAAAATCACCAGAAGTCTGGCAATTTCATTAGCTGTTACAAAAAAATGTAAATTTATTGATTCTCTTTTAATTTTTATTTTATTTATTTCTGCACTCATCTTTAGTCCCTTCTTAATGTTTTTCTCTTATTTTGTTATGTTTCTAACTTCTTGTAAAAACACGTGTTTTTATTCGTTCATTCTTAGCCTTCTAATTATTGTAAAGAATTTAAGAATATAAATATCTATCTTTAGCTGCATTCCACAAGTTTGGACGAATTGGGGGTAAAATTTGGTAAATCATTTTTGTTTCTAATTGTTTTCTAATTCCCATTACAATTTACTTTTTGACCTGTGAATCATTTAGAAACAGGTTTCTTAGTTTTCAAATATGTGGGTAGGTTCTATTCTCATTTTTAATTTTTGTTTTGTTTTTAATTTTTAACATAATTTGAAATCTCTAAAAAGGTTTTAAGATTACAAAAAACTCGCATATATCCTTCCCAGATTTAGAATTGTTAGTGTTTTTCTCTTCCCCGCTATCTCTATGTCTATATGTATGTTTCTTTGTATATGTATATCTATATACTCATACCTATATTCAATAATATACATAAATGTATTATATATTATGTTTAATATGTAATGTTGCAAATATATGCAATATATACACATTCTTTTAGAATTACTTTTGTTGATGATATACAGGTAGCTAACTTAAAGCATTCTAGTTTTTGTTTAAATATTTATTCCATCCCAATTTCTTAAAAATTAGGATTTTGGATTGAAAAGTCTTTGAATTTTTTTCCTCTATTTACATTTAAGATATTCTAGCACTATCTTCTTTTTTTATTTAAAGATTTATTTATTTATTTGAGAAGTAGAGTTACAGACAGAGGGAGAGACAGACAGAAAGGGCTTCCATCCCCTAGTTCATTCCCTAAATGGCTGCAATGGCTGGAGCTGCACCGATCCAAAGGCAGGAGCCAAGAGCTTCTTCCAGGGCTCCCTTGCAACTGCAGCGGCCTAAGCACTTAGTTCATCTTCCACTTGTTTCCTAGGCCATTGCAGAGAGCTGGATCAGAGGAATCAGAGGAAGAGTAGCCAGGACTCAAACTGGTGCCCATATGGGATGCCGGCACCGCAGGCGCCAGCTTTAGCCACTATACCACAGCACCAGCCCCTATCATGTCTCCTTAATCTGATGCTTCTGATGACAATGAACACATTATCCTAAATATTGATTCAATGAAGTTCATCTGTCTTTTCTCTCCAGCTACATCTATGGTCTTCTCTTTGTCTTTGCTATCTTGCAGCTTCCCTACTAAATGTCTAGATACAGAGTTTTTCTTGTCAATTATTATAATTCATGGATATGGGGAATCAGTGGATTGTGATCTTTCCAATAAATCTATAAAATTCTGGGCTGTTATCTCTCCAAATATTGCCTCAGCTACCCTATTTCTCTTCCTCTTCTGAAACTATAGCTAAAAGTAAGTAACACCTCTGCCTCTATCCTCAAGGTCTCATGTCTCAGGAATCAGTATAGATTCTTTCATTTTGTCTTCTAAGTCACTTATTCTCTCCTCAGATGTATCTAAACTACTTTTCAACTCATCAACTGGAATTCTTGTTTAAATTACATGTTTAATGTTAAAAATTCTTTCCTTCATTATTTTTGACTTTTCAAGATATTTTAGCATGCTTATCTTAAATTCTATGGCTGATAATTCTAATATGTGAACCTTTTATGATCTAACTCTAATCTGATAGTTTATACTTGTTATTGCCTATATATTATTTTCCTCATGTCATACTTTTTGGATCATAGACTAATTGTGTGTGTGTGTGTGTGTGTGTGTGTTTATTCCTTGATAACTTGGAAGAACTTGATTTTTCCAGAAAAAATAGGCTAATTTTTAGAGTGTTACCTGTCTGGGTATAACCTAAATTTTCTCTGTAGCTTTTAAGTCAGCCTCAAAATAATGAGTTGTAGGGAGTCAGTCTATAAACACTACTGAGGTTTGCCTTCTTTTTTTTGTTTGTTTGTTTTTGTTTTTGTTTTTGTTTTGAAAGGCAGAGTTAGACAGTAAGAGAGAGACAGGGAGCAAAAGGTCTTCCTTCCATTGGTTCACCCATTGGTTCACCCCCCAAATGGCTGCTAAGCCATCCTAAGCCAGGAGCCAGGTGCTTCCTCCTGGTCTCCCATGCAGGTGCAGGTGCCCGAGCACTTGGGCCATCCTCCACTGCCTTCCCAGGCCACAGCAAAGAGCTGGACTGGAAGAGGAGCAATGGGGACAGAATCCGGGACTAGAACCCCGGGGTGCCGGCGCCACAGGTGGAAGATTAGCCTAGTGAGCCGCGGCAAGGTTTGTCTTCTAACTATGAGTAACCAGGATACATCGCCAACCCAATTCCTGCCTAACTCTAAAATACAATATAAACTGTATTTCTTACAGTTTTCTAAATAAGGGATTATTTATATTTCCCTTTTTTGTAGTGATTGCAACCTTTAGGGCCAAGGCTACAATTGACAAAGATTCTCCTGCTAGAATCCATACTTTCCTGAGTCTTATGTTTTGAACAGCTCTACTTCTAGTGGTTATCAGAGCACAGATGCCAAGATTGTAATTTAGACATAAGATCCCCAAAGCAAAGTCATGCTTTAATGCCTCACTTTTCTGGATGCCACCCTCCCTGAATCCCTAGCCTGGGTATTTTCTGGAATTACTGTATGATATTTGTGAAATAAATTTATTTCTTTGTTTTCTGATTAAATATTTTTTTTAAATTTCTAAGAATTTGTGTTGTCTTAAGCAGTGAGTGATCAATTTGATTCCATTTCTTTTCTAAATTTGGAGAGTATTGTCATTGAGTGGGCAATTTGATTCAACCAGTTTCTCTCCTAAATTTGGAGAGTCTTTAAGACTAGAATTGTAATAAATTCTTATGGTATGTGGATACGTGTGTCTAAGGGCTGAAGTCTATCCAATGTTAGTTGAATATCTTTGTCTCATAGTTACTCAATAGTATTACTTCATACTATTTGATCATTTAGATCCTTTTCTTAAAATCTTCTTTCTTTATAACCTTTTTCTTAAAAAATAAAATTGAGAGTAACTTGCAATAGCTCTTATTTGACTGTATAAATATTGACATTTGCAAGTTAGATTTCTCAAAATGTGTCCCAGTGTCAGCTGCATCATTGTACCTTGGGGAGGTAATTAAAAATGCATGCTTCTAGCCCCCCCTAAGCCCTCTGAATCTGAATCTCTTATAGTGATGCCTATAATCTCCATTTAAAATAAATAATGGGGGCTGGCACCATGGCTCACTTGGTTAATCCTCCACCTGCAGCGCCAGCATCCCAAATGGGCACTGGGTTCTAGTCCCAGTTGCTCTTCTTCCAGTCCAGCTCTCTGCTGTGGCCTGCCCGGGAGGGCAGTGGAGGATGGCCCAAGTGCTTGGGACCCTGCACCCACATGGGAGAACAGGATGAGCCACCTGGCTCCTGGCTTCGGATCGGTGCAGCACCAGCTGTGGCGGCCATTTGGGGAGTGAACCAATGGAAGGAAGATCTTTCTCTCTGTCTCTCTCTCTCACTGTCTATAACTCTATTAAATTAAAAAAAAATAAAATAAGATAAAATAAAAAATGTTCTTTTTTCCCCATGTGTCAAACTTGAAAATCATGTGCCAGAGTACTTGTAGATTTCAGAAACACAGAGTTGAGTTTATATACTTATTTTTCTAGGACTTAAATCTTTTCTTTGTTTATAGTATTTTTCTAGTATTTTAATTTTCTTATATTTTCATTCTTTAAATTTTCTTAGCATTACTTCTTTTGATATAGATCTTTAAAATATTAAGGGGAAACAACCTGCTTTTCTTTCCTAGTGATCATCTTATGCTTTAATTTCATTGATTTTTTGTTTTACTCTAAGACTCTTTTCCATTTTAAGCATCTAATTCTAAATCAGCCTGTTTAATTCATTCTCTTGTCTTATTTTTAAAACAAGCTTTTGGATCAACATGACCTAAGTGCATAACCAGTTGCTTTCCTGTATAGCAGTTTTACAACAATTTCCTAAAACAATGTTTGCATAACATCAGAAATATTTTTTTGCAACTCCCTTTTGGCTAAACCAGTCAGTACTTAATGCTGAGGAGCAGCAAGTCATATTTATGAAGCAGGTGTTCTCTGGCTGAACATTCCATAGTTGAGTCAATTAGTTAAAGATGTTAAGAGGTCATCAGTTATGATTGTTTCATGGGAGACCAACCCCAGTATCTTTAAGGCTACTTCCATATCATGATATTAAGAATGCTTCAGTTTTTAAGGAACTGAAATTGCACCGATAGTGTTGATCGCTGATGATCACAGTATGATCACTTGCGGCGTCTTGGTTAATTCCTAGATGGTTACACAGCATCCTAATTCTGAAGGAAGCTCACAAGTGAACCATGGCGGGTAGAAAGGAGTGAAGGACAAACTCTATTTTTACTGACTCTACATCCCCAGAGTTCTGCTACAAATATTTTCCATCTTCTCTAAGTTCCTTTGACAAAAATCTTCTCTTCACTTTTAGGGACTATATTAGGTGAACTCGTTATGATAGTCCCTGTTGTATTAGCTAAGCTTTTCCTTCAGTAACGCAATTTATTTTTATCTTGAAATTAGTAGCAGCGTTATGACTTTTGACAACTTCATATCACCTTCAAACTCATCCTTACACTCACCTTTAGATATAAAATGTTCAAATTCAAACTATATTCTCTTTTGAAATACCAATTAATTTTAGAGGTGATATTAAGGTAAAAATGAAAGTAGAAAACACTAGAGCTTTACCTAATAACGTTATCATCCATCTGCATGCCTGGGGAGCAACTTACAATTGAAACACAGTCCTAACAAGCTCCTTCTAAGATGTTCAATAACTCATTTCCCTTGAAGGGGTCCTAGGTAGTCCTGATATATACTTCCTTCTATATGGTATTGCATCTTGACTCTGTTGAGGATGCAGTATACAGAGGCGTTGAGTCCTACCTTTCAGGCATATTTTTAGCTTTCATCTAAACTAGGTGCTCACTGCAGATTGAAGGAAATGATTTTTTTTTTTTTTTTTTTTTTTTTGCTAGGACGTGGGTCTTTACCATCAATTGGAAATGTGCCATCAGGGGAAAACCCCCGATCCAATGACTATTGTTACTAGTAATGTGCTGTAAATTTTTCAGGTTAGTTCTATTGTTTCAACTCATGAAGATTGGTATAAGGAATACAGGTGATTAAAGTCATAAGAGTTTCAGGTACAAACGCCAAAGCATGAGCATCCCGTAAGATGCTCTTTGGGGTCAGTAGAATCTCCTCAGGAACGAGTTCCCGGCTCAATCCAGCCCATCCATAAAAACATATCGAAATTCTCCTCCCTGAGCTCGCTGCTGACAATTGTACTTTTACATTATGCATGAGCCTTTGTTTGTTGCATGAACACGCCGCATAGTGTTCCATTAGTGATTTTCAATTTCATGCTAAGCTTTGCAATTTATTAATGTTATTTAGGCTAATGTACTATTATTTTGCATAGTTTATATCATTTGTTATTCATGCCATGTGATATTTAAGTATTGGGGATCAATAAGCCTTCTACACTATTTATAAATTTATATGATCAAAGGCTAATTCAATTAAGGAGCCTACTGTACTTTTTTTCTGAAAACTATTTCTAAGAAGTATATCTTTTTGAAACTTGGTGCTATTTTTGATAAGTGAAATTTCTAAAAAAATATTTTAACACCAGTATTTGAATGTATGTATTGAATCTATATAGCAATAAAGTATACTTTGCATTTAAATTTTGAAATGCCAAGCGATGAGTGTGAGATAATTTTGTATAAATTTTGTTATGTAATCAGGAAATCCACTGAACACATATACTTAATTTTTCACATTTACTCATCATTGTCATGCTTTTTAAATGTTGAATTAAAAAACTTCTAGACAAATCTATTTTTATACTAAATTGTTAGTGACTAGGTAAAGAAATATATGAAGGTACTTCCAAATGTTTGTGGCAAAATTGGGCTTAAAATATAAGCTTATTTTGGTGCAAAAAAGTTTGTAATTGAAACAATTTTTTATATTCCACATTTTTCTTGAACTTCTTTGAAATCTCTCATCTGCTTAAATCTCAAGATTTTTTTCCACCAAGATGTTTAATTCCATTTTGCCACATACATATCTTGTATGCACACACACCATATTTTAACAAAAAATTAAGTGTTTGAGTAGCCTCCCTATGTAGCACGTTTACTTCATGATTCCTGTCTGTCAATCATGAGGGTGGGTATAGAGATCCAGTTACATAATCTGCTCTCCCTTTAGTCTTAGAATCATATGTTTGGTTAAGACCTACTTGGATTCATCCATTTATTAATGCTCCTTCCCTAAAAACAGGACTTACATTAGTAGGAAACTTAGTAAGTCTCACAGTAAAAATAAACCATTCCTGGAGCACTGCAAAGATCTATTAATCATGACTCCAGATTGCGTTCTGCGTTTCTGATCTCCATTCAGACTGGAAGAAGGCAAATGGATTTCTCAAGGAAGGATTATTTATTTATGTGAGAGCCAGAGAGAGAGAGAGAGAGAGAGAGAGAGAGAGAGAGAGAAAGAGAAACAGAAACAGAAACAGAAAGGGAGAAAGAGAGAGAGCTCCAGTTCACCGATAAAAATCCCCCACATGCTCATAGCTGCCAGGACCATGCAAGGGCTAATGTCAGGAGCTAGGAATTGGAAATAAAATCCAAGTCTCCCACATGCATGCAGGAACCCCGCCACCTGAACCATTTCCACTGCCTCCCAGGATCTCCAGTAGCAGGAAGCTGGAGTCAGGAGTAGGAGCTGAGAATCCAATCCAGGCACACCAGTGTGAGACCCAGATGTCTTAACCACTGGGCACAATGCCCATTCCTATTTTAAGTATTTAAAGGTGTTTTCCTACATGCCTTGTCTATAATATTTCAATTTTTTTCTGTCATTCTTATTGTTTCTCTTATGATAGGCTTCTTAGGAATAACCTTAAAATGTTAGAACGATTTATTGTCCAATTCATGAGTCACTTGAAGTTGGTCCTTAAAGAATAAAAAGTAAACATATATGAGAATATTTTGAAAGCTTTAAATACTATCTTAATTTTTTAAAATATAGTTTGGAAAATTGTAGAATATTACTAAGGATTTGAACTTCTCTGCAGGAATGATGTAAGCAAAATCTTCCAGAAAGATTGTTTAGTAGACTACTTGATGTCTTTGAGGGCTATCCCAAGGATGATTATTATAAAATAAATTTTCCTTAAAGAGTTTCTTTTGAAACAATATTTTTAAATTTTTAAAAGATTATTAATAATAAGACAGTATTGCCTGACTCTATTTATTCAGCTTGGTTGATCTCTTGATTATGAAATAATACTTCTTTAGTGCTCATTAGTTCATTCTCTGAACAAATATTTATTGACTGAACCGCTGTATGTGAGTTTTTTTTTTTTTTTTTTTTTTTTTTTTTTTTACAGGCAGAGTTAGACAGTGAGAGAGAGACAGAGAGAAAGGTCTTCCTTCCGTTGGTTCACTCCCATAATGGCCACCACAGCCGGCACACTGCGCCAATCCGAAGCCAGGAGCCAGGTGCTTCTCCTGGTCTCCCATGTGGGTGCAGGGCCCAAGCACTTGGGCCATCCTCCACTGCACTCCTGGGCCATAGCAGAGAGCTGGCCTGGAAGAGGAGCAACCAGGACAGAATCCGGTGCCCCGACTGGGACTAGAACCTGGGGTGCCGGTGCCGCAGGCGGAGGATTAGCCTAGTGAGCCGTGGCGCCAGCCTGTATGTGAGTTTTTAAATGATGAGGATATCAGGAGGTGAAAGTCCACCCAGAAAGTCTGCCCTGGAATCCGGATTTGGAGCCCAAGTATTTGTATGATAACAACCAGTATAAGTGATTGTGACACCTTTAGTGTGTGGACTGCATGTTTAGAAAAATATTTTAGTGTACAGACATATTTAAACATAGAACTGGTAAAGTATGGGCTAGAAATTAATCCTCTAAAGAGAGATAATCACTGTATTAACCTAAATGACAGCTAAAACCCAAACGAATTTTATTCACGGAAGCCAATTTAGGAGGTGCCCTCCCCTTCCCTACGTCCCACAGCTCAACAGTGCAGCGAGCGTTCGGTTTGCGGTGTCCTTGTGGTCCTGCGGTGAGGCAGAGCTGCTCTCCGAGCACCAGCAGCTGTGAGCTTAGTAGCAACATCAGGAGGAAATTCATGGCTCTACAATTTCCATATGGAAACATTGCAGATATGAAAAGCTGATCCATATGGAAGGCATTATAACAGGAATACAAGTGAATTAGTAATTCCACAGCTTTACATACCTAAACCTTTAGCATTAAGGTAATTTTCATGGATAAATTTAGAAAATAACAAAGTGTACCTGCCTTGCTCCTCAGGTTTAGTATCTCGCTTTAGTAAAAGTAGACATAGTGCCCTAATCATATTTGAGGTTGTCAGGTAACTAATTTGGATAGGTACGATGGGCTTTGCTTCTCTGTGAATAATTTCCAATCCTACCTTATTTGTGAGCTTTATCTGACACTTTTTTTTTTTTTCAGAAAAAGATAAATATATTTAGTAACTGCAATCTTTGCCCTTCCTTCTTCTCTTTCCCCCTTTTCTTGGAAGACTCAATCATTAGTGTGGTTATATTTGTCATCTAGAAGGCATTTATACTTACTTATGAATATATATGTATGCAGATCTATTATATATAATATACACATTTTGACAGATGTAGTGATGCACACACTACATGTAAATCTATGTGCTGTGTATGTGTATGGGTACACAGATATGTAAATGACATTATCTAGAGCTGTTAACTTCCCAAACTTAAAAGTTAGAGGCCAATACAGGATTTTTTTCAAAGACTATTCATAAATAAACTTGGAAGAAATCCTATATAGGCTATAGTTTTTCCAGTCAGAAAGTTGATTCTGGTGTATATATAATTGGCAAACCTTTTATGGATGAAAAGATCAAAATTCATAAGGTTAATCCTTGGTTATACAATAAGTACTATTAGAATCTGAACTTTAAAAACTGGAGAGTTATTTTAGTTTAAAAAACAAAAATTGTTGGGGCCGGCACTGTGGCTCACTTGGCTAATACTCCGCCTGTGGCGCCGGCATCCAATGCGGGCACCGGATTCTGTCCCGGTTGCTCCTCTTCCGGTCCAGCTGTGTGCTGTGGCCTGCCCAGGAAGGCAGTGGAAGATGGCCCAAGTGCTTGGGCCCCTGCATCCACATGGGAGAACAGGAAGAGCCACCTGGCTCCCGGCTTTGGATAGGTGCAGTGCTGGCCATAGTGGCCATCTGAAGAGTGAAGCAACGGAAGGAAAACCTTTCTCTCTGTCTCTCTCTGTCTACTCTACCTGTCCAAAAAAAAAAAAAAATCCAGTCTGCTGCAGCTGCCTTTTAAAAACAAACAAACAAACAAACAAACAAAAAAAAACATTGTTAATCGGGTGCACAAAATATATGAAACATTGTTTTTCAATTGTTCAGTATATCCCTTCTGTTGCCAGTAGGCACATCAATACATGCCTATTTTTAGGTATCACGGGGTTAGAACCTCCTCCTAAAACCGAAGTGAGCTAAGAAACAGCCATGTACTCCAAGGCTTGCAGAGGTCTTTAACCCACATCCAAGTACACAGCAACCAGGCAGCTTGAAAATTTAAGTGCAAAGATTTATAGGTCATCTTATTTCATAAATGAGGAAACAGAAATAAATAAATTTGGTCCAAGAAGCCAGGAGTGAAATCAAAGGCCTTGAAGTCCTGTCAGTGAGACACAACATAAACAAGATTTTCTAGAAGGTTTCACATTAAAATTTTCATGAATAACTTCATTACTCTATGAGATGGATGGGAGTGGGTACTCAGCATATAGCTCAGTCATGATTTATCCGGAGACAGAGTTCTGATTGCTTGTGCTAACCCTGTATATTAATGGAAAGCTGAGTGCTTTAGCATGACATATGTCAATCATCAAATCAGTGCAGCATCAAAATGAAAACTGAAGATTTTTAGATTCGTTTATTACCAAGATTCCTGATGATACGAGTAATAATATAAGGAAAATTAGCAATGTCCAAATAGTACAAGATTGACTGTTTTGGGGGTGGGTGGAGGGATTGAGGAATTAAGAATGTGTTTACAAGAGAAAACCGTGGTCTAGTGAATTAATTAGTTTCAGCGCTGACTCTCTGGGCCAGTTTTCCAAAGGCAGAACGTGGTGAGGACCTGGAATGTGAGAGGAGCCCTGAATGTCTTCGGTACTGGCATGGTGGTGGAGGCTACTATTGGAGATTGTGTGGGCTGATGCCACGATTCTAAGATGAAGACAGCAGATCCGCTTGAGTCAATTGGCTTCAGCATATAGGAAAACCCACACATCCATTTGTTTTGTGAGCTCCAGATGGATAAGCAAAAAATAACCATTTGGCACTAAACCTTACAGTTCACTTATAAACGGTACAACCAAGCATTCACATTTCAGCTTCAGAGAGGGGGATTGTCTAGATAATTAAATCAACACTAAAAAAATCAGAAGAAAGTGTTCAGTAGCTTTGAATCTACAACTAGAGGGAGAGCACTCTGGTCCTAATTCATGAATGGAAAGGAAATTAATAAACATAATATAGCTGTGTAAGTCAGTTTCTTGATTTCAAAGGTAAAGAAATAATTCCTGTCCTGAAAAAGATGTGAGGATCTACACAGGCATCTCAATCAGACTGTTAATTTTGTTGGTAAGTTTTCTGAATATAGCTAATAAAAATGTGTACACGCTTTCACAAGATGATGTTGTCCCAACTACAACATTTTCAGTGATGTTGAACAAAGCCATCTTCCTATTGTTGTCACAGTAAGATGTCTTTAAAAAACAAATCTCTAGAGAAATGATTAATTAGGTTTCAATTATGCTGCAGGAAAAAATATATGCTTTACATACTCACACACTAAAAAGCATTACAGTGTTTCTTTAATGTGTTTAAAAATTCAAAAATGTTTTTAAAAGCCACTTAAAAAGTCAAAGCAAAAGCAAGCTAATGGAACGTGGTGTCATCCTTCAAGCTGATGCGCATTGAGTTTCCTCAGGCCCCTCTGTATGACAGTCCACAGACATTGTTCGTATTTTTATGAATTATCTTTGAAAATTCTGAAATACCCATTATGGTACGTTGAGAGACACACAGACAATTTCCATAGCTCTGCTATGACATGAAGGAAGCACTGACATTAATGTTAAGTGGAAGGCAGATGGGGAAGAAAGAGCTGCTACTTTTGTGCACATACTGAGATTAAAAGTCTCCATCTGTCCATCTGTCTGCCTCTGTCTTTCTGTCTCAACATATCATCAATGACACACACACACTCAAATTGCGTTCCCCTTTCTCCATTGCCTTTTCTCTTTCTCTCCCTTTCTCTCCCTTTTCTGATTGCACTCTCCTCACTTCTCTTTCCTGTATTTCCCCAGTTTGTTACATGAGGTTTGTCCCTTGCTGGTCTCTTTTTATGTTTATTTTTATTTTCACGTCTCAACTATCTTTTATCTAACCCTCATTTCCCTGTTGCCTCTCAGCTTCCCTCTCCTCCTGTAAGTCAGCACTACCAATACATTTCTAACAGCTTTAGCTACTTTGTTAGTCAATATGGTTTGATTAACAAGAGATAAAATTGTAATAGCACAGAATAAATCATCGTATATGCTGTTAATAGAAATTTGATACATTTTTGTATCAAATATGTCTAGAAATAAATTTTGGTATTTACTCCTTTCAAATGACATTTAAAATATTTTTAAATGACATTTGTTTGAAAAAGCTGCATAGGAAGTTTATATTTCTCAAAACTTTCAAAGTTTAACAAAAATCCATATTTCTACAGTACAGTAATACTTGGTATATTGAGGAATTTTCAAAAATTTAAACTATAATTCTTACAAATCTACAAACTATGTTACTATAATAAAAATATTATTTGCATGAATACATATATTCTCCATAAATGTTTTTTAAGTAGGTGAATTACTCCTTCTTTGTGACATGTCATTATATGTTCTACATTTTCAATTTTAATGTGAAAATATTCAAAATACAATGAGTGAAATACTTTCCTTAGAATTCTGCCCCACTGGGGCAGGCATCATGGTGCAGCAGGTTAAGCTGCCCCCTGGGACGCCCACATCCTCCAGTTCAAGTCCTAGCTGCTCTGCCTCCAGTTCAGCTCTCTGCTAATGTATGTAGGAGGCACAAATGAAGGCTCAAGTGTTTGAGTCTCTGCCACAAACATGAGCGAATTGGATGGGATTTCTGGCTTCTGGTTTCAGCCTGGAGCAGGCATGGCTGTTGTGATCATTTGGGGAGTGAACCAGTGAATGGAAGCCTATGTGTGTACATGCTCTGTCGTCCTCTGTGTCTGTGTCTGTGTGCACATGTGTTGGTCACTTTGACTTTCAAATAAATAGTTACTGAGGCAAAATTCTTTAGAGATTATCTTCAAAAGCATTCTTTGTTTTATTGAACATTTTTGCACATTTTCCAAATTACCTTTTTCTGAAAATACCTAATAAATGTATGCTCTCTTATTTTCAATTTTTCCTCTCCACCATTCCACACATTCCTAATTGCTTCATTTCCAAAATCCATTGCCACTGTATAGGGCACAGTTTGGTGTCACAGGGTGAGCTCCCGCAGGATAGGGTGGATAGGATGCCCTGGTGAGAGCTACCACCAGCAAGCAAGCATGCTCCATTTTCAGTCCCAGGTCATTGCAACACAAGCAACCCATGGATCCATGAGGTGATCTAGGAACCACCCCTCACCCAAGGAGATGGTTCTTTTACAGGTGAAACTCCAGTGTCAGCCTCCTTCTCCACTCCAAGGGCAGCTTCATTGCTGTCCTCATGCTGATTTGAGGACCACTCTCCCCTTGGAGAGCATTGCGTTATACAAATGACCATTATTTGACTTTGTCACTCATGGCAAGGCAGGACCATCTACTCTCTGCATGGTCCAATGCACAGTATCGTTTGTGCACCACACCCTCTAGGACCTCCCAAATTCAATCTGTACAACACGGTCAAGTGCGTTGATCCATGTTGTCTGAGTTATCCAGACTAGAAATATGCCCTGTGGTGCAGGATGATGGCTGTTAGACTAGCCAAGGAGCCTTTTAGCCCTCCAATTTCAACAAAACAGTCGGGAACAGGTTCTGCCTTTGCAAGTTTGATCCTTATAAAGGTCTCCTCTATTATAGATAGATACACCTGCTCATTCTTCCTGGTATTCCAACAGGTAAGAATTGAATCAAGCACATACATACACATACACTCACCCATACACATGGCTCAAATACAAACACTTTCCAAAAGAACATTACAGAAATATTTACCTATCTAAAGATGTACTTGGGAAAACATCAGTACTTTAGTACAAGGTTGGCACCCTTGTCATCATCCTCTGAATTCTAAACCTTGCTCAGAGGTCTATAAGGACATAAATATACTTCCATTGCACAGCTTTGTAGGTCCACAAAGCTGTGTGTCCCTTGAAAGACATCTTCTACAAACAAGAAGAAAGCCTAAGCCATTGATTTTAAGTGACCTTTCAGGCCACCAGCCTGCCTGTTGATCAGACCTACAGATTCGGAACACTGGTTCCAAGTACCCAAGGCAAACTTTTCCAGTCGAACCAAGAGAAAAGTCAGCTTCAAAGAATTCAAAGGGGTAAGCACCCACAGGAGTCCTTGGGCTTTCCTCCCTTGTGAGAGGTAGACTCCAGTAAGTCCATGTTGTGCGTCAGGAGTATAGAGTTTGAGGTCAGAAACTCTCAAGTTCTTTTATATCATTCATTTATTCATCCTTATAATTGGCTACCTCCTAAATTGAGGTCAGTCGCTAACTCTGCCACTCACTGGTGCTAGGGCCTGGGTAAATGATTCCAGTTTCCAGAGATTCACTTTTCTCACTTGTAAGATCAGAACACAAAAGCTGGCCTACTTGTTTGTTACATGGGGTTTTATGGTGGGGTTCTAATGAGCTATTTGTGGAAGCACTAGTAATACGTAGCATTTTCTATAAAATAAATGTTAGATATTCACATCCATAGTGACGTTCCAATTGGTATTTTTTGCCCTTGAAAGAGTTAGGAAATGTCTGTATTAGAAGAAAAGGACTCAGAATAACGAGAGTATACATTCAGCACTTCTTATATACTGTGCAAGCTTAACACATACCATCTCATGGAATTTTCACAGAAACAGCATGAAATTGTTGTCATCATACTCCTACTTTCAGGTGACACACTGAAGGTAAATAACAGCTTAAAAGTAAGGAAGCCAGGTATAACAATGCTGGTTGTAGAACACTGTAAATGCTCTTAATGGCACTCCATTGTCCTCTTAGAAGTGGTTGAAAGAGTAAATTTTATGTTGTGACTATTTTACTACAATAAAGGTAATAAATAATAAAATAGGAAGTCCAGGAATCAAAGCAAGGCAGGATGTAAATGCTGTAAGAGTTGAGCATACAGAGCCATCATCATTTTTTTGAGACCAATGAAGACAGGAATATTTCTAAAACAAATGGAAATTTGTAGATGTATAGTTATCTGTACTTTTTTAGAGCCTAGAAAAGTTGAAGTTTATGTAGTCAATATCAAGTAATTTTATTAATTATTAGATCATTAACTCTAGGCATTCCAGACATGTGTTATGTGTATAATCTTGTTAGGAGTATATTGCCATGAACTGAATAAATAGAGTTAATAAAACGGATGGCTAATACTCTACTTTCTGATTCCAATCAAAATGCTTTGTGTTAACTTTAGTTAAACTTTTAAGTTGCCAAACTAGAATATTCATGAAATTCTTGAAACTATATAGGATTCTATGTATTTAAACTATGCTCGATGAAAATATAAATGATCCTATAACATTTGCAATCTAATCGTAATTCATTTTATAATGGCAATCTCAAAACACGTTTGTTAATTGTGTTAATTATATCACTCTCATTGACTTTCTCAGCTCACTTTCACTTTTAGTGAAGAGATACTTATGACATTTAGTGTTTAATGTCATTAGCATCTTTTCTCAATAAGGATGGGAATATTGTTCAGCAGTTTTGAAATCTAACAGGAGTAAATGCAGGCTATGGGATGCATGTGTTGACTATACACACGCTGAAAATCAGGTTGTTAAGAAATGACTGCGATCTGAAAGGGAGCACAAGGAGACTGGGGGAAAATGGTCCAGGAGGGTGAGGAAGTTCTCTGGCAGATTGCTTCACCCAGCATGCTGTAATATCTCTTTCCAAAGCATACTGGCAAACTACACTGAGCAATCTTGATAAGGGAGATTTAATTAAAATGCTGTAAGCATAAGATCTCTGCCTTTGTGCTACAGAAGATTTTGTCAAAAGAATTTTATTACAATCCTAGCAGGATTTTTAAAATGTTTTATTCACTTGTAGCCATCCCACTGATTACTGTACAGTTGGAAGTATAACACAACCAGTCGGTTCTTAATAAGGGCTTTTAAAAATCACAGCATGTTCTTCAGTCCCTCGGTACAGGATGAATGTGACATCGGGGACACAAATATCATTACCTTGATAAATTACTGACGGCATAATGATTATGGAAATCGTCATCGACTGATCATCAGTCACAATTTATTTCAAATCAATGTCTACAATTTGTAGCCTGGATGGAAGTTTTATCAAAACCCCCTCTGGTATAGTACAGCTCTTCAAGCTAACTTCCTCCTAAGAGCATTACAGCTTTGTCATGCATCATCTGCTGTTCATGAATGGAACCACTCAATGATTCTCTGGCCTCCAGCAATCCAAATTAGTAAGAAGAACATTGGGCTACCACGCACTCATAGGCAAACTCGTTCAGAAAAGCAGTTTAATTTAAGAACCAGCAAATGTGCCAAACTACAGAATCCCTCCCCAGACACAGAGTTTCCCATTTTTTCCCCTTTCCAACTGGCAATAAATGGTAATGTTTGACATTACAATGCTGTTAAATTGCAAATAAATTGTTGTAGAATCATGACAGGATAGGCATTTACATCTTTAAGACAATCTATGACAGGAAGCATAATTTGCATGCTTTGTCTGATTTGGTGGTGGCTCATTATTCTTTTACCAACATGTTTAACATTTCAAGTAATTTTAGACCAGAAGAGTCCAAGCAATCAAGCCCTGTGGGGTTATTTTGTCATATTTTTCTAATTTTTAAGTTAGTCATGATTCATTAAGGGGCTCAAGTTGGCCTCTATCAATGATGAACTTACTAACGATGAACTTCTGTGAAGAAAACTTGGTCCCCAAATGTTGTCTTCTCAGATTAGCAATATGGGCAGTGGAATACACATTAATCAGCACAGAGATTTGCTATGAATATAGGCAAGGCTAAATTATTTTAAAGGCTGCCTTTTCTACTTTGGAACTGAAATCATTTGTTGGGTATACACATTGGTTGGAATAGACCAGCTGATAGAAGTATAACAGGTAATGGAAAAGGGGCACTGAGTTCTATTTATAAGACAATGATGCAACTTTTCCTTTTTTGCCTTGAAAAGAAAAAAAACGATGTATATGTACATTGACCAACAACAGAAGTGGGTTAGAGTTACCTTGCCATTGTGTTTTGTTACAATATAAACTTCCCTTGTGTTTTGGATAAAGAAATGTGGTAATATTATTTCTCCATTTTAGAATTTTATTTTCAAAATAGCACATGTAATTAGGCATTTATTGAATGCTGTCTGATAGCATAAGGTTACTAATTCAAGTTTGATATCAGCATGTATTTCTCTAAGCTTTCTACAGCAGTTCTAAAAACCCAACACAAAACAAGTATAACTGAAGCAGAACTATTAGTGACTTATCATTGAAGTATCATGATTGAAGCATCCTGCTACACGTCCCGAGCGCAGTATTATTTTGTGACTCTCACGAGAACTTACAAAGGTTGGTTTACCCCACTTTTCAAATGAGGAAAGTGAACCATCACTTCTGGAAGACATTATCCTTCTTTGCAGAAATTCTTGGAATCTGAATAATATTTAAGATATAAAAACTGGCGAAGTCTTGTTTTTGAACTTTCTATGTGACCAGCGTCTTTGGAGCATTTATTTTATTCATAGCTGTCTATCAAGTCCTGTGAAGAAGAAAACAAGAAAAATGAGGCAGAGAGAAAGGGAGGAGGATATGGTTCCAGATCTTGAGGAAGTTAGTTATTCTTACCCCATTTTCCCCTTCTTTATAACTTATCAGGGAAAATAGGATGTTGGACAATTTTTTTCTGAGCATCAACATTATACGAAGATCAGTAATTCTAAGATAGGACTGAGCATGGTCCCTGTCTTCATCGGCTGGATGCCCTCTCCTTTTAGGTATCCCAGCTCTCCCAATGGCACCATAATCTTCCCATCAACCTGCTTGAGACTTCACTGTGGGCTTTCCCTACTCTCTCCAGTATCTGATTATTGAGTAAAGTGTTTTGATCCAAGTTGCATAGTATACCCTTTCCATCCATTTTCTCAATTCTGCACAGCTTAGACGTTGGCAGTAAAGGCTGAATAGTTTCTAACACAGTTCTAAGTGACCCCATCAGTTGTTCCTCCCCCTGACACTTCTGTGATGGCTTTCCAGTGTGGGATGATGTTCTGTGGTCACAGCGCTGTGATTGGCACAGGCTGCTCTTCCCAGACTTGACAGGCACACAGGCTTTTTCTGTAACCTTTATGTAGGGCTCGGATCTAGGGCTCCACAGAGAAAGGCCGAGCTCAGCAATGAGGATGGTGAAATAGATGACTGCATCACACTCAGCGCAGGGCACAGGCGGAGGCAGCACAAATTGGCTACAGCAATAGAAAGACTTGGGTTCCAGGGTTACCTCTGTCACTCGCTAGCTCTATGCACAAGGTAAGTTTATTCTTTTTGCAAAGAATTACTGACCACGTGTTTTCTTTCAAGCAATTTGGGAAGAATACAGTGTTAATCAATATAAACAAATTACTGAACTGGATCCAAGGTGTTTATATTTTAGTGGCAAGTGATAGACAAACACAAGTAAACATCTAAACACATAAGGTTATTTTGGATCCCACAACAGGCTAGTTAAACAGTGATGTGACAATCAGGTAAATGATATGATTATGAATTTGATGAAAAGAAGGCCCCTGTTGAGGAAAATTTTTGAGAATGAACATAGAAACTAAACAGGAAAATATCAAGGGCAAGAGATTTTGGTTCATGTGAACAATAACCCAAAGAGGAGCAGAAGAAAGGGTACGCTGGTTGGAAGTTGGTGGGTGAGGACAGGGGTGGTATGGGATGAGATCTGAGCAGTGGGCCTTGCAAGTCATCGAAAGAAATTATATATTTTTTTAAGACGTGATGGGGTAATCATTTTAGTGTGTAAACAGAGGAGGGTCAAGGTCAGGATTTCATTAAAGGAATATGGCGTTCCCTCTTGCAAGGAGAAAGGATGACAGAGGACCAGCATGGAAGCAGTGAGGCAGTTCTAACCACAGTCTTCTCCTCAGACTCTGCCTTCAAACCAAAAGCCAAACCTGGACGCAGGACTTCTGATCGCATGAGGCATTCATCTGCTCCTCAATATCCAAAGTATCTTTATGATCGTTTATGTGCATTAAAATTGTTGAGCTTTGGAATGCATTTTGATATGCAGTAAATTAAGATTAGATATAGACTTCACAACTTCGGCCCAAATACGTTGGATGCTTTATTTGCTGTTTGCCTTACTCTTACTTTAGAGAGATTGTAGGGAAATTTGAGGGGAAAAGTGATTTTGTTTTGTTTTGTTTTATTTTCTTTCATTTTTGCAATGAGCTGCCTATTTCTAAATCACACAGGTGAAGTGCATCACATTCTGGGCTAATGGTTTGTGTATTACTGATTGAGAATCCCTTATTTGAAATGCTTTGGACCAGAAGTGTTTCAGATTTTGGATTTTTTTCAGATTTGTGAATGTTTGCACACCTATAATGAGATTTCTTGAGGATGGGTCTCAAGTGAAAACACAGAATTCATTTATGTTTTACGTATTCCTTAAACACTGCCTGGGGTGATTGTGCACAGTTTTTTAGTGCACCTGCACCATCACAGGAGGTTAGGTGTGAAGTTTCCACTTGTGGCTTCATTTTAGCACTCAAAACATTTTTGATTTTGAAGCATTTCAGATTTCAGAATTTTGGATTCAGAATGCTCAACCGCTATTCTGTCAGTGGGTAGTTGTTTATCAAGTGCCTCCCAATACAAGATAAGGTGCTTAAAAGGATAGGAGATAGATCCCTGCTCCCACGAAGCTTGCAGTCTCATGCAGAGCCAGCATGCATTTGCAGAACAAGGAGCCATGCCTGGTCCAAGCCAGCACTAAAGGGTGTTCCAGAGAAAGGAAGGGGGTAAGCCCCAGTCAGGGAGCTGCCGAGGGACATCACAGGAAAAGAATAAAGTGTAGAGTCTTTTCAAAGGTGATAGAGTGGACTGGAGCAGAGAATTCACATGGGCTGTTACATTTTAAGGGAGTCCTGGGAATAGGGCAAAAAGAAAATTGGAACCAGATTGTAGCTTAATGCCTGTCTGAAGAATGTAGGCCGTGTACCAGTGGTATTAGATAGCTCTTGAAGGGATCTGAGCAGGGGAGTGGCATAATGAAAACGTATTCGGAGAGATTCACCCAACCAGGACAGGCGGGGGAAGGTGAGTCAGGAGACAGCTGTTCCGGGTGATCTGGAGGGAAGGAGCATTTTGATTCTTTGGTTCTGGCTTTTTTTTTTAAAGTAAAACAACTTTACAAATATGAACTGTCTGATGATATAATAGCTTTTATCAAAAAGTCTTTTTTCTTCATAGCTCATTTAAATAAGTGGGCCCCCTTCTAGAAAAATGATTTGCTCTTTTCTCCATTATTTTCTTGATTAACACTGACAGACTTAAAACTGACAAGGAAATAGCAAAAGATGGAAAATTATGAAAACAAGCGGGTGTTTTGCTGAGGAAATGTTTGTTACTGTGGTTCTCATCATTATGAGTTAATTGTAGGCTCTCAGCAAATATCCCATTGTGAACTCCAAGGTGCAATATGCTGTATTTGAAAAAGTGAAATAGTGCTTTCCTTTCCAGTGTTCACTTGTATTTCCTGCTATTTTAAGAGTACTCAGTGGTACCAGTGTACTTTGACAGCCAATTATCCCAGCATGCCTTTGCAGTGTATTTTAACTATAAAGCTTTTAAAAGCTTGAATTGCAAAAACAGAGTTCTGTCTTAATTGATCAGATGTGCATCTAGCATTGGCTGAACAATATTTGTGTAATAACTAAATAACTGATTTATATGAGTAAGACAAAAAATGTACCTGTTGGACTAAGACACACCAAATTTCCTTTGAAGTTATTGATGATTTCCCACCCCACCCCATCCCTGCCCCCAGACATTCTTCAACATCTGATTCACTCTTGAGAAAGAATGATATGTAATCCTTGAGTCTGGTCAAAACAAAGAGTACAATGTGCCCAGCCCGTGTCTGGGTGTCTGTGATCTGATTCTCAGAGCCTAGTCGCCAGCCATCTGATGATTATAGTTACAGTCACTGCCAACCTCACGCTTTGCCCACATCATCTGTGGCCAGCTTGGTTCAGAGACAGGCACGGCACACAAGCTACAGACAGGAGTAAGAATTCTCCATGTTAATGTTGCCGTAGTGCCTGTTAACTACGATTCATTGTTTAAAGGCTGACGTCGGTGATTGATTCAGGCACAGGGCCATTGCTTAATTTACTGTGGTCTGATTTTTTTTTTTCTTCACCCTCCCAACTGGCTTCTCCAGAGGAGGAAAGTCAGACAGTAGTTACTGCTTTGGAAAGAAAAGATAAGCTGAACACTTCGGAATGCATTTTTCTAACACTCCTTCGCCAAGTGTTACATGACTGTATCAAATTTCTTTAGACTTTGATAATGAGAACCAGACAATTCCACAGAAAATGCAACTAAAAGATTTGCCATAATAGAAGGTTTCAGAAATGCACATGGTTCTAAATGGCATGGGATTATGTGCTTTAGAATTCTGAATCTTTTATTTTCTTCATGTTTGAGTAGGCCCTATGGTTGGTTATCAGGTTGAGGAAGGGCAGAGACCCTGCCTGCTGATTATAAATGTGCATGTGTGTAAAATTTTCACACATAATATAATATTTCAAAGTTATTTTTATGGAGGCTCAAGGGTCCCAGAACTTAAACAAAACTCCTGCTCATTGGCTCCAAGAAATACTTAAAGGAATCATAGTTTTTTTTACATCCTGTGGAGTCTTTTGCAGACTTTTGGGCTACAGATCACATAATGTTTATTTATTCAGCTGGCTTTGGAGATTTGAGCAATATTTGGAGACACATGAGTCTTTGCCTTGCTTAATAAAAAAGTATACTCAAAGGGATAGCTACAGCATTTTTATATACAAAAGCTGCTCGCAAGCAGGGGTTGATATCGACAAAAAATGTAATTTTGAAATTAAAAAGAAACTAAACAATCCCAGATAAAAAAAAATCATCCAGCGTTGTCTTTCTTAGGAAACATTTAGCAGATCCTATGTTCCCTGTGCTATAAAGCTTGCAAATACATTTATTGTCTTCTACAGAAACGCTGTAAACTATAGCTTGCATTATTCTTTCTGATCATCTATGACAAACAAGACCTGGTTCACCGTCGAAGAAAAATCATTTAACACAAGATGTAATTTCGTTGGCATTATTAGTAGAGCTTTATGTCACAGAGTCAACTCAGTGTTTGCTGTGAGGAAGGTGGAATAAATATTTCATGGCTATGGCTTTTGAGGAACACTCTGCCTTTCTGTGTCAAGGCAGTCTTTCAACATATATGCCAATCAGAAGTCTTTAACAGGTGTAAAACACATCTTGTCTACTTGTCTTTGAAAAATATACGGATCTCAAGATGCACCTGAAATATTCATCATGCGGACAATCCTCCAGGCACGGCTGGAGCTTGCTGAGTGTTTCACTCACTACTTCTGTACACAGGTCTGTCTAGGGTTCTCAATGTTTATCTTTTCTTCTTTCTTTCTATCCGAGGTTCTGTCCTTTTTCCAGTGCCCCTAATACTTCTCAAGTCTATGACCTGTCAAAATGCCTTTGTCCTATAATGTAGCCCAAGAAGTAAGCTCATTGATGGTGTTTAACATCTCTTTCTTTATTCGTTTAGCTGAGTAATGGTTTCATGGAAGAATGTGCTTTTGTGCCGTGAATCGTTTTCTTTTACTTGTATTTCTCCTCTTATTTCCCTTTGACCTACCTGCCCCGATTGTTTTTAGTAATCCCTTTGTGCCAGTTGCTCTGTGAATGTCCGATTAGTGCACAGCAATTCCATTGTCATTAAGAGAACTAAAAATTTGTGGAATTTTGCCGATGTGATCTCTTTATTTTTCTCTTGGGCCTCTGTGAGAAATGTACCCAACAGATTAACCCTGATCCACTCTGTGATCTATGCTCATCTCTTCACCATTGATTTGTCTTTGGTTTGGGTAGAAACTAATACATTCTGTGTTAATGTTTGAGACATTAGCACTGCATAGAAAGTGTCATTATTTGATAGTGTGTTAAAAAAGCACCGTTCGTTAAAAGGGTTCCTTAAAGAAAAAGTAGATATTTAATTTGATTTTCAAAGAAGCAGGGCTTTGTTTTTTTTTTAAATTGGCACATAGTAATTGTACATGCTTATGATATACTGTGTTACATGTATACAAAAAATGTGTAATGATCCAGCCACCAGAATTAGCATCTCTGTCTCCCTATGCATCATTTCTTTGTGTTTAGAGTCTACGAAGTTCTCTTCTAGTTCCTCCTAAAGTCTGTCCTAGGTAGTTTTACACTGTGGTCACCGCACTGTGCTGCAGGACACTCTGTGTAACTGTTTTCATGCCATCCGACCTCCCTGTCAACCCTCGCCCCCCACCTTTCCTAGGTCTAGTGGTCACTCTTCTGTTTTCGTGGCTATCCACTGTTTCTGTACATGAGGGACAACAAGCGGTGCTTGTCTTCCAGGGCCTGGCTTATTTCACTTTGTGGCCTCCACTTCCATCCATTTTGTTGCAGATGACAAATTGTCATTCTTTTTATAGCTTGAGAATATTTCAGAATCCAGTTAGACCACACTTTCTCTATCTGTTCATCTGCTGTGGGACGCCTCAGTTGATCGCCTTGGCTATTATAAATAGTGCCACAGTGAACACGAGAGTGCAGGCACTCTGAGAACTTGATGCAGTTTTCTTTGATATTGGCAATGTGTTTTAATTATGTAAACCTTCTAACGTACATCCATCAAAAACTCTTTTACAAATACCAGGTAAAATAACAATAAATAGGAAGAACTGCACATACAGTAGCCGAGAGTCTAGAAGACCATAAACTCTCACCATTCCCCCAGGTGTTACCATACTTCTTATGAAAGACAGTAAAGCAGTTAAAACTGCAGTAAATTATTTTATTTGATGACCTACTATTTCCCTTTTCCTTTTTTTTTTTCCCTAGTATCACTGTTTTCTTTTTATCTCATGTAAATCTGAGCTTCTTTGAAACTATATTAACAGAAATTCTTCCCGGTAGGGAAGAAAAAAAGAAGTTTTGTCACAGACCAACTGCTATTAGAATTGAGTCAAGCAAGAGCAAAACAAAATATATTTTCAGGTCTTAAGATATGGGGCTGGCATTGTGGTACAGCAAGTGAAGCTGTTGCCTGGTATGCCAGCATCCCACATGGGGGCCAGTGGAAGTCCTGGCTGCTCCACTTCTCACCCAGCTCCCTGTTAATACAACTGAGAAAGCAGAGGAAAATGGTCCCGGTCCTTGGGCCCTGCCACGCATGTGGGAGACCAGAATGGAATTCCAGGTGCCTGGCTTTGGCCTTGTCCAGCTCCCACTGTTGCCATCATTTGGGGAATGAACAGGGGATGGAGGATCTCTTTCCCTCTCTTTTTATAATTCTGCCTTTCAAACGAATAAATGAATCTTTTTTGAAAATGTGCCAGGTGGTATATTTTTATGTGTGTTTTTTATCTATTAAAATGAAATAAAATATGTCCATTTTTAGAATTACTACCTCATTATATTATACATCTGAAACTATATTATATATCTTTACTATTGATATGTGATTATTTTGAGGAATGGACTACTACCTACACTTTGGAGCAGTAGAGCAGTGTTTCCAAGGAAAAAATGTATGTGATATATAAGAAGTAATTCAAATGGATTTATCATGTTTATAAAATTGTATATCCCATAAGAAAAAAATATCTCAGTTCTCACTGAAGGTATCAGTGAGCATAAGGATAGGTACAGACAAGGAGAACAATGCAGCTTAGACATCAGGAGGAACGCTCATGTGAATAATGTGCTTCAAAAATATGCCAGTTAGTGAATTTGGGATGTCTTTAAAAAAAACTACTCAATTATACTTATGGGTTGATTTCTACAAATTTTTGCCAAGACAACTTTTTAAAAATACTACATCAACCCTAGTTTCCTCCTGTAAGAGGCCAAAAAATGGAGACCAGAAAGGAGTTAACTATTCTGCAAAATATATAATTTCATCCATGCAAAGATAAATTAGATGGCTTATATGACCATGTTTTTTCCTTTGTTTGATTGTTTGTAGCTGTACACTGATACTTCTTCAAAGAACTGAATGCAATGCATTTTTAACAAAATCACAATGACTGTTACTTTCATGAAGATTTATTAATACTGACTACTAAATAAAAATGTCAAAGACACAGTAAATATCATGCATAAAAAGCATAAAGAAACGCAACATTGGTTTGAGGACAAATAGGAAATGTAATTTACATTCTGAGTAGAAAATGAATTTCTAGTAATGTTAGGCAAAAAAAATTATAGGCAAAAAAGTTAATGGTTCTCATGATACTTGAATAAGAAGGCAAAATTGAAACAAAGTCAGGTTCTCTGTGATATGCAAACAAGGTTGCCCTTGGAAAAGGTTCAAATGAACTTCCTGCCCTTGATATCTCTTTCTTGGGTACCCAGTCCCTCCCATAATCAGGGATCTAAGAGTATCTGACCAAAACAGTAATAAGTGTTTTATGTTCTCCACTCATGGTACCTTTTCTGGCCTAACTTCCATCCTTTCATATAGCAATAATTCTCAAAACTTTTGACTATAGTTCACTGAGGAATGGCCACACCCCGATCTATTTCCTCCTCCCTGAGAAGTAAGACTTGTATAACAAAATGTTTGGAGAGGAAGAAAATAAGAGTCAGCATATTTCCAATACAGCAATTACACAGCAAAACCAAATGATGAACAAATTCAAAATCTAATAGCAGTGCTACAAAGTTGCTAGTTAATGTTTGTCTGCAATGAAGACCAACCCAAAAGAGGAATAAAGATCATATGTCCCGGCTGGCGCCGTGGCTCAATAGGCTAATCCTCCGCCTTGTGGCGCTGGCACATCGGGTTCTAGTCCCAGTCGAGGCGCCGGATTCTATCCTGGTTGCCCCTCTTCCAGGCCAGCTCTCTGCTGTGGCCCGGGAGTGCAGTGGAGGATGGCCCAAGTCCTTGGGCCCTGCACCCGCATGGGAGACCAGGAGAAGCACCTGGCGTCGGATCGGTGCGGGGCCGGCTTGGAGGGTGAACCAATGGCAAAAGGAAGAACTTTCTCTCTGTCTCTCTCTCCCACTCTCCACTCTGCCTGACAAAACAAAAAAAAAAAATCATATGTCCCAACCCAGATTTCAGAAATTGTAGCAATTATTTATGTGAACATGAATAGCCATAGCATTGCAAGACTGTCAAGCACTGAGTTGTAGTCAGATGTCTTCATGTAGTACTGGTTTAGAATTCTCAGTTAGTTCTAGTAAAATGTGATATTAATTTGGCCACTTCCTTCCAGCAACTCAGCCTCTATGGAATGACATGCTATTCAACTGAAAGCAGCAAAGTTGGGTTTTATGTCCACCAGGATGAAGTTTGAAGTTCCACAGGATTACATGGGGCACACTTTGACCTTTAGCTAATGGACGAGGGGAAATATGGGGAACCTTATATCTCTGTAAGCCACAGAGATGTCTTTACCCTTCCAAAAATATCTCATCAGGATTTCATCAGCCCACGGACAGGGAAATGAGCAGAAGAAGCAACTTGAGTCAACAGTAGATTGGTCAGTGATCACATTAGAGATCAACAAAAATTAAAGGGGATCTGGTAGGATGAGGATATACAAGGGACAATTCAAGGTGGTAGGTGAACTGCCCTATTGGATTTGAGTTGAGGTCTTAGAGATCCACTGTTGCATATGGAAAGCCTCAATGCTCATAAATCCCTTTACTAGAGCTCTCTGTGTTAAATGGTCCTTGCCCATTAAAGGCAGTGCTTTTGTGAGAGCATCCTCCATTTCCCAAGTCTTTTATCAGTGTCAAGTTAAGGTGACGTCTTCCCTTTACTGTTCTTCATTTGCTCTACAGGGAGGCAATTCTGTCTTCCATGAGGGTTCTGTGACAACTTGTCTGAACTTGTGAAGCTAGCTGTACCAAGTGTATATTCTAATGTGAAATTACTGCTTTTGTCCTATTCGGCTCAATTATAGTATTCACTCACCACAAGAGTTGATTTACAAGCATCTTGCACTCTTATGTGGAGCTTACAGATAGGAAAAGTATTTCATAAACATGGCCTCCATAACCATGTAGGCTGGGTTCCCTGTTGGCCAGCAATATGTTGTGCAGATATATTCATATGGAGCATAGGATTTAGGTCTGAATAGATAGAAATGATATAGGTAAGGCTTTTCTACTAATAAATCTTTAAAAAAAGTTTTATCCTGAAGATTTGAAATTTTATTTCCAGAAAAGCCAAGGACAAATGTGAATGTGATTCCTGGTTTGTTTGTTTGTTTTCCCTTTTTTCTTCTTTGTGGTGGTGTTGATATTGATGACCTTGAAGGAGACAAGGGGGCAGAGAGACATAAAATGCATTATTTGGAAGTGGATTTTGACAGTTTAGGTTTTCTGATTAAAAAAAAAATAGTAGTCCACTTGACCCTGAATCTTCTCTGTATTTGGTCATGAACACATTGGCAGTCCTGTGATCCACTTCCCTACACAGAGACTGGTAAAAATGAGGGTTTGAAGCTTGCTAAAGCACTTTCCTCATTGATAAAATTGGCAGTGACCTTAATCAGTGACTCTCTAAGCTTTTTAGCACTGACAGAAATAACCATTTTTTTCCACTCTGTCTATTTTCATCATAGACACATTTTTCCTCTGATCTTCAGATATGATACACGTCCCTGTGTTTGTAGAGCTTAGAAATCTGGTCACTGTGCTCTTCTTCCATTTGTGTCACGATTCTTATCTGAATCCCCCAGAATATATATTGACGGAGGCTTGATTGGAAAAAAAACTCAGAATACAGAAAAAAAATATATATATGAACATAGAAATCAGTTTAAGGCCAATTTAAGAAATCAGTTCAGTTGCTACCGTTTATAAACCTGCACAGAATATAAATCACTCTGTTGTAAGCTATATGCATTTTCTATAAATTCTCACATCATAGTTGTTTTCTAAAAATTTGCAAGAATTATAAAGTTATTAAAAGCTGAAGATAGTTTTTGCAAGAGAAAAGTTAATAGTAAATGATTATTTTCATTTGCTTAATATTTGGAAACCTTAATCATGATTGCATGGCTAAACTCAACAGCATCCTTAAGTAGGTATTCTCCATAAATTAACATGTTATTTCTATGCTCTGTAATTTTCAAAAAATCACAGCTTTTGTCAATAAGCTATAGCTGCATCACCAAGTCATAGTCAATCTAGAAGTTTCTCATACCCTGCTGGCTAACTCTACAGTGATCCACCATGAGTCACGTCCATTCATAATTAGGATGAATGAACCAGGGGTTCTGCCACTCCTGCCCCGTGTTGTTTCATTACCATCTAATTATACTCATTATAAATCTTATAATTTTGAAAGAATGAAAAGTTATTACAATTATATAGTTAGAAGAGATGGCGTTAGGGATGGTTATTATTAGCCCTAGGAAAACTAAGTTCTGGATCGTTGCATTATGTTCAAGATCCCTTTCGTGGAGAGGCTGCTTTTCAGAAAATAGGACTGTAGTTCACCAGTGATATTAAATGCTATGATTACTTAAATAACCATACTATGCTCTAAAACTACCTAAATATAAGCAGTGAAGGAAAGATTATATTGGCATATCCAGGAAAAATAATTATGATTAAAAAGCTATTGTGTTCATCTTGAAATTGGTGGGCCTCTTGATCAGTATCACTTCACTGTAGTATTTGAGTAATAAAAATAACATGCTGAAAATCTTAATGTCAGTCATCATGAACATTGGAATATATACTTATAGATGGGTATATAGATATATAAATCTATCACATTTCCTAAGAGTTATAGAAAGTACAAAGTGTAAAATCTCCTCCACATCTCTGACTATGCTTGCCACTAATTCTAAATAGCCGGTGATAATGAAAAAACTTCGCTGAAAAAGTGAACTGCCAGAGGCCACTCAGTGGGTTCTCTCTACAAGTCAGGTGCAGTGCCGTGGACAAGAATCCTTCCCTGTGGAAAGGCATCATGGTTTAGCAGGGAAAGCTTTGAATCACGGGACTGTTGTGAGGATGAGGGCCTTCACATGTGTGAAGCATCTGCCCCTGGGAGAATGTGGATAATATCACAGGATTCTTGACTGAAAGAATATTACATGATGTGTCTAGATTCCTGGCTCAGATTACAGAACCCTACAGGGCCAGGCCACTGTGCCTGCCACTATTCCTCAGTATTACAGCCAAAGATGACACCTCTCAAAACCTATATAAGAGGATCCCAAGGCCACCTAACTTGTGAGGGTAGAGTAATCTTGCTAAGGGAGAAGGGAAAATGACCTTTAATCACCAGCAGGGACCCCTGAAACAATAAGTCGTTTTATGGAATTCACTGCCTACCCCAGCCTCTTATGTGACCCATCCAGAGTGACAGTCATAATTTGTAACAGTGGCACAGGCACAAATACAAGGGTTGCTATAAAAATTAGTACTGATGTGTGTGCAATGACCATATATCAGGCAGCTCCATAGCCCCACAAGTTTTCATAATCACCTTTGCATCTACATAAGTGAGCCACCAGAGAAATAACCACTTTTCAGTATGAAGCCTGCTTGAATTTGCAAACACTCCTCCCTTGGGCTTAGCTGCCTCTCTGAAGCTTGCCTGGCTGCTCTCTCCTGGTGCCCAAAACTTCAGGTTGCTTCCTCCCTACAACATGCAGGTGTCAAGGCCCTCCCTCTGAATTATACACTCTGACTTCCACCCAATCTCATTGCTTAAACATCACTTCTCTGAGACTCCAAATTTTTTATCTGTGCCCTTGGACTGGGTTGGTTCCTCTCCCACAGATTCCTCAGTAAACCTCCTACTACTGACCAAATATTATCATACTCCTTTGTATCGTTTTTTTCCCCGATAAATTGGGAGTTCCATGAGGCCTGGGCTCATGCTTTTCTTTCTGATTGCTAAATCTCTGAGCTTAGCAGAGTGCCTGGGACATCATAAGTGACTCAATATCTAGCACAGAGCTTTCACCTGTGTTTCACCAGATATGTTTCACATCTGGAAGATGTGTCCAATCAAGCTGAGATGCATTAATTTCCCTTCTCACTCCCATTATGTTCAACCTCTGGCACTTGGTCATTTTTGTCCCATGCACCTGAAGTGCCTTCCTATCCATTCTTCCCTGATCCAGTTCTAGAGATCATGGGCATCCTTCAACCACAGCATAAATCCCAGCTCCTTGACAAAGTATTACCCATTACTCCCTTTGGAAGTAGCCTCTTCTGACTCCTAAATCCCATAATATTTGACCTGTACCTCTTTTATGTACTCACCAATTTGATACATTTATTATACTTCTTTGTCTACCTAATTTCCTTGAGGAAAAATTTTACATTGTACAGCTACAAGTATTTTGCACTGCCTGGTACCTATTAAGATACTTAGCAAATGATTGAATGTTAAATAAACAAGTTGGCTTGTAGTTACCTGGATAAATACATTGTAGTATAGTCAATCCATACAGTTATGGTAAAATGAAGTCTTTATAGTATAACAGTTTTTCTATTTTGCTGTTTCTCCAGGCTTGTGCCACAACCAATATCTTTGCTTGACAACTCTGACAAGCAAACTGTCACAAAACTGAGGGAGAGCACACGCTTTGGGTAAGCAGCATGTAAACTTCTGAATCCAATGGTAGTCCCAAAGCTCCTGTTTATGCCCACATTTTGTTTAAAGTTCTGTTTAATAAATGTTTTTTGTATTCTCTTCTATTTGCTTGGAAATTTGAGGGGGAAAATGAGGAAAAGCTTTCAAGGAAATGGTGGTTTTCTAATAGACTTTGGTATACAACCTTCTAGCTATGACACAATGCCGAGGAGAGTCCCTATATTTCTGGAAGAAAGGTATATCTTAGAGTAAATTTTTTAAAGTATAATGTACATTTAGAAATGTGTGCAAGTTCCAAAAGCACAGATAATGAACTTCACCAAAGTGAGCACATCTGTATAACCAGGGCATGCTTAAGAAACAGCTTCCCATAGTCCCAGGAGACCCATGACCCCGCCTACCACCCTGCCTCCAGCACCATCAGTTACGCATAGTCCTGACTTCTAACATTAAAATCCATATCTCTGTATATAAACAGAGTGAGCTGAGCTATTTTTTCAAATGACTTACAGCTAAAGGAAAGACTGAAAAACTGAGCAGGAAGGCCAAGTGATTGTCCTATTTACGTAGCAGCTGTTTTGCCAGATGACTGGACAGCTAATTGGGGCTGCATGGCTGTTATTCTGAAACCCAGCAACATCACCTGCTTTAATTGAGGATCACTGCTGACTAAGCACTGTACTCAATTTTCCCCTCATATTTGGGCTCAATAAATTATAATCCAAGCTCAGGAAAAATATTCATCACATCAAACGTTCACAGTGACTGTGTTTTATCATTAGAGTGAAAGATTTTCTTTTAGCATTGACTGAAATTTGATAATTAACATGGGATGAAGATTTGTCATGGTTTTCTCAAAGGAACCAAGAAAACAGACGATTGGCTAAAGACTTAGTAACACATCTGTGAAAGGCATTACTGTATTTACCATACAAATGAGAAATAAGATCACGTTTATTTCAAGAAAGATAACTGTCTTTCCACTTATCTATTCCAGAGGCCTTGCTAATAGTCTCTTCACAATAAATGGCAATTAAATGCTAACATTTAAAATGCTCCACTTAATGATTCAGATAGTATCTTATTGATTAGGATTCTGGCCAGAAAGATAGGGTCTCTACCTATCCTAAATTAAAAAAAAAAAAAAAGTCACTGTCCATTTCTTGATACTATTACTAAACATTGTCATTTTCCCTCCTATGTTATTAATTTTCATTTTAAAACATCTATTGCCATTCTTAACAATCATTTCTATCACCCAAATCATCTCTCCACATTTAATGTCATTACTGACTTACAGATCACCAAGTAATATTTTATCTGATCTTGTCCATTATGTGTTCATTATCTGTCACCCAGAGGAACTTCTTGACTTTGCTTGTAAACTATAGGATGCACTTTGATTTAGAGAGACTTGTAGCTGTATATCTATCTGTGTCACCTCAGCAGGTACTCAAAGACAGGTTTAATCAGTCTTTAGTTATGTGAGTGTGCATGCAAAAAGAGCATTTAAAATAATCATTCCTAATCAAGTTTTATTTGAGACTATTCTTTTTATCTTAAAGGATATGTCTGTTATAGAGCATTTAGTGAGTTGGAAAATTAAAATTGATATTAAAAGATATAATTCAATAATATCCCAAATGTTAAAATGTTGAGAACTATAAAAATAGATACTTGGAATACTCCTATAAAGAGGTCTTCAAAATATTCTAGAAAATGGACACTGGTTTTTAATCTCATTTGTGTGAACATTTTGAGTTAACCACTTAGCTGTTTTAATATAAATACATGTGAAAAACAAAAAAAAATTTTTAAATAAAGACAGGGTCAATTCTACCCTTCCACCTCATTAGGCAATCATTGCTCAGCCAAACCAGAATGCCTTAAGGGTTGATTTTGAGGTCAGAGTGATACTTAAGGTGATTGTCATTCTATGAGTCTGCTGTATGGACTGTTTTCCATGTTTGAGCATTCACTCCTTTTTAATTATATTATTATTACCAAACACTTATCCTATTTTTATGATCACTTTAACACTTCATCCTATAAATATGATCTCTATAACACTTAGCATGTTATTTTTACCACCCAGCTGAAGGGGATTCAGGGTCCAATGGCAAGCTTTCAAGCTGTACCCTTAGAAGTAAGTCCATAGGAATGTACGCTGAACTACACAGCTTTACAGTTACAAACTTAATACATTTTAGAATTGCAACTTTAGGGTCATGGTGATTTTTCTCTCTGTGCCCACCCTCCCATTCATACTCCCACACCCTCTCTTCCTTCTCTTATTCTGACTCTTATTTCTAACTAAGATCTATTTTGAATTAACTTTGTACACATATGGTTAACTATATGTAAAGAGTTCAACAATTAGCATGAAAGAAAAAAAGGGTAAGTAAAATAAGATAAAATAAATGAAAAAGAAAGGAGAAAAAATTTAAAAATTCAAAAAGCAAAACTGTTCCTCAACAGTCAAGACAAGGGCTGCTCAATGTCATTGTTTCTCAAAGTGTCAATTTCACATCTACAGGTTGACTTTTGGGTGCTTTATCGGTTATTACAGGTCAGGGAGAACATATAGTACTACTGCTGTGTAGTATTCCATGGTTTCCACATCCCATAATTTCTTTATCCATTCTTCAGTTGACATACATTTAGGTTGATTCCATTTCTCTGCTATTGTGAATTGAGCTGCAATAAACATGGAGGTACAGATAGCTCTTTCATACGCTGTTTTCATTTCCCTTGGAAAAGAAATCCCAGGAGTGGGATTACTGGGTCATAGGGTAGGTCAAGATTCATGTTTCTGAGGTAGCTCCATACTGTTTTCCATAGTGGTTTTACCAATTTACATTCCCACCAACAGTAGGTTAGGGTATCTTTTTCCCTATATCCTCACCAACTTTTGTTGGTTGTTGATTTCTATGTGAAAGCTATTCTGACGGGGGTGAGGTGAAACCTCATTTTGGTTTTGATTTGCATTTCCTGTTGGCTATTGATCCTGAGCATTTCTTCATGTGTCTGTTGGCCATTTGGATTTCCTCTCTTGAAAAATGTCTGTTTAAGTCCTTTGCCCATTTCTCAACTGGGTTGCTTGTTTTGTTGTTGTTGCATTTCTTGGTCTCTTTATATAATCTGGTCATTAATCCTTTAATCCTATAGTTTGCAAATATTTTCTCCCATTTTGTCAGTTGCCTCTTCACTTTGCTGATTATTTCTTTTGGAGTACAGAATCTTCTAATTTCATGTCACCCAATTTGTAGATTTTGGCTTTGATTGCCTGTGCCTCTGGGGGTCTTTTCCAAGAACTCTTTGTCAATGCCAATGTCTTGTAGGGTTTCCCCAATGTTCTCTAATAATTTGATGGTGTTGTGTCATAGATTTAGATCTTTAGTACATTTTGAGTAGATTTTAGTGGAAAGTATAAGGTAGGAGTCTTGCCTGATGCTTCTGCATGTGGAGATCCAGTTTGCTCAGCACCATTTGTTGAAGAAAATGTCCTTGTTCTAAGGGTTGATTTTAGCTACTTTGTCAAAGATGAGTCGGTTGTAGATGTTTGGATTGATTTCTGGTGTTTCTATTCTGTGCCAGTGGTCTATTTATCTGTTTTTGTACTGATATCAAGCTGTTTTGATTATAACTGCCCTGTGGTATGTCTTGAAATCTGGTGTTGTGATGTGTCCTGCTTTGTTTTTGTTGTGTAAAACTGGTTTAACTATTCAGGGTCTCGTGTTTCCATATAAATTTCAGCATTGTTTTTTCTATATCTGAGAATAATGTCTTTGGTATTTTGTTTAGTATTACATTGAATCTGTAAACTGCTTTCGGTAGTATGAACATTTTGATGACATTGATTCTTCCAATCCATGAACATGGAAGATTTTTCCATTATTTTGTGTCTTCTATTTTTTTCTTTAATGTTTTGTAATTCTCATCATAGAGATTTTTGACATCCTTGGTTAAATTTATTCTAAATTTTTGGGGGTAGCTATTAGGCATGGGATTGATCTTAGAATCTTTCTCAGTTGTGGAGTTTTCTATGTATACAAAGGCTGTTGATTTTTGTGTGTTGACTTTATATCCTGCTACTTTTGTAAACTCTTCATGAGTTCCAATAGTCTCTTAGTGGAGTCTGTTGGATACCCTATATATAGAATCATGTCATCTGCAAATAGGCTATTTTGACTTCCCCCTTCCCAATCTGTATACTTTTGATTTCTTTTTTCTTGCCTAATGGCTCTGGCTAAAATTTCCGGGACTATATTGAATAGCATTAGTGAGAGTGGGCATCCTTGTCAGATTCTGAATCTCAATGAGAATGCTTTCTGCTTTTATCCTTTCAATAGGACACTGGCCATGGTTTTGTCATAAATTGCCTTGATTGTGTTGAGGAATGTTCCTTCTATTTCCAATTTACTTAGAGTTTTCATCATGAAAGGGTGTTGTATTTTGTCAAATGCTTTTTCTGCATCTATTGAGATAATCGTATGATTTTTGTTCTTCAATTTGTTAACGTGGTGCTTCACATTGATTGATTTGCAAATGTTGAACCATCCCTGCATACCAGAGATAAATCCCACTTGGTCCAGGTGAATGATCTTTCTGTTGCTTTTGGATTAGATTAGCTAGTATTTTGTTGTGGATTTTTGTGTCTATGTTCATCAGGGAAATTGGTCTATAGTTCTCTTTATATGTTGTTTCTTTTTCAGGTTTAGAAATTAAGGTGATGCTGGCTTCATAGGAAGAATTTGGGAGGATTCTTTCCCTTTCAATTGTTTTACTATATCTTGAAGATAATTGGAGTTAGTTCTTCATTAAATATCTGGTAGGAATCAGTGATGAAGCCATTTGGTCCTGGGCTTTTCTTTGTTGGGAGGGTCTTTATTACTGATTCTATTTCTATCTTGTTTATTGGTCTGTTTAGATTTTCTATCTCTTCATAGCTCATTTTAGGTAGGTTGTATGTGTCCACGAATCAATCCATTTCTTCTAGGTTTCCCATTTTATTGGCATACAGCTCTTTGTAGTAATTTTTGATGATTCTTTTTATTTCTGTGGGGTCTGTTATATTTCTTTCTTCATCGCTAATTTTATTGATTTACATCTTCTCTCTCCTTTTTTTGGGTTAGTTGGGCCAGTGGTATTTCAAATTTGTCTATTTTTCAAAAAACCAGCTCCTCATTTTGCTGATCTTTTGTATTGTTTTATTAGTTTCAGTTTTGTTCGTTTCTTCTCTAATTTTAATCATTTTTTTCTCTTACTAGTTTTGGGTTTGGTTTGCTGTTTTTCTAGGTTCTTTAGATGCATTGATAACTCATTTATTTGATGCCTTTCCAATTTCTTGATATAGGCAATAATAGCTATAAATTATCCTCTTGATACTGTTTTTGCTGTATCCCTTAAGTTTTAATATGTTGTGTTGACATCTTCATTTGTTTCCAGAAATTCTTTGATTTTTCTTTTGATTTCTTCAATGACACACTGTTCATTTAAGAGCATTTTATCCAGTCTCTATGTGTATTCATATGTTTTAGAGATTTCTGAATTGTTGATTACCAACTTCATTCCATTGTGGTCTAAGAAGATGCATGCTATGATTTCGATTTTTTTTTTTACTTTGCTGAGATTTGCTTTATGGCCTAGCATGTGGTCAGTCCTAGAGAACAGTCCACGTACTGATGAGAAGAAAGTGTATTCTATAGTTGTAGGAAGGAAAGTTCTGTAGATATTTGTTAGGTCCATTTGGTCTATAATGTTGGCTAACTCTGTTGTTTCCTTGCTGATTTTCTATCTCATTGATCTGTCCATTGCTGAAAGTGGGATAATTGAAATCCCCCATCACTATTGTATTTGTGTCTTTATCTCCCTTTAAATCCATTAACCTTTTTTTAAATAGCTAGCTGCCCTATAATTAGGTTCATATACATTTATAATAGTTACTTCTGCCTGTTGAATTGATCCCTTGATCATTACATAGTGCCCCTCTTTGTTTCTTTTGACAGTTTTTGTGTTGAAGTCTATTTTGTCTGATATTAGGATGGCTACACCAGATCTTTTTTGGTTTCTGTTAGCACTCAGTATCTTTTTCCATCCTTTCACTTTCAGTCTGCAAGCATCATTATTGGTGAGATTTGTTTGTTGTAGGCAGCAAACAGCTGAGTTTTCTTTTTTATTCGATTCAGCCAATCTGTGCCTTTAACTTGAGAGTTGAGGCTATTTACATTCAGAGTGACTATTGATAAGTAGAAACTTTGCCCTGCCATTTTTCCTTTAGTATTCCTATTGTTTTTACTTTGGATTTCCTTTGTACTTTTGCTGGGAGTTTTTCTGCCTTCACTTTCTTTTATAGTAATGACTGTGTTTCTGCATCCCTATGTATAGCACATCCTTAAGCATCTTTTGTAAGGCTGGACAGGTGGTAACAAATTCTTTCAGTTTCTGTTTATTACAGAATGTCCTTATTTCATCTTCATTTATAAATGGAGCTTTGTAAGGTATAGTATTCTGGGTTCAGTTTTTTTTTTTTTTTTCTCTTAAGATTTGGAATATATCTCACCATTCTCTCTCTGGCTTCTTTCATTCAATATGATGTCTATGAGTTTCATACCTGTTGCTAAGAATAACAATAGTCTTACATTTGCTTTTTACTGTTCATTAGTTTTTATTTAAGTTAATATTCCACCATTTATTATCATTATCCCATTTGACATTTAGATTGTTTCCTAGGTATTTTTTTAAGATTTTATTTATTTATTTGAGAGGTAGAATTACAGACAATGAGAGTGAAAGACAGAGAGAGGCCAGCGCTGTGGCTCAGTAGGCTAATCCTCTGCCTGCAGCGCTGGCACACCGGGTTCTAGTACCGATCGGGGCGCCGGATTCTGTCCCTGTTGCCCCTCTTCCAGTCCAGCTCTCTGCTGTGGCCCAGGAGTGCAGTGGAGGATGGCCCAAGTGCTTGGGCCCTGCACCCGCATGGGAGACCAGGAGAAGCACCTGGCTCCTGGCTTCGGATCAGCGCAGTGCACTGGCTGCAGCGTGCCGGCCACAGTGGCCATTGGGGAGTGAACCAACGGAAAAGGAAGACCTTTCTCTCTGTCTCTCTCTCTCACTGTCCACTCTGCCTGTCAAAAAAAAAAAAAAAAAAGAGAGAGAGAGAGAGAGAGAAAGGTCTTCCATTCACTTGTTCACTTCCCCAAATTGCTACCATGTCCAGAGCTGTGCTGATCCAAAGCCAGGAACTTCCTCCAGCTTTCCCAAGAGGATGCAGGGGCGCAAGTGCTTGGGCCATCTTCTACTGGTTTCCCAGGCCATAGCAGAGAGAAGGATCCGAAGTGGAGTGTCTGGGACTAGAATTGGCACCCATATTGGATACTGGCACCATAGATGGATGATTAACCTACTGCACCACAGTGCCCACCCACTATCTTTTTTTTAACTTTTATTTAATAAATATAAATTTTCAAAGTACAGCTTTTGGATTACAGTGGCTTTCCCCACCCCCCATAACTTCCCTCCCACTTGCAAGCCTCCCATCTCCTGCTCCCTCTCCCATTCACATCAAGATTCATTTTCAATTATCTTTATATGCAGAAGATCATTTAGTCAGCGCAGTGCGCCAGCCGCAGCACACTGGCCGCAGCAGCCGTTGGACGGTGAACCAACGGCAAAGGAAGACCTTTCTCTCTATGTGTATGTATGCTATGCAAATTGATATTAGAACATATTAATGGCTGGTGCTTCAGCTCACTTGGCTAATCCTCTCTGCCTGTGGCACCGGCACACTGGATTCTAGTCCCATTTGGGGCGCTGGATTCTGTCCCGGTTGCCCCTCTTCCAGTCCAGCTCTGCTGTGGCCCGGGAGTGCAGTGGAGGATGGCCCAGGTCCTTGGGCCCTGCTCCCACATGGGAGACCAGAAGGAAGCACCTGGCTCCTGTCTTTGGATCAGTGCAGCGCACCAGCACGGTGCGCCAGCCGCAGTGTGCCAGCCATAGCGGCCACTTGGGGGTGAACCAACGGAAAAAGGAAGACCTTTCTCTCTGTCTCTCTCTCTCTCTTACTGTCCAACTCTGCCTGAAGAAAGAAGGAAAGGGGAAGGGGAAGGAAAGGAAACTACCATGAATGAATTTCAACATTGTTTGCACCAAAATACATTTATTCAATTTAATTCTTTCCTGAACTTTTTGAAGCATTTGAAACACCCTTGTGTGTATAACTTTACAATAAACTGTTATGTATAATCAAACAGTGTTTCAGAATCTTTGTCTTATTTTGTATTTCTACCAAAAATATATCTGGGGACAATGTTGTGACTTAGCAAGTAAAGCCACCGCCTATGATGCCAGCATCCCTTTGGTGCCAGGTCATGTCTTCGCTGCTCCATGTACAGTCCAGCTCCCTGTTAATGGCCTGGGAAATACAGTGAAAGATGGCCCAAGAGGTTGGGCCCTCTGCCACCCATATGGGAGAACTAGATGAAGCTCTTGGATCCTGGCTTTGGCCTGACACAGCCCCAGCCTTTGCAGCCATTTGGGGAGTGAGCCAGAGGAAAGGAGATAGATAGATCTCTCCTCTCTCTCTCTCTCCCCCCCTCTCTCTCCCCCCCTCCCTCTACCTCTCCCTCTCCCTCTCCCTCTCTCTACCTGTGCCTTTCAAATAACTAAATGTGTGTGTGTGTGTGTGTGTGTTCTGTTTGTCCCAAATCTTAACCAGTCATTCAGTGTTAGTCTTCTGGATTTTAGCTTTTCGTGTGATCTCTGGCTGCAATCTGCATCTCCTTTATGAATAATGATGCAGAGATTATTTTCATGTTTACTAATTATTCATGTATCTTCTTTTCTTGGAATGTAAGTTCAAGTCATTTGTCCATTAAATTTTCATAATTTGTAGTATATTTTGGATATATGGCCTTTGTCATATTTTGTGTTTTATGAATGTTTCCCCCTGGTCTGTGAATTATCTGTTTTCTTAACTTGTCTTTTGATAGGCAGGTTTTTT
Source organism: Oryctolagus cuniculus (assembly GCF_964237555.1). Classification (NCBI taxonomy): domain Eukaryota; kingdom Metazoa; phylum Chordata; class Mammalia; order Lagomorpha; family Leporidae; genus Oryctolagus; species Oryctolagus cuniculus. The sequence continues at coordinate 63,748,715 of NC_091433.1, forward strand.
AAACTTTTAATGGTGAATGTTTTCTGCTTTTTGTGTCCTCTTAAGTAATATTTGTCAATACCAAGTTTGAAAGTTTTTAGTTTTCACTTTTACCTTTGGGTCTATGATGATCCTGAATTAGTTTTTATTAATAATGTAAAAGATTAAGATGCATTTCTTCATATTTATGTATAATCATTATAGCATAATTTCTTGGAAAATCATTCCTTTCCAAGTGGAATAGTTCTGACACTTGAGTGAAAGTCAGTGGATCATATAATTATATGTCTATTTCTCATCTGTTTATTTTATTGTTCTAGTTGATTATCCTTCTAACAATACCACACTATCTAGAAAACTGTAGTATTGAAATCAGCTAATGTTAATTCCTCCAACTTTATTCTTCTTGTTCATGATTGCCTTAGCTACTTTGGATTCTTTCTTCTTCCATATCCATATTAAAATCTGGTAGTCAATTTCTACAAAAAAAATCAGCCTGTTGAGATTTTGATTCACATTGTATTGAGTCTTTGAATCTGTTAACATGGCATTGCTCTCCATTTATTAGATCTTTTATCATATTTTATACTTTTCAGTTTACAACCTTCACACATCCTTTGTTAGGTTTATCCTTATATATTTTATCTGTGGCATTATCACTTGCGTTTCTAGTTTTTCATTTCTCTTTTGTTTACTACTAATATGCAGAAATACAAATGATCTTTAAAATATTAACCTTTTAACTTATTACTTCTAGTAGCTTTTTTCCTTTTCTGAATATCTTTGGATTTTTAGGTAAACATTAATTTTGCTATGAATCAGGAGTTTTATTTTCCAGCTATTAAACTTTTGATATCTTTCTGTTATCATATTAGCCTGGACTACCTGTACAATATTGAACAGAAATGACTGGATCAGACATATTTGCCTTATTCCTAATCTCATGAGGAAAATGCTGAGTGCTTATTATTAAGTACGATGTGCTAAAGACTTTTTGTAGATGCCTTTTCATATTAAAGAAGTTCCCTTGTGCTCTTACTTTAAGTGTTTTTTCTTTCTTTTTTTTAGTCATGAATGGATGTTGAATTTTGTTAAAAGCTTTTGTTCAAATGATCACGTAGTCTTTCTTCCTTTTCTGATAATTTGGTGCACTAAGTTGATTTTTAAATGCTTAATACATATTCTTGCATTATTAGGATAAGCCTTTTATTTGGTCATGATATATAACCATTTTATATACCCTGAATTTGATTGACAATATTATTTGTCTATATTCAGGAGAGATATTCGTCTCTATTTTTTCTTGAGACATTTTTCTCATATTTTATTACCAGGATATTGCTGATGTCATTAAACTAGTTGGAAAGTATTTAAGCATTTTCCCTGTCTTTTCTTAAATAATTTGTGTAGATTTATTTATTCTATAAAATTTTTATAGAAATTCTCCAGAGAATTCATTTAGGCCTGGAGTTTTCTTGCTGGGGAGCTTTTTAATTAAAAATTCAGTTCTTTGAAAGAAATGGAGTTAATATGTTCAAACTTTTTCTTATCTTAATTTTTATAAAGTGTGTTTTTAACATACTTATTCCATCCAACTTGTCAAGCATATTTCTATAAATGTCCACAATATTCCTTTATTATCCTTTAAGTGTTTGCATGATCTGTGAGCATATTCTTCCATTCTTGATATTGGTAATTTGTATTTTGAAATTTTCTTTTTTTTTGACAAGTCTTACTAGAGAGCACTAGTTTTATTAATTTTTTTCAAAAGTGCCAATTTTGGATTGATTCTCTTTATTTTGTGTTTATATTTTTTTGCTCTTGTTTATTTAAAACTTTCTGTTCCCTATGTTGATTTTAATTTGATCTTCCTTTTCTAGAAACTTGTGGAATGAAGATCATTAGCTTTAAGTCTTCTCTTCTAATTTTAGTATTTTAATGCTACACATTTGTCTTGAATCATTTTCATTCGTAGTGTTCTTAATACTTAGCTCAAAAAATTTTCTAGTTTCTCTGATAATTTATTCTTTTACTGTGCATTATTTGAAGGTATGTTTTATTTCCAAGACTTTGAGGATTTTTCCATATCTCTAATTCTTGTTGACTTTTAAGTTAACTTTATTACCGTTTTATAATTTGAAATTTATGCGGAGATTTTATTTTATAGGCTAGCATCAGCATAAGATCTCTCTGGGTAAGTGCACTACGTGTATCTGAAAGAGGTATGTGCTATGAAGCTGTGGAGTAAACATCAACGTATCTAGTATGGTGAATCAGGTGTTTCAAATCTTTGTTCTAACTATTTTATCTACTTTAAAAATAATATATAGCTATATAAAAGTCTCTTAATGTTCATTCATATATTTCATTTTTATTCTGCCAATATTTGCTTCATGCATTTGTAAAGCTCAGTTTAGGTGCATCCACATCTAACTGTTGTTAGGGTTGTTCCAAGATCCTAATGACTTAGCCCTTTCATCATTGTGAAATGTCCCTCTCACCACTCAGACTGCGTTGGCTGCAGCATCCCTCCATGCTGCAGGATCCTGGCTATAGGATATTAATTGTCACAACATACAGTCACTCTGCTTGATTACAAGGAGTCTTGCCCTCCATGAGTGCAACACAAACCTTAGCCGAAGACCCGCAGGGAGTCTTCTGACAGACTTCTACCCTGCCTCCTTTCCAGCCCTAGCCCTCAACACTCCCTGTCTGCTACCCCACAGCTTCCGATGCTTCAGCAGCGACGGATGCCTGACCTCTGCCCCTCTGTTTCTTATGGACACAGGGCTCTACTTTGGTTCTACTCCCTTGTGCCCACTCTGGAAGCTGTTACAAGTGAGGAAGCCACGCCAATACAGAGTCTCCTTCATGTTCTTCCCTTCTCTCATGAATCACACGCATTGCCTCTTGCTCATTGCCTCAATGCAGTTACCTAAAATATTTTGTTCAGGTGTATGGAAGTTTTGGGTGGGATCATATGTCCAGTAAGCTATTTCACCATAGCCATGTATTAAATATCTTCTGTCATATTTTAATGATAGAAAATAATTACAATAGGCCTCTGTTTTTATTTAGTAGAGCTATAGGACATCTCATCCTCTTCAAATCTAGTGAAATAAATTATCCATCAGTATCTGGATTTACAGGGTAGACACATCTCCTGATTTTCCTAACATGGTCCCAGTTAATGACTACTATTAATAGCTCCCCCATTCACCCTCAGAAAGTCCTACTTTTTACATTAAATTGCCTGATATTCTATGTATGCAAATTTTTTTTTGTACAGGCAGAGTTAGACAGTGAGAGACAGAGAGAAAGGTCTTCCTTCCATTGGTTCACCCCCCAAATGGCCCCTACAGCTGGCGCACTGTGCCAATCTGAAGCCAGGAGCCAGGTGCTTCCTCCTGGTCTCCCATGTGGGTGCAGGGCCCAAGCACTTGGGCCATCCTCCACTGCCTTCTCGGGCCACAGCAGAGAGCTGGACTGGAAGAGGAGCAACCAGGACTAGAACCCGGGGTGCTGGCGCCTCAGGTGGAGGATTAGCCTAGTGAGCCATGGCCCCGGCCCTATGTATGCATATTAATAATAGTGGGAGTTTTAGTGTGAGAATCCTGTAGTCCAGCTTGATCTTCATTATATAAGAGTTTTATTATCCAGTACACCTTTTCCATATTCCATGCTGTTGTTTCTTTTTGTGTGGAATACTTTTATTTTCCTTACAGACTTGAAAATTTACATACAACTTACCTCTTCATTCTTTAAGGCTTTGAAAAAAGTTTCAAATCTGGTACAAAATGTGTTTGGATAAGTAGACTGCATAATACAAGCTGTACTTTTATTAGAAAAATTTTCTGTAGGCGCTGGCATTGTGTTCCAGCAGGTTAAGTAACCACTCACGATGCCAACATCCAATATGGGTGCTGCTTCAATTTCCATTTCAGCTGTTTCATTTCTGATCCTGCTTCCTGTTAAGGCTTCTGGGAAAGCAGTGCGGTATGTCCCCATTACTTGGGCCCCAGCTACCCACATGGGAAACTTGGAACAGGTATTCCTGGCTTCACCCTGGCTCAACCCTGACCATTGCGGCCATCTGAGGAGTGAACCAGCAGATGGGAGATAAAAATCTGTCTCCCCCTCTCTCTAACTCTGCCTTTCAAATAAATAATAAATAAATATTTTTTAAATAAAGATTATTTCTTGTAAGAAAATATATCACATTTACTTAAAAATTTCTTCCCTGTAAGAAGGTTTCTCACTGTCAACATATAGCAGAGTGTTTGTCCTTGTGCCGGTTGATTGGATTTAAGTCAGTGGACTCTGGCATGGGACAAATGTGGCACTTGACATAGCACTGAAGCATTATCAGGAGGAGGGCTTAAGACTGTTTTTACATTTGGAGCCTCTTAGTGCCTCTGACAAAATTAATTATGTACATTTCAACTACCATGGACCCATATTCTGAAAAACACATTGTAACTTGAATATGCCCAAGCACCCTGCAGAAAAAAAAAAATTATGCAAGGAAAACTGTTCCATATTTCCAAGCCTGGGAAAAGAATGAATGCTTAAGTAAAACAGCATTTGGGAGTGAATGTGGTATCTTTGACCATAAATGTGACTCTTGTTATTTAAGGGTGTGACGTTCTCTGGACATCATTTCTATCAGTGCCTTCATAGCTTAGTAAGCATGATATAAGACAGATATCTGGCTCATTATTTATTTTCTTTGACCATACACCTGGTTAATACAAACTGACAGCTTGAATTGTTACCTAGTTATTTTTCAATCACTGAGTTATATATCATATTGAAGACAGTAATAAATGTTGAACTTTCAAATCGTATGCAAATATGTTATATTTCCATATATCTCCTGTTCGGCAATTTATTACTTTTATGTTTTTATCTTGAAAACTATTCATAACCTATTTAATGTCAGACTTGTACCTGCAATGAAATATAGAGAACACCTATCATTAAGTGGAAGCTTTTCTTTTATGATAGTCCTTATAGAAGATTCAAACTGTTAGTCAGAGGCACTTATTTTGAGAGAGTAGCAGCTTGGGTGCTATAATGCGTTCCCTCTGTTTTAAAACATCCCAAAGAATGCTGTCAGCTCTAACTTTCTATACCTAGAATCTACTAAATCAGATCAGGCCATTTTTATATAACGGTTGCAAATGTGTTTTTTTGAATGTTAAATCTGTTTCTATTTTTCAATCAATTTAAAATGTGTAGAAAAAGTGTTCTGATTGTATATTATCCAATTTTCATCAGCTGCCGGAAGGAAATGCTGTGAAAATCTGTGATTTAAAACCCTTAAAACTTCTGCTTGAAATGCATGTTTTGTTAAGAACATTAGATATGCAAAGTATTTTAAACAGAATTTTGATGTCTTTATTAATAGCATTTAAAAGTTTCAGGATTTCAGATATTCAGAGATGTTGTTCTCCTTGACTTACAAGGTCATATATTTTAGATTTTAACATTTCTCCTTTTGGAAATCCCTGGAACTATGGAGGAAACTGATAAAAGAAAAATAGCAAAGCAATGTTTTTATTAATAGTAATGCTATCCTTTAAGTCATTGAAGAAATGCATTTTACATAGGATAGAGAGCTGTCAATATCAATTACCACTTAAAACTCATTGTATTTAAATCACTTGCCTGTGAGCTGTGTGAGGACTATGAAGATCATGACTTCCAGTTTGTGGTCTAGTTAAATAAATAAAAAATATGCATGCCCAAGGAATGGTTTGCTTAAGCACTCTTGGAGTTTAGAGGAACAAAATAATTTTTTACTCTTCCAATGCTTCATTAGCTGAAGTAGAATTTGAGTTGAGAAATGCAGATGAGGTATAGCAGTAATAGTGATGACAATAGTATTGGATGATTGCAATTTTAAATGACATTTTTTTATTAAATCTAAGCATCTACATTGGATGTGACAAAAATAGTGCTGGAAAATATAAAATGAACCAATTACAACAGATGACTTTCTTTTTCATAGCTATATTTGGTTTCATACTAATTTTAAAAAGAAGTACAGAAACTGTTAATTAGTACTGTATTTAGTTTTTTTATATTTAGCTTTACCTACCCTATCAGTTAGTATCTGTGTTCATCCATAAGAGATTGCCAGAAATTTGTGGGGTAAACATGTAGGGATTGATTTTCTTGCTTAAAACAAGACCCAAAGTACGGCAGCCTCATGATGTCATTACGACTTTTCTCAGCCCTTCCAGCACCTCCCCCGCTACCAAATTGAATCAGGCCCAAACAGGAGCTAGAGCCCCAGTCATCACATCTCTCTTCTAGGCGTATAGCAAGAGAAGGGGAAAAGGATACCAGCCCTCTCTTCAAGAAGGCCCTACAGATGTTCCACAGACCACTTATAAAGCAGTGGCCAGAAGGTGGTCAGATCCACCGCATGATGGATGGAAAGAGCAGCCTTCTGGAAGGATGAGGCCCGGGCTGAAGATGGGGTTTGGTTGGTTTGTGAGATGAAGAGACCTTGGCTGCTTGCATAGTCTTATGTCAGTTTCTGTCATTCTTAGTAAACATTTGCAATGTTCTTCGTGCACATTATGCCATGACTGATTCAAAATGGACCTCACATTCCATCCTCATACCATGGCTATTGCTTATGTGGTTGATGATTTATAGGCACCAGACAAGTCTCAATATGTAGGTAGTCTCCCCATCATAACTATCTGATTGTATGAAGATCAGGAAAGAACTGGACCAAGAATGAGAGTAATGGACATCTGGCTGTGTGATGACTCTACACAAGTGTGCGCATCCTCCTGTTTGGGTGGATGGATGAATAGGTAAGTAGGTCTGTAGGTAATGTGTGGTTAGGCTAACAGAAAAAGGAAAGCACATGAGAGGAGGAGGGAAAATGGGGAGGAGAGAAGAGAGCTGAGGAACTGGGGAAAATCCTTGTAAGTATCCCAAGGGTAGTCTGGCCTAATAAAAATCCACATCTCTCTGTTGACCTGTGCTGCTCATCACTTTCATAATGCAAAGCATCATTCTGCTCTGGGATGCTCTTTGCTATGATCATCACCACTTTTTGTAGATAATTCTTTTTTTGCCACATTTCTAAATAGTGAGAGTAAGCATTAAATGTAATATAAAATGAGGCTATTTCCTTCAAAATAAGGATACTTCAAAATTTTAGAAAGTAGAATTAAAACATGAGTATATTTTGGTGCAAAAAGTTGGAATCAATGCATCATTTTTTCATAATATGCATTTTCTATGAAGAACACCTTGTATGCATGGATTTCAGAATCTTTTTCATACCTAAATAAACTTCTAATTGCATTTTCCATAAGAATGATGAAGTACTCCTATTTTATCACATGTTGACTTTCTTATTTACTTCTTAACAAGGGGATGGCTCTACCCATCTGTCTGTCTGTCTATTCGTCCATATCTGCCCGTCTATCTAGCTGGTCTTCTAAGGGCTGTCTGTGGGTCCATGTCATAAGCAGTTTTGTGGTTTTCTCTGTCATTTACCATCTCCCTAGTGGAAGGATGGAGTTGTAACCCATGCCCTTTGTGCAGTGAATGTTCAGCCCCTCAGTTTGTTTTGGATGAAAACAGGCCCTTGTATTGGGCAGTTCCACGATACTCTGTATGTTATTACATTAGACCCCCTCTTGGCATGGAAGAGCAAACCCGTTACTGTTCGACAAGTCCATGTGCAGAAAATATGGGCCAGCCTACAGAAATCAACTGTCAAGTGAGCTGATTCAAAAGAACAAGAGTCGGTACGATCTGTACAGTGAACTGCTGTCTTTTGAGTAGTCCTCACAGGTGAAAGCAAGAAAAGAGGAAAGGTGCCTCCAACCACATTAGCCACGTTTCCAGGGGCCCTCCTAAGTGAGTTTGAAGAACACACATTCCCCCTTTGTCCCAGCAACAGCTACAGCCTACTCGAAACTAGGTGGAACTGAGAGAAGGTAGATCAGCAGTGAAGGGATTTGCTGCCAGTGTAGCAAGCATGATGCCAAATTCCTGGCACTGTGCAGAAGCTGTTCTCATGGGCATGCATTTAATATCAGCTGTACCATTTAAATTTGTGACGACTGTTGTTTTTAATTTGGTATACAGAATAACAACAATTAGCACGATCAATTTTACCTTTACTTTCAAATATCCTGTTCTCATCTAACTCCTCGAGTGTTAGAGCTCACGATGCAGAAGGCACAGATGTGATTCCTGTGATATTTAGCAGAGGTCTCATACTCCTATTCCCTCTTATAAAATTAGTAGACACACTTGTGGCGCTCAGTTGATTGCACATTCCAACGTGATCTGTCAAATATCAGCACCTGTGAGCTTCACGCACCCACCAAGTTAAGGAAAAAATACGCTTGTGTTTTTTTTTTCTTTTCTTAAAAATGTTCAGATTTAATTTTAAAAATAAAATAGGCACACTTCTTCATGTGTCTAAGTTAATTTTTCAAAATTCAACTCTTGCATAGTCAATGGGGAGGGGATAAATATTATAGAATTTTCATTTGCATTGCCCTTCCTGTTCTCTGAAATAATTCGTTGTAATTTTCATGAGACTTCATAATATTATTCATTCACTTCATAATTGAAACGTTGTTAAACTCTGCCTCATGTTGATTCCTGACCTATACCAGCCAAAGGCACCTTCCTCTCCGCCTTCTCTCCTTTCTAAGGAAGCTAGCAAGTTTGATAACCAATGATAACGTATATAGATGATTCCAGTATGATTTATTTATAAAATGGAAATAAAATTCTTGCCTTCTTAGAAATGTGTGACAGATTAACTGATGGGAAAATGATTAAAATTTTGAATATGCAATTACTGAAAATTGTTTTGGAGAAAATGCTAGAAACAACAGCAAACATTGGATAATCAAAATATAATTATTGGAGTCTGTGCTGTGGCACAGTGGTTAAAGCCTCTGCCTGCAATGCTGGCATCCCAGATGGGTACTGGTTCATGTCCCGGCTGCTCTCCTTCTGATCTAGCTCCCTGCTCATGGCTTGGGAGGAGCAGAGGAAGAAAGCCCAAGCACTTGGATCCCAGCCACCCACGGGGAAACCCAGATGAAGCTCCTGGCTACTGGCTTCAATCTGGCCCAGTCCTGGTTTTTGAGACCATAGAAGGAGTAAACTAGAGGATGGAAGATCTCTCTCTCTCTCTTTCTCCCCCCCCCCCCTCAGTAACTCTGACTTTCAAATAAATAAATAAACATTTAATATATATATATATAATTATCATTTCACCAACAACTGGTTTTTCATGCTACCTGACATAAAGATTGTTAAAAATAAGCGATGGAAAATTATTTAAGTTTATTACCCATTTTTAGTAGCATAGTAAATGTAGTTAAAGAATGCAAGAAAAATAGTCAATGTAGAGTAGTGCCTGGCATTAGTAGGTGCTAAATAAAAATTTATTTAGTAAACTATCTTCTATATGTGCTTTTCTTTAGTGAAAGACTCATATAAACTTATAAAGGAATTCCAGTTTACATGGCAAATGATAACACTGTCATCTTTTCACAAAGTTAGTAAAATCTACAAAGCATCTTGAAGGGCCAGAGTAGCTACATTTTTAAAAAGGTACCTCCATTCAGGGAGGCAGGCCTGACTTCCTGTATAAGCAGCATCACTCAGGGGAAACCAAAACTTAGACCAGAACAGCTCGTTAGTGTTCACCATATTAGGAAATCCCCTGGGTTCGAACCAATCAGGAGCAACCGCATTGGATCAGGAAATACCAGAGGTGACCCAGGCCAAACCATTGTTACCCCCCCACCCCTCGATGACGTAATCCTGCTTTAAAAGAGGCTCCTGAGCACAGCTGGGGCCTACCTCTGACCACCGCTGTGTCGGTTGGTTAGACGAGGTCCCTGCTGCAGCTTGAAATTCCAATAAACCTTGCTTTTACATTTCAGTGTGATTGACTCTCTGGGGGTCTCAACGGGGATCCAACGATCTGGGCATAACACATCTGAGCATAACATTTCTTATGGCCAAATCCTAGTGCTTGTCCCTCTGAGTATAATTGACGTTGTAGTCAGATCAGTTCTTTTATTTCTGAAATTTAAGAGTTACATAGTGCTTTGTATTATCATGTATTTTGTCTGATTGCATTATTTATACGCAAGCTAATTTCAGTATGAACTGAGAATATTTGTTGAGCTAGTGTATTATAAAATAGTCCAGAACCAGAATCTACAATTATAGGGAAAACATCAGATATGAAAATCTTCCTGACTATTCTCCCCCATTTAAGAAAAACCTGGATGTATTGATTCCCTGACAATATGATTAAAAGAGTAGCACAAGAGGTTGGTGTTGTGGTGCAGCAGTTAAGCCACCACTTGGGATGCCTACATCCCATATTGGAGTGTCAGGATCGAGTGCCAGCTGCTCCTTTTCTGATACAGCTTCCTGTAAATGTTCCTGGGAGGCAGAAGATAACTGCTCAAGTACTTGATTCCCTGCCACCCATGTGGGAGACCTGGCTGAAACTCCTGGCTCCTGGCTTCAGCCTGGCACAGCCCTGACTGTTGCAGGTATTTGTGTAATGAAATAGCAGATGGAAGATTCTCTCTCTCTCTCTCTCTCTCTCTCTCTCTCTCTATTTCTCTCTCTCTCTCTCTCTCTCTCTCTCTCTCTCTCTCTCTCTTCCTCCTTCCCTCTGCCTTTCAAATAAATTATTTTTTAAAGGGTAGCACAATTTAGGACACTGTTTGAGGTATGGGATTAAAACATTTAGAGGCAGATATGATTCCATTGTGTTACTACTCACTACTTTTCTGAGTTTGACACCAATGAGATGGTAACTCAGTGAAGGAAATTCACAGAAACAAGTTAAAGAAAAAAAGGAAATTTATAAGGAATAAATTTAAGTAGAATAGTCCACAATACAGCCAAGATGAACCTGAATAAGTATATTATCTTGGGGAAAAGTGATCTCTGAGGCAAATAGATCGTATTTGTTGACCACATTGTATGTCTGAAGTATTGTTCCAGATTCTAAAATATATGTTAAGTCTTGAAATTTATGTCTCTGTTGACTCCCTTAGCTTGCTTTGCTTTATTTTTATCAGTCATAATAGTGCATATTAAAATAGTGGCAAGTCAATGAAATTTGAGTGGGACTGAGAGTGTTTCTTGGAGATTTACAAAACTATGACAAGTGGCAAAAAGTTACTATGCCACAAATTAACCCTTTAGCTGCCTGGATTTTCTGATATTGGCAACCAAAGCAAGTGATTGTAGGAATTATATTGTATAAGTCAAACAACATAGACATCTCTTTGCTGGGCTACCAGACCATAAAATTAACCTAATTTCTAATTTCAGACTTTTGATGTTATTCTCCCCAATTAGAATTACTTCCTAATAAATATTATTACTCACATTCCTGTAACTTCTGTGATTTTTGTGTACTTCTGACCGAGAGGGAAATACGCACACAGTTCAGGAAGTCAGACACTGCAGGGTGAAAACACTCTAGTGGTGGTTTCAAGTTAATTCTGGAAGTTCAAGGTTTTAGTTCAAAGAACATATGTTTTCAAGGACTTCCACCGGCCCCCTGTTTGCCTGCAGAGTTAGGCTGCAGTACCCTGACTCTCCAGGCTCTGACTTCATTATGAGGAAAACCCTTTGTAGAGGGCATCTGCTCAACTCTAATAATAAATTTTAAGGGAGGTACTGAATGCAAATGAGAAGCAAATGGATTAATTATTCCTCTACACGGGAGCTGGGAATTCATTCATTACGTTTGTTCCTCATCACTTTGTGTACTCTTGGGCTTCTGCAGAAAAGCAGTGTTAAATGAGAAATGAAAGGGGTAAGCCTTTATTTCCTCAGTGTCGGAATTTCCGTGTAAGTATCCCTCGAATGGAGAACTATTGCTGGCACTGGGGCCTGTACACCGTCTGTCACATAGGCCCGCTTTGTGCAATGGGTATGTTCCCAAGTACATCATGGTCTAGCTGAGCAAGCACAAGTGTGGGATAAAAGGCTTGGCTGTAACCCTCACTGTGCTCCTTGCTGGTTCTACTGTCTTGGACACGGAGCATCAGAGGCCTCATTTGTAGAATCAGAGGAATATTTCTGAGGTCACCTCTACTTCTGCACTTCTGGAGTTACATGTAATTGTAGACTTCTGTTACTGGAAAGAGTTTCCGTGATAATTTCATAATCCATTCACTTAATCCAGCCCTGGAAATTGAAACTGTGAGATGTAGCTTCTAGCCATGAGTACAGAGGCAGTCACTCAACCATCAGATTGAGAGTGCAAAAAATGTACTTAAGGGAAACACACTGTGGAGTAGGGGGTGATCTCAAAACAACCACCAAAGCCAAGTTAATATCTGTCCTCTGTAGATATTAATCAGTGATTTTTCACTTATAATCTTAAATTTCAGAAATTGTATATATCCTTCCTAGGACTCTGTCCCTAGTTAAGCCAATGTTTTGTTTTGTGTTTCATTTTGTATTCATTATCAGTTGTGTTTCTTGAATACTTTCATGCAACAGGCCTTTCAATTTGCTTTTTTAATAACTGGCCTAGTTCATCTAAAATTTCTGACGATGGGTAAGAATGCCTATTTGACCAAATGGTAGGTTGAATGCTGTGTTAAGAGCCTGTGTGTGTGCACATTTGTGTATGTTTAGCTGAATCAGAGAGAGGCTCATCAACTCTTTCAAATCATTCCCTGTTAGGCATGACCTGCAAATGTCATAATCATGCTCATCATAGATACCATGTCACCCATCAAACTATTTCTGTAATGCTATTTCTTCTCAGCCCACATCTTTTCACAAGGAACTGGAAGCAGTATTGGTATATGGGATTTTTTTTAATTCCATAGTGAAATAATAAACTACAAATAAAGATAGAATATTAGTACCAGGGACAAGAATAGAAATATGCCAGTCGTAAGATGAGTCTAGTTACTGAGAAGCCTATTTTGTTTGAGCTTTCTGGCAACCAGAGGAAATAAATGAAACCATGTTCAGTTGCAAGGTCCTCATTAATGGCTAGGAGGAAGAATCCTGGTCCCTCAGGGGAAGGAACACATTTTGATAAATGCATTAAATAGTCGTTTCTCCAGACAAAATCTTCTGGAACTATTCTCATTATATAAAGTGAATTCTGAGTGAGTTGATAATTTTTTCACAGCATACTACTAGGTTTATCCAGCCATGGGACATCAAACAGAGCTCTGGACAGTTACTTTTGTTAGCCTGGTTAGCTCAAGGTTTCCTGTCTTGAGTATAAAAATAACCCAAGTTAAACTGTCTTAAATTACAAGAAATTTGCCTTAATTTTTAAAATTTTTACTTTTATTATAGTAAATATACATAAACTTCACAGTTTCAACCATTTTATATATTCCATTTGGTGTCAATAGTGCATTCACAATGATGTGTGAATATCACAATTTCCTGAACTTTTCTATCATTCTAAACACAGACTACACCCATTCAATAAGAGCTTCCATGTCCATGCTCCCTAGCCCCTTGTAACTTCTCTACTTTCTGTCTCTATGAATTTCTCTATCTATCTCATATAAAAACTGTAAATAATACAGTAGTGTGTCTGGCTTAGCTCACTTAGCATAATGTTTTCTTTTTTATTTATTTTTTTATTTGACAGGTAGAGTTATAGACAATGAAAGAGACAGACAGACAGAAAGGTCTTTCTTCCATTGGTTCACTCCCCAAATGGCCGTCACAGCCGGTGCTGCACCGATCCAAAGCCCGGAGCCAAGTACAGGGGCTCAAGCACCTGGGCCATCCTCCCCTGCCTTCCCAGGCCACAGCAGAGAGCTGGACTGGAAGAGGGGCAACCAGGACTAGAACCCAGCACCCATATAGGATGCCACTGCTGCAGGTGGAGGATTAAATACCAAGTGAGCCATGGTGCTGGCCCCAGCATAATGTTTTCAATTTCATACTAGTAGCATATGTCAGAACTTTCTTCTGATGGCTAAATAGTATTCCCTTTCTTTTAAAATACTAGTATCTCCTTCTTTTAAAACAACATAGTTTTACCCTGCTAGTCTTTAGTTTTTTCCCCTTTCCCTTGAGTTGTCAAAATACTAGCAAAAGATTCTAAAATGGTCTCTCTCCATCTCCTAAGTAGCCCCACAATTCAAATCATACTGTTTCAGTTACTTTGCTTGCTTCAAGCAATTCCTTTCGTGTTGTTCCCTTACCTGTGATTATTGACTTGAAACGCTCCCTGTAAGCAAGTCTTCCAGTGTTTTTTTTATGGGGAAAACAATAATTTTCATTTGGTTATTTTTTTTAAATAAAATTGCAAACTTTCTAGATTTTAATATCCAGAATGTGCCATGTCACATTTTCATTGATACTGCCACTGGATCAATACAATCATCAGCTGTTCTCTCATTGCCCTTTGTAATTTGTAAGCGCTGCAAGTTGCATCCCTTTTCCCCTTCGTCTGAGCAGTTACTTGCTTCGTGACCTTGCTCACTGGTACTCCTTGTCCCATTCCGGAGTCTAAGCAGAAATGCTACAAAGGACGAGGAATGTGAAGCTTCAAGATGTTTAAAACTATTGACTAGAATTTAGAGGATACAAGCTCTTTCAGGGCATGAAAAACAAGAATGAGTCTTGGAGCTATCCTTCCATATTACTTGGCTCATATAAAATTAATGCATAAGTTCCAGTGCTTTTATAAAACAATGACATCTTAATCAAAATATACATTGAACCCTAATTCAAAATTCAGATGTTTCAAAAATGTAATGTTGTTTATGAAATATATCCTATTAGGTGTACACTTCTCTTTTAATACACGAGCACAGTAATATGATGTTTTCACTGGGCCTTTTTAGAGGCAAAATATTTGAAGAATCAACCTAATGGAAAAAGCTTATTATTGTTCTAAACCTGAATTTGAAAGTCCTTTATATATATTTTTGGGCAAGTGTTCTTTTGTATGAATATTTCAATAGAGCAACTGGAGAAATTTCTTGTAGCATTTTTTCTACAATTTTTCTTCATTCCATTTTGCTAATCATTTTGGAAGTGGCTATGTATTAAATGAGCTATGAATATATTCTAATTTTGAAACAAACTTCAAAATAAATATTAGATTGATGCATGACAATCATTAAATGCATGTAAATCACATGGATTCTTGGATTGTCCTCTGGATTTCCTGTTTTATGCAGCTAATAATAATTACTTATGCTCTATGTATCTGGTTAATATTACATATGATACAAGGCAAACACATTATACCATTAATATTCAGCTATCCATTGCCATTTTAAAGAAAATGCTTTTAGATTTGTTTCAAATTTCAAATGCCTTAATTTCATATTCAAATTAAATCTTCAAAGTAATAAAAAATGGTTTAAAAATCTTACCTTGGTTTTTTTTTTTTTTGATATTGCACATTACTAATAAACTTTTGGTAAATGATCAATTTAATTCAGTTGAATTCTGTTTTGAATTCAGTGATATTTCTAACTTGCGTAATTAATATCTGACATTATTCCTGGTGCCTGACACCTGCTTGAGTGTCCTTTACTGTGAGGAAAGTTTTCCATTGAGCCAACATAAATAAAATCTGGAAGCTAGAAAAAAATAGCTACCTTGAAGAAATTTGGCTCATAAGAACACAGCAAATACTTTAAATACTTCGCTGTTTTATATTTTGCAAATTCTTATTCAGTACACTTTTCAAAGCTTTCCCTGCCTACTTACCTTATTTACCCTAAGTACCAGTCTAATAGACTGAATGGCAGTGGCCACTGTGAGAACAAATTGTCCATTCCTGGGACAAGACGTCAAACTTCAGTTGCTGGTTGGGTGTTTCAACCTTAAGTAGGTGTATTTGCAGCTATCTAAGTGTGCTTTTTTAAAAGACATTTTACAATCAGAAAAAGAACTTAAAATCCACAGTTTGAATTAATAACTAAACACCATTTACTAGACTCTCTTCATTAGGAAATAAACGATACCCTTTCCTCAAGATGGCTACAGGACTATCCAAATTCCACATGTATTCTCTTTTTTCATTTTATTTCTCCTCATTGTGTTTCTTGCTCTGTGCCCTTCTATTCAGTCTTCATTTGAATAGATGTTTCCAATTGTGAATTAAATCATCCCTCCAACTGCTGAAAGTATTTGGTTTTTAAAAAATATCTATTTATTTACTTGAAAGGCAGTATGACCAAGAGGGAGAGGGAGAGAGGCAGACAGACAGATCTGCTCACACAGATCTTTCATCTGCTGGTTCACTCTCCAAATGACCACAGCAGCCAGGGCTGGATCAGGCCCAAGTCAAGAATCACAAACTCCATCAGGGTCTCTCACGTGGGTGGCAAGAACTCAACTACTTGAGGCATCCTGCTTCCCAGGAGCATTAGCAGGGAATTGGAAGCAGACTAGCTGGAACCAGAACCAGCACTCCAATATGGAATGCAGGAGGCCCAAGCAACAGTTTAAACCTGCTGCACCACAGCACTGAGCCCTGCTTAAAGTAGTTCTAAAAGCATTTGCTTTCTTCCAACATCTTCCACTACAGAATTCCAAGTCCAGTGCTTAATACTCAAGAACCGTATCTCTGTTCTGCACACTGTGTACTCAGCCTCTCACACTCCAGGATCTATTCAATAATCTTATATCCCATGGTTTTTTGAAGATAAGATATAGCTTCAAATTTTCAGACAATCCAGTATAGCCTGTATTTTAAAAAATATTGAATTTGAATCATTCTTTACCTATCAAGCATATTCCTTTGATTGAAGGGTCTTAGAGCTTTAACTTTTACCTCTTTCATGCCTGTGATTTATACACTAAATAGGTATAGTGAGAAAAAGGCATGCTATAAAAATCATATGTGATGATTCCCAGATAAACTCAATTTGAGCTTTCATATTCCAGCCTATGACAGAGCCTAGAATTGTACATAAGTTTTTTAGATAGCCCATGAATAGGACAAATTGAAATCAAATAAAATAAACTATCTATATTAGGTTCTTTAAATGAGCATAATAGGAATAGATAACTAGATAGCTGGATGGAATAATTTCGAGCAATACTTAGAAAATGCAGTTTAAAAAGGTGAATTTTTAGTGAATTTTTTAATTTTTTTTTTTAATTTGAAAGAGAAAAATAGGGACGGACAGCTCCCATCTGCTGGCTCAAATGCTTCTGTTGGCCGGGACTGTGCCAGGTTGAAGCCAGGAGCCAGGAACTCAGTCCGATTCCCCACATGAGTAGCAGGATCACAATTACTTGAACCATTATTGTTGCTCTCAGGGTCTACATTAGTAGGACTCTGGAACCAGGAGCCAGAGCCCCTCCATGAGTTTTGTGAAGTCACTGTGTGTGTGTGTGTGTGTGTGTGTGTGTGTAGAGAGAGAAATTCATTATAGGAATTGGCTTATTTGATTTTTCAAGGCAGGCCCAGAAGTCCATATCTGAAAGCTGGGAGCCAGAAAAGCCAATGCTCTGGTCTGAGGCTGAAGGTAAGGCGGCTCAGGGGGTTGTTCTAAGTCCTGGTCTGGATCCAAAGAACTCGTTGCAAAGAGTATCAGTGACCAAGGGCAGGAGCAGATGGGTGTTCCTGTTGGAATGGAAGAAAATCCACCCTTCCATCCCTTTTGTTGTTCTATTCCAACCCTCATGGAATTGGAGAGTGCCCACCTGCACTGGTTAGTATCCTCTTCGCTCAGCCTACCAATGCAGCTGGTGAATCTCTTCCAGAAACCCCCTCACAGGCACACCCAGAGATAATGTTTGTCTAGCTTTCTGGTTATCTGGAGCCCAATCAAGCTGACACATGAAATTAAGTGCCACACTGTTTTCATGTGGGATGTATTCTGAGCATTTGTTGGCATCTCATCAGTGCTGTTTGATGGTGGTGGTGGCAGTGATGGTGGTGCTGAACAGGGATGAAGAATTTAATTGAATAGGCAATAATTAAAAATTCATCCTAAAAATAGCAATGTTCTTCATGACTGCCCAAGTTTTGAACAACAGAGATATGTAAAGCTATAACCCTTGGAATTGTGCTTTCCACTGTAGTATTTTCTGGTTGTATTTCGGAAAGAGTGTGGAAATCTTAACATCATTTACTGCTAATGGAGTCTGTGCATATAAATGTTACAATTACACCCCAGTATAAAAGTAATTTGCTTTTATTTTTCTTCTTCATTATTTTAATTAATTGGGATTTTCCATATAAGCCAAAAACCTGAACTCCACTAGCTCTTAATGAATGATACAGGAAAATATAATTTCTCCGTGAATGTTAGGTTGATTGGAAAATGTCATCCTCTGACCTACTCAGCCTCGCTAATCAAGAAGCATCTTCACAGGGACTCAGAGCAGATTAAGCAGGCTACCATCCATCTGCCACCCCCTTGATTTGTGTGAATTACAGTTTTTGTCAGGTATCAGGTTTCGTCTATCTGAGAAAAGCCATGCCAACATGGTTGAGAGCCTACGTCGCCATGTCTCTGATAATTGGATAGCCTGCTTTCACCTTAAGCTGCTTTGAATTAACGCAAGACATCAGCCACTGGCTTTAAGTGGTTTAATTATCAGAATTGTCACATTTTAGTTATCAGCCTGAAGGGTGGGTGCTGGGGTTGATTGTGAACATGTGGTACTACCTGGTACAGGTTACCCAATGGCCAGATATGGGTCAATTCAGGAACATACTTAAAGGAGCAGGGTCCCAATTCAGAAATATTCGTGGATAGAATCAGATGTTCAAAGAAAAAACAAAACATTCAGTGGCAAACAAACAAAAAAATATATCAGAGCAATCTTGGCCTTATATAGAAGACCTGGTGTTACTATCAAATGATTTCTTAATGCCAGTCATCACTGGTTTTTTTGTTTCCAAAATTTTGCATTTAAGGTCATCAAAATGAAGCAATTTATCCTAATGTTTTTGACTGAAGTTGTGTCTCATTATTTGAATAAAATCAGTTCTTATCAGGAGTGTGTTGTAAACACAGTCCATTATCCTTACTTAAAGGAGCTGCAGCTAGTTATCTGGAAAATGTTAGGTGTCCGAGGGTCAGCTCCGCGTGTTTAACTGCACTTTAACTGAATTTCTATAGTGAGAATGTTCTGCCATGGAGCAAGGTGTTCCAGTGACCATCACAATGCCCTAAATTCTATTGTTTCCTGGATGCTATTGTTTTCCTGAAGCATCAGTAAAAATAATAGAACTAATTCTTCTGAGTCGCTGCACTCGTATCCCAGTTCAGTTCTAATAGTATTGACTACAATCTAAGTATTTTTGCTTCACTCAACACAGCTCTTTAAAGGGCTTTCCCTTTTGAAGGCATACTCTCTGTGGGTGGTCAATACCCTTATGAAATTGTCAGACTTGAAAGTAAGATGGATTGTTACTGGAACATTAAGTAGGACAGAGAGCAGATGAAATTTAAATACAAAGTTGCAGCTGTCCATAAGCTCAAAAACTTAAATTAGTTCAGGCGAACTGCTAAATTTCAGCACGAAACAAACCAAGAAGTGAGTTGGCTATTCCTTCCCTAATGGGGGAAAATGCATATAATAGAAATTAAAACCTTGCCAGCCTGAGAAATTAACATTCGCACTAAAGATCAACTCTTTTCTGTAAAACAAGTGAGGAAACTTATGTGCAGGTGGTCTTGGTAATACTCAGCACGCTCCACCTCTACAGCCTGTGACACCAACATCCCATCTACAACCTCTCCCTTGGCCTCTCTTTGCCCTTGTTGTGGTTAGGACATCACTTTGAATATTGAATGTCCCCAAAGACTCATGTCTTAAAGACTTGGTTCCTGGGCTGGTGGAAATGGTGGTGGTAGGGGATCCTGGTGGAAGGTCCTTCGGTCACTGGGGCCACGACCCCAGAAGGTACTTCTCAGGACAGCATTGTTATAAAAGTCTGAGCTTGGTTGCAGCCCCTCTCTCTGCTTCCTGGCTTGCCCTGGGATCCTTCTGCTCACACTCCACCATCTTCATGAGGCCTTTGCCAAAGTCTGCATCAAGCTGTTGGTCCTTATGATTTTTCTCTTTATTAAGTTACTTGCTTTAAGTATTTCATTGTAACAGCATGAAAGCTGACTACTACAATTCTACTAATACCTCTCTTGTTTTCTCAATCTTGAACTTCTTTTTTGCTTCTCTTTCTGCCAGTTCTCATTTGGAATTCTCCAAGTTTCCATTCTCTCTACCTTTCTTGCTTGTCCAAGTCCTTAGACTGCTCATCTACTCTGATCATGTCAATTACTACTTAGGTAGGTGTCATTATTAAACCTACAGATTCTACTCAATACATTCATGTCTCTCCAGTTGTTTTCAGAAGATGTCCATCAGGTAGGCATGTTTGTAAAGCTGAGTTTAAGTGTATCTGAGAATCAAAATGAATCTGCCATCTATCTGACTTCCTGCTACTGTTGGAGTGGGTTCCCTCCAGAACTGAGGTGTTGCCAATGTGGTAATATAAACAAGTGGGACATTTATGAGGCAATTAGCCCATGAAGGCTGCTCCCTCATAAATAGGATCAGAGCCCCTTATAAAGGACCTGGACTTTGCCCCTTTTCTGTGCTCTCGCTTTCTGTTGTGCAAAGATGCAGCCTTCCTCCCCTGCAGAGGGAGTCAACCTTTAACACACCATCTTGGAAGCAAAGAGCATCCCTTTCCCCAGGCTGGTGCCTTGATCATGGACTTCCTGGCCCCTAGGACTCTAATTTATTTCTTTTCTTTATAAGGTACACAGTCTGTGATAGTGGTTGTAGCTGCACAAACAGACTATTTCTATTAATGATTCTCATGTTACCCTGCTGCTATGAATTGCCTCTTAGAAAGTCACCTTATTGCTTCTCTCGTACTGCAGCTATTGAGTCCCTGAGTCCTAGTGCATGGGCTTTGTAAAGCTTCTGGTCTGTTTTTTCCTTCTCCTGCTATGCTAATGTTACTCTAATTTGGACCACCATCACTTCTTTTCTCATAGTTGGCTCTTTCATTACTTAGTGTCATCACTTTATTTCATGTTGGCTATATAGGGTAGAAACAGAGTCACTTTTAGCATATATCCATCCCTTTCTTTAAAAAAATAATCTGTATTAGCTTCTTTGAGCATATTAGGACAAAATTTTAATCCCTGATGTGGCATTAAGGGCTTGTAAAAACTGACTTGATTATACTTTTCCAGTCTTACAATACAGATCCTCCTCAACTTGCAATAAGGTTATGTCCTGATATACCTGCTATAACTTGACAGCATCCCAGTTCAAAATGCATCTAGTACAACTAACCTACCAAACCTCATAGCTCAACCTTCTTTAACTTAAATATGCTCAGAAGACTTACGTTAACCTAGAATTGGGCAAAGCCATCTCACACAAAGTCCAGCATGTAATAAAGTGCTGACTCTCTCGTGTCATGTGTTGGACACCTGTATGCAACAGTACTTCAACACAGTACCCAGTGGGGTGTGGGTGCTCCAGGGTTGTGGGGCTGACTGGGAGCCGTGCTTGTTGCTCCTGCCCAACGTCTGGAGAGGTAGTATACTGAGTGTTGCTAATCCAGGAAAAGATCACAGTGCCAAGCATGATTTCTACTGAATGTTCATTGCTTTAGCACCATAGCAAAGTCAAAAAATTCTAAGTTGACCCAGCCTAAACTAGGGACCATCTATATTCTTCCACCTGGGGCTTTTTGCCTCTTATCAGCATGGCCATATTTACCCTGATGTCTGTCCTCTCTCTTCTCCCATATACTAACAGCCCTGTTCATCTTTAATACCAGCTCAAGGTTTGCCCTCTTCATCACGTTGGCCAGGACTGACACCAGCCCACAGTGCTTTCTCCTTGTGTTCTGAATTGCCTCTGAATGCCACATACAGACTGAAATTCTATGAATTTTATAGATTGCTTCCAAATTGTTTTCTAATTTATCATGAATATATGAATTTCCTCTCAAACAAGATTTAACATTCCTGAAGAGGAGAAACTGTGAATTGTACCATTTTAAATGTGTGAATTCTACCATTGAATTTAAAAATAACTATTCCTAGTTTCTGGGATGTTTCCCCAATTCAGTTATTTCTAATCCCTGTGTGAGTATCAGAGGAACTAGGTCTTTAATGGCATAATCAGATCCCATGTCAAATAAATGACATTAAGAGTGTCATTAATATAATTCCGTATTCCCAGAGATGTTCTGGAAGGTTTATATGTGTTCTCATTTATTATAAATACATTGAAGCATGCTTAAATGAAAAAGACTGAATAAAAATGAATTTAAAATGACAAAAAGGATGTTCTATAAATGTAAGAACTAATATCTACATTCTCATGTAACTCTAAGCAAATACCAGCTTGTAGAACACTAAAGTGCTCAGTAAACTCATTTTGCATTATGCTGCCCACAAACATTGCATACCTGTAGAACAGACCTGAACATTAGCCCACGAGAATAGAGCTGAGGAATGGTCTAGGATGGAAAAATAGGAAGGTGGACAATTTCTACATCAGCCTCCTCCCCACCCCCTTTCCTCACAGATCACTGAGTATTTTGTGGCTTCCATTGTCTGTAGCAATGAACATAAAGATGTTAGTCTCTGAAATATCATCTGTACAGTATAAAATTCCTTGACATATTTGTCTTTTTGCATAACTGCTAATCCCACCTGAAGTGTTCTTGTGACTAGGAAAGAGACTTTTCTTGTTCATCTTTAAGCATGTTTCTATATGGGTTTATATGAGGCTTTATACATGCTTAAGCAGAAAGAGAAAGCATAGCTATAGGTTTAAAAGTTTTCGCAACACAAGATAGTTCCACACAATACAGAACTCCCCAGATGTTTCACTGCAGCTTTTGAAATAATTTTTAAGTTTCCCACATATGTGAAAAATGTGTTAGAGTGTATAATATATATATATGTTTGTATATATATATATATACACACACACACACACGGCAAAGCATTTTTATTGCTCATAAAAATACCAACAAGCAAACATCCAACATGTCATGTTTTATATGTGGGAGGGGAAAAAAGTAGGCAGATTAATCCTGTTTGAGGCATTTTAAAATAAGACGAGTTCTGGCAGGTCAGAAGGAAAGATACTTTTTTAAAGTAAAATTCTGTAAAAGAAAATTCCACCAACTATGAGCTGCTCGTGTTGGATAATGGGCTGATCTTTGTTACTAGGCTGTAAGGTGACAGCATTGCTGCCCATTTCCTATGAAGTAGCAACACCACCCTTTAATCTAATCCCCTATATGGCCGAGTCATCACATGAAGAAGTAGCCCTCACGAGGGCTGGGGACATACACCAAAGCATTAGGAAAGTTCTGCTTCTCTCAGATGTGTGTGTCATGGAGCCCTGCCTGTCAGACTCCGACTTTGCACAAGGCTGTTCTCATCTGGACACCTGGCATGACTGGCTTCACCAAAATAGTTATCCCTTATTTGCTGGCAGCCGATAAACCCATCAAAAGGTAGCCAATCAGTAAGAACTTATTTGAAGAGTGACATTATCTTACTACCGTCAGGGAGTATGAGCAAAATAGCCACTGGTTTATCATATTTACAAAGAGAAGGGGTGTTTGGAAGCAGAACTTTTTTTTTTTTTTTTTAAGGTCAGAATCCTTAATCCAAAGCTGCAGAAGATTTGATGTTTTATAAATGATCAGTTTTATCTGGGATCTGGTTAGGGGCTTCACCAAGTCAACAGTTTCCCCAGCAGTGTCAGAAAAATGGGAAATTAGAACTTTCCCAGTATAAGATAGGAGGGTGCATCAGAATCCACACGTGCCCCACACTAGGTTTCTGGACCTCATTTGCATCTGGTTATGATGGACACCAGTTGGTCTGCATGCATATTTATGCACACAGTGAGCAGATAGGGGCTAATGTCCACAAACATGGAAAAGATTAGAAAATTCATTAATTGAGGTCATTTGTACAATTCCATTGTCAACTTTAATCACTTGTTTCAATTGATGTCTCCTTTAGAGAGTCAATCCATGGTAGTTATTTATTTATTCAGCAAGAATACTGTGTAGGACTGTCCTCTGTTTGACCTATAATGTAATTTCTAATAACAAATGCATTTCATTCTAATAAGCAGAAGGTTAGGTTTAACACACTACCATAAACTGTTAAATTAATAAACACTTATTAACTGTATTGGGTTTCATTCCTCATTAGTGGAAATAATGTAGTTGCATTTGACAAATATGTGTCAGTTAGCTGATTCATGTGTTAGTGAGTACTGAAAATCAAACCAGGGCTCTTCCAGATTTAAGCACCGAAAGATTAATAAAAAAAGCTTAGGTTATTATGTAAGCAAAATAATAGATTTCCTCTTGAATCAAACTATGGATGGGATCATAATTATCTAACATGACTTTTATTAGCTCTTCTCCTTGTACACACATTAACTTAGAGCACATGAAGTCTGAGTACCCTATTCCCTACACACCTACCTTCCCAAACAACCCATCCTTCTGTTCTGTCTTTGCAACCTTCTTTCTTTGACTGGATTCCTTATATAAACCTTCTTACCCCCGCCCACTCAGACTATACTTTATTTAATCCTGGCCTTCCTGGTGAAAGTCTGTTACATACCCAAGATGTTGTCTTGAGCTCGCTGTAAGCGCAGTTGTTTTTCTTCATGGGCTCACCCCTGGACTCTCCCACTGCTAATTACTTTCTCTATGATTTCCCTACTGTGTTGAAAATGTAAGGTCTAATGCTTCACCAAATAAGAATTCTAACAAGTAAAAAGCAAAAGACACCGTAGCAAAAGACGATGTAAATTTAAAATATCTCAAAAACTATAGAAAGAAAAGTAGAGAAAATGAGGGTGGGGGAGGGAGGAAGGGAATATCATTAAGTTCTTAGACTTGTATCTACAAGTCATATTAAATCTGTTAAAGAACTAATGAAAATTAAAAAATGAAATTAAAAAAATGTAAGACCTATATGTAAAGAGTGGTACAGGCAGCCCTCTGTACTCACAGGTTCTGTGTGTTCCAATTCAACCAACTGTGGATTGAAAATACTTGAAAAAGTCAATTACAACTATACGGAATGTATACAGGCCTTCTTTTCCTTATCATTCCCAGAAAATACAGTATAAAAACTGTTTGCATAGTATTTGCATTGCACTGGGCATTATAAATTATGTAGAGATGATTTCCAGCATAAGGGAAAGGTTTGTAGGTTGTATACAAATGGGTGTACCATGTGGTTTTATACAAAAGACTTCAATTTCTAAAGATTTTTGTGTCTTTTAGGGGAAGCAGGGGGCTGAAGGAAATTCTGGGTCCAGAATTGTGGCTCAGCAGGTTGGGCCACCACCTATGAAGCTGGCATCCCCTATGGGCTACAATTCAAGTCTTGGCTGCTCTTCTTCCAATCAAGTACCCTGATAATGTACCTGAGAAAGCAATGCAAGATGACCCAAGTACGTGGGTCATGCCACTCATGTGGGGGATCCAGGTGGAGTTCCAAGCTCCTGGCTTTAGCTTGGCCCAATCTCAGCCTTTGCAGCCATTTGGGGAGTAAATCAGTAGATGGAAGATTGTATTTCTATCTCTGTCACAATCTGTAACTCTGCATTTCAAATAAATAGAGTAAGTTTTTTGAAAAAGAAAGGGAATTCATGAAGCTAATCATGAACTATACCAAGGAATGATTATGTAACTTTTATTTTATTTTACTTTATTTTATTTATTTGAAAGAAAGACAAAAAGCAAAACATACAGAGAGCTCCCATCTGCTGGTTAACTGCCCCAGATGTCCATCACGGAGTGGCTGGGTCAGGCCAAAGCCAGGAGCCAGGGTCTCCATCCACATCTCCCACATGGATGGGCAGGGGCCCAACCACTTGAGCATCACCGCTATTTTCCAGGCACACATTAGCAGGAAGCTGGAATCAGGAGGAGTCAGTACTCCAACCCAGACACTCCAGTATTGGACTCAGGCAACTCAAATGTTATCTTTTTAAAAATATATATTTACCTTTATTTATTTAAAAGGCAGAGAGACAGAAAAGAGCTGTTCCATCCACTGGTTCACTCCGCAAATGCCTGCAGCAGCCAAGGCAGGAATAGATTGAAGCCAGGAGCCCAGACCTCATGCCAGGTTCCCCACATGAGTAGCAAGGGCCAAGTACTTCAGCCATGACCTGATACCTCACAAGGTGCACATACCAGCAAAAGGCTGAAATCCAAAGCAGAGCTGAGATGTAAAGCCAGGCCCTCTGATGTGGGATGTGGGCATCCCATATGGCATCTTCATCATGTGCCAAAGGTTCACCCCTCCTTATATTCTTTTTTTTTTAAGATTTATTTATTTATTTGAAAGTCAGAGTTATACAGAGAGAGAAGGAGAGGCAGAGAGACAGAAGTCTTCCATC
Organism: Oryctolagus cuniculus; assembly: GCF_964237555.1. Classification (NCBI taxonomy): domain Eukaryota; kingdom Metazoa; phylum Chordata; class Mammalia; order Lagomorpha; family Leporidae; genus Oryctolagus; species Oryctolagus cuniculus. The sequence goes on from NC_091433.1 coordinate 63,775,133, forward strand.
TGCTGGTTCACTCCCCAAATGGCCACACCGGCCAGAGCTGAGCTGATCCAAAGCCAGGAGCCAGGAGCTTCCTCCAGGTCTCCCACATTGGCGAAGGGGCCCAAGGACTTGGGCCATTTTCTGCTGCTTTCCCAGGCCATAGCAGAGAGCTGGATCGGAAATGGAGCAGCCGGGTCTCAAACTGGTGCCCATATGGGATGCCAGCACTGCAGGCAGTGGCTTTAACCACTGTGTCACAGCACCGCCCCCACCCCTTGTATTCTTATTTTTTAAAAAGTAATAATAAAATGCTTTCACACATGAAAGTCAAAGCAACAGAGAGGGGAGGGAGAGAGGGAGGGGAAGGGGAGAGAGAGAGAGAATCTTCTGTTTACTGTTCACTCCCCAAATGGCTGCCACAGCCGGGGGTGGGTGGGCCAGGAGCCAGGAAGTCCATCCAGGGCTTCTACATGGGTGGAAAAGGCCAAAGCAGTTGTGCTATCTTTCACTGCCTTCTCATGTGTGTGCGTAGCAGGAAGCTGGATCAGAACTCAGTCCAGCACTTGGTATGGGATGATGCCAGCATCACAAGCAGTGGCTTAATCTGCTGCCCCCCAACACCAGCCCCCTGATGGTGTTGACTTTATAGAAGGCTTCCCTCCGGGTCCACTTACCATCAGTTCTGAGACGAGGGGATATGGTTAGCCACGGGAGACAGCAAACACTGAGCCTTGGGGATGTGGGGTGAGTGATTCATTTGGAAGTAAAAAGAGAAATCATCTTTTTCTCCCCCCAATCTAAAAAGTTAGAGAATTAGCTCAAGATTTTTTTTTTTCATTTTTATGAAAATGACCTTCGGCAAGTCACTTAATCCCTGTAGGCCTCCATTTCATCGCCTATAAAATGAAAGTGTTGAATCAGCTCATCATGATCCCTTTTAAAATTAAAATTCGTGGATCTGAAATACCCTGGAAAGGATTTTTAAATGAACTAGAAAGTTGTCCTGAAGTTGAGAACAGAGTTCTCAAAAACACCTCGATCGTTCTGATCATTAGAATGTAGCTTCTGCTTTTCATCTTGGCAAATGACGCCTCCCCCTTTCTCCCAGCTGTGTCTCCAAGCCAAGTGGGAGAACGTTGCGCATGAACACCCGGAAGCTATGAAACGCCATGCTAAACGCACACGCGTGAAGATGTTCACAAACAGGGCAAAGATGGGGCTGTCTCGACGTGGGAGCTTTTATTGGACACAGGAACGCATTCATGGGAGTGGAGGGCCCGGGCTTAGGGCTTCCAGCTCCGCTTTCTTTGTTGCTGGGCCGGGCTCTCTGGAGGAGCGCTGTCTCTAATCACATGCCAGCCCTTGACGAGCCCCATCCTGGATGCTGCGTCCGCCCTCTTCCACGCAGCTGCAGTCTGATTAGTCGCAGGCGGCCCTGCGTGGTGGTGGTGATTGGAGTCAGAGATCTGTGGCAGCGGATGTTCCGACTGTTAAACTCCACTGGAAGAAAACCCAGGATAAGCCTGTGCCCTGGAAGTTATCTTCCAGAAATCCAGGTTCCTGTTACCCTTATGGGACATCTGGGGTCACTCTTCACAACCCTAAAGAAAGATTCCCTAAAGAAAGATTCTGCCTTCCTGAAAGACCTCATTCTTCTCTAGGTTTCCCTCTGCCTCCCTGGCTCTTTCTGTCCTCCTGCGTGCCAGTTTCAATGTTGGCTCACTGTGTTGTCCTGATTCTCTCCCCAGACAGATAGCCTAGAACCTCCGAGTATTCAACATTGTATTCAGCATTTCAGACATCATTTTGGCATAGATGAAAGGTTTAAGTGGAATGATTCTTCTTGGCATTTTCCAATATTCCCAATAGTTTTTATCCCTAGCTCATTTATTTCACCTTTGACACAAAGACATATTAAACATGAAATGTGTTAATAGTCACAAGTCATGCTCCTCCATCATTCTTCTAAAGGTATCATCCTTATACATGACTGTACCCAGTTAGTCTCTTCTGAGCTCATTTCAATCTAACCCAAAGGTGGAAAACCTTGTTCCATTTCTAAACTTGGCATTCCTATGATACCAATTCCATGTTAAAATCTAGAAGAATGCTAGTTTGCTCACAGCTTTTTGCAAGAACAAAATTCGTAACTTTGATCAAGGACTTTGATTTAAAAGATCTTAGCGTCTCCATCTAAATGTGAAAGTGTCAAGTCACTGGAAATACTGTGCTTGATCTTTCAGCTTAAAGTGAAGAAACCTCATCGGGCAAGGAAACGGCCATGCAGGCCCGTGCTCATGACAGAGTTCTGTAAGACTGAACTGTATTAATGTTGACATCTTCTAATGCTTTCAGCATTGTCCTCATCAGCGAATGTATTTGTTCTTCTTTCCCACTCTTCCGTCTTTTGTTTCTTTTACTTTACTCCACATGTATGTGGTATGCTTCCAATCAGAAAAGTGCTTAAAAGACTTGCTCTGCCCTTATACACCCCTTTACTGTCAAAATACTCACCACAACTGTCACTGCGTTAGAACAGCTTAGGAGCCACATGACTCCACAGCAATCCTATTTCTCTAACAACAGCAGTCAATGATGTAGGTGCCATTAAAAATTCCTCCATCTGCTATGGGCTGATAAGATCAAGGAAAGCAGTTTCATTCACTTCATGCAATCCAACCTCATTGAGAAGAGAAGGCAGAAAGGGATCAGTTCATACTAAAAATAGTCAAGGTATATTTCATCACTTGTTTCAAATACAATATGTGGGGGAAGAAAGCAGTACTAGATAAGTCAACACATCTGTGGCTAAACACACACACACACACACATTCCTCTGTGTGCTAATTTCTCAAAAGATAATAATCATCGGGCCGGCGCTGTGGCTCACTAGGCTAATCCTCCGCCTTGCGGCGCCAGCACACTGGGTTCTAGTCCCAGTCGGGGCGCCGGATTCTGTCCCGGTTGCCCCTCTTCCCGGCCAGCTCTCTGCTGTGGCCCGGGAGTGCAGTGGAGGATGGCCCAAGTGCTTGGGCCCTGCACCCCATGGGAGACCAGAAAAAGCACCTGGCTCCTGGCTCCTGGCTCCTGCCATTGGATCAGCGCGGTGTGCCGGCCGCGGCGGCCATTGGAGGGTGAACCAACGGCAAAGGAAGACCTTTCTCTCTGTCTCTCTCTCTCTCTCACTGTCCACTCTGCCTGTCAATAAAGAAAAAAAAAAATAATCATTAAACAAGTGTAGTGTTCATTCCAGGCTTTCCACTGTTTTGTTCTACAGTGTTGCTCATTCTTGCTATGTTTATATCCAAAGCCTGTTGGTGGCTTATTTTTTTCCCCATTGATTGAACTTCCTCTTATCATTAATATAAAGTAAAAGATGTCTAAGACCCATCACCTTTGTCTACCTAGATGATCAGTAAAATATTTTCAAGTTCCATAGAAATCTGTCTTCGCACAGTTTCATTGGGAAACTCAGACTTCCAATTTATTACCCTTGTTAGCATTCTTTGTTCTTCAGGCATCTAAATGTTCCCATTTAGCCCATCTCATTATGACATCAGACACATCTTGTTGTAAGTTTCTGCGGGAGAAATACTTTTTAAAATCTATTTTATTTATTGGAGAGGCAGAGAGACAGACAGACAGACTTTCCATTCACTTGTTGACTCCAGGGTTTCTCACTGTGGCCTGGGTTTGTTTGGAGTGAAGCTGGGACACTGGAACTCAATGCAGGTCTTCCACATGCATGGCAAAGACCCAATTACTTGAGCAGACAGCAGCTACCCTGCAGGGCATCACAGGCAGGCAGCTGGGATGCAAACCCAGGCACTCCAATATGGAATGGTGCTGTCCCAAGCAGCAAACCACTGTGCCATTTACCTCCCTTAGGAAATATTCTGTTTGATATTTCTCCTGTAATACATTTCATCTGTCATATGTATGTTGTTGCAAGAGTACAAACTTTGGTCTGGCAATAATGTTTCAAAATTAACTAAGTGTATTTTATCCACTGTCTTCCTTATTTTTTTAAAGATGTATTTATTTATTTATTTGAAAGTCAGAGTTACACAGAGAGAGTAGCAGCAGAGAGAAAGAGAAAGGTCTCCCATCCAATAGTTCACTCCCCAATTGGCTGCAATGGTCGGAGCTGTGCCGATCCAAAGCCAGAGCCAGGAGCTTCTGCCAGGTCTCCCACGTGGGTGCAGGGGCCCAAGGACTTGGGCTATCTTCTGCTGCTTTCCCAGGCCATAACAGAGAGCTGGATCGGAAGTGGAGCAGCCCAGTCTCCAACGGCGCCCATATGGGATGCCGGTGCTTTAGGCCAGGGCATTAATTAACCTGTTACAACACAGCGCTGGCCCCATATCCACTGTCTTTCAAAGGACATAGTGTTTCAAAGATGCTACCCACACTTTATTTGTTTTTTACCAACTAAAAGGACCATTCAGCCAAAATGGTGAACTAGCGCTAAATTATTAATATATTATTTGATTTGGGTTTTTCAATCAAAAACATTGAACATTTTACAAAAGATAATGCAGGAACATTTTTACTTCACCATATTACTCATTGTAATGTAGATTGGTGTTCTTATATTCAAAATTACTTAAGTGGAAAATGTTCAGAGTCCATTTACAATGATACAAATTATTTGGATTGGTGGGTTTTTTTCCAAATCAAGAAAACTAGAAATCATGTGATCCTCTTTCAAGTCTCTTTTAATATTGTCTCTCTTCATCATTTAATAACTTTTGATTCTTTTGAATTAAAAAGAATAGCCCCAGGTCTGCAGGTTATTCAAGATGTAAAAATAAATCTATAAAATTTTAAGAAATATATTTTCCTTATGTCCTTCAGACCTTGGTAAAGTGATTCATTTTGGGTTTTTGGATGTTATTTGCTTATAGAATAAAACAGGTTAAGGAATATTTAAAACTGTAGAAACTAGAGAAACATAGAAAACTGCAACATATACAAAAAGAAGAAAACCAATTGAAGTTTTGAAACCAGTTTTATGCAATTCTTCACTTTTTGGTATAGAACCTAATCTTTCATAAGCCACCCTGTAGTTTTTTGTTAAAATAAAGCCTTATTTTCCCATACTGATTTTATTGTTTCTTTTAAATTTGAGGAGAATTTTTCGACATTTCATTTTATAGTGGTAGTATTTATTGTTGTAATTAATTTAGCAGAGATAATTCTCAGGCACTCATAATTTCATGAAAATAACAACTTACATGCTGAAATTTTTCACACTTCATCATGGCCCAAATATGAGTTTATCTTCAAACTTTGAGGAAGATCTTAAATCTTAATTGATTTATGAGAACATTTTAAAGAAGCCCCTGTTGCCAATGCCAAAAATATTTTGGCTTTTTAGATTAATGCAATTTCAAAAATAGCTGAACCTAAACTTTTTCCATTAGGAGTCTTAATTAAATAACTGAAAAATAAGCCATTTTCTACCATTCTATCTGATTTCCATCAATCAAAAATTTGCAAGAATCTAAAGGATAATAAGTAAATTTTGATTTAGTATCTATTAAAATGAAGTTAGTTGTAAGTTAGTACATTCCTTTACATATCATATTTAAATAGTCCAAAGTACATCAATAATAGCAAACATTCAGCATTTTTGGTATGTATCTTTGCTTCATGTGTTTCATATATTCATATGTATATTTCAGTTTTCAACACACAAGTCCAAGTTTTAAAATTTCAGTCTGTACTTCACTCTAACCCTCTTGCAACATATTCCTGTAGACCTGAAGTCACTGAGTCCTCTTTCTCCTCCAGTGCAATTCGATAGATTCCATCCCTCCAAGGGTAACAGGGCTGCTTCCTGCGTAAAACACTCAGTGTGAGGTACAGCAAAGCAGCATCTTCAGTCCCTCTGCTCTGCGGTGATTTCACCATGGAAGAGATGTGCCCCCTACCTTCCCCTGGAGAACCAGAGCTGCAATAATGTCACTGGGAACAGAAATCTAACATCTGCATGCTTCTTATTTCTTTATTCTCTCAAGTGCCAAATCACCACACTAGGGATGCATCTATTTCTGCCACAGATTTTGTGCACCTGCATATAATATGCACACACTCCCCTCCTCATCAGTGTTTCCAAAGCAAGTTGACTTCCATATTTTTAATTTTCTTTCAAATAGTTCCCCTCCTCTGATCATGGAAGTTCATTCAAAATACTTTCTTAACATGTCAGAGACCAAAATGAAAACTTGCTATCAAAATTTGGAAAAATAACGAGCAAATCTTCTCTGTGTAATAAGTTGGAATAAAGAATGGACAGTAGAAATTAAAGATATTGAAGTCCCTCACAGCAACACCAGGATTGACATTTTTACAATCTGATAATTAAGTCATTTTCTATATTTCATTGCTGCTCAGCAGAGTGGCAGAAAAATGATTTGAATATTATATTTACCCACATTTTTACATAGCATATATGAATGCAACGTGCAGATTGTTTTGCATTCCATTTAGTAAAGTGGAACTCTGTGGACATCCACTGGAATTATAAATAGCATTTTGCATCTGATAATATTGATAATATTTCCAGTATGGCAGACAGGTAGCTCAAGGTGGTGACTTTGCCTGTAGCTCAGAGAGTGAAGTGCTGCCAGGAGAGATGCCTAGCAAATCTCCTTTGGGTTCAAACAGATTGAAATCCCATTTTGATGTACAAAGAACAGTAGGAGCAGGCATTGTGGGTGCAGCTGATTTAGCTGGTGCTTGGGATACCCATATCCCATATCAGAGTGCCATTTGACTCCCTTCTGCTCCACTTCCTATATAGCTTTCTGATCATGAGTCTTTGGAGGCAGATGATGATGGCTCAAGTGACTGGGGCTCTGTATCTCAGATAGGAGATCTGGATGGAGTTCCTGGCTCCTGGCTCCTGGCTCCTGGCTCCTGGCTCCTGGCTCCTGGCTTTGGCCTGGCCCAGACCTGGCTTTTGTGGGCATTTGAGGAGCAAACGTTCTCTCTCTTTCTTCCTCCTCCCCTCCCCCACTCCCTCTTTCAAGAAGATTAAAAAAAAAAAAAAAACTCTTTTTGAAAAGAGGAAACCAGGGATGCTGACCTGCAGGATACCTTCTCAAGGATGACAAGAAATAGGCTTTGACACTAAGCTTTCTCCCCAAGTCAAACAGCCTTTCTGTAACCAGGAACTTTGAAGAGTGTATGAAGAGTCACATATATTATTCTACTTCTACCTCTGTGACAAAAATACAGGAATTTGTCTGTCATGATAAACCAGAATTATTGGTGGCAATTGCATGGCCAAAGTGACCCAGCAAGGTTACTTATGGAGCAGCCACATCTGTGCGTACCATCACAATAAAGATTGTGGAACAAATTGTAAAAATTGTTTTCCTTCTAGAAAAAAAGAAAATCTCTTAGCTTCACCCCTAGGGCCACCCAGAATATGATCCACTTTTGAGGTTAAATTCAGTATTTGATCTCCCAAATGAAAGAAAAAGAAATCAGTGTTAGCCAGAACCGTTTTTAGATGAGCCTCTCATCCTGTCTACAAGAATTATTTTAGAGATTTCCCATGGAATTTACCCGTTACGTGGTAAGAGTGTATAAGCATTATGATCTTTTCCCATGGTATATGCTCTATAATATTTGCAGATATTTACAGAAAATACAGCTGAAAACCCTTAACACACCCCTCACATCAGCACACACATTACACTCTTTCCAGCTGCCCGCTATATTTAAAATCATAGAATTTTACCACAATGTTTTCCCACTTTTGAATCTTGTTTAGTGTAAAGTTACGAATTAAAACATAAAATACCACCAAAAATACTGGTTATATCAGAGTCGTCCAATTATTACTATGAAGTGAATGTTTATGTTTCCATCAAGTGTTCATTTCCTTCATTCCCCCAAAAGCTACAAAGTGATCATTCTAGCAAGTTCTGTGCTCCCTTCTCTAGTAGGAATTCTCACCCATATGACTTAGATAATATGTAACAAAGAAGAACATCACAGGACTGGACAGTTTTAATCAAATTTGAGCCATATGATGCCAGACAGAAACGTATGGCGTGGCATAAAAATCTGGAAGTCCATATGTTTTAGATATAGAGGCACACACACACACACACACAAAATTTGGATATCTACATCCAAATTCTTTTGTCAGTTTTTCCAAATCCCAGATGTTTCACTTCTTCCTTCATTTCTGTTTGATGTTCAAGGACCAACATAGATTTTAAAGCCATATTTTTCAAGTCCTTCTCCTGTGTGAAAATGAAGGGTTTAGTTATTTCTCATAACTAAAGATTCAATGTCCTTTAAAGAGCAGGGGACGGGGAGGAAGTCAGCAGTCCCCAAATGTGGTCTGTAAAACTCAGTTTCTTTCAGTGTCCTGGGCTTCCGAGACCAGTACCCTTCCTGTTGCTCAGATATTTTAAGCATGTGCTCCCAGAGAACTGAAACAGATTTCATCTGATTTGATTTTATAGGATGAAGATTAACTAAAAGGAGCACCATCATAGGGTTCCCAGTGGCTATTAACTTCAGCATCCCCTGCCTGAATATAACTTCTTAATTTGAAATTTTTGGAAGGAGCCTTATAGATTTTCATAGTTTGTTTTTTTTTTCATTAGTGATTTCTTACTGTGGACAGGCAGAAGGCATGCATTAACTCAGTAAATATTAACTGGATGGTCAAACTTCTGCTGATGAACCTGGTGGCTGCACTCTCTTAAGGAAACATCTACTTTGCTTTCTGAGCTACATAACTCTGGTTGTTTAAAAACTGAACTTCAGAATAAATTTTTATATATGTATATTTGGTGTAGGTTTTTAACTCTTCCACCAATTAGAGGAGTAAAATCTTGGAGGACGGAGCATCTGTCCTCTCAGCAGCTTACCAGTATCTAGAGTTGCATCACACCTGCACAGGGTGCTTCCTCAGAGTTTGTCCCGGCTGGTCATGGTACATGAGCATGTCTGAGAGGCAGGTTCAATACCCAGCACCCGTGACTGTTCCTGATCCCTTCCATTCCCACATAGCTGTGGGAGGCACTCATAACAATTCTGTCAGCATCATGGGATACTCACTTCTAGCCCAACTTGTCTTCTCTCCCATGGAACGCATCATCCCTTGTCAACTAAAACCAACCACTGTGTATCTTTGGATAATTAACCCCCTGTGGCTCAGTCTCAATTTCTATAATGTACAAGACATGCAAAATACTGCAGCAATGGTCGATGGTCCTTTTATACCTAAGACACTGTTGGTCTAAAAATACAAAACCTTGGAGAGAGTTTCTTCCTCACATGTCAAGATATGAACCCAATCTGTGGATCCCACTGAAACCAACACTCCTGGTTTCCCCCACTCCAGTGTGTAGACTTACAGCAAGCCCACAGAATGCGCTCCATCGAAGTCTGTATTGGCTCATTTTGTGGCCACTTCTCATCTCCTTTGCCTCTACCTCATTCTAGGTAGCATTTGTGTGGCCCATGTGTCTCTTCCTTTTCCTTCTATGCTCAGCAAGTACCATGGCTTTAATAAATACCATTTCTATAAGAATGATTTCCATATGTATAACTATACCCTGCCTCTCCAGTAAACACTGGGCTTTGTATAAATACCTCTATTCAATATATCTTCTTGGATGTTCTTTCAGCATCTAAAACTGACCTTTCAATAGCCATTTTTCCATATTCACTCCAAAAACCGGATGCCCTTACAGCCATCTACTTCATAATCAGTCTTCCGCCGGTGCAGCAGTTTCTTAGGTCAAAACCCTGGGAGTCATCATCTGCTCTTTGTATGCATGCCTCATAATTGAATAAGCAAAGCCTGCCACCTTCATGCATCTCCATAATCCAGCCATCTCATGCCCTCCATTGCCACCACCTTGTGTCCAAACCACCATGGCCATTGGCACCACCATCCTGACACCTCCTACTTCCTCTCTTTGTTCAGCATAGCCTAGGACCCACCCACCTGCCTTTTAGGACAAAGAAGATCGTGTCACTTAGATGATTACAATACCTCAAGGTTTTCTGATCACACTTAAAATCCAAGCTTTGACATATAGCCTACCAAGCCCAAGGCAAAGTGGCTCCTAGAACAGTCTCAAATCTCCACATCTCACTCACTGGTCTCCATGTCATGGGTCACAACACTTAACCCCCCAGTGCCAGTGATACTCCTCTCTGAACTTCCTCTCTGAACTGCCTCCATGGCTCTCTCCTGCATTTCATTCAGGTATTCAGGTCTCTGCTTGAGTTCCACCCTTTTAGTCCCACCCTATATAAAATAAATGTGCCCCCATTCTCTTCTCTGCCCCCTTGCCTTACCTTTACGGTACACAGTGCTCCTGGTGTAATGTGATATAATGTCATCTGTCTCCTCTACCAGCACATAAGCTTTGTTACAGCAGTCTTCTCTATGCTGTAGATATTAATATCTAGAACAGGGCCAGACACGTAGTGGGTATCTAATAAATATTGGACAAATCCCTCACAGTATTATCTCATGGGTTCCTACCAACTGAGCACATTTAATCTGTGCTGCTGGGGCCCTCCTGTGTGAGAACCCAGCGCAAGTTGCGGCACATGTACCAATCCTAAAGGAGCAAGCATGGGAGTCTCAAATGGGCAGATCTTTGACTTCCTCAGAAGAAACTAGAAATTCAGATTTTACATGAAATTTCCCAAAATTTTGAATGTTAGCCCAACAGTGTCAGGCAGATCTCCAAGACCCATCTGTAGCTCATGCCATGCAGGCCAGGTCAGTCCCTGGAAATGCTTCTTGAACATCAAGACCAAAGTCCTGTGGCACTGGTTACATTTGAAGGGTGAGAGGTAGAGAAGGAAAGAAGAGAAAACTCAGATCTATCATAAGGAAGGAACATACGACAATGCCAGAGCCAGACGAGATAATCTGGCCCACATGTTTGCAGAAGACAGGGAATTGCTCCCATCTGGGGCAGTGAGAGCAGGCATCATAGAACAAGTGGGATCTTAGCAGACTGAAAGATGCAAAGTGTATGAATGAATGAATGGAAAGGCACTTATTTTAGTGATTCAAGTAACATAATGGATGTACTGTGCTCTGAAAAACATGAGGTGCTCTGCACACTTACTGTCACAAGGGAAATGTATATAAAATCATGTTCTTGCACAGAATAATTTAATTGCCATTTTATTAAGACGTGTTTTCAGGTTCACAATTTTAACTGCTTTTTAAGACCAGTGCATTCAGTCATGCAAGGTCTATTTTGAAGTAAAACCTTTGTTTTCACATTTACTTTTCCTAGTTAGAGATACAGGTGACTATATCTGCCTACTCATCGTTCCTTCACATTTATTTATGGGGTGTATATTGGGAAAAAAATCACTTCTCATTTTGGTGGTGACATGTCAGCAGCTTAGAAAATGTAATGTGTCCCTACTTTTTAAGGTAAATTTCAATAGTTAGGAACCATTTTGAAATGTCCAGTACTGATGGTTTTGCTTAGGTTTTTAGTAAACTTCACATCTCCTGATAGCTGAAGATTTTTAGTTTGTGGCTTCTACCGTGATTTTAAGGCTCATATTTCTACCCACAAACAGAGCTGTCCACCCACATAACCCAACTACACTGTGCTTGTGCAATTATAAATTAAATAATAATTTAATTTTAAAATATTTAAATTTAATATTTACATTCCATATTGGGCAATATATTTTGAAGACAGCAATTTTCTGATGAATGTTTTTAATTTTAAGCACTCCAATATAAGGAATAATAAAAATGACATTTTAGACTATTCTGAATTTAGGAGCATAAATAGGGAATTTCAGGGCCTAGTTTTCAAGAATAGATGCTAACAGGATAATCAAAATTAAACCCGTCATTATGCAAAAATGTTTATTCATCCCGCACATGATATTTTAATATGCATTTTATGGGGTTTATAGGGAGTTTAATTTTCAGTTTAGAGTAAAAGATAATGTTCCCTAGTATAGGTGATGAATTAGGCTCTCCTAGTTATGTGTATGACCCTGAAAAGGTGAGCACACTAAATACACCTCCAAAGCAGAGCTATTAACCTTAAAGTGGATTACAGATTTGATCTGTGGGCAAAAAGTGCAAGCAAAGTGTCTAGGTTTTTATTAATACTACCACTGCCTGGTCACAAGTATTAGAATATTACAGCATAACATTTGCAGGCAAGCTAAAGAGAGTACTCTGGAGGTTTTTATTTTATTAGTTTTCCAACATCTGCCCTCATTCTAAATTCATTTCTTATTGTCTTACTACTAGTGCCTATAAGAATTTGTTTCCACCACATTAACAAACCTTCAGCGAGATATTTTCCTACACACCTTATTAATTCTTGCTTCAATATCTTTGCTCCTGATATTGAGACAACACGGGTTTACAGTCCAGTTTTGTTATTAGCCCCATGTCTTTGTACATATCTATGCCTATACCAGCACATGTGCATATCTTCAAGGGTACTTCAGAATGTTAGTGGAAAGATAGAATTAAAAGATAAGTTTGTATTAGTGCAAAATATTTTTGAAATTCATGCCTAGGTTTTTTCCTACTGCACAGTTCCACAATCTTTTTTAAGACCCCTTAAACTGTAGTTTACACTGTATAATAATGCATGGCATAAGGGCTCCATAGCTGGCATTTTACCCTTCATAGTACTCCTTGGAAATATGTCCTTACAAGCCATGCAAAGGCATATGATTTTGAAAAGTGACTCCATAGTATTCCATTATGTGAATATTTTATCATTTACATTTAGAGCTCCCTATTAATACCCCCTCTCTGTTGTTCCCAGTTGTTTGCTTTAACCAACCCCTTTCACTTATATCTTGGTAAACTTCTTGCAGTCTATCCTAATCCTGTGACTGGAATCAAAAGGAATATCAATTCATTTGGAACTTACTCTATTTAAAAAGATTCTTTGTAATCATTTTAAATCTCCAGCACGCTCACAAAAGCTGCCCATTTCACAGATGAGAAAAGATGGGAAATGTGGTAAGAATGCTTGATTAGTAAGTGCAGAGACAAATGAGAAAGGACAGCTCCCTGCTTCCTTCATCTCCTTTCTATCCCTTCAAGTTGCATTGTCAGTGAATTCCAAAGAAAAGGTCATTTGGAAAATTGGGCATCTTCAACAAATGGATTAAGGTAGTGGTTGATAAGCTTTGAAGAAGTGCTTAGAAAAAGATGCAAAGAAAGACACACCAAGCCTTTTTTTTTCCCCCCACAGACTGACCTCTTTGGAGTTACAATAAAGCCAAGCTTTTCTCTTGCCTTGTTTACCAGGTTCTATGAGAGAGAATAAAGAGAAAGATATTCCTGTTGATGAAAATGATGACAGATAAAATGTGTTTGAAGGCTATGAAAGCTCCTTACATCTGGAGCAGCTGGCAGCCTGGGACTGGGCTCTAAGGGGAGCTCGTAGATATCTAATTTGAGCAATGGTTAAAAGTAAACTTGGGAACAGCTGATTCAGTGCAGTTATCTCTGGCTCTGGGAAGTTTTTGTGATGTTCAGAGGCTGGCACATAAAAATCCACATGACACACATTTGCTGAGTCTCATATCCTTATGAAAATGAACATGGATGATTTACAGGGATCTATTAGACACAGCTGCTCTTATACAAACTGGAATATCACGTACTATGTCAGGTAATGAGCCAGTAATATAGGCAGGAAAGACTTGCTAATGTTTCAATAATTATATATATATTAAAATACAGAAATAACATACAAATATCAGTGGCATAGAAATCAAATAGATTAGGAAAATTGTTAGTCAATCAACAGGTATTTATGGCCTACCACAAATAAAGCATTTTGCTAGAACTCATTAGGGACCCAGAACGTTGTACCTCAACTGTATTTCAGAATTACACACCAGTGAAAGTGTCTCCATAGTGAAGACACCTGGTACCATAATGAAAACAAAGATAGATGTAGGCCAAGGCCATATGTCAAGAACAATTTCAGCTCAAATCCCACATCCATGTTTCTAGGAATTAATACAGAAAGGAAAAGGCAAAGGAGAGGTGACTCTGAGTTGGATAAATTTATATGACAGGATTCTAGTTTGGTAGGCCTCCAAGCTTCATGGGGAACTTTCATTCTGCAGTTTGATAAATGCTGCCCTCATGATGTTTGTAATATAGAGAATAATATGATATCATATATACTAGTACACAAATTTCTGTACATCAAAGTAGTAAGTGATAAATGTGATGTGGGCTGATAGAATCAGTTCAGCTAGCATGGTAGCCGTGGCACTGTACAGGAATGGAATGATTGAAGAACGGTTGCTCAGGACAAAGCAACGTGAGTTTTTAAAATTGGCCAGAGAGAGATAAAGGAAAGTGTGAGGCCGAGCTCAAAGTTGAACCTCTACTTGAGAGACAAAAATCAAGATGACACTATTAGAGAAGATCCCTGGAAATGTGAGTTTGGAAAAGATTTGATCTGATGGTTGTGATTGGTGATGTTCAATGAAGCAGTTTAAAGACGCTGATGAGAGCAGAAGCCAGAAACCACCTGCTATGGTTTGGATGTGGTTGTTGCCCAAGGGTCCAGGTGTTGGAGGCTTGGTCCACAGTGTGGCCAGTGCTGTGTTGAGAAGGTGGGTCCTTTAAGAGGCAGGTGGTCACCTAGTGTTTAGGTTTTGAGGGCACTGCTCATGGAGAGGATTGAGGTAGTTCCAATGGGGCTCTGGTTAAGTTGCCCACGAATGAATTATAAAAGAGCAAGCCTCACGCCTGACTGTGTGGCTTTCTGTCTCGTGATTTGATCCCTTCTGCACATGCTCCCATCTTGATACCATTTGCCATGAGCCCTTCCCAGGAAGTCACATAAAGGGGGCAGCCTGATCTTGAACCTCTCACCCTAAATCAATCTCCTTTCTTCATGAAGTATCCAGCCTCCGGTGTTTTGTTACAGCAATGGGAAAATAGACTGACACAACATATTAACCTCTCAGTTATGTGTCCTACATCTAGGCTTTCTCTTCTTCAGCCCTCCTTCTTTCTACCCAAAGTTATCTTTCTGAAAACCAAACTTAGTGATATCACTCCTTTGGTTAAAATTTTTCTATGGCTCCCACTGTCTATGGGTTGCATAGATCTCCCAACATGGGAAATACTTACTTGACACCATTTGCTGCCAATCACTTTGTTACTACCCTTTGTGGTCCTAACTTTTTATAGTTTTTACTTTTGCGGATGCTGACCCTTCAGAATAAAAGTCTCAGGGCTGGCATTGTGGCATAGCAGGAAAAGCCTCTGCCTGCGAAGCCAGCATCCCATATGGGTGCTGGTTCAAGACCCGATTACTCTACTTCTGATCTAGCTCCCTGCTAGTGTGCCTGGGAAAGCAGCAGCAGATGACCCAAGAAGCTCCAGGCTCCTGGTTTCAGCCTGGCTGTCACGGCCATTTGGGGAATGAACCAGCAGGTAGGAGATCCCTCTTTCTTTATCTCTCTCTGCAACTCTGAATTTCTGATAAATAAGTCTAAATAAATAAATATATATATATAAATACAATGTCTCTGCCTCCCAGCAGCTCCATGACTTGCCCTGTCTCCTGAGGAGAGCCCCCACAGACTCCAGGATGGACTAATTCTTCCCTTTTATGCTTCCACAGCACTGACGGGGGCCGCTATTGCATCATTCTATCACATCTGCTAAGTCATGATGTGTTTATAATTTTGTCGATCCTACTAGGGTACAAAAGTGAAATTACTATTTTTAATGTAAAACAGAACACGTGATGCTGTTTGAGACACCCGCATCCCAATATAAACTGACGGAGTTGAAGTCCCAGCTCTGCTTCTGGCTTCGTGCTGATGCACGTCCTGCAAGGCGGCAGGAGATGGCTCAAATACTTGGGTACCTGCCACCCACATGGAGTACCAGGCTCCTGGCTTTGGCCTGGCCCAGGCGTATTAGGTTTTGCAGGCATTTGGGGAGAGAACCAGCAGATGGCAGCTCTGTCTCCCGATTCATCCTCCCTCCCTCCCTCCCTCCCTCTCTCCCTCTCTCTCTCTTTCAAATAAAATAAGTATATGAACATTCTAAACAGTATTATAAGCCTTTTTACAGCCTCGGCACCTAGCACTGACTACATACCTTGTTTTTCATTTCTTTTGCATGAATGAATGGCTACTAAAATGTAAAATGTTTAGGGATGGAGAGAGCTAAGCAAGTTTGAGGACAGAGCAGATGGAGTCAATAAAAGGAAAAGACTGCTAATTCTAAGAGAGAAAGGAGGTGATACTTAAAGAAGTTTTATACTAGAGAAGACAGGATTGCTATATAAGCAGCAGAGATTCTGTTAGGATAAAGAAGGGCAGATTCTCACCTGAGCCTGGGGTCCCCGGACAGGAGACTGTAAGTGACCCATGAGGACTGAGACCCTCTTCTGTGGATTCTTCACATACTTTTACTCCTAATTTACAATTGCAAACCTTGGAACCTGGACCAACCATAAGAGCTTTAGAATTTTGTTGTAGTCACAGAACTAAAGTTTGAACTCAGGTCTGTTTGATTTAAGGTCCAAGCTGTTTTCATGATATAAACAAGGGCCTTGGTTGAGAGTCACAATAAGATATGAGTAGGTAAAAACATTTTAGATGGTTAGACAGAAGGGTTAAAATGACTAGTCATTAATTTGGACTGGGTTGGAGGGCAGGTGGAAACAGAATCCTACTTATGTTAATGCTGCTACTTTTACTTACTTTAGTAAAGAAAGAAAAAACCCATTGGATTTTAGGTTTTGTATGATCTAAATGTTTTGAGCACTTTTCCTTGGATTCAGTAAGATCGTATCAGTTCTTTTATTTTACAGTAACTCATGAAGCACATGCTATTAGTGCTCAGAATGTTGAATTTCCTATGAAGTAGCAAAGATGAATCAGGCATTGTCCTTAAGGAAAAGATATTTTAATGAATCTTAGAAAAAAAAAATACTATGAGCTGAGGTAAAATATCACACGTGCTGTAAGAATGATTCAAACGCAAGGGAAAGAGACAGCAGCTGATCTGAACCTGATAATATATGTGGGATGGAGTTTATTAAAGCAAAAGGGTAAAATAGTTTTCCATCAGAACACTAATAATAAAAGAAAGAAAAGGAGAGGCGAGAAAGGAGAGGGAGGGGTAAGAGCAGAGGAAGGGAGGGCAGCGGGGAAAGAGAGGCAGAGGAGAGGGAACAGACGGTGTGGGAGGTGAGAAGAGAAGAGGCAACATGGAGGTAAAACACGTGGGGGAGGGCATGTTCAGGGAGCCTGCAGTTGTCCAGCGTGTGCCTCTGGGAAAGGCATGGACCACAGTGACCAATCCTGAAGTAGACCAAGATATTATTGTCTTACCTCTATCCTGTAAGCAGATAGTCTTCGAGGACTGACAAACACCCCAGTGCAGCCACTGCGATTTCACGGACCAGCTCAAGTGTATTCTTCAGGTAAAATCCTCCTGTGACTTCTCATAGCCTGGAACCCTAGCAGTACCTGTAGAGCCCCGCATCCTCTGCTCCAGTCTGGAGCCCCAGTGGTAGCTCGAGATGACATTCGCCCTTCCACCACAGCAGTACCACATATTCTGTTCCCCTAAAGGACTCACTCCATTCCTTCTAGCAAGTCTCACCTTCTGCAGCACTGTCTCAGGAAGCTGCTTCTCTGACATTCTAGCCTGCATTAGCTCCCCCAGTCATACGCTCATGGCAGACTGTCTTTTCTAATGCCAATTTATGACTGTAGCTCTCCAGATTTGGAGGTCATTAGTTGTTTAACACCCATTACCTAAATTAAACCATGATTGCATGGATTATGTATACCCTACAAATCAGCAATACTGTTACATCTGACACATAAGAGTAATATCACATCAGTCTAAAACTATGGATTGTTGGAGATAAATGATTTGATGTAAGGACCAGAGGTGCAAGTCATGAAAGTTGCTGAAATGTCTGGGAAAAAGAAGCTGGAGGTGCAATACAAATAAAAAGAGAGTTGTATCCTATATGTATTTTAAGACTAGAGTCAGGAAGAGTTGGAGACTGACTGGATGGGTTTTGTCTGATTTGGCTGGACGTATAAACAACATTTAACAAGTTCCATTGTTTTCCCATCTTTCTGATTTGGAAGAAACTCTTTCTTAGGTCCATTACAGTATCTTCCAATAATAGAATTCCATTTCTCCTGTATTATTTATAGAGCATTATGTCAATATTTATAGGGTACCTACTGTGTTCCAGACACTCTCTTGGTGGGTGATAAACGTCCGTGAACAAAACATACAATAATCCTAGGCAGAAAGATATAGGAAAGAAAGGGTAAACAGTAGATTTAAGCATATTATATTGCATATTTGAAAGTGGTGAGTACAGGAAAAGAAAAAGTAGAGCAAGGAATGGGGAATTAATAGAAATAGCCCAGTGGCACTACACCAGTTATCTATGGCACAAAGCATGTATTAATTTTAAAAGCATCTCTCTTTTTGGGTTTTGCTTTTAATGAAACCTAGAAACTTTCCAATTGTAGTCATTCAATGAAATGTAATTGCTCTTTTTCTCATCTATATCCTGGAGTTAAAATCCTCAAGGGCAAAGAGGGAGCAAGGTATCATAGCAGTAGAAAGAAAGCTTCGTGGTTAGAAGAGGGAGGGAAAGCCCTGCTCCAACACCTTCCCTGCTCAGCCAGGGAGAGCGTCTGGCACGTCGCCCCATTCAGCACCTAAGCACCTTTGCCCACACTTCTGGCCCATTCCTTTACCATTACCCTGAAAATATTTTCTTAGGCTACTTTCCTGTTTCTTTCTTCTATCAGTTTCATTTCTGTAAAATCTTTTATGATTTCTTTGCTGACAAACATAAAAGTGCTAGACACCACATTTTACTCATGGGATAGTTCTTTTCAAATAACTAGCTTGTAATATTTAATTTTTCATTCAGAAATTAAAATTTTTCATGGCCGTCTGGATAGCACAAATAAAATTAGTACTTTCATTGCAACAGTCAGTAACACAACACAAGACAATATAATCATCTTCCTCAACTTTCAAAGAATAGTTGGAGTAATTTAGTCTGTTAAGATGCTGTGTACTTAGAAACTGACTTTCCGAAAACAGAGGGTAAGAATATTGTTTTAAAAATTGCTTATAATTTAAACAGTAAGAAAACAATGAAGTAACACCTTCATTGTCTTAGTTCATGAGATTTTTATTTTAACTGAAAGAAAAAAGCAATTTCTTAAGTGGATTCCCATTATTTAACACTTAAATCTTAACCCTAGAAAATTTAAATGTCAAACATTCAATTATTTTCCTTTGGTCCCAGTGATGCATCGATTTTTATATTAAATTAAAGGTATTCTTTATTTTGGTATCATACAACCATGACTCTAATATGCCTGTAGATTTTCAATTATTCAGTTCCATAAAATTCTGGATTCCTGACTTTTATTAAGGGGAAGAAAGGAGACAATACTCTGCATATCTTCTTCTGTAGTACCTTCATTCATTCATGTATTCACACTACCCCTCTTCCTCTAGGCGGACAAAGGTTGAAAACTCCCAGTCCACAGGTCAGGCAAGAAGGGATAGGAAGTGGCCTCTGTTTCTCAAAAAGCTTGCTATGTAGTCAGAATGAAAAGAAATAAATAATGAACTTTTAAATAAGCAATTAAATATGAAAATACAAATTTAATAGGATATAAATTGTATTTCTTTCTGGTGACCGAGTTTTAGATTAGACAAAGCACATACGTCCATAACGTATATTTTCTTCTCTATGTGCAAAGCTAATTACCAACTTTTAACTAGTTGTGCAGAGTGAACACTGAAAGGTTTAGGCAATAGAAGCGGGATATAATGCGCCTACAGGTTTCATAATGGTCAAGCCCTAAAGTTATCCCTAAGTCATCTTCTCTTTCATGAAAATCCTGTGGTTCTCTGCTATTTATACTCACTTCTTTCCATAATTTTCTGTATTTCATGTTGGGCAGCCTTGGTGGTCCCTTATTCCAGCCCTCAGGTCGAGAAACTTCACCTAATGAGAAGGACTGGGAAGGCACCAGATAAAAATGCCTGGATGCACTGAGTTGTAGACAACCACCCATAACATTTAGAAAAAAATCTGTCTTCCAATATTTGAGGAACCCAAAGATGGATGCCTGACTTTTTCTAGGAAAAGGCTAAAACTAAAGTCAAAGGAGTGACTACTGGTGACCAACCCAACCCTTTACGTATCCATACCCACAGACATCCTTCCAGCATTAACGGGCTAGATGGCAGCAGGCAGGCCAAGTATGGAGGAAGAGGCAGGAGCCTCAAAGTCCTCCTCCTCCACAGTAGGTTTTCCAACTTAAGCTTTCTCAGGGAAGAATAAATTAGAGAAAGAGTTGGGATTTTGACTTGACACTGAATTCAACATTTTAAAGCAAAACCTAAGAGCTAATTTTCTTTTAACCTGAGAGTAATCTTAAGAAGGGTGCAAGATTACTTGAGCTCTCCCCAAAGCCTAGAGATGCAACTTGTTGAGAGTAGGTCACAAGGTGGAAGGAGAGAGAAATAATAAGGTTTCCTTGTTCTGTTTTTTTCTGATGCCTTTCCCAGTCATTCTCATTCAATGAGGTTCCTCAACCTGATGGTTAGCAGAAGATACCGCCAAGGCTGTTCATCATGAAATACAGAAAATAAGTCCATAGAAAAGAGATTAGGAACAAGTGTTGGTGCAGTGGCTAAGTCACCATTTGGGAAGCCTTCACCCCATATCAGAGTGCCTGGGTTCAAGTCCAGGCTCTTAGTGATTCCAACTTCATACTAATGAACACCTTGGAAGGCAGCAGGTTGATAACTCAAGTATTTGGGTCCCTGCCACCCAGCTAGGAGACCCAGATTGAGTTGCAGACTTCTAGCTTCCTCAGGATTTGGGGAAGTGAATCAGTGAATGGAAAATCTCTCTCTGTGTCTCTTTTTCTCTTTCAAATATTGACTAATCAATTAGTTTGATAATTCAATAAAAGAAAAATGTACTTAAAAAGAAAGAAAATAAATGAGCATGCATGGGAGGAAGCAACAAGATTTTCATGGAAGAGGGAGAGAATTGGAGACTTGTTACAGATAATTTTATGGTTTAGATGTTACGAAGTCTGAGGATACATTAAATTGTGGCCACAATGCCTAAAACTTTCAGTGAATCACTCTGCATAACTCATTAAAAATTGGAAACTGGCACTCCTCCGCTGTGGCACTTGCATCCTATATGGACACCGGTTCTAGTCCCAGTTGCTCCTCTTCCAGTCCAGCTCTCTGCTGTGACCTGGGAAGGTCACATATTTTTTAAAATATTATTAAAGAGCCTATCAAGGGCTCCATAATTAAATATGCCAAGTAAATCCAGAAATGAAGAAGTATATTACACTACCATTTTAGTAAGAGTATGATTCTAAAGTTAAAGGGGTGAGGACAGGAAGGAAATGGAATAAGTGAATAGTTCAAGAGAAATGATCGACTGGAAACATCATTCAAAGAACAATACAGAGAGGCGGTGTATCAAAGAGCAGATCTCGGTAGAAGTTTCTTATATCATTCTGAATAATACTTAATGAAACATATGGAAGTAATCAGGGTCCTAGGAACAGAGCTTTGTCTGAAACCAGCAGATGAAAGCTGTCTTTCTCCCTGATTG
Organism: Oryctolagus cuniculus; assembly: GCF_964237555.1. Taxonomy (NCBI): domain Eukaryota; kingdom Metazoa; phylum Chordata; class Mammalia; order Lagomorpha; family Leporidae; genus Oryctolagus; species Oryctolagus cuniculus. Next base: position 63,796,813 of record NC_091433.1, read on the forward strand.
TACACCAGACTTGTGAATATATTCACAGTGATTGTTGAGAAAAGAGTTCACAGCTCTCTAGGTGTCCTACGTGTCTTGTAGGGTTTGTCAAGAATGCAAAACTCTGAATGCTGTTTACTGGGGCCATTTCTCAGGGTTATGTTGGAAGGGCAACCCTGATGTGATGTGATGGCTCCCTCTGGGACAAAGTGCAGGTTCTCTTACGGCTTGTTATGAGAGTGATGGATTTCCCCAAATTCAGTCCTTCGCAGCTAAAGGCCAACCCACTCTGCATGTATCATCCATCTGAGTCCTCTACATCACCCCCATGAGACTGAAAGGTGCAAAGAAAACCAACACGAATGTGGCGATTCCCATCCTGCTTCTGGTACTGTCAGTGATGCAGTTCTTTGTCTTTGACCTGGAAGTCTGTGTCTTCTGCCAGCATCCATGAAGCATGGCCTAGCTTCCTGGTCTCCTGCTGGTAAAACGCCAGCCCTGACACTCATTGCTGATGTACATACTCTTTACCCTGCACCTGACTTTCCTGGTTGGCCATGTCACTCAAGGATATTCAAAATAGTATATTTGGAATGTTATGTTTCTAATTGAACATTCCTTACTTTTTGGGAAATTTTATTAATGGCTCAAAGCAAATTAATAACATGTACAGGAGTATATCAAAAACTTCATGGAAAATCAGATTAAAAGATAAATTTAGTTTTGTTGCAAATAATTTTGAGACCCATCCATTTAATTTTTTTTCATAATTATGTGTTTTTCCATGAACTTTGTGAAGTACCTTCTTATATACCTGGACAGGTCAGAACCCTCTTTCTGTAATACTCATCTTTAAGATCATCTTTAAAGAAGCTCTCAGAGATTTTAAATTTAGATCATCAGGTTCTCATCATCAGAAAGTTCCAACACTTCCCATTTTCACCAGTTTGTATCAGTTTTTTTTTATCATTTTTATTCATTTGAAAAGTAGACATTTGATCATCTTGACGCAAAAAAACTCATGACTGAAAGCAGAAATTGTTCTGTTGGTCTCTGATCATAACTGTGACATTGCTTGCAACATGGACACATCAGGAAGTTACCTCAACATTATAAGGATATATAACATAGTAAACAGATATGACAACATAAAACATTGTTATAATCGTATAAGCGTCAAGCTGCAATAAGATAATTATGAGGATGAATAGCCTTATTAATGTCAAATACAATAGTATTTTCGATAAGCTTATGACAGAGCATCTTCTATTTCTTTGAACCAATCCTGAAGACTTGTGGAAATATGAACTCTTTCACAGATTCATAAAAGCACATAAGAAGAGATGGTGACACAATGATAATTATATTAAGAAGCATGGTTGATTGGTTGTCAGCACACTTTACATGTAACAATCTTGGGTGTTTTTACATGATAATGGCATAATGACAGTAATGAACTTAGAAGTTATTCTTAGCAGAGTATCAGAGCAGAGTGCAATCGATGGCTGCAGAAGCTATAAATGCAATCCCCAACCTTATAGGTTATTGTAAATGCAAAGCACAAATTCTCATTCATAACTACTTAATTAAAGAACATTATTGGTTTACCTGTAATTGCTTTAATTTATCACAGTGTTACAATTTATAAGTAATGTGTGTTATTCTTCAGTAGTTTTATTGTAATTACACATAATTTACAATTCACATTACTGGATTTCTAATTAGCCTCTAAATATTCTTGGTTATAAAAATGAAAATACTATTTTAAGGAGAATAGGATAATTAACAATGTATTAAATCTATTGGCTGTCATGCATTTACCAAACAATAAAGTCAGCTAATTCAGGCTATTTAGTTGATGGGTTACAACATTTTTTGAAGTTATGAGACACAATGTAGTCACTGCTTGCGGTGCCACCATGAATACGTCTGATTGATATTCATCATGATAGAATTCTGGTCAACGTGATATTTAGTAAAAGTACGTTTATCATAAACTTCTATGTTGGGCAGATGGCTCTAGAGGTGGGAGCTGGAATGAGACACCAATTATATTACTTCTAAATGAACTTAATTGTTAGAATTTTCAAATTACTACGCTCAAGAGGTTAAACAGTGAAAAATTCAATCGATTGAATCTGTGCGTTCCTAAAAATTGGGAAAGACAAGGACGTTGTATGGTTTTTTTTAAATTCACTATTTTGAATTCTTTTGTTGAAAGTTCAGAAAAAGCAGTTTAGGCATGATGTAGTAATAAGTTGAGGTTATATGATTCTATCTTTTCACATGAAGATAACGAGTGAAAACCACAGGACTGCTTGTCAATATTCCATGAAATATGCAGCAACCTATACAATGGGATTTGAAAGGGCTTCAAAACCCGGTATCTCCTCAGTCAACCTGAAATTTCTACCATTAGAAGCAATGCTTAGGCACTTACCTAGAAAGTTTCTGTATATAAAAACAACATACACTATGGATGAAACATTAAATGTGGCCTTGTTTTAAAATTCATAAGAATTCCTTTTTAAATAAAATGGTATCTGTCAAAATAGGTAGAAGAAACAGAGAAAACACTAGGTCAGAAAATAAAATTGAGGGGCCAGCATTGTAGCATAGTGGGTTAAGCTGCTGCCTGCAGTGCCAGCATCCCATACCAGAGAGTCTGTTTGAGTGCCAGCTGCCCTGCTTCCAATCCCTGCTAATGTGCCTGGGAAAGTGGCAAAAGATGACCCAAATACATTTACCTCTGCCACCGAAGTGGGAGACCTAGACAGAGTTCTTGGCTCCTAGATTTGGCTGGGCCCAGCACTTGGGGAGTGAACCAGTGGATGAAAGAGCTCTCTCTCTCCCTCTCGCTCTATGTCACTGCCTTTCAAATAAATAAAACGTATCTTACAGAAAAGAAAGGAAGATAAAATTGAGAAGGGTATTAGCAGTGAATTCTACTGAAGGAAAACTGAGAGTAATATTCAAGTAAGAGTAGTCTTTATAAAATTGATGGAAAATTCATGTTATGAAAAACCATATATTCATTTTTGTACAAAAAATAAGTTTATCTTTTATTTCTTTTTTCTATGAACTTCTTGAAGTCCCCTCACATGTTGGGAAGTAGTGAAGAAGTGTCCAGGAATCCAAAGCGCCCTGTGAAGTTTCTATGTACCGGGAGAGACTCAAAGTTTATTGAAAAGGGGCTGGCACGGTGGCGCAGCAGGTTAAGCTGCTGCCTATGATGCCGGCATCCTGTATGGGCACCTGTTCATGTTCCAGCTGTTCCACTTCCAATCCAGCTCCCTGCTGATGGCCTGGGAAAAGCAGCATAACACAACCAAGTGTTTGGTCCCATGACACCCATGTGGGAGACCCAGAAGAAGCTCCTGGCTTCTGGCTTTGGCCTGGATTAGGCCTGGCCATTGTGGCCATCTGGAGAGTGAACCAGAGGAATGAAGATACCTCTCTCTGTGTGTCTCCCCTTCTCTGTCATTCAAATAAATCGATAAATCTTTTAAAAAAATCATTGAAGAAAAGTACAACTGAGATCAAAAGCAAATGTCCTTCCTTGGTAATTTTGCTAACTACAAAATCACCCTACTAAGTCTTTTTCATTCCATCCCTTGGAACTGGTACACTTCCATACCTTTAATGAAAACAAATGGATTATAACTTTGTCAACTGGATCAAAAGATATAGTTACAAAATCCTAAGTGTCATAACAGTTCAAGGCATATCAGCATAACTGCAAATCATGTACTAAATTCGGAAATGATTCCATTTTAAAATAGTATCGCCATCTCACAGTTATGGACAGACATAGTCTGTTAATTGAGCAGATCTGTTCCATGGACTTTTGTCCTTTGACATTGAAAATGCCCGCACAACCACCCAGCATCTTATTATAGTCAAAACCTAACCAAAGACACTCACAAAGGCTGTGGTCATTTCTAACAAACCAAGGGTTAAAAGGGCTGTCAGTTCCCTTCTGTTAATGGATGTCACTGCGATGAATCAACAAAGTCCTCTTCTGAGGACTTTGGGGACCAGCTTGGAAGCATTTTGTGATAATGGTGCTCATTGTAACTGGCTTTGACCTGTGGTTAACTCATAGCAGAACTGAAAATGCATGCGTTTAACCACACTGAATATAATTCTAACCCAAATCCAGCTTTTTTAGTCAGTGTATGATATCACAAGAAGTACTGTGGAACTGAATAGTGAGCTGCATGCAATCACACTCAATATATATTTTGTGTATTTTTAGGTGAGAAATGTTCAGTTCAGATGTGCAGGCTGTCTGCATTTCCTTCCTTCCAGACTGTCTTTATTCAATATGCTTAAATCAGTTATCACTTTAGATTATAAATGGATCTCAATTTTTCCTAGAAACAAGCTGATGGAGTTGATTTTTCAACAGTAACCTTCCCCTTTGTTTCTAAGTATGTGTATGTTTGTGTGTTTGTGTGGTTTTAAATCACACTTAAACACACATCCGAATAGCATGTTGGAAACTGTGCTAATCGAAGCAGAGTTTAATGGGCCTGATAAAGGGGAAGGACATGCCATGCCTCACTCGATTGCTTCTCGATTAGGACGCCGAGGCCAGCCCATTCTTCCTTTTGGGGATGACTGGGGTCTGTAGAGTGTGCTCCATAAATGATTTTCCATGGCTTTTTAAAAGGCGGTGCATATTAATATTTTAAACTGAAGTAATTGCTTCTTGCTCAGCAATGGGTTTCATTTATGAGTGTTTATCCTCAGCAAATGGAAAGTATGGTTAATCTAAGTTAAAAATGGGTTCTTTAAATAGCTCTAATTACATTCTGTTTATATTTGTATGTATTAGACACTTAAGATTTAATCGGTAGCAGTTCTAACAAACCATAATGTTTATTAGCTGGTTTTAAATTATTGTTATGGATGGCAGTTGAATGAGAAAATAAATGATTTGTCTACTATAAAACACAGTAAATAAAAGATGGACCAATTTTTTTAAGATTTTTAGTATAACTTCAGATTTTAAACCAATTCATGAGAAAGAGGCCACATAAGAAAAATCCCTTTCTCTTCTTCTTTATTGTGTTTGACTGTAAAGTTAGAGAAGAAAAAAGGTATAAAATTAGTGGGCTTTTCTTTTCAAAAATTATTTAGATCCTAATGTTCAAATGTCAGAAAAGAAGGTGCTACATTGTACACTTTAACTCACATTTATTTTACTCTGAAGAAAAATAAACAGCAGAAATAATAGCTTGATTCTTTAAATGTACAAAACCCTTTTGTTTTACGTTGATGTAATGCTCACTTAAATCAATTTAATTTGCTTAAATTTTATGTTTCGATTAACAGAAAAGATTGTGTTAGACTCTGCTTCCTTCCGGAGGAATCTGTGAAAGTACTTCCCTCATCTTTGGGGAAAACTTCAGGATTGCATGTGGCTTACCCGCAGAGAATTCAGATACAGTCATTTTACTGATGTACCAGTTTCTCTTTCTTTTATTAGGATTTTCAAGATAATCCAAAAGAAAATGCAAATCTAGTGACAATTTACTAATAATAACACCTGTATCTGTGGGAACTACAAACATTTATTATTGTGCTTAAAATGCAGTGGAATTCCCAGAAAAGAGATTTATAGAATTATTATTGACATTCTATAAATAAGCAAGCAGTGAGAAAAATGTTATGGCTTCGCTACATGGTAGAGAAATATAAAGCAGAATGCTGTTTTATAAATACATGCTTTCTCGCTAGCAGATATTCTGTAGAAATCTGTGTGCCCTTGGGCAAGTCACCACACCTTGTTTTGTGTTTCTCTGTCTTCGTCCATAAAACAGGGATAACAGCAGTACCTGTCTTTTAAAGTTACCGTGAGAGCTAAATGCAGCAATATAGGTAAGCAAAGGGAGCAATGTCTCCATACAGTTCCAGAAAGAGGAAATTTAATAGATAAATTTATTTGGGTGCAAAAGTAAATTTGAAGCCCATGCAGGGCTTCTTTACATTTGCTATGAATGTTTTGAAGATCCGTCGTATAAACATGTGGTGTTGCTGTTGTATTCGCTGTTTCTAGTCCTGAGCTCTGTTTCATGAGCTCCAAGTCACCATAGCTGGCCAGTTCTTCCTTCGCAGAATCTTTCATTCCCCACTTCTTTCCCATTCCTACTGCTCTTTCTACAGCATGGCCTTTATACTTCATGCTTACATATTAAGCCCTTCCAATCCAGTATCTCTCTCTCTTTCTCTGTGTGTGTGTGTGTGTGTGTGTGTGTGTGTGTCTCCAGCTATAAGACTGTACTACTGTACTTCTCTCTTAAGGCACCTGCAGTTGCACCCCTCATCCACAAACCTATGGAAGATTCCCTTTTCATAGGCTGAGGACAGTAGTACAGTGCCGTGTGCTCAGCCCAGCAAGCAGGCCTCTCCAGAAACAGGAGCCGTCACCTACCTTTCTGCTTTCACCTCACAGTGGTCTACGAGACTCCCTTCATCCCAGCCCGACCTCACTGCTGATCATGGGTTTCCTCTCCTCTGCATTGAGATCATTCCATTTTCTTGCAATGAACTCTACCTCTATCCAGCCTTAGGGAAATCTCCCCAATCCTTCAAGCCCAAGACAGACACTGATTCCATGAGGGTTCCTTCCTAGATCTGCCCACCTCTGGGTTCCCAAAACATTTGCTTTATACCTTTGAGATATGTCACTTCTCCTGTTTACTATTCAGCATAAACATTCAGAAACAAACCTCTTCTTCCCAACTGTGTCATATCTTTGTTCAGATTTTCTGCAGTTACCTCTGGCCAGGCACATAGGAGATCCTCAATACATATTTTAAAATGTATATAAGAGTCCTTCAAAAAGTTCATAGGAAATATAATTAAAAGATAAGGTTTTAAAATTTTTTAATTTATTGTTTTTCTGAACAGAAAGAGAGGAGAGAGAGAAAGAGAAATCTTAACTACTGGTAAACTCCCAAATGCCCATAACAGCCCCAGCAGGGTCAGGCTAAAGCCAGGAGGCCAGAATTCAGGCTGAATTTCCCTCCCCAGTGTGAGACTCACTTACTTGAGCCATCACCTGCTACCTCCCAAGGTATGCATCCGGCTGGGAAAATGTCCATCCATAGGTAATTATTAATTAATTGGCTAGTCACCTAGTTGCTTTGTAAAAACTGTGAAAGCCTACTCTTGCCCACCTTCACATGCTCTCTCAATAACCACTTTTTCTCTTGATTGTTTCCCGATGTTTCATTGGTTGGTGCATGATGTTGGTGCCAGTCATCTGGGTGTGAACAAGACAGCCTTTGTCACCGAAGTTCTGTCATGGTGAAGAGCAGAGAACTGATACTGCCAGTCATTGTTCCAGCGGGGTTTGTCTGGAATCATGGAAACAAGAGCAATGGACTTGGCTTAGTCCAGGGTTCAGGGGAAGGTCTCCTGAGGAAGTGATTGTTAAACCAAGCCCCAAGGAAAGTACAGGAGCAAGCCAAGTGGGGGGTGGGGGGTGGGGGGTAGTGGCAGCCAATGTGATGACTAGGCTCCAAGTACAAAGCAAGGGGTGGGGATTCCTGCCTCCTGTGGCACTCTCATAAATATTTAAACAATTTGCAGTAAGAACCATGAAGAAAGCCGACAATTTGTTATAAAGAAATAACAAGTGGGTGTGTCCAGTCATATGGGACAGCCAGAAACTACCTTTGTGAAAGATGCTATATAACCTGAAAACTGTAGGATAAGAAGGAGGCTGCCATGGCAGACCAGGAGCGTTTTAGGCAGGGGAAGCAGATTATGCCCAACTCTGACGGTGGAAAATCCTAGACAGTCCAAAAAGCAGAAAGAAGGCCACGGTGGTTGGAAAGCTGTGAGCAGGGGAGGTGGCTGAGATGAGATGAGCGAGGTGGACTTCCTAGACAAGAGGACCTCTTCAGCCAAGAGAATGGGTTTACTTTTAGTTCCAGCTGCTCTGGGAAGCCATTATTGGAATTTATACAGCGATTTTTGCACATCCACTTTATATTTTAAAGTATGACTTTGCTATCTAGAAGAGGATGGTTCGCAAAGAGGGACAAAGAAGAGCAAAACATCCAGGATGTTGGTGGCTGAGGCTTTGGGAAAACAGTGGAGCTAGAAATGGAAGAATCCCATGTGGTATGGGAAGGACACTGAACAGGGCACGTGGATTGGATGTGAGGGGTGAACAGTGAGGAGCGGGGAGCTCATGGGCCGAAGTGCGTGTGATGTCATGTTGACCCTGCCTTCCAGATCTGGGTCTTTGGCTCTGGAGATGTTTATTTCCCTCCCTGGCCACACTACAGGTTAAGTATATGTTAGGTTTGGGGTTGGGACCCAAATCTAAATGTGAAATTGATTTGTTTCACATACACCTTAAACACATACCCTGAAGATAATTTTACACATTATTTTTAGTGGGCCTGCAATCCATCACATGAGGTCAGGTGTGGAATTTTCCATCACGCCTGCACACAAAAAGTTTCACATATTTTAGAGAATTTCAGATTTTCAGATTAGGAATACTCAGTTTGTACAGAAGCTGGGAATCTTCTTGAAATCCTTATTACAAATTTAGGTTTTAAGACTTTAGAACAAGCTTGGGAAAAGAGATTGTAAACTCCGATCAAGGCAAATGTGACCTTGGGTCTTGAGCCTGGCTTTTCAGTTTTCTTCATCCACTCTTTCCCAACACAGGAACTTAAAGAAACCTCTTCAATTGCTTCCATCCTCGGGGGAAAAGACCATGCCCCTTCTGCAGTGAGGGTCTCTGCAACCTTGAGGTAGTGCCTGTGAATTCTCTCTTCCGTACTCCATATGTCTGCAGGTCCTACCTGTATTTCCCAGCTGCAGTGATAGTAGGTGAGCCATACACAACACAGTCTCACTCTGTTTATTTCCAGTACCAACCACCCTTTAGCTCTGGTTGTGTGAATAAGTAATTCTGAGTGGATTCTGATGAAGAACTCAACTAGCTCTACTTAAATATTTGCTGGGCTTGTTTTCTTTGGTTTCTCATGGGCACACAAACCTTTATATAACAATATGGGGCGGAGGGCCCACAAAATGGACAAGAACATTTCCTTGAAGGAAATACAGATCTCGTGAGGGTGCAGGTAACAGAAGCACTCCTGAAGGAAGCACACACCACTCCTGAGACGCCTTCTTGGTGTTGGCTCTGCCAGTTGATTGCTTACTCTATCTGACTGCTCTTCTGCCCTTCTTGTTCTGTGGCTGTCACCTGGTTTGAAACAGGGACTCAGTCAACACTAAGTTCTAACCTCCTGAAGACTTGCCTGGGGACAAGGACATCCACACATCAAACCACAGGTCCCAAGCCCAGATGGCCCTGCTACATCACGTCCCACCAGCTGGGCATTCCAGGTGCTCTTAAATGAGATCATAGCTAGGGATGTTTGGACTGCCTGTGTGGCACAGACCTGTTCCAAGGCATTCTCAACATTCCAGACTAGGAACCACCTTCTGGTGATTCTGGTTTTACATCTGAGAGATGATGGGATCACCAGAGCAAGAAAGCTCTTGTGCAGCCGAATACCACGGTGGCCTATAAACTTGGAGCTAGCCCAAGATAAACGAGCTCTCCCCAGCCCAAAGAAAACACTTGAAAGTCAAACGAGCTGGGAAAACTTGGGCAGAGAATGGCTTTTCCAGAAAAGCTGGGTTGCTAGACAGCACAGCCAGGAGCTCTAACTTGCCATTGCAGAGACAATCCTTTTCACCGAGAACCACTGTAAGAGGAAGAAAATTGGTAGCTGGTCCATTTTTCCTGACAGCCCAGGAGAAATCAGGTCACTGCTAATCCAGAGGAGCTAGTGGCATTGTTCTTCAGGGTAGCACAGCCTCTCTGCACCTCACTCAGCCAAGGCCAAGTTTATAGACTGGAGCCACTCGGTGACCTGGCAGATGTCCTGCTCCGCTGTGTGTGACTGAGCCAGGAACACCTGAACCTATTACACCAAACCCTTTCTTTTCTATCTTCTGTCTTTGAGATCTTCTGGCAGGATCAGTGTGTTGATCTCCTCCAAAATCTTCATAAAGTGCTCAGGTGTGGCTTTTACTCTCCTATCAAGTTTGCTGAGAGCATCAGCCTGCAAACCCATGGCCCCAAAGCCCTGTTGGATTCCAGTAAATTCTTTATTCAGCTCTTCCAGTAGTAGCACCTTCTCCACAGACGTCTCTGAATCTTCCAAGTTCTTTAGTTCAACCTCTTCCTCGGGACTGTTCTTTTCCCTGATTAACAAGACCAGCCACCATTTTGTATTCCAAGTGCTGACAACAGCATCTCATTTCCTTCAGAGAGTTTCCCTTACACAAGAGTTCCTGAAAAGGTAGTGGGGACTTTATGGCCTCTTCAAGACCCTGGGCCAGGCCCTGGGTGATTTGTTCACTGCTACCTTGCTGGTGAGTAATATTAAGGGCATGCTTCTCATTGCCACACATGCCCCTCAAAAGCTGGTCATCCTCACCCTGCCTCGTCTGCTCTGGACTCAAGTTTTAAACTTCACAACAGTTTTAAGCTTCATTGTCTGCTCTGGATTTAAGTTTTAAACTTCATAACAGTTTATAGGTAGAAAGAGCCTTGGGTATCATGTTATTTGTTGACTTGATTATATGATGAAGAAACTAAGATGCGGAATCATTAAAAGAAGTTGGGGGTATATCATGCTATTCTAGAAAATCAGAAACTCCTGAGCCAGAAAGTTGTATATTCTAATTACAACTGCATCACCTATTAGCTGGGCAAATTAATTAATCTTTGTACTGTTCTTTCATTTCCTGATTTTAAAATGGGCGTAATAATTCTTACTTTGCCCAATAGTCTTGGGAGTTAGGACTAAAGTCCATCAAACACAAGACACTTAATAACTGGTAATTACTGTATGTTTTCTTTTCCTTGCCCATTACTAAAATGACAGGGCTATTTAGTGACCTATACGAGCCAAGAACTCATGTTACCAACCTAATGCTCTTTTCTCTGCTCAGCATATAGCCTGACAGAAATTTTCATGGGTTCATGGACTCTCACTGGATCTATTTAGAAAGAACAAACAAACATATTCCCCTGTGTGCCCATTTCAAGCCCTTTGAGATTTTTGTGTGCCCTGGAGAATCAGGTACACAATTGGTAATTTTATTCAGCAGAGAAATGCCACTGGTAGCAAAAAAAGCTCAAGCAATATTTCAACCCTAAGAACCAGGTCTGGCACCCAGAATAAAAGACTCTCTTAATAGGAAGAATAATCTATCAATTTTGTGAAAGGGCTTTTAGAAAAGGCTCGAAGTCCTACTGAAATATAAAACATAAATGGTACATTGTCCTAGTTTTTTTTTTCCTTTTTGCTAGAAATTGTATGTTAGCACCAAAGAGCAGAATTCCTTTTGCCTCTGCCTGCATTTTTAGAATATGCTCTACAGACAACTCTATTTTCTAGGGGTTAACAAATGATATAAGAAAAGCAATGGCATGGAGCAAATGAAGATAATAATTATAATAATAATAATCTTGTGTACTTTTCCTCACTTAAAGCATTAAAAAATCTGTTTCTTCCCATGAAAGAAAAATATTATTATTGTCCTATGCACTTTCTAGCATTTTCTTACATGAAAATATGGTAGTAATCCGAGTCTTGCAGGAGGGAAGGCGCCTGTCTCTGTGTAGGGCTCCAAGGAGCTCACTTCTGGTATCAGCCACTTGGGTGTGCTCTAGAGTAGGTATGTAGCCTGTATTCACCAGAAAGGTGGGAGGATTCCTAGGAAAAGTTCCTGGAGATTTTGAACTGGTGTCTTCCGTGAGGAACAGGCCAGGAAAGTGTAAGTAAGAAGCCCAGAGAAAGGGTTGTGACTGTGGCTCATTATAGTGGTTTGGTATAGTCAGGCGCACCTGTGAGCCAGAGCGAGTGCGAATGAATTGGTCAGACTGCAAATTTAGTTTCTAGAAGCAGAAGGAAAATTGCTCTGTGCTGCTTTCAGGACCTGTTTAGTTCTCTGTTTTCATTCCACCGTTTTTAAGAGCTCCAGCCATGTGGGCTGAGTTTAAGGGAAGCACGTGTCCATTCTTGCAGTAGATACAGAAGGAAAGGGAGAGAGGCCTACAGCCCATGGCTAGAATGAGGAGGAGTGGAGAGCTCTGCTTCATCGGAAAAGCCCAAGGCAGAGAGGGGCAGCTGCCTCCTCCACGGGGAGTTTACTAGGGTCATGGTATTATTGTGTTCGTTTATTAGAGCTAATATTTTTCAATAACCAGTATTTCATTTCAATGGTTTAAAGTTAATTTCTAAATATTTGTTCCTCTCACCTTTGCCTCTATAATAAAGATTTTCAAAATGTGAGAATGCTGTTTGTTGAAAAATGATTTAAAGTATAAGTTTATTTGGCTGCAAAAAATAATTTTAAATACATGCATAGTTTTTTCATAAGACTCATTTTCCATAACCTTTTTAGAGACTCCTTGAATGCATGGATTTCAAAAAAATTTTCACCAAAATAAACTTACCATTTAATTCCATTTTCCATGAAGTTTTTGAAGCTCCTTCATAAAGTGGCAAGTGCTGGGCTGAGTGGAGAAATACTGTGAGCTGTAGGAATTTGAGCAGAGTTGCACAGCTTTGCTGATGTTCTTTATATTCTAGAATGTTTACATTGCTTAGGGATTTTTGTTGCATTATTTGAAGGGAAGCCATCAATAAAAATAATGACTATTATAATAACTTTGAAATACACTCCCTAAAATATATCATTCCTGAATATGTAAATTGTCTTGTTTTCTGTAATATGAAGTTGATTTGTTCCTTTAGGAAGATAAAATGAATAGCCCAGTCTCCCTTGTCTTCATGATCTGAATGTTAGTCATTTTTTACCTATGAGATTAAAATTTGCTTTACTAATAACATCTTTCAGACATCCTCTACAGTAGGTCATATGGCATACGCATACTTAGCTTCTCTAAAGTCATTGATCCAATCAGTCATCTCTTGAATATTTTCCAATGTTGAACATTGCCCAGCTGAAAAGAACACTCCTTTCTGGTGCAGCATGCATTCTGATAGGGGAATACAGATGATAAGTCAAAATCATAACAATAATATAGTATTTTATTCATACAGATGTTTAGAAAGTGGTATGTGTTATAGAAAAAACAGGATCTGAGGAAAAAGAAAGCAAGGCAGGATAGGAAGATGAGCCTGGAATGCTACACAACACAGCCTCATGGATACAGTGACCTTCGTGCGAAGACCTGACAGAGGGGAACTGAAGCATGTGGGTATCTGGGGAAAGAGGGCCAAAGCCCTAGGGTAGTCTGCATCCAGGTCCCATCTAGTATGGCAGAGGAGCAACATAGTACAACTCTCATTGCCAAAAATTCGCCTGGGCTTCTGTGTTGAACATAGGACAGAATTTACAGAAATCTACAAGGAGGGCATTATGGTAATGCAGTCAAGTGTTAATGGAGTCTCCAAACAGGGAGGGAGCAGTGTTGGTATTGGCAAGTGGTCAGAGTCTGGACATATTTGAAGATAGATCCATCCAAATTTCCAGATGCATTAGCTGTGGGGTTTGAGAAAGAGAGAAATGGAGTATGACTTCATGGTGATTAGCCTGAGTAACTGGAAGGATAGAGTTACTCTAGCCCATGATTCAGGAAGAATGCAAGAACGAGAGTGTAATGGAATTTTAAACATTACAAATAACCCAAAGGAGCTTGCAAAAATTAACACTTGCACTACCCATGTATGAGACTAAGCACATCCCAATGTCAGTGTTAACATCTATAATCTGAGAACTCTGTGTCTTTAAATCCTGGAAAATCCATTATCCTTCAGATACCATCTCTTCTCCATTCTTCACTCATTCTCTCTAGAACTTTCTTTGAAAGTTTTTATTTCTGTTAATCTCTATTTCATCTTTTATTAGCTTTTTATTTCTTGATTCAGGTTCTGGATGGTTCCTGTAGGTATATTTTTAAATTATAGTTCTCTCAGTTTGCCTGATCTGCTGTTAAGCTTATTACTTTTTATTTCAGTGACTATAATTTTTATTTATAAGACTTTATGTAGTGTCTTCGATCTACCCATTCTATTTGAAGATTAGATGTTCTTTTTTTCCACTTGTTTCATCGCTTTCATTCTTTTAACCAAATTTTTTTTAATTTCTTTCTTAACCTTCTGTCATATAAATTATATCAAATTCTCCATTCTCTTATGCATGATCACTCTCTTCTCATTGTGCATGGCTCCCTTTCATGCCTATGGCTTGGTGGTGGTGTTGTGAGTTCTCGAGAGTGTGAGCATTTCTTGTGCATGGGTTGTGGAAATGAGTCTGAAGATTTGGGTTTGCCTTTGTTTCCCTGAGAGCTCGGTTGTTTCACAGGTCTGGAATGAGGTGTTACATTCGTGTCAGCAGCCCATGGGCCTAGCACTTAGGCCACAGGATAAAGCATCCACATCCCGTATCAGAGTGCCTGTGTTCAAATCCTGGCTCTGCTTCCCTTTCCAGCTTCTTGCTGATGTGCACCTGGGAGGCAGCAGGGGACGGCTCAGGCAGTTGAGTGCCTGCCACCCACATAGGAGACCTGGACTGTGTTGCGTTCCAGGTTCCTGACTGTGACCTGGGCCAGCCCCATGCATCTGGGGAGTGAACCAGCGGATGGAAGTAATTGCCAATGCACATGCTTCCTCACTCACTCTGTCTCTAAAATTAAAACATATTTACAAAGCCTCATGCCTCATGAGTTGGAATTGGAATTTCCATACCCAGTATAAATATTTTAAATTTGACCCCCTCACATGCACATTTTTTATTTTTAATTAGCATATAATAGTACAAGCTTAAGGAGTATAATGTAATAATATTTCAATGCCTGTGTTCAGTGTACAATGATCAGATCAAGGTGATTGATATATCAATAGCCTCATTTGCTATTTCTTTTTGTTGGGGTCATTCAGAATCCTCTCTACCATCCTCTGGGTTCTCTTCAAAACCCTTTCTACTATTTGTTTTGAAGGATACAATTAATTGCTGTTAACCATAGTTATCTTGCTGTGCTACAGAACACTAAAAATGGTTCCTCCTACCTAACTGCACTCCGTACCTGTTCAACATTTTGTCTCCACCCCTCCCCCACCCCTACACTTCCCAGCCTCTGCTAACCACTGTTCTCGCCTCTACTTCTTAACATCAACTCTTCAGCTTGCACACATAAATGAGAACATGCACTATCAGTCTTTCTGTGTCTGGCCTATTTCCCTTAGCACAGCGTCCTCCAGCTCCGTCCACATTGCCGCCAATGACAGACTGGCCTTCATCTTTATGGCGGAATAGTACTCCATCACCGCACCCGCATTCTGAGAAGGCTTGGAGTTAACATTTTCCACAGGAGACTTTTCCACCAGAACCCCAGCAAAACAACACATTTCTGGGCCTCTTCCCTGAATAATTGGCAGGATATTCCGAAGCCATTTACAAAGAGAGAAGCCCTTCCAGTGACCTGTTCTGGGCAATGACCTTGATGGCTTTTCCTTTCCCATGTGAGGAGACAGACCGCATCTTTTGTCCTTGAATGCACAGTCACAGCTTTGTCTCTGGGTGCCAATCTGTGTTTCATATTCCCCACAGAATTTTGGTTTCAGATGCAGGCCCTGTTGTATTTCCTTCACCCAGGAATACCCTGTTCTTTGCTGTGAGCTTGTTTATGTTGTGGTGATTTAGTTCCTGAATTTGTGGTTAGCTTTTATCTAAAATTCCAGTGCTTACCCAGAATTACCAATTTGGATTCAGAAGTTGCTAAATGTGACTCTTGCTATCAGTAGTACTATTTAATGATCTATGGGACATGTCTGATTCTTCAGGCCTTCTCAAGTGCATAAAGCTCCAATCGTTTTCTAGACTTGGCAGGGCTGGAGGTATCTAGGGTCCGAACCAACCTGTACCCAAGACTTTTTATTTTCTCCATTAGTCGGCTATGTGGCTGTGTATTAGCCAAACATCAGACTGCATACAGTGGCTTCCCTTTCCTTATTGTTCACTACACATAATTCATATTGCCATTTATAGCAATTAGATAAGGAACTCAAAGGAAAAACACTAACCCAGGGGATAAAAGCCTTGGAAAAATATTTGGTCATTAAATTATTCAAAGCCACATGGAACTATCTGAAAGTCTATTTAGATTGTTTTGTTTCTTGAAATAGGCAGGATGGGATAAAATATTTTTTAAGTCTGAAAGTCAATTTCATATTCTCATTCTGATGTAAAATAAAATGCATATTATAAAAGTATTTAGGATTATAGTTACTTACATTTTAATTAGTTCCAGGCACTTCAAAATTTAATCACAATTTAAAAACCATTAAGTTCATACCTTTGAAAATAGGTTAATAATGTTTACATTGGTACTTATTTTATAGAAATTATGAAGGCAATCTTGGCATGTTCAAAGTGTGTAGATTATATCTGAAAGAATTGTCATTCAAATATTTTGAGAGTAAAGCATCTTTTAGAGGAATTATTGCTTGATGTATACAAATACAAATCGTAGAGCAAAGCAGGCTTGTATTGTGCAGGCTCCTCCGCACACTGAAGGTTCTGGAGTCCCTGGATCCTGGGAAATTGTAATGCTCTGTGTGTCTGAGCACAGAGGAGTTCAAGATCAATGTCAGAGTTCTCTGTGATGGCTGGAGGTGGGCATTATGTTTACCTTGCTTTGAAAACCACTTTAAAAAGACCTACCCTCTGGTATACCTGTTTGTCAATTATTTCCAGCCTTTAACAGACCAATTTGTAATCAAAGAAGAGTAGACCAAAAGTTGGGGTTCATTCAGAGATCTCCAAAATTTTGCAAAAATTTTTTTCTAACTGCTAAGATTATTCTTCTAGTCTTATCTGGTTAAGAGAGCACTTGGGGACAAGAATTCAGTAATTGTGTCACGTGAATTTTCACTTCAGTGCCGAGTTCAATGTATTCTGAAAGCAATGGTTTATGCAAACCATCATTCACTAAATCCACTTAGTTCATCTCTTTGTTAGATAAACAGATTCTGGGGATTCCTTGCAATGACTCTTTGCCTGCCGGGACTGCAAGTTAAATGTTTTAAAAAGCTAGTTTCACACACTGTAAAAATAATTGAATAAGTAAGTAAAGCCTTGATAACTGATATTCAACTATGGTTCAACTTCATCATAGCCTGATCAGCAGACACTCTGTAAGCTCCATCACCCCAATTATTCACTTATGTGGTATAACAATCTCTCCAGGGCCCAAACCTGTACTATGGTTGGGATGACAGCACTCATAATAACTCAATTTATAATTCTTTCCTCCATCTCATTATGCAGAACCTCAGCTGCCCATAAAGTCTCCAGAAAGTTCTGAAAGCCCCACATTATGTCTCTTTCATATGCTTCCTATTAAACCCAGTCTCACAGATTTTCATCTACTTCTGTGCACTAGAGAAACCCCTTTTGTCTCCAGGCATCAGAGGGTACATTAGTCAGTGTTCTCTAGATGAACAGAAGCGATAGGATAACCCTGGATCTATAAGAGGGATTTATTGTGGCCACTGGCTCACCCCGTGATGTAGACTGAGGTGTTTCAGTTTGTGCCACCCATTTCCAAGGCAGAGAGCAAGGGAAGCTGGGGCTGTCATTCAGTCTATGCGCAAAGGCCTGGGAACTGGAAGAGCCCATGGGAATTCTCAGTGCGAGGTCAGAGAGCTGAGAACGGTGGAGGGGTGTTGCTCCCCCTCTTCGTGGAGGAACGACACAGGACCCTGCGCTGTTCTTTTGCCTGCTCGGCCCTCCCCGGGTTTGCTGCTGGTTCTTCCCGGGTTGGCTACCGACCCTTCCACCTCCATGGAAGGGCGGTTCCCCCTAGCCACTTTCCCCACTTCCGCGGGGGAGCGGCACACCGCCGCCGGCTCTCTCGGGGGCTGCACAGATGTTCCTTCAGATAGATGTTCCTCTTAGATGTTCCTGGTACATGTTGTCTCTCTCCTCCTTTATAGTCCTCTTCCACCAATCCCAACTCTGCTACCCACACACCGAGTACGCTGCTCTCCTCCAATCAGGAGCAGGTCCTACAGTTTCTTGGTTGAACTGGAGGCAGCTGCGTAGAAGCTGTTACTCCCTTCTCAGCGCCATATTGTGGGAAAGCAGATGCATAGAATAAGTCTTAATTCCAGTAACTTAGTCTAGTCCGAGTTGCTCCCAGTTGCTCTCCACAGAGGGGGTAGGGTAGGTATCAGGGCCAGAGGTTGGGGGTATACTGGTGCAAGCCCTGGAGTCCAAAACCCCGAGAACCTGCCCAAGAAAGGATGGATATCCCAGCTCCAGCTGAAACAACATTCACCTTCCTCCCCCTTTTTTTTCTAGTCTGGTCCTCAACAGGTTGGACGATGCCCACTCACATCATGGAGGGTGAACCTTTCCCATGCAGGCTATGGATTCACACAGTGATCTCTTCAGAAAATGCTCTCTCAAGCACACTCAGAAATACCCATTAACCTGATCACATTGCAAAATAAAATTAACCATCACTGAGGGCGCATAACCTTGTTCTTCAGTTCTCCCTGTGACTGGTCAGGCTGCTGATAGTGAATGACTTACCAGTTCTCTGAAGTGGGGCACTAGGCCTGAATCCACACTGTGGGCCACAGTGTGTCACTTGGTGCCTCCAGCTCTCCTGCTAACTGTCATGTGAACAGCCATGCGACAATGTCAACAGCCCACCCCACTAAAGTTTTGCCGACTGAACCAGAGTCTAAGTGCAGAACAGAAACCATCCTGTCATTTCTGTCATCCCTCTGCAGTACCTGCCTACTAACGCTGGCTTCCCTCTTTCATCTCCCACACCTGAAAGAGAAGTCATATTGCAAAAGCCTTCATAGAACTCATTTGTCAAATAACTGAACCATGCTTGCATCTCAGGGAAGATACTGTCCTTGATTTGCCATAATATGTTGTTAGTTAAGAGAGTTTTCACATCTATTCACCCACTGATAGCAACCATGATGTGATCAAATTAAAGGGAAATTACCATTTGAATTGCAGTTTTGGTGTAAATAATTTTAGAAAAGAATATGGAATGACTGGTTTGGATGGTGAAAGACAAGCCACATAGTGCTTGGATATATGAGTAAAAGATATCCAAGGTGTATTAGCTTTTCGTCACTACAGTGAAATCCCTGAGGCATTTAACTTCATAAAGAAAAGAGATTTATTTGGCCCATGGTTTTGGAGGCTGGAAGTCCAAAAGCCTAGCGCAAGCTCTGATGAAGTCCCTGGCGGATGGTGGAGGGGAGGATCTCAGAGCAAGTCAGAAAGCAAAGAGAGAAAGTGTGGGATCAGGCTTGCTTCTTGTATAACAGCGCTCTGTTGAGATCTCAAGGGTCACGTAAGAACTACCTTAAACCCTTTCAAGGACTTCCCAGCGAGGCCCCACCTCGTGAGGGTTCTACAGCATCTCCCAGTGCCTCCACTCCCAGGACCAGGCTTCCAAGTGCATGGACCCGTAGGGATACCTAAACCATAGAATGAGCCAACTTAATTTAAAATTAAGGGTTAAAAAAAGGACTGATAAGCTGACCTCAACAGGCAGTAAACATTCCTTTCAAAATGGGTAAAACTGCCTAGGATTCATGAGAAGGGAACTAAAATAATTCAAAACAGAATGGAGAACAGTAAATAAACAGGAAGGCTTGCTGTTTTCATCTGAAGAGCAAGATGGCAGCTTGGAGCACTTGGGGACATGGCAATGTTACTATGGCAGAAAAGATGTTTCTCTCCTCATTCCAGCCTTGCGTTGGGATAAGAATACTGAAAGGAGAGCAACCTAATCTACAAATGCAGATGAGTCATCTGTCCACGGTCTGGTCTCCTATCTGTAATCTTGGTTCAGATTGCCTGCTTGAAGCATTTCCTGTTCAAGTTCCACAATCAGGTAACTTAGTGAAAACCGCTTACGTATAGAGTACAGAAGGCAGAGTGAAGATGAGCACACCTAGAAATAAAGTAGGTGAGCGGCTGTTCTCACATCAGTGCGTCACTAACTGATTGATGCTTATTTCACTATCTATAAAATGCAAATAATATTTCTAAAATTTTTTCCATCACAAAACATTCTCCTTGACTCTTTCCCAAAAGTAGCCAGCATAATCAATTTGCCAAACATCAGGCATTTTTTCTGTATCTAAGTATACATTCACATGGGTACACACACACAGAGAGGGATATAGATATATAGATATATATATAGATGTTATCTTTCATTTGCCTTTTGGCAATATGATAGAAGAGTATTCCCCATATCTATTTTAATCGCCATCTACTCATTTATCAAGACCTGCCTCAGATGCCATCACTCTCATAAACACCTTCCCTAAACACTGGAAAGTAGCTTGCACACCTCTCAATTACTGTAGACGTGTGTCCAAACCTGTCTCCTTATGTTGATTACAGTGACTTTTATCTTACAGTTATTATTAGTGGACATTGTCAGCTCTGCCTCTCAGTTGAGAACAAGGCCAAAAGCTGTGTCAAATTTGTCTTTATGTCTCCCTCAGGCCGTTGTTTTAGTAGCTTTTGCATAGTTGCGAGGTAATAATGTGTAAAATACACAAATGCAAGAAGAAAGAAGAGATGAATGGACCTCTATTCTAAATGAATAGTGTTTTATACAGAAATTTTGTTCCATATATTTTGATTTATTCTGAACAGACTCTGAGAAAACAGTGGGCATGAAAAAGAAGTATCGGGGTGGGCATCTGTTTAAGATAAGATGCCTACACCATACATCCTAGTACGTGGATTTGACTCTTGGCTCCAGCTCCTGATTACCTCTTTTTTCCTTTTTTAATTTTTTTTTATTAATCTTTTGACATGCAGAGTGGACAGTGAGAGAGAGAGACAGAGAGAAAGGTCTTCCTTTTCCATTGGTTCACTTCCAAGTGGCTGCTGCAGCCCGGCGCACCACGCTGATCCGAAGCCAGGAGCCAGGTACTTCTCCTGGTCTTCCATGCAGGTGCAGGGCCCAAGAACTTGCGCCATCCTCCACTGCACTCCCAGGCCACAGCAGAGAGCTTGACTGGAAGAGGAGCAACCAGGACAGAATCTGGCGCCCCGACCGGGACCGGGTCCGGGACTAGAACCCCAGGGTGCCGGCGCCGCAGGCAGAGGATTAGCCTATAGAGCCACGGGCACCGGCCCTCTTTTTTCCTAATGCAGATGCTGGCTGGGTTTTTACACCCATGTGGGAGACCTAGGTTGAGTTCTTGGCCATGGTTTGACCTGGCACACTCCCAGTGCCTGCAGGCATTTGTGGGAGTGAACCAGTAGATGGAAGCTCTGTTTGTCTTTATGTCTCTCTGTCTCTCCAACAAATAATTCCATGTTTTTCCCCATGAATATGGGGACCATCAGTCAGAAGAAAATCTCATGTAAAATACATCCCATAATTCATGTGCCTAATTTATGTGGAGGGAAATATGTGATTCTAACTCATTTTTATTTTATTCTATATTCACCAGGTTTTTTTTAAAGTTATTTATTCATTTGAAAGATAGAATTGTAGAGAAAGAAGGAGACATGGAGATCTTCCATCTGCTGGTTGGTTCTCCAAATGATCACAACAGCCAGGGCAGGGACAGGCTGGAACCAGGAACTTCAGCTGGGTCTCCCCTGTGGGTACAGAGGTGTCCCCACTGCTGTTTTCCAAGGCACATGAGCAGGAAGCTGAATGGGAAGTAGGGCAGCCAGGACATGAACAAATGCCAGTATGGGATGCTGGTATTGCAGGTGGCAACTTAACCCACTACACCACAACGCCAGCCTCTATAGTCCATGTATGAAGCACTGTGATAGCATCGGAAACACTGAGTGCAAACTCTGTGTAAATCATTATATTTGTGAGTTCTTAAAATGCATGAAGATGTCCTGAGCTTCAATTTCCTCATCTATGAAATGGGCTTCATAGCTTTCCTACAGGTAGTATGATTGCTTTTGCAAGAATTGTTTGCTAGATGCCTATCGTGAGTCAGGCACAGAGCTATAGACATGTGCATTGTGGGAAGCACAGGAAATAGTGCATGTGAGCACACCCTCGGAATAATGAATTACATATAGTCCATCACGAAGTACTGCCATACACTTGTGAGAGTCAGTTCTGCTGTTTTCAAAATAAACAATGGAGTACATACCTTTGATTGAAAACTTTTATTCCATTTGACAAGACAAGCTTGCTGTTATGGTAGGCAACTTCTCTGATCCACAAACTAGATATTTTCCTAGACCCATGAGTTGTGTTGAGTCAAAAACCTGTATGAGCATGGGCATTTCTATAGCCTGTTTCCATTATTCCTACTTACTGTTTTGTTAATCCAATCATATTTTAACCACTACTCATAAAAAAATGAATAAAATTAGGAATGGTATTATCATTTTCTTTATTAGATATTGAGCATCTCAGTGGATATTTGGAAAATATTATGTTTAAAGTCATCCCAAAATTAGACCAATGAGTAAAATAGAAAATATTGAGGCCTTACAGAATTTGCACCCATTTTGATAGGTAAGTCTCTGCCCCTAGAGTTCTCAGGAGGAAAAGGAAAAGCCCTTTTTACTCTATCATGTTGACCTTTGAGTCTGAATTAGCGCAGTATCAGTGGCAAAATCTGAACTGTAAAATGAATCTGTAGGATTAAGGGTTTAGCTGTTGCATGGCTAAATGGGTCAAGCTCTCTTAACTGATGGATTTAACCGATGCCACCCAAAAGACGAAAAGTTTAGATTCAGACAAACCTGCCAGGTTTCAATATTTCTAGTTTATCACACTTTTTCCACAGACTCACAACCTCTCAAGTTTTGGAAGGGAAAAAAAATAAATTCACACTTCCAGCTTCTTGTCTGAGCCAGCCTTATTAAAGAAAAGTGAGCACTCAGTCTCACTGTGTCTAATGGCTCAGGGAAGTGTGTGCTTGTATTTGGTAACTGGAATTTGGGAAATACAACAAGTACCACTAATCTGCCTTCGACCACTAATTAAGGAATTATTATACTTCATTCATTCTAAATTTCATGAATGCTACAAGATATACTGAACTTTTAAGGAGAATATGAAGTTCTTCATTTGCCAAATTTGATTCACAGGGGGTAGAAATCAAGACTTTATTGGGCCTCTATTAATCACATGTAGAACATTTTAATAGGATCAACCAGTATGAAAGTGAATTCAATTTCTTGTAACCTTAAGAATAAGGAAATGCTTTGACACATTTATCAGCTGATGCAGGCAGCCAGTAAATGGTTATCTTCAAAATAGGAATCTCATATTCAAATTTGACTTCTAGAGCCCACACTGATGCTTATATGATTCTGCTCACTGCTTCACACACTTGTCATGCACCTCACCCTTGTATTCTTCACAAATGCAAAACCTGAGGAGTCCCCCCCCACCTCACCCCATTGATGTTCTTGTTTCTCTACCAATTTGCCATCAGTGAAAATTGGAGTTAGATTTGATGGACGCCCTTCGTTTTTTTTAATCTGCCATAGGTAAGCACCTAACTCTGAATACTGGGAAAATTATCTTTATAAAAGCTTTTCTCTCAAAAGGGCAAGATCCTCTGGTGGCCATGATGTACCTGCTCCCTGCTCTTGTCACCCTACTCTAAGGGAAAGTGTAGATGAAGGCACATCCCCCCCCCCCTTTTAATTTCCACAAAGTGTGTGTTCTCCTGCTTGCGCTTACATTGCTGCCTAATGAAATAATCAGCTGGTATGCAGTGGGGGAGTGGCAGAGCAAGAGGGGAGGAACAATCCTAAAAGGTCTATTATCCTGTCAATATGCGCGCAGAACTCTCATTAATGTTAATTAGATTTACCCGCCAGTACAAAGGGGAGGCTAAACCTTAAACAGCAAGTTTGAAAAAACCTATCTAGAAATGCAAAACATAGGGAAAAAAATGAGAAATCATTCCTGCCTCCAAGCAACCTTAACTTGTGTAAAAGACATTTATGTGGCCATTAACCCAAGCAGAAATTGAACTTGTCAGCATTACATGCAGAATGCATATAAGGGTAACTGTTCAAGAACAATCTCTCAAATGAATTAAGTACAAACTGGATTTATTTCTAGGCAGTCGGCATACTCTGTCCATCATCTTCCTAATAGAACAACTGCAAAAGGTTTAGGTTTTATGGATCTTTTATTTATGCTTGCCTTTAAGGTGGAAGACTAGATATCAAAAGAAAGAACTCCTGTTGAAGATCTGGCTTATGAATAAAACCATCTTTGGGTCATCTTTATCTTTTTTCTTTGTCACAGAGCCCATTTCCAATCCATCAGCACAACCCATTATTTTCCTTAACATAATTTAAAACAAGACGATTTTTCTTCACCTATGCCACTACCACCCTGTCCCAACTCAACATATGTCCCCCTGCTTATTGTAATGACTGTAACTCGGACCCTGTTCTTTCACATTGAAGCCAGAGTAGCCCTTTGAATAGGAAAATCCAAGCCTTCCCTTGTCAGTTATCTGCTTCCAGGGCTAACTGTCCATCCCACTCAGAGTGAAAACTTCACAGCGCTCCTTCCAGGGAGCCCACACCCACTCACCTCTCCCCGTGAACCTCCCAGCTGCCCGTCCCTCCTCCTCCCATCCCTCCAGCCCCACTGCCTCCCTGGTGAACTGTGCACAGTCCAGGTGGTCTCTGATCTCAGGACCTGTATACTCGCTCTTCCCCTCCCCAACATGTCACTTCTTTCAGGCCTCTGCCCCCTCCGAGAGGCCTACTCCCACCATCCTAACTCAATAACAACCTCCCTTCTCACGTCTCCACCTTTTCCTGCCATGCCATATTCCACGGCATACAGTACTCTCCTGTGCACACTTATTATTAATGCAGCCATCGGCTCCAGCTGAATGCCAGCTCCATGAGGACATTTTGCCCAAACCTCTGCTGCTTGCCTGGACGGCACCCTGGGAAGTGCCCCCAAAACTGCAAACCCCCCACAAATGAAGTAAGATATTGTTGTGGTCCTTGGGCATGTATTGTATTTATGCTCAATTACTAACAGCCAATGAACCATTTTCTCAAGCATATGAAAAGTTGTCCACATTACATGAAGAGATTAATGTAAGAAGATACAGCCAAAGGTCAGCTTTGAAAAATCCTAGCTTGGAAACCATTACTTTCCTTTCCCAGATTCCTTTATTAAAACCACACATCGTGTGCTTAAAAGTAGCTTTTGCATTCTATGCCTTTTATTCTTAAATGCTTTCCTTGAAGCCCACACTCATTGTTTCTATAATTCCAACTTTGTTCAACAGATGCATATAGATGATAGCCTCTTTTTTATTTTTGTTAGCTCTGGACTTGGCTCAAAATCAGAGTTGCAAAGAGAAAAGAGCCAGTATCTTCTAGAGTGTAATCAGTAGTGTTAGGAACAGGGGCTTTACATGAGTGTGTAGACCTGAATTATGCAACGTACTAGTTTTTGTGTGTGACATGTTGACAGAGGTTGACACTTAGTGGGTGAGGACCGTGTAGTTGTCAGCTGGCATTAAGACTTGCAGTTCATTCTGCAGTCAAAGTAAAGGAAGAATGACAGAGTCCATATTAGAAATCTACACTCCAGCACTGCACAGCCTAAAGCATCTCTGAGCTCTGCAGTAGCCAGTGGCCCCTCTGCTGCCTTGTGCACAGAGGCAGACACAGGAAGCCTACACAGGGTGTCTACTCACTGGTCACGCCGTAGTGTGTTTTGGTCATCGTCATCACAAAAGGCGCGTTTTTTTCCTCATTAGACTTTTATGTACCTCTAAGTGAATCACAATAACATATGATAGAAAATAAGCAAGAGGGGAATCAGGGAAGAATGTGTCTAATGGAAGGGAGGTTAGTAGTTCCAAGCAATGTAATAACAAGCTGATAACCTATGGTAAGGCTCCTGGGATGGGGAATCTTCGCCAAATTCTGTAGAGTTCTTTCATGCTTGCTGCCTGTCTACCAGGATGTATTTTTGTGTTGTTAAAAATACTTATTTGAAAGTCTACAATATTACCCTTTTATATTATATAGTATTATAGTCACAGAATTAGACTTTTTAAAGAGCTGTGGTTTATTTCGTCCTTGTCATAATGCCTATCATGAGTAAAGCAAGCTTTTAAACTCATAAAAGTAATTAGGGATGTGATCTGTGGAAGTACTTCTATATTGTTATAAAGCTATTTGTGTTGCATTTCTTTTGGAAGTGAATCACTATGTGTTTCTAAATTGGGGACTTTTGCTTCTTCTTCTAAATCACAGAGGTTGTGCTTTCTTTGTTTGTATAATGAATAAGAGCCTTATCTGGAAGTTGTCGCATAGCCACACTCCATTTTAGGTAGACCTGGAAATTCAGTTTCTCCTTTCTCTTCTAAGTGAATGAATAGACTGAGGAAGTCTTCTACCTGTCTGATGCCATAATTGAATTACTGTACAACACATTAAGCAAAGGAAATTCAGAGAAGCAGGCAGTTGAATTATGTTCTCATGTTCTGGAGAGTAGGCAGACAAAGAATGAGGAGACAGTGTTGTGAAATGATGGGCACCGATATTAGGAAGGGAAGAAAAAAGACCAACTCACTAATCCTTCTACTAGGCCATCCCCCAAAGGCTTTCCTCTTTCGATTGCTTCCAAATCAAGCAACCATCAGGGTGAAGGATGGGTGAGATCAAGATGTCAAAATGCAAGAATGTGGGGCTGATGTTGTGGAGTCACAGGTTAGGATGCCACCTGCAATGCTGGCTTCCCTTATAGGCACTGGTTCAAGTCCCGGCTGCTCCACTTCCAATCCAGCTCCCTGCTAGTGTGCCCCAAAAAGCAGTGAAAGATGACCCTAGTACTTGAGCTTCTGCACCCGTGTAAGACACCCAGAAAAATCTCCTGGCTCCTGGCTGCCACCTGACCCAGCCCGGGCTGTTGCAGCCATCTGGGGAGTGGAACCAGCAGATGGAAGATTCTCTCTCTCTCTCTGTCCTCTCTCTCTCCTCTCTCTCTCCTCTCTCTCTCCTCTCTCTCCTCTCTCTCCTCTCTCTCTCTCTTTCTGTGTGTGTTTCATTCTCTATTTCTTTCTCTGCCTCTCTCTCTGCCTTTCAAATTTAAAATAAAAGATCCAATTGTGTGAACAAAACTCCTTAGTTTTTCTTAAAGGAGGACCTTCAAGCGGAGGGTCCATGGAGTGTTAGAGTGAGCAATCAGCCACAGAGAATCCAGAGCAGAGATCCGATCGTCTGAACTTCCACCTCTTTGCTAGGAAAGGTACAGTACACAGTACTCAAGACGCTTCTTGCCTCCTGGCAGGGCCTTTTAGGCCTGGACCTTGGATACATATGTCCAGTAGTCATCCTGAGCTTGGCTCTGCAGGGGCTCCTAGTGCTAATGATTTCCCAGGCTTTGTCTCTTTTGAACTCATTTGACTCACACTGTGACACTGAAACACACATTGCTTTTTTTTTAATCTTTATTTTGCAAACATACAGAAGCATAGTGGGGGTATCTCATTAATGAGAGCAGTTACTACATGTTGTGTCTTTATCAATGGCTTGGTGCTCTCTTTAGCACCTTATAAATACTACGAAATGTAATCCTTAGTATAACCTCATGAGGGTGATGCCTTTTTATTGTATGTGGTTTGGATGATGACGACAACAGCGATGGCAATGACCACAGATGTCAGGTCACCACACTTAGGTGTCTCAACACAGAGGGAAGAATATTTTATGTAGCGACACTGTGCTGTATGTGTGTGAGAGCATGCATGAGCACACAGACACCCCTTCCCCACCACCATCACATACGTTTCCTAGGTTGCTCCCCCCCCCCAGCTCTGTGCATGCTGCAAAATGGCAACAAAACAGCACTCACTCGTACTTGCTTCCACATTCTCAAGGTAGAAAATCATGTGCGTGAAGAAGTTTTATAAGCTATGAATGGCAACAGAAACTCAGGATTATGTTTTTATGCATTTTATTCAAACTTATTAAGGCATAATTTACAAATAATAAAATTCACTCATTTAAGTTTATGGGAGAACTTCAAAATGTTCATGGAAAATAAAGTTAAAAGTTTATTTTGGTGCGAAAAAACTTCTGGAACTACATGCATAGTTTTTTCATAATCTGTATTTTCCATGAAGTTCTAAAAACATTCTTATATATTTCAGTGAGTTTGAGCACACCAAGTGAGCCCTACCATGATCGAGACACAGAATTTTTGTCACTCCAAAAAGTTTTCCTATGAGCCTTCTCCCAGTGCTCCCTAGCCCTCCTCCCAAGCTACCACTGCCTTCTTTTTTTTTTTTTTTTTTTGACAGGCAGAGTGGACAGTGAGAGAGAGAGACAGAGAGAGAAAGGTCTTCCTTTTGCCGTTGGTTCACCCTCCAATGGCCGCCGCTGCAGCCGGCGCACCGTGCTGATCCGATGGCAGGAGCCAGGATCCAGGTGCTTTTCCTGGTCTCCCATGGGGTGCAGGGCCCAAGCACCTGGGCCATCCTCCACTGCACTCCCTGGCCATAGCAGAGAGCTGGCCTGGAAGAGGGGCAACCGGGACAGAATCCGGCGCCCCGACCGGGACTAGAACCCGGTGTGCCGGCGCCGCAAGGTGGAGGATTAGCCTATTGAGCCACGGCGCCGGCCTGCTACCACTGCCTTCTGTCACTGTAGGCTAGAAGGCACAACTGGTGCCTCTGTCAGGAGAGATTAGATTGGTCCCTTCTAGAATTTCATTTAAATAGACTTACTCTGGACATGTGTCCATGTAGTTGCATGATTTAGCAACTCAAGTGTTTGTTTACTATGTTACTTGCTTGTGGGTAGTTTCAGTTTTTTTTTTTTTTTTTTTTTTTTTCTAATTCAAACTGTGAATAGAGTTGCTGTGATGATTTGTGTACAAGTTTTTGTAGGGGTAAATGTTTTCATTCTCTTGGTTGAATACCTAGAGGTGGAATTGTTATGTCATATAATAGGAATAGGTTAGCTTTTCAATGCTGAAAACATGGTTTTCAAAGTACTTGTTCTCTGTTCCATTTCCACAGGAATCTATGAAAGTTCCAATTCTATACTCTTCACCAAAACTTGGTATAGTTAGTTTTCAATTCTAACATTTTACTGGATATATAGAAATAACTCATTGTGGGTTTAACTTACTTTTCCATTTTGATTTATGATATTGAGCTATTTTTTTAATGTGCTGTCTGAGTATTTGTAGATCTTTATTTGCAAGTGTCCATTTCTATTTTTGATGTTTTTTGTTGTTTGTCTTTTACTGATGAATTTTAAGTATTTGTTGTATTTTCTAGTTCCTAATCAGTGGCTTGACATTTATTTTTTTGTTAATTTTGATGAGTGTCTATTTTGACAAAGCATTTATCTTTTTAATTTTATGGGGTTTTTTTGTATTTTAAGAAATAGATGTCTATCCCAAAATCATGAGAATTTTCTGTGTTCTTTCCAGAATTTTTATATTTAAATCTGTTTAGTTCTATAACTAGTATAGTTCTATATTTCAAGTTAATTTTTGTTTATAGTTTGTAACAAAAGATGAGCTGCATTTTTTCTACATGCCATATCTGTAGTTTTTCCAGTACTGTTTTGAGAGGAGTGTATTGGCTGGCGCCAAGGCTCAACAGGCTAATCCTCCGCCTGCCGTGCGGGCACCACCAGATTCCAATCCGTCTCTCTGCTGTGGCACAGGAAGGCAGTGGAGGATGGCCCAAGTGCTTGGGCCCTGCACCCGCATGGGAGACCAGGAGTAGCACCTGGCTACTGGCTTTGGATCAGTGCGGTGCACTGGCCTCAGCACGCCAGCTGTGGCGGCCATTGGGGGGGGTGAACCAACAGGAAAAAAAAAAGGAAGACCTTTCTCTCTGTCTCTCTATCTCACTGTCCACTCTTCCTGTCAAAAAAAAAAAAAAGGAGTGTATTGCCCTGAGTCTTTGAATTGCATCTGTATTATTGTGGAGAATCAGCTGACCACATTTGTATGGCTCTACTCCTTAAGCTGTTAGCTTTAGTTTAAGCATTGTGATAAATGTTGGGTGAGACTTATTTTTAATCTCTTTAACCACTAAATAAGAATTTATCCTTACAGATTTTGAGCATATTAAAATAAAAAAAATGGTTTTCTTATCCCAGGACATTAATAATTATAAGATTTGGAAGGATTCTTATATTTTCAATTAAGAGACTTCTACTGATTATTCTGTTGTGGGAGGGGAAGGCACAATTTACTATTTTTTTTAAAGATTTATTCATTTGAAAAGCAAAGTGACAGAGAGAGAGAGAGAGAGATCTTTCAACTGCTGGTTTACTCCCCAGATGGCTACAATGCCCAAAGCTGAGTCAGACAGAAGCTAGGAACTAAGAGCTTCATCCAAGTCTCCCATGTAAGTGAAAGAGACCCCAAACACTTGGGCCATCTTCTGCAGCTTTTGCCAGGCCATTAACAGGGAGCTGGATCTAAAGCAGAGCATTTAGGACACAAGCTGGCACCCAGATGGGATGCTTGTGTCGAAGGTGGTGGCTGTATCCACCACACCACATTGCTGGCCCCTAGAGTTTATTATTTTTGTGAACATTTCTGGTTTGTCTTCTCACCTGCTTCCTTGTAATTCTCCTTCACAGAGGGAGTAGCTAATTTAATTGATATGAAACTGACACCCAAGCCTCTCCGAACCAGTAACATTTGGTCCTAAAATTGAAAGGAGAAAATGAATCAGGAACAGGAATTTAGGACAGTCTCAGGCTAAAAGATAATAAGTGGAAAGACTTGAGGCCCTCTTACCATCCAGAGAGAGTTTCTGCAGTGGAATTTCTACAGTTGAGACCAAGCTTGGCGACAAAGGCCAGTAAGGTATGGGATACCTTGCAATACCGCACCTGTTTGCAGAGAGGCAAAGGGCATGTGTTTGGAAAGTGTATTAGGGTACAGATAATGAAAGGATTTGGATACTATATTTTTTTTAAGATTTATTTTATTTATTTGAACGACAGAGTTACAGAGAGAGGTCTTCCATCCGCTGGTTCACTCCCAAGATGGTCGCGACAGCCAGAGCTGTGCCGATCTGAAGCCAGGAGCCAGGAGCTTCTTCTGAGTCTCCCACGCAGGTGCAGGGGCTCAAGGACTTGGGCCATCTTCCACTGCTTTCCCAGGCCATAGCAGAGAGATGGATCATAAGTGGAACAGCTGGAACTCAAACTGGCACCTATATGGAATGCCGACACTTCAGGTGGTGGCTTTATCCTCTATGCCACAGTGCCAGCCCCTTCCTGGGGTCTCTTTTATAAAGCACTAATCCCATTCATGAGGGCACTGTCCTATGATATAATCACATCCCAAGTCCCCACCTCCTAACGCCTCACCTCGGAGGTTAGGACTTCAACATATGAATTTGAGAGGAACATAACATTCGATCCAGAGCACTTGGCAACCGAAATATAAGAAGGATAAATCATTTTTAAAAACTGATTCATGTTACCATAATACCCCTTAAGTGACTTTAATTTTCAGTGGACACCCAGGACAAAAGTCGTATGCCCATCTCTGGTGCTGTGAATCTCTGCTCCTTCACAATGGATGTTCCAACAGGGCAGGTGCATTTTTAAGTTTGATTAACTGTTATATATTCCAAGTATCTAGACATGCGCCCAGCATACAGTAGGTACTTGGTAGGTGTGGGAGAAATGAAAAAATCATCTTCAATCTGAAAAAATGTTTTATAAAATATAGGATCATCATCACTGTGCCAGAGGATTACAAAATATTTCCCTGGTTACTTGCACAAATGCAAAGGAATTATCACTTGGCATCCATCTTCCCAAAGTTAAAAACTTAATGGGGGATGGGGAATGTCCTAGCCAAAACAAAACAAAACCAAACACCAGTGCTACACTGCCTGATAGAGTTCAGATGGTGAAGGCGTTTGTTTTATGAATGGTCTTGCAGATGTGTTATGTTTATCTGGAATACATAAAGTTTAGATTATTAGGCAACACATATTTGTTCATCCAAACCCTTTCTTTATTTAGAGAATCATAAGTTATATGAGTAAGGAGAGCTACTGCTCTAGGATAGTATCTAACACAATGCACAGGACTGGTCAGGGTTTTGAAAATGCTAAGTGATAACATAACTTAGTTAATCTTTCTGAAATAAAGGTGTTTGGAAAGCGATGCTTTTGGCTCGTTTACTTCACTTGGCATTGCTGAAATGAACTCTCTCTCGTGTAATCTGGCATGGCAGCACTAGATGCAACGTTCATGCTGCGTTATGGATGTGTCAGGCCGTTTGCTCTGGTGTAAATCCACGTAGACTATACAAAGATTGCTGTTCTGCGTAGTTTATTTTGTCTCTCGGCCATAGAGCACTAAGCCCTGGACATTATTGTGTACAATGGGTTTTGAATTCCATGCCCATGGACCACAGCCAGCATCACACACGGAAGTTAATGACCGATTGTTATCTTAGCCCATAGCTTGCATTCCTTTTGATAAGACTATTTCAGCAAGGGGTGGATCACAAAGTACAGGATTAATTAAGGTCAAATCCCAATGAAACGTGCAATCTATTTTCTCGAGGAAAGAAGTTGGAGGAATCACAGGGTGAATTTTATAAACTGAAACCCAATTTTAAAAATAATGTTTAATTAAACTTGAAGCTTAATTTCCTTCTTGTTTAAAGAGACAGGATAGTAATGCAGCATAATCTGAATGTGCCAGTGTTTCAGCAGACAGGAAACATTTTTCATTGCTGTGAACTTCTGTAATTTACAGTGGTGATGAACCCCCTGAACATCCTAACAATGCAGGCACATCTAAATCATCCCCCAACTCTGCTGACACTAGTTTATGGACGTCTGACACTAAAAATTGGTCTCTGGGAAACCAATGAATTTGAGTCCAGTGGTGTGCTGTTATTTAGAAATGCAGAATTTGAAGGAGAAAACTCGATGAAGTCAGCCTTGTGGCATAGCACGCTAATCATTTGTTGTGATGCTTTGCAAAAATGTCCATCCGACTGGGATTATAACTCAGAATGAGGTGGTGCCGAATTTCCTGATTTCATAAAAATCTCTTCTTCTTCAGTGTCATTTTCTCCAAATTATCCCCTGATAATTTTTCCTATCATATTGTAAAGTCAGAAGAAATTAAAAGTGACCCTCTGAAAAAAGTAAACTCCATTGAGCTAAATTCCTTTGCACATTTTAGACTTTCTGTTATGCTCTTAGAGAAGGCAAGTTGTACTTAGAGGCTATTCTGAAGTGAGAATTTTACATGAAGGGTGTCATCCTTCATTCCTGAATGTCAATACACAGTCTTGCCTGGTCAGATGCCATCTATGCTAATATGAGCAAGAGTAAACGTACTTCAGAAGGTCCAGGGGAAAATGGAATTAAGTGTTAAGTTTATTTTGGTGCAAAATCCATGCATAGTTTTTTTTCCACAAACTTTTTGAAGTATGTAAGTTCAAAGACAAATCACAGGTTTGTAGGTCTTTTGGCAGTTTTTCATTTATTTGTCTGCTTGTTTGTTTTGCTTTGCTGTTTAGGACTCTATTATCAAACAGTAAAAGTTGGCCTTTCCAGCTGCTGGCTAGTTTGTAAAACTTTTTGAGCTGTTTGAAATGTAAATATCATTCTAAATTAAAATTAAAGTAACTATACTCATAATACAGTAATGATATGAGTACATAATATTTTTCTACTTTAGTGATGCTTTTAAAATAATTTTGTAAAATCCTCAAGGTGTTTGAAGTTAGGCATCAATATTTACAAGTGTCAGTTTCTGCCCATATGGAATGAGTGGGCTGGTACCTGACTCACAAGATGTATTCCCTGACCTCAAGAAAGGAACATATGACCCTTTTGTGGACCCCAGATCACCATGAGTTTATCCTAAGAGAAAATCTGGCACACCTGATATTCATCCCACTTGTGTGTCTTCTAGATTATGCATAATAGAAACCAGTGACAAACTCCCTTCAATATCATCATTCCCAGAATCTAGCAGAGTACATGTTATGACACAGAATAAAAATGTCCATCAATATTTATTAAACAAGATAATTATCTATTTAAAGCACTGGGTTACTGTGTAATGGAGTGGAAAATGCATATGAAAGTTTTACAAAAAACTGTGCATATATAAATACTGTATTCATTTATTAACATTATAACTTACAAGAATATCCATAAAGATCCTTCAGAATAAGAATCAGAGCTTTGGATGTTTTTCATGATTGTTGTTGCTCTGTTGTTAACAATTTAACTTTAGAACCAAGCCTGAGATTCTACACGTACTTTACCTTCAAAAATTTGTTGCTGCTGTTCTTTAGGAATCAAATACTGAACTTGAACATCACTTCCTGGAAGAAGTCTTTGCTCAGCTCTTTCATATAAACAGGTCCTTATTTCTGATCCCGGTGATTTCTGTCCAGGCTCTTATCACATTTCATAATTAGAGGACACCATGATTATCTCGTCTATCTGCTCCTGCATGTATGCCCTGAAGCTGGGGGCCGTCTCTGTTTTGATGACCTGACACCCTCCCTTTTTTCACAGGGATTACTCATTATGTTTGAAGAAGGACAGAAGGGGAGAGAGAGTGAATAAGAGAGAGTAGAGAGGGAGAAGAAAATAAAATTATATGATTCCATTTAAATTCAATCAGTGATTTTTAATAAATGCAGGGCTCCAGTAAAGCAATAAAGGGTACCTAGCTTTGTTAGAATATGAGAGGGCTTCAAAAAATCATGGAAAAATGAAATTAAATGATAAGGGAGATTTTCCATGAACTTTTTGAAATCCCCTGGTGTGACCTGTGTATAGGCATCCTACACTGTACTTTTTCATTTTTCTCATTTCATTTGGCAGTGGGCAAAAAGTAAACAACAAAAAATTGAAAGAAAAGTAATTCAGATTATGAATTTTATGGTGTTAGTGATTTACTTGAATGTAAAATATTCAAAATAGAGTTTTTGCATCAACCTTCAGAATTGGAAATTCGGATAGGCAATAGACGTGAGCTACGTACTGCTTAACTTGGTATCTAAATTATCCACATAAAATAGACAATAAGAAAAGGAAATGCCTATACCCTAAAATTGAGAGGTTAAACAACAGATGCTTACATCCTTCAAACTGGAATCTTGGACTTTACATTGCAAAAGCAAATAAGAAATGTCAAATAAAGTTCAAGGGCAAGTTATGCAAATGGAAAATTAATGGCTTTATTTTTCTCTATCTTAGGCATCATTTCCTAAACATTTGAAGCCAAGTGTATATTTAAGCCACATTTAGATTTGTCTTTGACATCTTTTTAAAGAAAAATAGGAATTAAAATGCAATTTGTGTACACTGTATTCTCGTACTTCATACTCTTTCCATCTATTTAGCATTAATATTGTAGGGAGAGCTATTCTTTTAGAAAAATGTCAAAAGGAACAAATTACTCAAAATGGTACTGTTGATTATAAGTAGGCTGTTTTGCCTTATACTAATGTAATGAATTCTTGCAATAATAGGACATATTTTTTCCAATTTTTCAAAGTTTTAATGACTCATGATGAAAACTGAAGGATAAGGAGAAACCTATCTCAAGGAAAAATGTTC
The DNA here is from genome assembly GCF_964237555.1 of Oryctolagus cuniculus. Taxonomy (NCBI): domain Eukaryota; kingdom Metazoa; phylum Chordata; class Mammalia; order Lagomorpha; family Leporidae; genus Oryctolagus; species Oryctolagus cuniculus. The sequence goes on from NC_091433.1 coordinate 63,832,455, forward strand.
CAGTATGCTTTTATACCAGCCAACTGTTTCTGGAAGGCAACTTTAAGTCATGTCACAAATGGATGGAGACTGGTGATCTCACTTCATCCTTTGGAAAACTATGTATATCACAAAATCAGTATACATTTTGACATAGTTGGCAGCGTTTGCTTGAAATAGGATCGGAATCAACTGAGCATGGAAACTCAATTTGCCTGGGGATATACTGGCCTTTAAATAAAGAGAGTTGATAGTCTCTGGTAGAACAATGGAGAAATCTCCCAACATCTATAATTTTGTGTATACTATCACTTTAACAGACAGTCCTGGTTTCAAGTCATCAACTGCTCATAACATGATTGTATATACGTTTTAGAACAGAAGTGTAATAAATGTGCTTTTAAGCTTACTTGAACACATATTTTTTTAGACTACCGATTTCATTACATATTTTCTTTTATTTCTCCCAGAAGATTATTTTTGCGATATCTCTCTAGCAACCCTGGTCATGCAGAATACCACCTGCTGATCACACAGCTCTGTGACAGCCACTGCAGACTGCTAATGGTGACACCGCACTAGTGAATTGATGGCTCTGGATCTCTGATCTAGCCCAGGGGTGCAAAGGGCCTGCTCAGAGAGGGCATGATGAAGCTACTTAGGAACAGTGAGACTCAAATTAAGGATAAGTAAATGTATAAGCAATTATCCATGGGCACATACCAACTTAAAATAATTGGAACCTCTGTGCACATTGCTTAAAGCTGCCTGACGCTTGCTATCAACTTTTATTTTCACTTTTCTGCTGGCACTGAGCAAAATAAAGGAGAAAAGATAGAACACGGTGTATGTCGGACTGCAGGGGTAATACACAACTAGTTTCCATTGCTTTATGTGTGCATTTTGTTATTCTCTCAGTTAGGGGTAATGGAATGGGCATTTAGCCTGGCAATCAAGGCATTGTTTAAGATGCCTTCACCCGCATCAGAGTACCTGGATTTGATTCCTGGCTCTACCTCCTGCCTGCAGCTTCCTACTACTGCAGATGGAAAGAGTGGTGATGGCTCCAATAATTGGATTCATGCCACCTATGTAGGAGATCTGGAATTGAATTCCTAACTCCTAGGGCCAATGTTGTAATATAGCAAGGTAAGCCACTGCTTGCAACACAAGCATCCTGTATCACAGTGCTGTTTCAAGTCCCAGCTGCTCTGCTTCCAATCCATCTCTCTGCTAATGTGCCTGGAAAAGCAGCAGAAGAAGATCCAAGTACTTGGACCCCTGCCACTCGTGTACAAAACCACTGTAGAGTCCCTAGTTCCTGGCTTTGGCCTGGCCCAACCCTAGCCATTGTGGTCATCTGGGGAGTAAACCAGCAAATGGGAGATACCTGTCTCTGTCTTTCCCTCTCTTTATGTCACTCTGCCTTTCAAATAAATAAAATAATTCTTACATATATACAAAAAAAGAATCCCCAGCTCTCAACTTCAGCCCTGACCCAGCCCCAGCCATTGTAGACATTTGGGAAGTGAATTAATAGATGGGTTTTTTAAATCCAATAGATGGGGAGTGCTCTCTCTCTATTTCTGAGCCTCTCAAATAAGTAAATTAAGTAAATAATTTTTAAATGTTTATGTATTTGTTTTCATCTAAATGAAAGAGAATCAGAGAGACAGAGATCTTCCATCTGCTGGTTCACTCCCCAAATGCCCACGACAGCCAGGGCTAGAGCTGGCCAAAGCCAAGAGCTTAGCACTTCATCTGGATCTCCCACATGGTTAGAAGGGGCCTAAGCTATTGAACCATGATCTTCTGCCTCCCAGGAAGCAGGCTCATGAACAGAGGAGCTGGGACTCAAACTGGTACTCCAGTGCAGGTGGCGGGCACTCCACTCAGCAGCCTAACCCACTGTATCACAATGCCTTTCTCTGTTAGTGGAAATCATTTTTTAAAAATAAATTGGTGGAGAGAAAAAGAACTTATTTTTAAGTTATGGAACATAATAAATGTATATCTTAAAATGTTTTTCAAAAGATGTGAGTAGTAAAAGTATATTGGCTCTGTAGGGTTTTCTGTTCAATCCTTTTTTTGGTTGTTTCAAAAGACTCGTTTGAACAACTTGCAGACAATTGTTTTGCAAGTATGAAGTCATGCTTACTCTCCTACAGGCCTACTTCTGCTGAATTTTATTCTCCTTTTATAATTGTGACCTACTAATACTTGAAAGCAAAATATTTTAATTTTAAGCCAAAATCCTTATTGGTATAAGTGAAAATATTACACTAAAATCTAGAAGAATTTAGAGAGGGAAGAGGGACATGGTAGCAGGGAGAGAGAGAAAGATACTAGTCTACAAGCCATCTACAGACATGCTTAGACTATGAACTTTAAAATTTTTTAAAAAGTTATTATTTACTTCAAAGGCAGAGCAACAGACAGAGAAAGAGAGAGACCTCTTCCATTCTCTGGTTCATCCCCACAAATGGCCACAACAGTTGTAACTTCAGCTTTGTCAGGCTGAAGTAAGGAGCCAGGATCTCCATCTGAATCTCCCATGTGGTGGCAGGGGCCCAGCCACTTGAGCTGTCATCACCTGCCACCTGCAAGGTTGTTCATTAATAGGGAACTGGATCAGAAGTGAAGGCAAGACTAGCTGCCAGGTTCTCTGATAGGGGCTGTGGTTATCCCAAGCAACAATTTAACCTATTGCGCCATGCCTGCCTCTTGATTATGATTTTTACAAAAGGTGTATTATTACTTAGAAAAAAACAGTTTAGAAGCAGATTAAATTCTATAGAGGTAATACTCCCATCTATGTGTATAGTTCTAACATAAATTAGACATAAGCAAGGCACCTAAAATAAAATACTCATACTGTATTTTAAGTTATTCTAATTGCCTCTCTTACTCTAATTTTAATGCATCCAAATCGTTTTTATCATATAAATGAAGTTTGAAAATGTCAGCCAGATCCAAATTCCAGAATTTTATTAACAGCAAATAGTTGAGTAAAGTACTTGTAAGATGGGTAAGCAGATCTGATCTCTCTGCTTTTTGGAATGTGACTGAGCACCTCTCCTACCTGTTTCATGCAACCAAGTACCATTGGCGTTACCTGGTTGGTGGTAGCAGTTTGGGTGATGTTGTTTCTGTTATCAGCCCAGGAAAGTTTGCTTCCCAGCTGAATGGATTAAGGAAAGGAATTTGATTTGGATAAAATAAGTTGCGTTGATGCCAAACAGTATCCAGCTGTACCACTCAGGCACTCATTGTATTATACAGGATGTGATAAGGCAACACAGCAGAAGTTATAGTGTGCTTCAGTTGCCTTCAAAAAATACGCGAATTAGCTTCTTGCTCTCTGCCTCCATAGTAAGGCTCATAGTCACAGTTAACTGTGTATAAGACACTCAAGTGATGCTTAAAATAAGAGACACTTTGTTCTTGCCAGGTTTTTAGCATCTCAAAATTCAAATGCCAGTACTCAAATACCAGTTTCCTTATAAACACATAGACTTTATAAAGGAAATGAAATATAATTAAATAAATGGTACATGCATTTTTAAAACATGAGTCTACATTTACCTATTGACTGATTAGTGAGAGTTTTCTCTAATACCGAATAGCTATAGTTTCTCAAATGAGAACCGTCAGTTTTTATTGTATCTCAAGACTTTCCAGACAGCAATGCTTATTTTATTGAATGCTTTGACGTGGATTGCGAGCTGGTTTCTTTGAATACATTTGAGAATTGATCTCTTCTGAAGATACAGCATATTACCACTGTAGCAGGAGAAATAATTAGATTTGGCCATACTGCTTGTACAAGAGCTGTCTCAGACAGATGGGGAGCCCAATCCTTCAGTGGCCTTAAACAAATAAAATTCAAAATAATGCTATATTTCCATAAGACAAGTAATATATTAAAATGAATCAATGGCTAGTTGAATACAAAGATGATTCTAATTGCATATATTTTGGTTTTCTAAACTTGTTTCTTTTCTGTCATTCTCCCTTTTTCAGTCTGTTGTATAATTTTTTAGAACCAGTCCCTGGGTGTAGCAACATGTTTTTGTTAAAAATTTTCAAAGCTGAATTTGCCCAAAAGAACTAAGAAAGCTGTTTTGAAACTTTGATCTCATTGCAGAGTTTCCATTCTAGAAGGGATATAGATACTGCAGGCCAAATTGGGCTCAGATCCCCTAAGAAAATACAGTAATTTGAATTCAGAGGGAATTGAAATTTCTGCGTGTATAAGGAGTATGTTGGCCTGCTAGCTTCAATCAACAAGGTCTGAACCTGTATGGCCCAAAGTGAAGTCCTTCAGTGAGCTGTATATATAAATTCCAAGTCTCCATCTTCAAAGGCCCCTAGCAGTGGATGGAACGCACAGATGAAAGGCCTGATGAGAAGAGATAATTAAAACTTAATGGATGCTTGTTGTATAAGTAGGTGCAAAGAAAAATGATCATTTTAGGTATTCACAAGGAATTTATAAAGAGTTCCATGTGTTATGAGTAATTAATCTTGGGTAGTTAACACTAGAAAAGATGACCCCTAAAAGACGTGGGTCAAAGCTAAGTGCCCAACTCACTCTTATGTTATGATTTATGGGTGTTTTATACTCAGTATAAGAAAAAGACACTAAATCCAAGAAAGCTGGGGAAAAGCTGACCTCCCATGAAATTTTCTATTGAATTGATTCAGACTGAAGCAATGACCTTTTGATTTTTTTGAGGTCTCTCCTAAAAGGCCTCCAGGGATTAAAGGGCATGATATGTACCTTGGAAAAAAAAAATAGACTGATTAGGGCCTTTGACCAGATAGTTTCAGAAATTACAAGTATCTGCTGCCTTAGGTGGTGACCACAGAGGCATTTGCTCCAATTGCATCCAGTCACAGTGTCTCAGGAAATAGCCGATCCACCTACAAAGTCAGATATGGACTTAGGGTGTCAGAAAGATGAGGGATAATTTTACAAAGCTTTCAGAACTTCAATCTGCACTAAGCCACTATGTCTGTCTAGTGGCAGCTACTTTTGTTTGTGTGTGTCGGATGACTCGAGCTTGAATGAGCTTTTTCATACACATTCTGTTTGAAGAACAGTCTTGCTGGGCTCTTTTCTTTTGTCATTCATGTGTCTGTATAGTACAGTGGCATTGCTTCCTCCCAGCCCTGGCATTCCTCCTCAGTTCTCTTCTTCCTGTCTTCATCCCCCCAGCACTCCTAAGTTCCTTAATGTGGCTGGGGGAAAAAATAGTCCTTCTGATATCCAATTGTGAATATGTTGATGGGGTCCTTTTCTTCTTCTCAACTATATGATGTTATTTGTGTACTGCTGAGCATTGTCGACAGATGACAAGTACCAGCAGGAACTCAGCTACAAAACATGCATTTGCCACAGGTGAGAGAGTAAACATAGATTCAGGGACAAATATTTAGAAAACAAACATGAAAATGGAAAAGGAAAGAGAATGTAGTTTAGGATTTATAGGATGTGTGGAGTTCGAGGAGTCTCTGGAAAGCAAGACCTTGTGGACGAGAGCAGTTCAGTGGGATGGCTGTAGCAATGACCTTCAGCCTTTTTCTTGCCAATCCAAAGTCTGAACCAAAGGAATGTGGGCAGAGTGGTTTTCTGAAAGGTGGCTAGTGAGAACCTAAAATCCCTACCTTTTCTGTTCAAGGTTTTAAATACTTCCTGGTAACATGTTGCTGTTGTAAAATTGAATTATCAGACTATGAAGGTAAATTCATTTACGTGGATAAACAGGTCGTAATGATCGCAGGCCATCAAAGCAGAGAGAGTGAAAAATTCACTTCCTTCTTATTAAAGCAAAAAAAAAAAAAAAAAAACTTTCACAAGAAGTCACATTCTTCACATTTGATCCTTCATCTTTCTGCTTCTCCCCATGGATAAGAGGCCACAGGACTTCTTAGAGCAGAAAGCACTTTGAAAAAGGCAATAAAGGCTCTGAATGTTTTAACTTTATTATGGACATTTTCAAGCATATATAAAAGTCTTCTTTCATTTAGTCCTTCCATGTTTATTATTTATTTACTGCTGAATTCCTTTAAAGCAAATCATTTCACCTGTCACTACTTCAAAATAAAGCTCTCCCCGATCAGGACACATACTCATTAGCTTGTTTGTTTGTTTCTTTCGGGTCACCGGGCCACCACCCCACCTCACACACAGTAAATGCCTGGTGGCACCTAACATCAGCCCCACTGAAATTTCTCCAGTTGTCTCAATTAGTTTATTTTAGTCCAGATCCAAACCCAAGTCATAGATTGCATTTCTTCTCCTTTGCTCTATAATTTGTTGACAAGATTCAGAATCTTAAAAAAAGAAAAGAAAAAAGAAAAGAAAAGAAAAGAAAAGAAAAAAGATGGGGCATGAAGTTCCCTACAATGCTGCTGCACATTCCCCCCAGCATCCAGCAGCTTGTGCCAGATTCTATTTGGGATGGCAGAGTAGTGATGACCCTTTATCAGCTTATCAAAATGCCTGCATGTCAACTGGACTGTCAACCAGCAACCATGACGGTCTTCTAGAAAGCCACAAAGACCACAAGTACTTAGGCCACTGAAATGAAGCCACAGACCTCACGCAGCGCCAGGGCACTCAGACCTCAGGAAGGGTTGAGGCTCCGGGTTGAGGAGAGGGAATCACCCAAGGAGATTTCCTCAACAGATACCACAATGATGTCTGCGCCTTTGATTCGGGGTGGAGGGGATGAGGAGCCTCACGCGCCAGTCCCGAGGCTGTCCCCTACAGGACAGGGAGTTGTATGCTGGGGTGTCTTTCTTCACTTGATATTACGAAGCCACTCACACTCTCCGCAGATTTTCTCTATTAGATTATCTCAGAAGACCACGGCTAACCTTGAGCCTATTTCTCACTTTATATGAAAGTCCAGCAGGCTGGAAGGCTGAAAAATCCATTCAAGATTGTACGTGGTGCCTTCTGTCTCCACTAAAGAAAGCCAGCGCAGGAGAAATAAATGCAAGCTGAAAGCCCCTTGCGCTCCAAAGGCTCGAGGGCAGCCATGAGGCTCTGGCCAAGAATAAGAGAAAGTTCACAGGGTGAAATACGCACTTGCTTCCGGTGGAAGACATTGTGGACACCAAGCTAATCTCTGAGAGGATCAACCAAGCTCATCTGCCACATGCAAGCCCCTCCCCACTGCAGCTGCCAGGGGCACTCCCGCCTCTACTGGGCCACCAGCAGGGAAAGGAGCAAGACATTATCTTTCCGTGGCTGACGGCTTCTCTGTGACTCACCTGTGCCACTAAATGCCATGGGAAGGCTGGATCTCTCTCTCTCCCTTGCCCCTCCCTTCTCCTCCCATCCCCTCTCTTCTCTCCCTCTCCCCTCCCACTCTCTCTCAATCCCCTTGCCGTACCAACCTGAAAAAAAAATTAAATGCAGCTATTTAAGTAAATAGGGGCTTTCTGTGAAAGACTTCCTCCCACTCCCTGCTTTTCCGCTGCACTTTTTCCAGAAGCTACAAATTACAGAGGGGATTTGGACATTTGCAGCTACCATGCTTAACAGGAAGCTTTGGAGACAGGGAAGATGGGGTTTCCGTAGGGGCGCAGCCACCCACCTGCCTCTCATGCGGCCTCACCCAGTTCTACCACCCCGGATTTCTCATCTGTGCGATTGAGATTGCAATATTCATTTTTAAGGTGGTTACGGGGGCCGTAGATTATATCCAAGGCACACCTGAAGCACTGCTGAGGCGACTCAATAAATGGCTGAATGGTAGTACAGCTGTTATTTTTAGAAAACATCCAAATCCTAGAACCAACGTAAGATGCATTGTTTCTTTTTTTTTCTCCTGAAGCAAATACAGTCTTTAAAGGAGATCTTGTGCGTTCTGCATGCTTGCCTTCCATGGGATGGGGGCCTTTGTCTCTCGTCATCATTGTGGCTTGGCAGTGCCGGCTTGGACCTTGCTACCTGAGTCAGAGAACCAGTGTAACCTCACTAAAGCACTTCCCTGGGATTTAGCTCAGCCCTGTGGGATTTTCCATCACTGGAAGAAAGAGGCTCATCGAAACAGAGTGAGGGGTGGAGCCTCCTGCTCAGCCACTGACACAGCTGGGGCTGTGCAATTCCACCTCCGGGCTGAGTTCCAGATTCGTGCCTACAACATTGAACCCATTTGCCGAGGGCCTGTCCTATTCATGTGTGTCACCTGAGACAACTGGGCTTTTACTTTGTTATGAGACCAAACCTGTCCTCTCCATAGATTGCACCTTATCTTTCTCAATCCCTTCACAAGTGCAGGGGTTCTGCTCCAAAATTCTAGATTATTTGAGCCTTACGCAGACTTCCTCGAGTTTCTGGAAATCTGCATACTGGAAGGTCACTTCAGGTCATCCCCCTGATGGATGGAAGGTACCTAACCACTCCTTCTCCTGAGATATCTGTTTGTCTGGCCTGAGCAACCTCTCGTTTTCGTATATTTTGGAGCCCTATCCTAGGCTTAAGCTTCCTTCAGCATCTGCAGGTGAACTGGTCACCCAGAATCTTAGCACCCTTCTTGGCTGGTACAGAGTTCCAGCACTGGCCTTCCCGAGTGGGTCTGTCCAGCCTGGCTGAGCCTTAAGGCAAGACATCTACATTGAGAACCCACTTGGCTCTGATTTGGCACTGGCTATGCGAGGGGAGGTGAGCTGAGGACCGTCTGCCACTGAAGCACTGAGGAGACTTCTGGACCAGGAAGCTCTAATCTAAGCTGGTTGCTCTGTCAAGGGCAAAAAACTACCTCTCTCCTTTCTTTCTGGTCTGCTTCAAGCTTTTTTGTCTTGACTCGTATATCACAAAGCGTACTGATGTAAAACATCTAAAACAAATGACAAAAAGAAAAACCACATCGACACAGAAAAAATTTAAGAGAAATGGCTAATGATCACACCACCTACTGGTAATCATTGTTTCCAGTTTAGAATATATTTTCACTTCAACAGGTATGAATTTTCAGTTATGTAAGATAATTGCCCTCTAGAGAGCTGGTGTATAACATCTTTGTACAGTAACATTAACTCCTCAAAGTGTTCTTAAGCTTTTTTTTTTTAAGTTATGGAATCATTACAGACATGCACATATACAAAGACACTTCAAAAATTCATCAGAAAATGGAATTAAAAGACAAATTTAGGGGTAGGTATTATGACACAATGGATTAAGCTGCCACTCTGGACGCTTGCCTTATCTATCACAGGGCTTAGTTTCAAGTCTCACCTACACTTCTGGTCAAGCTTCCTGCTAATGCACACCCTGGGAGGCAGCAGATGATGGCCAAGTATCGGGGTTCCTGCCACCCATGTAGGAGACCTGAATGGGATTCCTGGCTCCTGGCTTCAGCCGGGCCCAGCCCTAGCTGTTGTTGGCATTTGGAGAGTGAACAAGCATCTCTCTCTCTCCCTCTCTCTCTCTCCCTCTATGTCTCTCTCTCTCTCTCTCTCTCTCTCTCTTTCTCAAATAAACTTTTAATTAAAGGGAACATATTTTTTAAAGAGGAGTCCATTCTGATGCAAAAAATTCTATGCTTACTTTTTTCACCATAATAGACATTTCCCATAAATTTTGAAAATATTTGAAAGGAAGAGAGAGAGAGACAGAGAGAGACAGAGACAGAGACAGACAGAGAGAGAGAACATTACCATATATTGGTTCACTCTCCAAATGTCCACAGTGGCCCCTGGCTTGCAATCAAAGCTGGGAGCTTTGAACTCAATCCAAATCTCCTATATGGGTGCCAGGGACCCAGTTACTTGACTCATCACCTGTTGCCCCCCAGTGATGAGCATTAGCAGGAATCTGTATTTGAGAGGGGAATTAAGATTCAAATCTAGGCACTCTTGTGTATAATGCAGCTATCCAAGGTAATAACCAATAGGCCAAACACCTGCCCCCTGTGAACTTTTTGAAGGCCTTTTATATGTATGGATTTCAGAATTGTTTACGTTAAAATAACTATCTTTTACTTCCATTTTTGCAGAAACTTTTGAGGTATCCGTTGATGTACAGGTGTGTGTTTGTATACTATATATATTTATATATACTTGATATATATTCCTTTTTAAAACTTGGCATTAGCTTACAATTTTTAAAATTCAGGGAGCAAAAATTTACAGGATTCAAAAAATCCAATTAAGCATATTGTTCCACTGCTAAATACAATATGAATGCTGACTAAAATTGATGTTTATTGATAATCACTTGGAAACTTGCCCTCAGGCATTTAAAATTATTGAAGTCACTCATGTTTTCTAATGATTGTGAAAAATATTATGACTCATTTGAAGATTTTACAGTTAGCTAATTGGAAAGTTCCAGGTTAACCCCTTTTTTCTATCATGTAACATCAATCACTTAATTTGAGTTTCTAAGACTTCATCTTTAAAATTAAAATTTCATCCTATATCATATAAACATGTTAGTAGTGTATGTTTCATCAGTCTTTTCCACCATTACATGCGTGGCATGTGATATTTTCATGTATGACACACAAAATAAGCACTATAATACCTACCGTGCCACCTCACACAGTAAAAGATGTTAGATGTGCAAATAAGTTCAGGATGCCTAAACATAGAAAAAGAAATAATATTTTCTAAATTGATTCCACCCGTGTTTTACATGCAGACTATTGAGAACCATGGTGCTAAAATACATAATAAATTGGTACGCACCCTGCCCAGTAAGGTGCGATTCTCTAGGTAATTATTTTAAAGTGGAGGATCTGTTTCTCACTTTGTAGAAATCTCACTCAGGTGGGTAAACATTTTGCAAGTTTGGATTCCACCTGACAAGAAACAATTAAGAGACTATTTAATTTGTTAATTTGTTACCTGATTTAAATTAAAGATAAATTAAGCTGTGTTCTTTATTTATTAGCTAGATTCGGGTAAACAAGGTTTAGAGAAATAAATAGGATTGAGTTTTTTCATGACTGATTTTAATTATGAAGTAATGTTCAAAGACAACTCCCCAATTGTTCCATTTAGAATAATTTCAGGAAGCAAATCCCTGAACTGTAATTGATAGCTTTCACACAACACCTTCATTTCAAATATTTATCGCAAAAGCTTAATAGTGTTTTTCTAGGCATAAAATTTGACATTTATTGATTCAGAAAACTAAATTACCAGTAGTCATTTAAATAATAAGTGTGATAAACATGTAAATATATAATTGCCAAACATGAAATTTCTAATATTTGTAAAACAGTTATACTTAATGAGAATTTGCTGTCACTATCCATGGCAAATGAGGGGACTGTTGTTAAACAGCTACGAAGCTGTCTAATGGAGCTTTTTAAACTTTCAAAATTATTTTCATCATTGCTGACCCTAGAATTTTTCTGATGGAGACTTTATCCCAACTATCAAGATAAAAGAAAGAAAATACTCTTTTGTCTATCACCTTAAAACTTTCCCTTCCTGTGGTTCAATCTGAAAGATAATGCATCTGCTTAACATCAAGCAGTTTTTAGAACTCTCCTTGAGAATTTTTCCGCCATCAGTGATTCATAACCACCTCCTTTATGTGAGCGTATGATATATCTTTTAAAGTCTACATTTTAAAGTTATTTCAGGGGCCCACTTAATCAGGGTTACAGCAGCCCTGTGGACTCCCCTTCATCTCCTCCCCACTTGCATTTTGTCTCAGCATCCCTCGACCTTGCCTGCTGCTGCTGGCTCAGAGCTTGGTTTGCCAGCCTGCCTTTGACCAAAGAATAAGTCTGGCTCTGCTCCATACCATGTATTTGGAGAATTTTAAATAAATAAAAACAAGTGGTATTTTATTCATGAGCTCCAAATCCAGGTCCTACAATAAATGCCAAAAAACTGTGGAGGGCTTTTGAAGTTTTTTTATGCTACAATTTCCTTATTGATGATGTTCAAATAGTATTCAGGGAATAAATCTGATTGTCACAGAAGGAATGCTTCTTATTCCACACAATAGGTAATATTTTTAGATCAGGGGTAGATTAGGAAGGAGAAAAGCAAGCTCCCTGCAGGCAGGGATGAGGGTCTACTCTGGGTCTCCACTTTGTCCCCTGCTATCTAGCATAGTACCTGGCATGTAGTAGGCAAATTAAAATAAGCAGAAAGAGAAGAGCATGAAAATGAAAATATTATCTTCATCTCAAATCCCGGTGTAGCCAAATCTGGACAGCTTCATAGCGTGGAAATTCTTTGCCAAACAAAGACAGCTTGTGTGCTGACTGGACATGCTCCGGCCATTTTATCCCTAATAGAACAGAATGCCCAGGGATGAGAGAGTTGACAGAGATGCTGAGAAGCATGGAAGTCTGATCTAATTGGATTAATTTCATCACGGCAATAGCAGCAACCTCTCTCCTGCCATATTGATGTATGACTTATGGTTCCATTCAGAAAGATTACTTAATGAACTAGCATCAATTTTTTTTTGATGCTACAGAGGAAGTACAGATAAAAGGTAAGGGAAACTGCTTTCCAGAGACTTAGCAGAGAGGAAAAAGAGCTTAATATAGTTCTTACTAAAGAATGCAAACTCATTGCATCAGTAGAAGTGGGATAATTTATTGAAATGTTACCATTGAAATGCTCATATGTCAGTGTACAGTGTGTGTTTCCCCAGAAAGATCCTAGAGAGGAAGGTTGAATGACACTTCCTTGAGGCTAAATGAACCCCAGCCTTCCTAGAAATTCTCAATGCCCATGTAAGGGTGAACAGGGTCATGGACAACATGTGGCCTGAGCAGTTGCCCAGAGTTGGCAAGTGCCTCTCCAGCACCCACTATGTACTGGGAGACCTGGAGTTTCACAGTCTTGATTGAGGTTGAATAGCCAAACCTTAAGAATACCACATGTTGGGTTCAGAGTTAAATTGGTATGCAGAAAATATGGAAATGCAATATTCTCACTCTGAGTCTGTGGATTTGGATTCCTGTTTACTACACATCGTTGTACACATTCATTGAGCACGTGCTCCTCTTAAGGAAGAGGAGTTGGTTTTGCCTAAAACATCTTGCACTGAGGAGAAGTATTAAACAGACCCTGAGGTATAATCCCAGTCCACTAATAGCCCAAGTGGAGTAACACTTTATGGCCAAAACTGGCACCAAAAGCTATCAGTACACTGTTAAGAACAACAATCAGGGCTGATATATTCTGTCATGTTGACTGCAATGGTGCCAATATTAAAAAAAAAAATCTGACATCACTGAAACAATAATATTTTATTTTTAGATCCTTCCTTTTACAACATACATAGTAGACTTCTAAACAAATATGCAAATAACCAGAAAGCATTGACTTTAAAATGTTTCGAAGTTGCCAATCTGGTATAAGTCCTTGGGATACATCAGTGAACAAAAGATGAGGATTCCAGTGTTCTACAAGGAGGTGCAGAGAACTGACTAGCAGGGTGATAAATAAGTGAATTCTCATGAGTTAGAAAGTGACAAGTGGCCGGTGCCATGGCTCACTAAGCTAATCCTCTGCCTGTGGCGCCGGCACACCAGGTTCTAGTCCCAATTGGGGCGCCAGATTCTGTCCCGGTTGCTCCTCTTCCAGTCCAGCTCTCTGCTGTGGCCCGGGGAAGGCAGTGGAGCATGGCCCAAGTGCTTGGGCGCTGCACCTGCATGGGGGACCAGGAGGAAGTGCCTGGCTCCTGGCTTTGGATCAGCGCAGTGCCGGCCATAGTGGCCATTTGGGGGATGAACCAATGGAAAAAGGAAGACCCTTTTCTCTGTCTCCCTCTCTCTGTCTAACTCTGCCTGTCAAAAAAAGAAAAAGAAAAAAAGAAAAGAAAGTGAGAAGTGAGATGCAGGGGCCTGAGAAGGCGGCCCAGGGCGGAGAGGATGAAGACAGGACACTGTTGTAACAGGGGGCCAGGTGGAGATCCCTGGGGAGGTGATGCTTACCAAAGACTTCAGGGGCTTGTTGGGAGTTAGCCAAGGAAAAGAACTGGAGGAAAAGCATTCTTGGGAAAGCACATAGCAACACAAAGAGGAGGTGCCCTGCAGATGGGGGGCAGCAGGAGAAGATCAGGGAGTCTGCCTCCAGCAATGCTGATGTGATTCCTGGGAAAGGAGAGAGGGCAGGAAGGAGTACTGGTTGACAGGAGACTCAGATGATACTGCAGAAACACACCAACCAGTGGGGAGCCCCAAGGCAAACATGATTCATTAAAGGAGTCCCTCAGGCAGAAGCAATGACTGGGCTTGAGGACATCTGCCTAGCTCAGGCTTGGTTGGGTGGGGCAGGGCCTTGGTGTGAATCCCACATCCCTTGGAGCTCTAAGCTGGGTTCTCTTGGTGGTCCTAAGGCAGAAGTGCACCTGGAATGTTCAAGTAGTAAAAATAAATCCATATGGCTATGGTAGAATGAGTAAGAGAGTCATGATGGGCAAAGAAAATAGGTGTTTGGCGGTCAGACCATGTATAGCCATTGGCTGTCATAAAGACTTTTACTCAGCATGGTATGGATTTGCTGCCTGTGAAAGGCACTGGCCAGTTCTGAGTAGAAGTGACAAGATCTGTGTTAAGAGCATCACTATTAAGAGATGTTGTGATGCAGCAGGTTAAGCCAGTGCTTGGGACACTGGCATCTTGTCGCGTCGCAGTTACGTAAAAACCTATGCAATGTACTAGGCTTAAGTTTCAAACCGTTTTCCCGAAGCAGCGCATTCAGCGCCAGAAAAATTTGATGGGACTGTGAATTACCCATCGTCAAAAACTGCGCTCTTTCCCTGGCCACGGGTCAGAGCTCCTTCTGCTTTTGTCGCAGAACTTCCTCTGCTTTAATCGCAGAACTACCCTCCCGCTATTATCGCAGGACTGCCCGCTCTTATCGCGGATCCCCACCTTATTTTCCTGGGGGACTTACCAGCGCTGCCCTGACTGCAGGAAGTTCTGAGTTCGCGTTCGAGATGCTCCCCGTACGGGCCACCAGTTGTCGCGTCCCTCGACCAGCAAGGAAGACACGACCCGAACTCTTCTTCCAGCAGTTTATTCAGGAACCTCTTTCACACTTCTACTACCGCGCCCTTTTCTCTCCCCTCCCTCTTATAGCCATCCGCGCACCAATCAAAAGCAGCCAAGTGGCAAGCATTGATTGGTACAGCAATGCGGAAGCCGGAAGGGAGCTCAAACATCTCCTAATAAGGAGATGTTTGTTTCTCGCCAGTCCTTCCGGGGGAAAGGAGCCGGCGCCATCTTTAGGGCGCCGTGCAATGGCTCCCCACAGCATCTGATATCATTGTGCTGGTTGGAGCCCTGGCTACTCTGCTACCTACTAATGCATCCTGAGAGGCAACAGATAATGGCGTGAGTGCTTGGGCCTCTGCCACCCATATGGGAGTCCTCAATGGAGTTGTGAGCTCCTGACTTATGTCTGATGAAGCCTAAGGTTTTGCGGGCATTTGGGGGGTGAACCAGTGAATGGAAGATTTTCTTTCTCTGTGTGTGGGGGGTGGGGAGGGTGGTCCTCTCATCATCACTCTGATTTTCAAATAGATGAAAATAAATACATGAATAATATTTAAAGAGTATCGCTCTTGCTTCAATGTTGAAAGGTTATAAAGAGGCCAGGGCAAAATAAGGGAGCCCAGTTATGAAGCTACTCCAGTGATTCAGGTGAAAAATGATGGAGCTCAGTGAACCTTGAACTGAGCAAGCAGAAGAGGAGTGGGGAGTCCACCTGTATACACAGGGAATCCTCAAAAAGTTCATAGAAAATTCATGTTATGGACAAACTTTTCCATTTTTTTGGTACCAAAATAAATATCTTTTAACTTCATTTTTCCATGAACTTTCAGAACTTCCTACATATATATGGTAAGTGAAACCAACAAGATATAATAAAAGATTGTATTGTAAGTAAGACAAAGGGAGAAGTGGAAGATGTACAAAGTTCCAAAGCTGCCCTAAGCAAGTGCCACAAAGCGGGTTATCTACAACTTGGGAAATTATTGTCTCACAGTTCTGGACATAACACATCCACAATTAGGAGGATGGTATCAGGGTGTTCCTTCTGTGGGCCACTCTCCCACTTTCTAGCAGTTTCAGGCATTCTCTGGCTTGTAGGTGTTCACCTTGTGGTCCTCTGTGCATCTCTGTCTATAGCTAAATCTCCCTTTGAAAAGTGCATCAGTTAGGAATGGGGCTCACCCTCATGACTTTGTTATAACTTGGCCATCGGCCAAGACTATTTCCAAGTACGGATACTTTCACAGGCACCAGGGCTTAGGACTTCAACGTCTTGGAGGGCATGATTCTACCCACAACAGACGATGAATTCAAGAGTTCTGCACTCAGTAACTGAAAGAACTGCAAGTGTCACAATCTGTTATCCCTCCCTGTACCAGAATATCAGAGACTGGGTGAGTTACAAGGAAATGTTTGTTTGGGTCACAGTTCTGGAAACTGAGAAGCCTAAAGCCTTGATGACAGTGTGTGACAAGGACCCTTGTTCTGTATTTTCCCATAATGGCAAGCAAGCAGGTGCAGAGGAGCTCACTTTTATAACAAAGTTGCTTCCAAGAGAACTAACCCACTCCCACCAGAATAGCCTTAATCCATTCCTGAGGGTGGAGCCCTCATGACCTGAACACCTCCCATTAGATACCGCCTGCCAACATGGTCTCATTGGGAATTAAACTACAACATGTGAAATTTAGAGGGACACATTTAAACCACAGCAGGTAGAGTTGTTATCAACTGAGATAAGGAGGGTTGTGAGGGTAGCAGGTTTAGATATTGCCAGTTTGAGATGTTTATTGGGAATTGGGTTGGAATGTCAAGTAGGCAATTCCCTTTATATAGGTATTAATCAAAGTTCGGGAGACAGGCCTGGGCTACACCCATGAATTTTAGAGTTGTCAGCATGTAGTTTGTATTTAAAGTTATGGTCCTAGAAGAGATAAAAAAAGACTGAGCAAAAGGCCAAACCCTTGACATTCCAAAGTTAAAATAGAGGAGAAAAGAGGGAACCAACCTAGGCAACTGAGAATAACCAAAGGGATTAAAAACAGGAAGAAGGAAAATAAGGAGCAATCATTTGCCATGTATTAGGTGCTGAGTGTAGGTCAGCATTGTGCTATATGCAGTCATGCACCACAAAGCAGTGTTTTGGTCAACAACTGCATATATGACAGCATATTTCCCCACACAATCCCCATGACTTGCTTTGCCTCAGTTTCCCCAACTGTTAAATATAGTAGTACCTACTTCATAGGCTGGTTATAACAAGTAGACAAATGAAAACTCTAACCCAAAAAGTCATTTTAAAAAAAGTTATTTTAAATGGCACATCACACATCACCAACCCTGTTTCATTACTTGCTAATTAAGTAAATTTGTGTAAATTAAGTAAAATAAAAGCCACATAGCTCATAAGTAGCAGAGAAAGGATGGGGAACCTAGAATTTTCCCATGTGAAACCCACCCAGTTTCTATGATAGCACAGTGAATGCGACTCTTTCCTCGGTATTAGCATAGATTAATTAATCTAATTAGGGGAATTGATCATTTGGAAAAATGGAGAGACAGTTCTGAAAGGCTGCATTAAAGACGTTCTACTAAATAAGAAATGAAGTTTTGAGAGGCTAAGTCGTCACGTAAGTGTGGAAGCAGTAAGAGGGCCTGCAGAGAGCTGGGGCACCCGGCCCTGGGGTGAGGGAAGGCCTGCTGTCCGGGGACCCTTTTCCAGAAAACCAGAGCAACTGCTGTAGGTTTTTCAGGCGGAGTCAGAAGCAAAGGGGCTCTGTTTCTCTGCTGTCTTGCCTGGAACTGACCCTTTCCTTAGGAATCCTTCCTACCGGGGCAGTGCTGGCCATGGATATCTGCTCCAAGTCTGTGCGGAGAGAAGTAATCAGAGAGAATCAGGACAGGTTCATGTTCACATGCCCCTGGGTGAAGAGGATTGATACCAAGAACAATCAGTATCAAAGACTACAGGAAAGTCAAGGAGAGTGGCAGTGGAGGAGAGACCTTTCAGGCTGATTATCAAGAGGCCAAGTCATCCCAAGTAAAGTTGCAGAGAAGCAAAGGGAACAAACTACTTTTAAAAGATCTGCAGGCCCAGATGTCAAAGATGAAGTCTGGAGGAATAATTACGGAAAGAGGAAATGGACAGCACAAGTAATTTTAAAGTACCTGAAAGAGAAAATTAAACCAAGGAAAACAGAACCATATATTGTGGGTCTCAAAGGAGCCAGTAGCATCATCCCCTTGCTTGTTTTCTGCTAGGAGGGAACTGAGGCTTAGTGAAGTCCAATGATTTGCCCAAGCTCTCTCAGCTGGTTACTGGCAGAACCAGGATGTGTAGGGCTAGATGAGTTTTGATAGGATTTCTTCAATAGGCAAGGGAACTTGCTAACCATTCTTTTCAAAAAGGAAAAATAAGGGTGGGCATTAGGCCTAGTGTTCTAGCTGCCTTTTGTGATGTCTGCATCCCTTGTCAGCTGGATTTGAGATCCAGCTATACTCTTGATTCTAACTTTTAGGTAATGCAGACCCTGGGAGGCAGCAAATGATGGCTCAAATAGTTGGGTCCCTGTCACCCATGCAAGATGCCTGGTCTGGGTTCTATCTCCCAGTTTCTGCCTGTCCCAACCCTGGTGGTCACAGATTTTAGGGAGTGAACCAGTAGATAGGAAGATATGTCCCTCTCCCTCTCTCCCTCCCCCTCCCTCTCCCCTTCTCCCTCTCTCCCCTCTCCCCCCATTCCTCTCCCCCTCTGCCTCTCCCCCCTTCCTCTCCCCCTCTGCCTCTCCCCCCATTCCTCTCCCCCTCTGCCTCTCCCCTCTCCCTCTCCCCCCATTCCTCTCCCCCTCTGCCTCTCCCCTCTCCCTCTCCCCCCATTCCTCTCCCCCTCTGCCTCTCCCCTCTCCCTCTCCCCCTCCCCCCTCCCTCTCTCCTTCTCCCTCTCTCCCTTTCCCTCTCTCCCTCTCCCTCTCCCTGCCTCTCAAATAAAAGGAAATAAATAATTTTAGGAAAGAAACCATGAAGATAAAACCTACATGTGGAGGCTCTTGAGGGAATGAAATAGCTAAAGAACACAGCATTTTCTAAAGCATAGGAAAGTATGAAATGAAAGACTAGAACAGAGGAGCAAAGAGTGATGCATGTTCTCTCTTTCTGCTTAGAATCATACCAGAAGATCTGTGAGAAATGATGCAGTGAGTGAGGGGTTACACAATTTAATATTTGAAATTCAGGAGACCTTGAAATCTATGGATGACTTTTAGAAAGTTAAAACAAAGATAATTATCTGTAAAAGCAAAAACATTCCAAACATAGGTATTTTTAAACCTAACTATCACAATTTTTGTCAAAGAAGGAAAATACATACTAAATTAAGCCCTGATTTTATTTTTTTTAAATTCCTTGGATGACTAGCATGGTATGGACTAGGGAATTCTGCTCGAAATTTATAGCACTTATATAGAGCTTTTTTCTCTGTACTTCTTATGTTTGTATTGCAGTAATGAAGAAATATGGAAGCCGTCTGGTGGCCAAATAATATCTGTAAATTCCCATGGATAAAGCTTCCCCTTTATATTTCAAAGTTATTAAGTTCAAGTCCTGTTATGGTTCTACTTTTATTAGTTTTTCCCCCATCAATGCAATTATTGATTGATTAATTCTTATTGGCTTTCTAAAGTAGAAAAAAATTATGGCTGAAATAAAACACTTCCTAGAGAAGACATGAAGTATGTATAAAGTGAGACTCTAGCAGGAGGGGCAAAGCCTCTTTTCCATCCACCTGGCTCTCCTGTGCGTGAAGGCCAGGAGACAGGGAGAACTCGTGGAGCATTCTGAGTCGCCTGGGTTCAGTGGGGACCAGCACCGGTTGTCAGGCTTTTGGCCAAGTCCTGATGCTCAGCACTAACACAGCTCCTGAATGACGTGTGGTGTGCCAAGCAGTCGCACCCGTCGACTTAGCCCTACTACCTGTGAAAGCTGAGGCTCAGAGAAGTCAGGGACTTGGTCAGTATCCACAGCTGGACGAGACAAACCCTCAATTCAATGGGAGGCAGTCTGCTCGCTCGCTCCCTTCCTCCCTCCCTCCTTTTTGCTTCTAACCCAAGACAGATGATGACTTTCTTGGTAAATATGGCTGAGGTTCCATGGGGATAGCACGTCCCCCAGTACCTCACAAGCATAACCCGTGGCCCAGGATGGACCTAGAAGACAGGGTGGAAGCCTCTTTTTGAAATCACCTTGACCACAACAGAAGCTGGAAACCAGGCTTTCCTGTAGCTCCCAGGTTTGTTGACCAGCTTCACCTCAAAGGTGGCAATTTCTTTCATGTTCAGGACCAAATCTTACATCTGAACCTGACAGTTCCCCAGTGCCAGAGCCATTATTTTTACCCCCAGGATGACTTGGTGTCTGTGTATGTCAGGAATGTGATCTCTCAAATGCAAGATGGCTGACTCCTCCCGGGCCTCCAGCACCTCCTGAGAGCAAAGTTTGCCTTCCAAGCGCCTCGGCTCTCAGATACTGCAGAACTCCCTCTCCAGGGTCCTGTAACACCTGGGAAGTTTTGATCTGGAAACGATCCCAGCTTGGAGCAAAATTACATATAAAATAAATTCTGTAGGCAACCATTTCATTAAAATGTCTAAACTGAACCATATGAAATTGGTATTTGGAGGTGATCAAAAATGGTTAAATTGTGGCAATTTCATATATTCCACCTGATGCTTACATGTACCATATCCCAGTTGCAAATGCCTACTGAATTGGAGCAAATCAGGTTACTCTCATCTGAATCATGTGGTTTTTAAAAACATCTCGGCCCTGGAGCAGCCATTTTGTGCAGCAACTAGGTCACCACTTGGGATGCCCACATTTCATATCAGAGTGCCTGGGTTCAAGTCTCAGCTCCACTTCCGATTCCAGCTTCATGTCAATGTGAAACCGAGGAGGCAGGAAGTGATGGCCCAGGTACTTGGGTCTCTGCCACCCATATTAGAGACCCAGATTGAGAGGCTCCTGGCTTCAGCTTGGCCTGCCCCTGGCAGTTGAGAGCATTTGTGGAGTAAACCAGCAGATGGAAGATTTTTTTCCATCTATCTATCTATCTTTATCTATCTCTATCTATCTGTGTGAGAGAGCTCTTTTCCGTATATCTAATCTCTGATCTTTTAAATTCAATAGTCATTTAATAATAACTGGAATGCAAATGAAAATATTTACATTGATTAATATTTACTATTACATAAAATTTACTGTTGGATCTCATCCTGTATAAAATTCTCAGTTGTAGTGTCATGGGTAAAACTACCTCCTGTGATGCTGACGTCCCATTTGAGTACCAGTTTGAGTCCTGACTGCTCCTCTTCCAGTTCAGCTACCTGCTAATACCTAAGAAGGCAGGAGAAGGTGGCCTAAGTGTATGGGCCCCTGCCACCCATGAGGGAGACCTGGATGGAGTTCCTGGTTCCAGCTCTGACTTGGCCTTGCCTGAGCCATTGTGGTCATTTTGGTAGTGAACCAGAAGATTCCACCCCCCTCCTCTCTGTCTCTCCATCTCTGTAACATAGCTTTTCAAATAAATACATTTTTTTAATCTACAATTTTTTTTATAGAAACAGGCTTTCACTGGAAAAAGAAAGAATTAAACCACTTTGATTTAGTCAGATAGAAGTAGAAGGGAGTTTGGAATTTTGTGGGTTTTTGGGAAAACAGAAAGGTAAAATGAGGCTTCATCAGGTGTAAAAAAAAGGAGTAAAGGTGGGACAGGTTTTTGACTTAGTGGTGGTGACCTGTGATTAAGATGCCTACATCCTGTGCTGGGTCCCTGGGCTGGAGTCCTGGCTCTACCCCGGATTCCAGCTCCATGCTAATGTGCACTCCGGGAGCCAGGAAACAGCTCAGGCAATGCCACCCCTCAGTTCTGTTCCTGGCTCCCAGCTTCAGCCCTGCCCAGCACCAGCCATTGTTGGCGAGTGAACGACTGGATGGAAGCTCTCTCTCTCTCTCTCTATGCTTCTCAAGTAAATAAACAAACAAACGAATAAATAAAAACAGGACCATGAAAGCATCTTCCGTATTCCTTAAAGAGAACAAAGGAGGAGTAACGATGGCCCGAATGACACAGAATAAAGGCTTGGGAAACGCCATGATGGATTCCAGGGATCCGCTTTAGAGGTAAAGAAGGCTTTAGTGTCACAATAAGGAGCAGTTACTGGTCCGGGCTTCTGAGGGGCTGCGCCTGTGGCTGGGTGAGATGAGACGTGGTGAGTGGATCCATGCCACCACGGCTCCACACGTTTTCATTATGTGCTGAACTGGTGAGGAGACACTCATTTTAGGATAACCCAAGACCAGAAGGAAATCCGAGGTGGGGTAAAGGAGTAAGCGCTGGTTGCCTGAAGGAGTGCCTCACACCCACGGAAGACCTTGAATCTAGGAAAGAACAGTAAAGCCCTGTGGGTGTAGAGACCAGCAGGGAGCCGAGCTGGGGTCCGTAATAAATATCAGTGGGGGTAGAAGAGAAAACAATATGAAAGAAGGATGGCGGCTATCAGGGAAGTAATAGGAAAAGCAGTAAGGGACGATTTCAGAGGAGAGAATTTCAGAAAAGCGATTAAGCAGAACGAAATCAACTGAGGCAAAATGACAAAAAGACCACGTTGAACAGCAACTAATAGCTACCTTGATGTTTTGCCATGAAGCAGGTCAGTGAAAACCTTGCCCAGGACAAATCTTGTCTCTAATAGGAGAGAGAAGATAATTCAGATTCTTAGCGTGTTAACACTTTGGGGAGAGGACTGTGCAGTATTGAAAACAAAGGTAACTTTATTTTAAGGAATTTGAAAGAACACCCCTTTTACAAAGAATGATTAGACACAAGCTACTTCCGTGCAGTCAGATGCTCTCCCTGAGAGTAACTTAGGCACTTCTGGAGCTACATTAATCTTTTTCGGTCCCTGGAGCACCATTAAGTACAGGCAGCAGTAATTTACTAAATTGCATACTCGAAGCCTGAAAGAGTTAATGCGGCTCCAAAAGTGCCTAACATTTACCCAGGGAGTAATTTACACACTGGAAGCATCTGGCTGAATATGGATTCAATTGTTTACTGTACTGTGGGTCTCACAGAAAGGAGGTCACATGCTTTCTCTTATTGAAAAGTTCTGGGGAACGATTTCTTTCATTTAAAAAATATGCACCTACTGCCACGTCTCCCTTTGGTGATCTGTTTTCGTAGCACTATAAAGAAAAGAGATTGCAAGAAATAAACATATGCCCTTTGATTTGCTAAAGCAAACTACTTGATTTTAATTTTACCTTTGTTACCTGATGCTTTGCGGTTTATAGGGCCGAAGTGATGGAAAGAAACTGGTAGATTTGGGATGGTCTTGATTTCGTCTCTGGAAGAGGTCATTCTGGAGATTTGCACAAATGTTTGTACTTCACCTCTCATTGTGCTGGCATGCTTTAATGGGACGCTGTTTAATAAAGAACAGAAGAATAGAAAGACATTCACACATGAATCAATGCCAAGTTATTCTCAGCCGGAGTGTATCAATACACATGTTCAGGACAGCTCAAATGTCAACAGAAACATCTGAATAGATACTAATTTAAAAAAATAAAATAAAATTCCTTCTGCAGGTTACGTGCCCTGCCTCGTGGGCAGCATGCTGCAGGAAGAGAGGGAGCTCTACACGAAAGATCTGTGGACCTGTGGCCAGGAACCCTTACAATGGAGCAAGTGCATGTAGAATTCAGGCTTTATGGGATACACTTTTGAGATAGCTTTGAACTGCCAAGATAGAGACACCCTTTCCCAGGATGACTGAAAGCCAAGGCTTAGTATGTGACTGATTATATATCTCAAGTGGTTACATTTGCAATCTACATCTTTGGTCTCGGCAACAGAAACGTGTGATCGTTTTTATTAATTTTTATCCGTTTGTGTTGAAACAGGTCTGCTAAATCTCACACTTCCTTATTAAATTTGAGCTCACTATTTAGGCCAAAGTTTACTTTGTCTTTTTAAAAAGCCTATTAGGTACAGTTACCAATATAAATGGAAGTGGTATTGTTTGAGCATTTTATTTTGTTAATGATTTTCTGCTACTTATCGGCTATCATCTATATATTATATTTCCATTTTCTACTCCATGCACAGTTCTGATTTTTTCAGATAAAATCATGCTTATCCTTTTTAAATGGTTGAAAAATGTTACACAGAAATATGGGAAACAGATGAATCAAGTTTTAGTATAGTGAAATCTTCTTAAGTGCCTAAATTTTGCACTCGGTGGGATTTTAAATAAGAAATGTTATTAAATGTATGATAAGATGCCCCCTCAATCACTGCTCTTTGAAAAGAGAAATGTCTTCACTCTGATTATCATTGTCTACATGAGCCTAAGTTCTTACATGTGTTTTAAGTGTGATTTACGTTTTCCTATGATGGAATGATGCTCTCCGTTGTTAAACTCATTCTTCCCACCCCACTTCTCTCTGTCGCTTTTTTTTTTTTTCCTATGGGTCTCTTAAAGCTTCCTGGAGTCTCTTTAATCCTCCTCGGTTCTTTGCATTTTCCTCTGATCTCAAGACAGTTACACAGCACCACTTCGTTTCTGCCAGCCCTTGGGCCACCATCTCACTCTGACTCGGTCCCTTGCTAACATGTTGTATGTAACATGAAGACAAGTAAATGAATGTATGCACCAAAATTATCGGAGCATAGATCTTATCTGCATGTTCCTTTAACCATGAAATCCAAAGCAGTTTAGAGAAAATGTATGCCTATAACAGCCCTGTAAAATAAATAAGCGCAGAAATGCTATTAACTGTTCTATGGATTTTTTTACATCTGCAGAAAGGGAAAAAAAAATGTGGCTTCATTTTTCCTCTCTAGAATCCTCATGAGTTGTTCTAGCCTGCATAAAATCATCCATTCAGTATTATTTACTCCCATTATGTGCATATATGTGTTTTGTTTCATTGTGTTTAAAAAAAGAAACTTTTTGCTAAGGATTATAAACCATGTATTATCTGCCCATTAACCTAAAGCCAAAAGGGGCAGAGTAGCGTGTTCTAAAAGCAAAGTAACCTCTAGTAAATTATGGAGTAACAATATTTGGGATTACTGTGACATTAATGCACTAAGGCATAAATTTTAAAAGAAATGCCAAAATCCGCATAGGCTTTTTATGATTTGCTTTTTGTCTATAAAGAGCTGTGTGTGTGCTCTTACGCATGTGCCTTTGAAAGAAAAAAATGAATTTGACTATGAATGTGTACATTGCTATATGAAAGTCAAAACAATTCACTAGAGAGAAGATTCAAGGGAAGTCATACAGTAGAACAGAGAAATAGTATTATATTGGGACGATCAGTATATCATTGTTGCATTGGCCAATCGTGACGGCTGCTAATTGGAAGACATCAGATGCGATCTTTAAGAAAAAGGAAAAGGGAAAGGCTCACTCACTCTTAGAGGTCCCGGTTCTTCACCTGAATTGCTGCTCATTTCTTTCAGAAGAGCAGTAATATCCTGATACATAAAGTATGTAGCTTGCTGCTTTGAAAAATTTCATGATAGAAAAATAGAATTTCTATCATTGCATAATTTTACATGGTAATATTCACTTAAAAAAATCAAACACATTTTAAAATTCCATGCCCCCGGAACATCATATGCCCCTTGGAAACATCCCAAGCTTTTATTGTAGCAAATCACTAAGATTCCCGTGGAGGAAAAAAACAATGAACTAACAGAGGAATCTCAGAACGCACACATTTTATCTGCAAGAAACTGAGACTGCCTCACTGATATCAGGTCATTAATCATCACTAGGTAAAATAATCCTCATTTCTGAAACAGGCAGAGATTATTCTTTTGGTTTTATGAATGAGCGGCTCAGAGAAAACCATGTCTGCAGAGCTGGCTAAGAGATTTGTGATCTACTACATCAGAAACCTGTGCATGACCCACCCTTGTCTTACACAGAAACAGAACAACAGGAGTAAACTTCACTTTGGATAGTAGACATGTCCCAGAGAGGTGCTTGCAAATTGAATTTTTGGCAGGCAAGTTATGCAAAGAAATCACCTCTAGTTTTTGTTTTTGCTTTTTGGTGACATAAATAATCCTTTGATAATGAGAATACACTCCATCATTTATTTTTAGATGTTCGAGTAAGGTCTAACGGTTGCTTTTAAAGCAAGTGTAACCTATAATTCAGAATTTCCCGTGGATCTTCTACTTAAAGTCTCCTTTTCTCTTTCTTCACCTACCTCTAATTCTTGTGTCCTTTTCTTTCCTCTTTTATGCATTTTTTTCATGTGCAGAACTGAGCCAATAGTTTTGCCTCTGTCCAAGTGCTTGACAGGTCCTGCTGACTGAGGTGAAAATGCACTGATCAGATAGCCTGCAAATTCACAGTATTCTGCTGGGACTCATTCACCCAATGACCAGTGGGCTCCATTTCAATTAGTTACCTACCTAGAACATTTTTTCAGAGCGGCTTCTCTGCCATTCCGCTGGTCTCCGCCAGCTTCCTACTACCGCCTCCTCTTTCACTGACAAACTGAAGCCAACAGATTTCTCCCACCTTTCTTCACCTGTGGTTCACAGATACTCATTTCATCTCATTTTTTTTCCTTTTGTTTTGAAGAACGAATGTTCCTGCCACTTTCAAGGGCCAATTTTTCTTTGTGTCCTTGATCCCACTACCTCCTGCGTTTCCCATTATTTTGATTCATCTGTATCCATTTCTCCAGTCTGTTTTGTCTCTTGCTAACATTCTGGCTCTGTTCTGTGATAGCCAACATTTTCAGGAGCTCAGTTGTTCCTGATCCCAAACTTTTTTATGTTCTCAATTAATAATAGCCTCATCTCCAGATCTAGTAGGATTTTTCCCTTGCTAAAAGTCTCTGTAATTCCTCTTCAATATTTTCTAAATTTTCTTTGTTCCAGCACTTCTCCAACACTGTGAGATGTCCATTCTCTATCTACCTCCCAACATGTCATTTCCCCACCTTCCTTCACAGCCTGTTGTCATTTCTCCTTCCATGTGTGTATGAAGTTCAAGTTCTTACTCTCATTCTCTTCTTCCCTGATACACTTTTTTAGGAATCACACCCAGAGTTACAAACTCTCCATTGGATTAGCAGTGAACATGGAAAATTATATGTAGCCATTTAACAATGATACAGAGATACACAGGGAAAATGTTTATTTTCATCGTATTTAGAAAGAAAAACATAAATGCTATAAGGAAATCTACCAAAATATGAATAGAAGTTATGGAGAAATCATCAGAGAAGGTGTGTATCTTATTTTCTTCTAAAGTTTTCATAGTGCCCATGACCCCTAAATCCATACCTCCAGTTATGGGTTTTTTGTTGTTGTTTTTTCCCATAAAGTTTCCATAGAACTTCAAAACCAGACATCCCAAAACAAAACTCTTGAAATTCTGACCTGAACCTGTTTCCCTTCCGGGGTTTCCTGTTTTGCCCTTGACATCAGGCTGTCCTGCCTGGCGTCTCCCCTTCTGTTACCTTAGCAAGATCATAGAGTTTGTAAGTGGCAAAGTCAGAATTTGAATCTAGGCTGTCTGACTCCAGATGGCCTGCTCTTTCCATCATCTTAAACCCCTGGCAATCAGGAAATGTGAACAAAGCTTCCTTTGCAACTGTGTAAGGGAATCCGATAAGAAGAAAAACCACTGGAGCCCCTGAGAGAGAGATAAAAGGCTATTCCCTCTTCATCCTATACTACACCTGACTGTAGCGCTAAACAATCTTTTTCTCAGTTTGATACAGATTCAAAGGAATTGTGCTCCCCAGTTTCTCTGGTTGACAATCTTTTAACACAGCCTTGACCGTTATTCCCTCTATCCAGTTGGCTACCAGCTACAAGTGAAGCTTGAATAGCTAGAAACCCGTTCGCTAAGTATGCATACAGTGCTGTCCTTCAGCATGCCATTTAAAATGCAGAACTCCAGCAAAATCACCTTTTGGTTTAGTTATTTTTCTAAATTCCTGTCAGACAACAGCAAGAGGAAAATGTCATAGCTGAACTACACATTTCTGGTTCCCTTTGCCTTGATAGTGCTAAGCAAGAGAGATAGATATTATCTTTAAATATCTATCTTCACATGTATTTATATATTGATACATCTTCATATATGTCTTTACATATATATATCTTTATATGTATTATATATTTTTATATATCTTTGTGTATATATATATATATATTTTTTCTGGATGAGTGACAGTGTTCAATGAAATGTAATAAAGACAGAGGAACACATGAAGCTCATAGGGCAAGGCATTGACAAACAGGGAAGGAGCAGATGATTTCATTAGCAAGTAAAGAATGCTGAGCTGGAGGGAAGACAAAGGGGCAAGGAGAAATGGAAACATGGGTGGGATAGTAATTAAATGGGGTAGAGGGTTAGACAACGAAATGGATTTTTTTAAATGAGAGTCAAAAGAAATTAGAATTCCCAGCCCAATTTCCAAAAGAAATAGGATCTCTCCCTTGCTTCTTGTCCTCATGCCCCTGGTGTCTCTGTAGCCTCCCTGTCTCATTTCATCTAACTCCTTCCTTCACTATCATATCTTCTTACTTCTTGAACTTCCTAATGTTCTCTAATTCCTTCCACTTTATTTTATTTTGCCTGTATCATATTTCCTGCTGTGCCGTCGTTATCATAGCCTAGTTCTTGCCACATAATATAATGTGTCATTTTAAATCCTGCTAGCCTTAATCATCATCCTCTCTTAGCAACCCCTTACCCATCACTTTTGCTAAGCCTCTACTAAGTTGTGGTTTTCCACCCATTTGGGGCTTTAATTCAGCAATAGCTCCATCTACTTCTGCTGCCCCTGCCTAATATAACCTCCAAAGCTAGTGGGTGTCCAGCAAAGCCAGGAACAGTGCTGTTGTCTGCATGGCCACCATTTCTCTTATGGAAGATGATGATGATGGTGAGGGTAATGATCAGACAATAATACTATGTAACAGCAGTTGACTAATCCCAGCAGCAGACTAATCCCAGATGCTGTTCTATGTGTCATACATGAAAATACTAATATCTCATGAGAGCCATGCAAAATGGGGCAGTAATTACTTTCAGTTTCTAAATGAAGGAGCTGAAATACAGACACAATAAGGAAGGCCTGAGACTGTTCCTTATTACCATGGGTACAGTTGTTTATTAGGTATCCAAAAGGGATCTGCTCTTACATTCTACAATGCCCTCTCTTGAGGAACTTAGGATGAGTTTATTAGTACTGAACTGAAGAACCAGAGGTAAATCATACCCGTATCCTAGGAATATGCATATCAAGAGTCCTATAGGGCCGGCGCCACGGCTCACTAAGCTAATCCTCCGCCTGCGGCGCCGGCACCCCAGGTTCCAGTCCCAGTTGGAGTGCCGGATTCTGTCCCGGTTGCTCCTCTTCCAGTCCAGCTCTCTGCTGTGGCCTGGGAAGGCAGTGGAGGATGGCCCAAGTGCTTGGGCCCTGCACCCTCATGGGAGACCAGGAGGAAGCACCTGGCTCCTGGCTTCGGATGGCTTTGCAATCCGAATTGTGAACCAATGTAAAGGAAGACCTTTC
The DNA here is from genome assembly GCF_964237555.1 of Oryctolagus cuniculus. Taxonomy (NCBI): domain Eukaryota; kingdom Metazoa; phylum Chordata; class Mammalia; order Lagomorpha; family Leporidae; genus Oryctolagus; species Oryctolagus cuniculus. The sequence goes on from NC_091433.1 coordinate 63,862,049, forward strand.
TCTCCATCTCTCTCTCTCTCAGTGTCTAAATCTGCCTGTCAAAAAAAAAAAAAAAAAAAAAAGAGTCCTACAATTGCCCATTGGCATCCTCCTTCCTTAGTTAAGACACCTTGGACTTAACCTCTTTTTAAAAAATGATTGATTTATTTATCTGAGAGGCAGAGAGACAGGGAGAGAGATTGATCTTCCTTCTGCTGGTTCGTTCCCCAAATGGCCATAAAGGCCAGGACTGGGCTAGAAGGAAGCCAGGATCCTGAAACTTCATGCAGGTCTCCTATGTGGGTGGCAGAGACCCATGTGCTTGGGCCATCATCCAACTACTTTCCGGGCATATTAGCAAGAAATTGGATCAGAACTGGAGTACTCTGGATTCAAATCTCTGCTCCAATATGGAATGCTGACCAATGCAAACCAGCGGCTTGTCCTGCTGCACCACAGTGCCTGCCCCTTACCCTTTTTTGTTTGTTTGTTTAGATTCTTCATTTTATTGCACAAGGTCTTGAAACTTAAGACTCCCCAATATCATGCATTTGTTTATGAATTTAATGAACACTTCCTGGTGGCTGTAAGTTGTGCTGCCCTAAATAGGATATGTGCAGAGCTGCCCCCAGGAGGTCAGAGTGAAGTAGACCACACCAGCATGGCTGGGGGTGCTGTAGAAAGGAACATAACTTCCCAAAATATAACAGTCCAGAAATCCACCGGGGTAGTCCCTGGAAGAACAGGAAGCTGCTGTGTCCTGATCCAGCATGGAGGGGCTATGTCAAGGCAAAGCCTGACTTCAGCTACTGGTCAGAACTTCCCACCTAGGGATAAAATGTAGGGGAGCAAGAGGGATGAAGTGCCACCAGCAGGTCTGGATTGGATGAGCAGTGTACCAGCCGCCAAAAGAAACAAACTCGAGAGGTTTCCTTTAATGTTGCTGTAAAACTACTTAAACTGACAGTTCTCAAAAAGGTAGTAGTTCCAATAGCCTCGTTTACTTCCGTTTCAGTTTAATCAGGTTTCTTTCTTTCTAATTATTCCTAAATTTTATGAAAGTGTTGTTGTTGAAGGACTAGTGTGAAGCCAAACTGGCTTTCCGTGTACATAAGATAGGAAGACTTTACCCTCAATCCGTTCATGTTAGCTTTTTGATCATTAGTGATTACCAATCTAATTGCATGCAGCTATTGGTTTTAACATGCCAGGATGTTCTGAATGAATAGCTCTATCCCACAAAGCCTGTTTTGTGATGTTTGCATTTGAAAAATCAACAGAAATGTGACAAGAATAATTGAGGAGTAACATGGTCTTAATTAGAAATAATGTGATCTACATGTAATATTTTTACAAGAAATACAGTATTATCGGTTTCAGATAGAGTGATGCACTTGCTAAAACCAGGCTGAGTATCATGTAGAAGTCGGTCTGCCTTATTTTACATATAAAAGTGATTTGCTGCCAAATTATCAATATTTTCAGAATCTAACCAAGGCTAACCTCTGCTTATTCCATATGCAAATATCTCATCTAGTATTCAATGTATAGTACTAAACAGATATTTAAAAAGATTCTTTTAAGCTTGTACGTATTTCGTACATAAAAGTGCATTACTCATATTCTGTTAAAGATCGTCTTAAAGTATGCCATTTAAGTTCTATTAAATATCACTTTATGCCATTTAACCTTCATACAGCCTAATCACGCATAGTAATTACTGAAGAAATTTGAGTATTTTTGGAAATACGGCCATCAGACAACTGAAACAAGGAAAATCTCAGTGGGCATGGCTATCCTGCAGGAGTAAGCAAGAGTAGAGTGACCATGTATAAACTGGATGCAAACAACTGAATCCACACTGCTTACGAGTTATTGCACTCATATAAGCTGTTTTTTTTTTTTTAATTCCTTGAAAGGAAATCTGGTGTCCTCAATCAGATCTAATAAACAAATAGCACATTCCAAGCATTTACAGAGCCTACAGCCATGACTTTGAGCCATGAAAAATTTCTGGCCTAATGTCCAGGTGCTGGAATCTCTGGGAGAAGTATGGGGCAGCTCTAAAGCCACAGGGAAGAATTGTGTAGAAAATTTCAGTTTGCTGGTTTTTCCCTCGGGGTTAATGTAGTATAGTAATAAGCAGCAGGCAAGGAGGCTTTATCAATAGATTCTGCTGCTAACAGAAGCCCACCAGCAGCCTGTTCCCCGACGCTTGCAACTAAAGGAACCACAAAGGACAAAGCTGATGATAATAAACAAACGTTAATATTGAACCACAGCACTCCTTACCTTAGGAAGCCTAGCAGACAATATGAAAGGGGGAAAAAAGACAAAATACCTGTATGTTACTGAATAACATTGATAGGACACAGTTTCACAAAACATTGATGAAGGGACCTGGCAGATAACAAAGCGGTATGAAGTGGATGATTCCGTGCAGTAATGGCATTTAAGAATAAAATAAACCAGGAGGATATTTGGCCGATTGTTAACAGTAGCTTGTTGTCTCCAGTGGGACTATTCTTGTTCGAGGGAGGCTTTCCTTTGCATTCTAAAAATGCAATACCCAGCATATGTGTACTTTCATAAACAGGAAATAATTTTTTAAGCCAAAGTGCATACACATTAAATGAACTATTCCACAAAATATTTTTTGTGTGTCAGAAGAAAGAAATCCCCCCCCCAAAAGTTGACTTGTAATTAATGAAACGATTGTGATTTACGGTCTAGCCTATCTTTGAGTTTAGGCCGATCTTTTCCTCTTCTAACAGACGGAAGCCAGCACTGGTCCAATCAGTCTCTGCTCTCAGTGTGGCTTCGCACTGGCTTGCCTTTTCCATTCCAGTGATCACGGTGGGCAGAGCAGTGGAAAGAAGTTATGTAAAAGGTTTCCGCCTGGTTGTTGTTTTAATTAATCTGGGTCCCTGAATGACACACAGACTTAATCGGGTGGTATGGAACCTGTCGCTGTTAAGTAATTGGTTTGAACTCAGTCGCAGATTGTGATCAAAAGTTGTCACTGCCCAATGGCTACTCATTGGCCCATATGAAATGGGTTGGCGGTCTCAGTCTACTTCCTTATGGACCAGTGTCAGTCTCATGAAAAGCTTTACCTAAAGTAGCACTAATTGGTTGACATTCTCAGCATGAGAGAGTGAATAAAGAGACTGAAATCACAAATAGCCTTCAAAGTTAGGCGGTGGATGACAAGGGCCAGTACAGCACTGAAGGGGTTACGTCCCTTGCCAGCCATGATGGGTGCTAGAGAGAGAGGAGTCTATTTCCAGAGATTTTCACCCAAGCCCTATTTTCACAGGCAGTAGAAGCCAAGCCTTAGGAAAAGGAAACTTTTGTACACCCCTAAAATCCTTAGACTTACCCCTCACAATCCTGCCTTTTACTTGAGTGCCTCTAGGGAAATTTGAGCACAGATATTTTACCAAAAGGCAACAGAGTGAAACTGACTCTGCTAAACCTTTAAAAAATTTTCAAATGGAGACCTAGCTTCATTATTACCAAACAGTGTGTGTTCATCACTTTAATTATAGGAAAAATCGATAGGGCATATAAAAGTACATGGCATATCTTACCTGACATTTGTGCTTGTTCACTTTATTAAGCATGCCTTTCTGAGCAGAAATAACAGGCTAGAATTTACCAAAAGGCCCTGTATCTGAGAGCAAAGATTTCTCTTGCACTCAATTTATCTCACGTATGATGTCTTTACCATTTCAAATAGCATGTTTTTAGTAAACGGACATGAAAACAAATTAAAAAGGCAATAATGGATGCATTCTCCCATTAGTGCAACCAGGCAGATTACTAATTCACAAATATTGAAACTAGCACTGATTGAGATGAATGAATTTCTCATAATTTAATAATGCAAATCACTAACAACAGAGACCGCTCGTAGCTAGTGGAACTAGAAGAATGACTATGAATGCCAACTGATGGATTCAACGTTGATAGAGCTGTTTATCTCATTGCTTTACTGAACATCTTTTCCGCCTTGTATGGTATTTATTATTTATCTCTTGGCCTTTTATGTTTTAAAGAATGAATTTCTTGTGCATAAGACCAGGTGCCTAGAATTACGGCAGCTAAACCTGGCAAGTTAATATTACTTTTTATCAAGTATATTTTTGATCTGCAATGCATTCGAGAGGCTACAACAGTTCTAATTGTGTAATAAACATTGCTAGAAGCATTTTTCAAAAATTATCATACAAAAACACTGGCAGCATCACCAAAAAAAAAAAAAAAAAAAGACTGAAATGCGAACCTCTTCCTAAAGAAAAAATATCCAATGAAATGCCTTTGTATCCAGAACTTCTTGACAGATAAAATGTACTATTTAAGACATAGTTTAAGTGGCTCTATAATTCCAAACTTCTACCATGAAGCTTCATTAAAGTATATAAATTAGTACCACTGTCAGAGATGGCATTAAGTATTCAATAAGAGTAGACTTAATGCAATTAATAGCAATTAAAATTATACTTTTATGATGTCAGCCACCAGCATTGTAAAGACATAATTGCCTGTAAGGACTTTTGTACCATATTTATCCTCTAAAACTGTCCAATTTATATGAAAAATGCCAAAAACATATCCCATATGGGTACCATTATCTTCTCGGATTTTTAGAAGTAATCTGTCTTATCCAGCATGTGCACATTAGGCTAATTTGCTTTAATTAGTTTTTTTCTCATTTTGTTAATGGGCATGTTGATGTTAAGTTTTTATTTCGGAGGTACAGATGCTAACTTCACTCATTATGTTCCTATTAAGAGGTCAGTATTACTTTGTGATAAGCTGGACTCACCCACTTAAATAGCATCGTTCTTTGGAATGTTAGATGATGTAGCTTATAGAACATATACACTATTGCTATTATAGTGAAGAAATTAATTATTAGCTAAATATGAAAGAACATCTTCAGTATTTCTGCTGTGGCAAGGCATTTCTGTATGGACACAATAAATTAGATAAACTAATGAACTGATTTCAGAACCACAGTCATCTGTGACTCATCAAAGCAGTCCTACGAATGACTGTGATTCTATGCCAGTGTTTAGCATTTAAGCCAGAAGACAAACAAAATAAGAAACTCTTATTTCCTATACCTAATCATGGACCATACCTCAAACTCTGAAGACATTTCACTAGAGCTGATGTATTAAAATAATTTTTAATTACTATTGGTTATCTTATCTATAAAATTTTTAATACAGAACCCCTAAAAAGAAAAGTAATTACATATATGCAAACAAAAAACATATAACTAAACATTTTGGCTGTTGATATGTGGACAGAAACTGTTTTGCAAGTAGTCTAGAAGATTTAATAGAGTCTTCACATGAAATTTAGAAGATTTAGGAGAAATATTAAGAATGAGTTTTCTTTTTTCTCCTTATGAAAAATGTATTTATCTCTGAGTTTGTACATATGTCCTTATATCATGAAAGATATTCAGTTTACATAATCTCTGTTTTTAATTTATTTTTAAATATTTTACTATATTTGCTGTCATAAAATAAAACTATAAGAAAATTATGTAGTTTTACAATTGTAAGATTGTAATAAAATCATAGTATGGATATAAAACCTGAAAGTATTTTATTTTTTGAGGCATAAAGTTTTACGGTAAGCAATAAAACAATTATCAAGTTCATATCTTTTGGGAAATTTTTCATGTGAAGAATTCAAATTGGGGAAGTGGGAAATAGTTAAGAGAGCAAAAATTAAATCATTCCAGTGCCTTTGAATAGGAAGGTTATCCAGAAGGACTTCAGAAAGTTCAAGGAAAAATAGAATTAAAATACAAATTTTGGTGCAAAAAAATTAAATCCATGTGTATATCATAATGTGCATTATTTGTGAGCTTACTGAAGACTACCTCATATGCAAGGATTTCAAAATTTTGTTTGACAATAATCTCATCTTTTAATTCCATTTTCCATGAACTTTTTGAAGTATGTTCATGCAATGGGAATTATAGAGTACCTAAAAGATAATCTATAGAAGTGAAATTGATGCTTTGAGATGCAATGACTTTGAACAGCCCTTGTCTCAACCATTGAGGAACAGTTAGGTTTTTTTTCCATATTATTTATTGAACACTATACTTAGTATAGAGATAATTGTATGTGTATAAAGTTAACTGAAAATAGATCTTAGTAAAAAATAAGAATGGGAATAGGAGAAGGAGGAAAAAGAAGAGTGGGATTGTGAGTGGGATGGCGGGTACAGTGAGAAGAATCGCTATGTTCCTGAAGTTGTATTTATGAAGTGCATGGTTTGTGTTCCTTAAATGAAAGTTTCTGGAAAAACATATTAATAAAAGTATATATAAATACATAATTATTTTAAATAATTCATATTTGTATATAATTTTATTTTCAACATATAACTGTCAATAAAAAGACATACTAAAAAGGATTGCATTATCTAATAGTGAATAGTATTCCAGAAAATCTTCCTGAAACACCAGATTCTGTTTTGTTTTATTTTGTTTTGTTTTTTGATCAACTCAATTTGTACCCTATTAGGCTTGAATTGTTTTCTTCTAGCAGCCAATGATTGTATTGATAATATCTACACACTGAACATTTTCATGCAACTAAATAAAATAATTATGAGATAAACAAAATTGAAAGAAACAAAAACTCAATGGCATGATTCATCCTTTTAAACTATTAGTCTCCAAGATTAAAGCAGCTATCACAAGCAAGAGTGTTTAGCTGACCAAAAAAAAAAGAGTAAATAAGAGAAAGTAGAATAAATTAGAATGTAATGGTCCTTCACAGCCTATCACATAAGCTTTTCAGATACAATTTGGATATAACAAGTTCTTCTGCATCCCTTTTGTCTCAGCTGTATTATAAAGCATAGTGATTACTATTCATCAGAATTGAATTACTCTTGCTTATATTTAGTTTCTTGTTTTTAAGAAAAATAGAATGAAAAACACGTCTGCCTTTGTCCCATTTGTATAGTGAACATACACTTGGAGTCAATTGTTCGATAACAATGGGATGAGTGCTGGAAAAAATAGGACTGTGGGAAAATGTATACATGGAAGCAGTTCAGTAACAAAATGTAGGCACAAATATTATTCATTACAAGTAATTCTCAAATTGCAACCAGGTTGTATTCCAGAAGGCTTTTATATGGGAGTTGATTATTTAGGTATATAATTTTCTATAGAAATCACTTTAAATGGTAGTCCTAAGCTTAATTAACCCCAAATCTAATTGAATTCTAAAGCAATCATCTCTGTATGTGAGTTATGTGCACATGTACGTGTGTAGGAGATTTTTTTCTAATTTGAGCACTTACTATAGCTTAACTATAGTCTGTGTTCAGGATTTTATACCCATTACAATTCTATGAGAAAGATATCATAATTATGTGCACTTTATAGACAACAAAATATAGAGGTACTTCAAAAAAGTTCAGGGAAAATGGTATTAAAAAATGTTGATTTTGGTGCAAAACTTTTAGAAATCCCTGCATAGTTTTTCATATACTTTCGGAAGACCTCTCATAGTTATCTATTTCAGGTTTCAAAACCAGATCCTTTGCTTTTAAGTCAGATGTGACCCATATTCAAAATAGGTAAGATCTATAAGAGAGAGCTGCTGTTTCTTCACATGTCCCAGATGTCTCTCTCCGTAGGCTAAGCCCACATTCGGTTCCCACAGGGAAACCTCATGTATCTCTTCTTTCCTCCCTGTAGAGTTCCAGACTCTAACATGGCTCCCTTCTTCCTTGGGCAAACTCAGAAACCCTGAGTAGCTGATCCTGGCTGGGTATTCAGAGCAAAGCATGGAGATCATAGTTGTATTTTGCCTCTAGTGATCTAGCACCTACAGTATTCCGGGCCCTGTTAGAGACATCAGGGATACCACGGCGACCAGAGTTTCTGCCTTCAGATTTACCTCCTCCTGTTGAAAGAAGGACAGGCATTGAGACAAATAAGCAGACGGTGCTCAGAGCTGTGCAGACAATAAAAGAGTGAGGTTACTGATGGGAACGGCGAAGGTAGGAGGGGAAGAGATCAGCTTTGGCCAGTAAGTGCCCGGGAAAACTTTGCAGAGCAGGTGGCTTTTGAATGGAGACGGTGCTGCACAGCCATTCTGAGGCCTGCAAGAACAGCTTGCAGGCTGTAGATGGCAAGTGGGGAGACTCTGAGGGGACAAAGGGCCTGGAAGTGTGTAGACAGAAGAAAGCTGGGACAACTGAGTCAGAGAGCAGAGGGGGAACAGTGGAGAGAATTGCGTGGCGAGAGGAGCACTTTGAAGGAAGAGGTGCCAATTTGCTAGGACTTTCCTTTTTCCCCATCATTCTGTCTGCTGTGTGGAGAAGGCACTGGAGGGCCAGAGTTCATCAGGGGAGGAATAAGTCAAGCTGGGACGCCACTGTGACTTGGAGTAAGGCTTTGACAGCATCATTTAAAAGAAGCAACCAGGTTTTGGTGTGCTTTGGAGAAGAATGAACAAGCAGGCCATGATGGTGTATTGGACGAGATCATGGATGACCACTACATTTGTGGTCTCAGACGATGGATCTATGTTGATGGTCATGACTGAGAAAGACTTTTGGACTCACTCTTTCTAGAAGTAGATTGTGATGGGGGTAACACCCAGTGAGCAGATTACTAATTGTTCTCTAAGTATCCCCTGTAACTAGAGACTTTTAATGCAAGGAAATCATCATCTGATGGAAGTTTGGCCATGGCAATAATGAAGTCAAAAACAGATAGGCGGGCCAGCGCCGTGGCTCACTAGGCTAATCCTCCGCCTTGCGGCGCCAGCACACCGGGTTCTAGTCCCAGTTGGGGCGCCGGATTCTGTCCCGGTTGCCCCTCTTCCAGGCCAGCTCTCCGCTATGGCCCGGGAGTGCAGTGGAGGATGGCCCAAGTGCTTGGGCCCTGCACCCCATGGGAGACCAGGAGAAGTACCTGGCTCCTGCCATCGGATCAGCGCGGTGTGCCGGCCGCAGCGAGCCGGCCACGGCGGCCATTGGAGGGTGAACCAATGGCAAAAGGAATACCTTTCTCTCTGTCTCTCTCTCTCACTGTCCACTCTGCCTGTCCAAAAATAAAAAAATAAAAAAATAAAAAAAAAAAAACCAGGCTAGGGTAGGATGTTGGCTCACCCAACCGACAGGGGATAATATTAGAGATAGGCCACGTGAGCGCTATCTTATTTTTCAGGTTGTTGTCACTTATTGTGCTTCAAACAGCATAAATCATCTATCTTCTCTAGCTGATTTCTAAATTGTGGACTTTTTCTTGGTGTCGAGCAGACACTAGGCAACAGTGACCGTTTGATCTTAATCAGTTGTTTTTATAGCTGCATCCTTGGTAGGTAAGCCTGAGGCTGCCTGTGCATGAGTGATACCTTTCCATGGAGAAGAAGGAAATGGGCCACCAAAATGAGTGGGTGCGTACACACATCCACGTACTTGCTTACTTCTCCTAAAATGCTGTTAAGAGGAAGGTTACATTTACTATCATGAGATCTTTCTTGGTCTTACCTTGTCCCAAAGGGAATACAGATGCTACTTGTAGATCTCTCAGTTACAGATCCATTCCATTTCATGAAAGGCCCCATCAAAAAACCAGGCAGGAGGGAAATAGAATTGATGCATATTTGACAAAAACACATAGTAAAGGTTAAAGTCAGTGACTGTATTAGAGTATCTCCATGAGATAATCTATAGGCTGAAGATGCATTGCTGGGAATTTTAGTGGAAGCTGTGGTGGAGATGTCTGACATGATACATGTAAGTCATCAGCTCTGTGCTTCTCTGTTTATCTATAAAATGAAGACGGTAACACGCACCTACACAGTAGGAATGGGTTTTTAAGACAGACTAATAAAAAAAGGACTGAGTTACTTTCAAGTACACAAGAAAGTTAAGCCAAACCACTTTTATTGCTGTAACAACAGTTTTCATAATCTTACTCTAACAACTAGATTAATTTGCTATGCTTTGTCTTTCCATGAAAAATTACATGAGATTTCACAATCTCAGGACAAGAATCTTTTTTTTTACTTTTATTTAATGAATATAAATTTCCAAAGTACAGAATATGGATTACAATGGCTTCCCCCCCATAACGTCCCTCCAACCCGCAACCCTCCCCTTATCCACTCCCTCTCCCCTTCCATTCACATCAAGATTCATTTTCGATTCTCTTTATATGCAGAAGATCAGTTTAGCATACATTAAGTAAAGATTTCAACAGTTTGCTCCCACACAGAAACATAAAGTGAAAAATACTGTTTGAGTACTAGTTATAGCATTAGATCTCAATGTACAGCACACTAAGGACAAAGATCCTACATGAGGAGTAAGTGCACAGTGACTCCTGTTGTTGACTTAACAAATTGACACTCTTGTTTATGGCATCAGTAATCACCCTAGGCTCTTGTCATGAGCTGCCAAGGCTATGGAAGCCCCCTGAGTTCACTGACTCTGATCATTTTTAGACAAGGCCATGGTCAAAGTGGAAGTTCTCTCCTCCCTTCAGAGAAAGGTACCTCCTTCTTTGATGACCCATTCTTTCCACTGGGATCTCACTCGTGGAGATCTTTCATTTAGGTTTTTTTTCCCCCAGAGAGTCTTGGCTTTCCATGCCTGAAATACTCTCATGGGCATTTCAGACGGATCCGCATGCCTTAAGGGCTGATTATGAGGCCAGAGTGCTGTTAGGACATCTGCCATTCTATGGGTCTGCTGTGTATCTCACTTCCCATGTTGGATCATTCTCTCCCTTTTTGATTCTATCAGCTAGTATTTGCAGACACTATTCTTGTTTATGTGATCCCTTTGGTTCTTAGTCCTATCATTACGATCAATTGTGAACAGAAATTGATCACTGGGACTAGTGAGATGGCATTGGTACATGCCACCTTAATGGGATTGAATTCGAATCCCCTGGTATGTTTCTAACTCTACCGTTTGAGGTAAGTCAGCTTGAGCATGTCCCGAATTGCACATCTCTTCCCTCTCTTATTCCCACTCTTATATTTAACAGCGATCACTTTTCAGTTAAGTTTCAGCACTTAAGAAGAATTGTGTATTGATTACAGTATTCAACCAAAAGTATTAAGTAGAACAAACAAACAAAAAAATACTAAGAGGGATAACATATTAAGCTGCTCATCAACAGTCAGGGTGAGGGCTGATCAAGTCACCGTTTCTCATAGTGTTCATTTCACTTTAACAGGTTTCCTTTTTGGTGCTCAGTTAGTTGTCACCTATCAATGAGAACAAGTGGTATTTGTCAGGACAAGAATCTTACAGATTTTATAGTTCAAGGAATTGGTAGCAAAAGACAGTTGAGTTCTATGAGTTTTTCATGAAGTATCATTGCCTGCCACTGAAACTCTTTTCATCCCTGGAGATCTGTATATGTGTGTGATATATAATGGCTTTTAACTTCTCATGAACACCTGACAAGAATCATTGTCATTTCCAAAGTTGTGCCCCTTTTTAACTTCATGCATAGAGTGTAAAAGTTTTTATTAGCCAATTATTGCCTGTTGACCTATGTATTAATTGAAAGTGATTTGTGTTCTACTTGTAATGACTTTGCCAACCTAAGAGGGATCATGCTCACAAGTAGTATTTAGCAGCATATCACTTCCAGAGGCCAATGTGGAACATAAAGAATAAAAAAAAATAGGAAATTCAAAAAGTTGAGATATTAGATTCTGTTCACTCCTGAACCTAAATCTCTCTCTGACTCCAGCATGACCTAAGAGAAAAGCATGGTTTCTTCTAGACACTATCCAGATGTTGAGACCAAAAAGCACTCCAATAGCCTAACTGGATAACCTCTCTCCAATTTATGGTACAAAATTAAGTGCTGGTTTCTTAATAAATAATTACTTTGGAAGACTACTTAAACCATACTTGCCAACACAACCCCAGCACAGACATTGAGATCAATTCACCCGCATGACTTCAGCAGAATATCTGAGAATTCACCAGCCACTCAACCCACATTGGCCCATTCCTGTTATAGCTTCCCACCCTGGTTCCAATAAATGTGTGTTTGCCTTCTTGATTGTGAAAGGGCCTTCTTCTCTTGAAGTCTCTTGGAGCAACATAACGTCCTGTCTAGAATATAGGCTTTTCATCCTACTGTCTTTTTTAGATTCCCAACTACAGCAATTATGAGTGGTGTGACCCTGGGCAAGCTACTAAACCTCTCTGAACTCCAGATTTTTTTTTTCATATATAAAATGGAAGAATTTGAAATACTCCTTATAAAGCAGTTAGCAAAATTCTTGGCTCATGGTTCCGTGCTAGTCACTATTTTATTTTCCATGGGCTTGGTTTCCCTTTCCTCATTCCTCTCCTTCAGTCTCGGATTCCGAGCCCCTGTGACAATTGCCAGATTTTCCTACCACCAACAATCTTGCCTCATCCTCCTGTTACAGGATGTGTTTGGTTTCATTTAGTGCTCCAGATTTCTTTTTCCCTAAAAAGAGACCTTGTGAATGATGAGATGAGCATGAAAAGAAAAGCCAGGTTTAATGACTAGAGAGATGTTCTGGGGAATGCCAAGCTGTCCTGGAGTATCCCGTAGGAGATGGGACAAAGGGAACAGGACAAATTGGCAAAGCTCCGAGACCATCCTAGCGCACTAACTGTCCTGATTCGTTTGTATCGCTGGTTTCTAGGATTCTGTTGGAGAGCCTGCTTTGCCTTTGACTACTTAGGTGACTTATAGGGAAGAGAAAGGAACGTGACATGTATACAAAACTCATGAAGCAATGAGAATACAGTGCTTCCATAGATTAAAGTTTGTGTCACAGCATTCCTGAAATAATGAGTTTGTGTCATTGCCATGTGGACATGCCAATAGGACGTGAGCCACCAAATGTCAGACAGTACAACAGAAGTCAAATGAGGGGAAAAACCTTCGAAATTAAGATAGACTATATCCCTCTTCAAAGAGGGATTAAGATAATTTAAGATAGACTATATCCCTCTTCAAAATACAAGCTATCTTCAGATATAAATCACAATACAATCTAATAAAGCTGTGTTGTTATTACAGAAATGCTAATAGAATGATGACTTATTGAGGATAGGACATAAGGAAGAATTCATTTTCAGCTTCCAACTAAGTCCTGAATTTTGATGTAAATTCATTATAGGATAGAGCAGCACTTCATTAACTCCTGAAAACTTTATGTTTATTAAGTATTTAATGAACTTAATGAATGTTAAATATAAACTCCATATCTTCAGAACCTGCAAAATTTTTCACCCACACTTACTTTACTCCATTTGGTGACAATCATCTATAGACTTCAGAAATTTCAGTTTGGTGAAAATGTGGTCTGTGTTCTAGCTCTGGATTGTCTACTTCCCATCCTTGGTTATATTGTTTCTCTTTCACTGCAGTTAGTTAGATGGGATTATTTCATTTCCAAAGAGTGTTTTTCCATAGGCTGTGTAGCTGTTCAGTGAAATATAATCCAACTCCAGCCCCTTCTGTATCCAATAAAATAGTCAGTCAGTGTTGGGGGAGCAATCATTGAAATGATGAAATAGCAGTAGTGCTGAAAATAAGCAATGGAAAATTCTGCAAAAGCTAAAATTATACCACCGGGACCTCCGTGATCACCACAGCCCTTCTCTGGCCGAGAATCAGTTCTCCCCAAGAATTGAGAACCTGTCCTTGGAAAGCAAACTGTTCTCAAGCAGGAAAATCCCCTTTCAGGGAAGCATTCGCCTCTGTGTCACCATGTCTGGTATTTGTAAGGCAGTCTGCACTTACCTCTCCATGGTGTCACGTATGTCTCTTGCTTTGAGAATTATTTATTATGCATCCACAAAAACCTGGCACTAGTGCAGGCTTAATAGAGGCCACCCTTAAAAAATTCAAACCAGAACAAATAAGTGCATTAGAATACATAGGAAACCATGCATTTTAAAAACCTAAAGTATTTTTGTTTCATTCGTTTAAGAGAATAGGAGTCTACAGCCCACTTGAGGAAAGCAGGTTCAGGGAAAAGCATAAGGGAAAATCAGTGCTAAGTCTCACCACTGAGTTAGTTATCTATTAAAGCCTCAAGACCATTATCTTGAGTTGATTAGAGAGAATAAGTTGAAGGGCTATGGATTATATAATTTTTAAAAACCCTAAAGTAATAATTTTAACATGAAAGTTGAAAACAAGAGCAGTGTGGGGAATGTTTTTAAGAACTGAATCAAAGCAATCTGAGGGCTGACCAAAGCAGGGGAAGGCAGTTTTCTTTCTTCTTCTTTTCTTTTTTAGTTTTTAAATAATTCATGCAATAGAACAAACCAGAAAATCTTATTTGTTCTTCAACTTCAGAACTGTGATTACCACTACCATCCAACAAGCCATTTGTATTTAAACCACCACCTAAAATGATTCACTTTCATCTTGTTATATAACCTGTTCGTGGTCAACAAGTTCAGCATTAGGAAGTTCAAATGCAGAATGTTTTCCCTCACTTAATTGGTCATAGTGTTTTTAAATATATATATTTTAAAACCTACTAAAATAGCTACACATAGAAAAGACAAAACAACATAGTTTGGATGTATAGATAGTCTTTTAGAACCATAACTTATCTTGGCTTAAAAAGAATGTGGTCTGTTTCTTACTGCCTATGTGTACATGTTGAACACGGATGAGTTTCTTTGGTCTTCAGTTTCTGTTTCTTAAAAGGAGCCTGCTTCAGTTTAAACGTGGTATAGAACAGCAAAGTACTGGTCAGCAACTAACCAAGCTGCACAGAAAACCACACCTTCTTGGAGAAGGCTGTTTCCTTGAGGAATTATAATGACTTTCATATCAATTGGTGCAATTAGTGAATTAGAGCTTCCATCACCTATGAATTTTGTTACTTGTTTATTTAAAAAAATGCAATCATCACGGCTGATATCTGAGAAACAACTTGTGCACTTAAGACAATCCAGTTGTACGCCTCTCGATTGCGCTTGTTTCTTAAAAGAATGTTGACATATACATGTATACTTATACTTCCCAAAAATTCAGAAATCAGAAACATGTAAAAAGAGAAAAGCAGACTTTTTCTAACACTATTTAGGTAGATTTTATTGTCTAGGCATGACCTAAAGTATTTCCAAAATAAGGAGGGGGTGGAGGATGAAGCTAGTTAGATCTGTTTATTGTAACTATAAATTCCATAGATCATTCAGCACAGGAACCAGTATTAAGTTTATAATGCTGTTAACATCACATACCAATAAAGGAGCTTTTTGAAATGGCTTTAAATGTCATTAATGTTTTTCCACATTCTAATTGAACTTGCTGTCTTGCCCATCTTGGTTTTTGATTTCTTGAAATCAAAATTCCTTTTTATATTACGAGAACTATATAAATGTTTATATATAAATATATTTATATGTTATATATAAATATATAAACATCTCAAAAAGCAGCCTTAACCCCATTTATACTAGATCTCTGCGAGAAACAAACTCTTTCAAAGTAGATACAAGTTTTCTCCTGAGAGAGAAAGCACAGTTACTTCAACTTCCTTATTTGTATTCACTAGTGGCGGAGGTGCAGGAAGCGGCCTGTGTAGTAAGGCTGAGCCTCTGAAGATGAGGGATTCTGATTATTGCAGGAGACAGGGGGCAGAGGGGATTCTCCTTTAAGTACACACTCATCACGGACTCTCGGCGATGGTCTCTGTGGCTTCTTGCTCTTCTGCTCTTCCTCTCCTCCCCGGCCTCCAGACAGTTAGAGCTGGCTTGCCTTAGACATGTCAGTCAGTCTGCTCTCAGCCTGGAAGAACTAGAAGGTCCACTTGAGTCAAGAACTTGGGAATCTTCAGCTGATTGTTCTGTGATGTTCATACTGCTTTCCATTGGGGTTTGGGTCCTTGCCTTGGTCCAATATGACCAGATTCTTACTTGTAATTGAAATTCCACACTTGCAAACCTAAGTTAGTTTTCTAGTTTTGAGCCCCAAAATTCCTGAGAAATTCTAAAAACCAAGGAACTATCACTTGGGTCTCCAAAAACTGTTATCCCTGCCCTTGTTCAATAATGACAATAATAATAAGACATTGAGAAAATTGTAGCTTTTTGATATTCATACCTGTAGGCCACCTGTTTTTTTCTGAGAATTTTCCCTCACATCTATGCTCCTGCATGCTTTCCCCTCAAACAATTTGGCTTCGCTAGGTACTAATACCTAACCTGTATCCAAGAAGTTCAGACTGGTCTCAACTTGACTTCCCTTTTTTGTGTTGTAGATCATTTTACTGAAGCTGACCACAATATCCAAAAGTTTCCTCTTGTATCTAACTGTGTCACTGGACCTATTAAAATATTACACTTGTTCAGATGAAATATATTGGTTATTTTTTAATTGGGTGGCCACTAGTGATTTGAATAATGGGTACTTCCAGAAATACAAATCACAGATGCACAGCATGCAGGTAAGTTAAGCACCAACTCTACCTGGGAATCAGCAGGTGTTCTTGATGACTAAGTACCCACATTTAGGTAGTTTCTGGTAGTTCAGCATCTCTCTAATTACAATTATATTTCATGTCCATCTTATCAGGATTCTTGGAACAGAACACTATATATAAATTAGTGTAAGCAGGTAGGCTACCAACATTTTCTTGTAGTTTGAGATACTGTGATCTAAGCATGGTGCAAGTACTTCTTTTCAAGTGACTCCAAGTTAGAAAATTCAATGTAAAAGTTTGGAAATAAAGTTGGACCTAATATACCTCATGGGTTAATAGCTTAAAACTAGCTAAACAAATATACATATTAGTCATTTTGACAAACATTACTAATTAAAAGAATATATTTCATACTAAGTAAAATTTGGGTGGGTTTTTTTGTTTGTTTTTGTTTGTTTTGTTTTTTTGTGTGTGTTTTTGGTTTTTTTGACAGGCAGAGTGGACAGTGAGAGAGACAGAGAGAAAGGTCTTCCTTTACCGTTGGTTCACCCTCCAATGGCTGATGCAGACAGCACACCGAGCTGATTCGAAGCCAGGAGCCAGGTGCCTCTTCCTGGTCTCCCATGCGGGTGCAGGGCCCAAGCACTTGAACCATTCTCCACTGCACTCCCGGGCCACAGCAGAGAGCTGGCCTGGAAGAGGGGCAACAAGGACAGAATCCAGCGCCCCGACCGGGACTAGAACCTGGTGTGCCGGCACCACAAGCGGAGGATTTGCCTAGCGAGCCGCAGCGCGGGCCACTAAGTAAAATTTGGACAACACTTTAGGTTTTCCCATAATGATCTTTTTTATTTTTTATTAAGAATAGACATAATGCAGTTATATTCAGAACTGATCTGAGGTCAACTTTGTTTTCCTGTTATTTGGTCATTGTACTCTTGAGATTGACAAGGGTAATTATTTCTCACTACTGTTTATATCAGTCACAACACACGTCAACTACTCCAACTTTTTATAAAGCAAAGATTAGATTGACAGGACCACATTCTTTTACTACTATGTACAATTCTCTTGAAATTGCTTTAATTTTATTGGTCTTTAAATTTGAAAAATATTTCTCCATGTATATATAAATCTGATGTTCCAAAAAGCATTTTAAATATATCATATGGTTTTATTTAGCCAATTCATTCATGAATATTGAAAAATAGAAGTCATCAGACCTTTTAAGATTTAACCTGTTATCTTGTTCTCATTATCTTAATGCCAGTGGAAAAGAACATTCATTTTTGTAAGTAGAGATATGAAGAATATTGGATCTGCAACCATATTGTGGTTGGCTTATGTTAAAAATGTTTTAGTCTTGATCAAATACATCTCTTTAAAAAGTATAATGAAGCATTACTTTGTTCTTCAATTTAGGATCATTGAATGAAACTTCATTCTGAAAAACAAAATATTCACATTATGTTTAATATTTCCTCTGCATACATACATATATCCATACATACATATACATTTAGATAATTATATTAAAGATTGACAAATTGGAAATAGACATGTGCCTTAAAGAAATTAGCAGAATATGATTGAAGCATATATTTTCATATAAGCTACATATATAATTGTAAATATGCCTTTATATGTAGGAATTTTTATTTAAAAATAATTACTGAAGTGAGCATTTGGTTTAGCAGTTAGGATGCCCTTTGTAATGCCTACCTCCCATATAAGAGTCCCTGGGTTCCTGTTCTGGCTCCCCTCCCAATTCTAGTTTCCTTCTAATGTGTACCCTGGAAGACTATAGATGACAGCTCAAGTAATTGGGTCCCTGCCATCCGTATCAGAGATTCAGATTGAATTCTGGGCTCCTAGCTTCAGTCTGGCTCAGTCCCATCTGTTGTAAGCATTTGGAGGGTGAACCAGCAGATAGAGAATCAGTCAATGTCTCTCTCTCCCCCCCTTTCAAACAAAGAAAATTTTAAATATAAATAAATAAAATGTCAAAATAAGCAGCTATCAGCTGATGTGTTATAAAAAGTTCTATAGGTTAAAGTAATAAAATCTATATTTTCAAAAAAAATAGTTTTAGAATGGATCATGTTCCCAAGTCAAGGATTGATCTTCAACTCTATACTGTAGTATCCCTCTCTCTCACTTCTGGTAGCTATCATGGGATAGATAATGCTGTGCTTTATGAAATTCATTCCTGTTTCATAATTCCTATTTTATTTTCAGTGCTAAATATTAAAAAGGTAAAAACAGCAATAAAACCTTTTGGTCCATTAGTCCCATATGTCACACCGACAAGCTGGCTCTTTGTAGCAGAGGTTGGTAAATGCAACGAACACACATAGAGTTCAGGTCAACTCTTCGGGGCTTTCCTCACAATGAGCCATCATTTCCCTCCAGCACACCTTCGTGGGGTTTCTGGAGATGATTCCACGCAATTTCCCCCCTGCATCTCTGCTGCATCTTCTGTAAGAATTAGCTTCTGGGCCAGAAGATAATTATAGGCCAGAAGATAATTATCTTGCTGTGGTATAGTAGGCCAGGCCTCAGCCTGTGGTGCCGACATCCCAGTTTGCCCAGTTTGAGTCCTGGCTGCTCCACTTCTGATCCAGCTCTCTGCTAATTCCCTGGGAAAGCAGTAGAGGAGACACAGAAGAAGGAGAGAGGGAGACACTGAGAAAGAGGGAGACACAGAAGAAGCTCCTGGCTTCAGATGGGTGCAGCTCTGATCATTGTGGCCATTTCGGGAGTGAACAGCAGATGGAAGACCTCTCTCTCTGTCTCTCCTTCTCTTTCTCTGAAACTGTGCCTCATAAATAAATAAATAAATAAATAAGAAAGAAAGAGAAAGAGAGAGAGCGATGGGGGGGGGGGGGGATGAATCGTCCTCTAAGATGAACTGATTCTATCTTAAATGTGTGTGTTGTTCCAGAGAAATCTCATGCATTCCAAGTGGTTGCAATTACTACCACCACTTGGATGATTCTCAAAAGCATGTCCCCAGCGCTGACATCTCAGGCCCAGGTTTCTAGCTGCACACTTGAGCATGTCCCCTCATATCTCTCTGAAGCTCAGACCAGAGCTCATGGTATTTCTCCTGCCAACCCTGGAGTCCCCCTAGTCTTTTCTACTTTGCTCATGGACACCATCATCCTCGTAGTTAAATCACCCAGATGTGGGGAGCCGGCCTTAACCCCTCCCCTCTCTCACTTTCCATGTTCAAATCCACCTGATATTCCTACCTATTTATTAATTCAGTCCATTTACCTTTCTCTATATCTTGCCATGGTCTGGGTCCAAAGTCTCCCATATACTGCCTTGTTTATCATCCCAAGTTTCATAACTAGATTCCTCATATCTATTTTTGCATCTCTCCAGTCCATTATCAGTGCTGCAATAAATCATAAGTTGATAGTGCCAGGTTTACATGCCCTCATGCTTTAGGAAAAAGACCAAGTTCTTAACCTGTTGCACAATGTTCTGTAAAACATTGGCCCTTGTGTGCCTCACTAGCTTCACTTTTGTTTGTTCATGATGCACTTTTTAAAAGACGTACTTCATTTATTTGAAAAACAGAGATAAAGAGAAATGGAGAGACAGAGAGAGAGCTCTTTCATCTTCTGGTTCACTCCCCAAATGGTTGAAATGGCCAGGGGTGAGCCAGACCACAGCCAGGATCCAGGAGCTTCTTCCAGGTCTCCCATGTGGGTGCAGAGGCCCAGGCACTTGGGCCACCTTCTACTGCTTTCCCAGGCCATAGCAGAGAGCTGGATCAGAAGTGAAGCAGCCAAGACTCAAACTGGCACCCACATGGGATGCCAGTGTTGCCAGCAGTGGCCTTACCCACTATGCCACAATGGCCCCTCACAAGCTTCATTTTGAGCCACTCTCCCACTGGCTCTTATTACTGCTGCATTGTATTTTCCAAAAATGGTCACAAAACTGTCTCCTGGTCCTCATTTTTGAGAGCCTTGCCACTCTGCATAAAGAGGTGGAGTCTGCTAATCTTTCATTTGAACCTGAGCAGGACTGTGACTGCTGTGAACCATAGTTTCAGGCCTAAAGAATGCTCTGGGCCGGCGCCACAGCTCAATAGGCTAATCTTCCGCCTAGCAGCACTGGCACACCGGGTTCTAGTCCTGGTCAGGGCGCCGGATTCTGTCCCGGTTGCCCCTCTTCCAGGCCAGCTCTCTGCTGTGGCCAGGGAGTGCAGTGGAGGATGGCCCAAGTGCTTGGGCCCTGCACCCCATGGGAGACCAGGAGAAGCAAATGGCTCCTGCCATCAGATCAGCGCGGTGCGCCGGCCACAGCGCGCCAGCCGCAGCGGCCATTGGAGGGTGAACCAACGGCAAAGGAAGACCTTTCTCTCTGTCTCTCTCTCTCACTGTCCACTCTGCCTGAAAAAAAAAAAAAAAGGAATGCTCTGGCTTTGAAACCTAGGTCACAGCAAAGTAATTTCCGTTGAGTCTGCTCCCTGGTTTTGAGATATTTTCTTTATAAAACACTGTTGTGTGGAATCCCATACTTAACCCATTCAAAGAGACTCACCTCTGGGTGGGCATTTGATGCAGCTATTAAGACCACTTGGGGCCGGCGCCACGGCTCACTAGGCTAATCCTCTGCCTTGCGGCGCCGGCACACCGGGTTCTAGTCCTGGTCGGGGCACTGGATTCTGTCCCGGTTGCCCCTTTTCCAGGCCAGCTCTCTGCTGTGGTCTGGGAGTGCAGCAGAGGATGGCCCAAGTACTTGGGCCCTGCACCCCATGGGAGACCAGGAGAAGCACCTGGCTCCTGCTATTGGATCAGCGCGGTGCGCCGGCCGCAGCGCTCCGGCCACAGCGGCCATTGGAGGGTGAACCAACGGCAAAGGAAGACCTTTCTCTTTGTCTCTCTCTCTCTCACTGTCCACTCTGCCTGTCAAAAAAAAAAAAAAAAAAAGACCACTTGGGGGTTGGCGCTGTGGCACGGTAGGTTAATTCTCCGCCTACAGTGCCAGAATCCCATGTGGGTGCTGGTTCTAGTCCCGGCTGCTCATCTTATGCTCCAGCTCTCTGCTATAGTCTGGGAAATCAGTAGAAGATAGCCTAAGTCCTTGGGCCCCTGTACTCACGAGGAGACCCAGAAAAAGCTCCTGGTTCCTGGCTTTGGATTGGCGCAGCTCCAACCATTGTGGCCATTTGGGGAATGAACCAGCAGACTGTCTGTAACTCACTGTCTGTGACTCTACCTCTCAAATAAATAAATGCAGATTTAAAAAAAAAAAAAAAAAAAAGACCACTTGGGAGCTGGCATTGTGGCAAAGTGGGTAAAGCTGCTGCCTGCGACACCAGCATCCCTTATGGGCACCGGTTCGGGTCCCTGCTGCTCCACTTCTGATCCAGATCCCTGCTAATGTTCTGGGAAAGCAATGAAAGATGGTCCTTGGGCCCCTGCACCCACATGAGAGACCTGGAAGAAGCTTCTGGCTCCTGGCTTTGGCCTTGCCCAGCCCCAGCTGTTGCAGCTATTTGGGGAATAAACCAGTGTATGGAAGACCTCTCTCTATCTCTCCCCCTCTCTCTCTCTAATGCTAGCTTTCTAGCTTTCAATTAAATAAATAAAATCTTAAAAAAAAATACTTGGGATGCCTGCATCCCATATTGTAGGGTCTGGTTCAAGTTCTGATTCCACTTCTGGTCCAGTTTATTGCTAATACAGGAGTTGATGGTTCAAGTATGTGGTTCCCTGCCACCCATACAGGAAACCTGGACTGAGTCCTCTGCCTTTTTCTTGGACGAGCCCAGCCGTTATGGGTATTTGGGGAGTGAGCCAGTTAGATACAGAATCTGTCTCTGTTTCTCTCTACCTTTCAAGTAAATAATATTTAAAAAGTTAGAGACATAGGTTATTCCAGTTCTGAACCTTCCCATCTTCCAGTTAAGGTCCCAGGCAGCATGGGGCAGAGACGAGCCATCCTCTTTGGGTCCTGTTCAAATTCTTGATTCTTAGACTCTGTGAGCATAACAATTGGTGGTTTTCTGTCATTAACTTAGGGAGTGATTTGTGAAGCATTATACACTCAGAACAGTCTCCCTGGTCTTTTTCAACAGTGTTCTCTTAGAAAACTCTCTCTTCCTTTAGTACGTGTCCTCTCCTAAATTTCTCTACATAAAGCTCCCCTAACTCTGTTCAGGCATGAATGCATCCTTAGCCTTTAGAAGTCAGCTCAAATGTAAGCACAGCAATAGCCCAGTGGTGCATGGGAAGGAAGCGTTCCAGAAGACCATGAGTGCTGTCCTCAGTAAGGGGGAGGAAAGAATACCGGAAGTCTCTAACATGCCATGGCCATCACGCAGGTGGACTAAGGAAAACCTGGAGGGTAATAAACTCAGGCTTCTTGGGGCATGCCCCAGAATATGTGCTAAACAACAGTTTTGAGGTCACTTTAAAGATATTTTTCAACCATTTCTTACCCCTGAGGAACATTCTTACTCACTTCAGGTCAGTGGTGGAAGGACCACAGCCGTCACTCCCAGTGTGGCGGTTCTCTCTCATGCTTTGGGACACATTCTTGCAAGGATGGTGGAACATGAAGGAGCTTCCTTAGATTTAGGAAATATTGGGAATAACTGTAAGGAGATATGGAACAGACACTTGGCAATTTCTTTTTGACAGATCCAAAATTATCTTGGTTTTTGCAAGCTTTCCTGTAGTAGGCATATGTAGTTTCTTCTTTTGGATCCAACCTCACCTTGCCCCATCATAGTATTTTGGGCACTTCAGCCTCTGAAATAACCTTTCTGATTCACAATAATAGAATTCTCTGGTTTTTTCCTTGAATAAATAGTGGGCTTTCAAAGAGCTACATTGGTATGTTTGATTCTAAAACTGAATCCAAATTCTTCCAAGGTCAGATATGAGCCCAGTACTTTGCCTTGTACTGCTGCTGTTACTAAGACGAAGTTTCAGATTTTTTTCTTTCACTTCTCAAGATACTGTATAACCAGCAAATTCTTGACTACAATAGTAACATTGAGTTTTTTTTAATTTCACTTATATATTTAAAAGACAGACAGACAGAACTCCCATCTGTTGGTTTACTTCTCAAATGCCTACAATGGCTGAGAATGAGCTGGGCTGAAGCCAGGATCCAGGAACTCAGTCCCATGTGGGTGGCAGAGACACAATTTTTGAGCCACCACCACTGCTTCCCAAGTGTGGGGAGCAGCCCGGACTGGGCTGAGTTACTGGAATTAAGACTTATTCTGTGCATCTGCTCTCCCACAATATGGCGCTGGGAGAGAAGTAAACAGCTTCCGCACAGCTGCCTCCAGTTCAACCAATAAACTGTAGGACTTGCTACTGATTGGAGGAGGGCAGCGTACTCGGCGTGTGGGCAGCCGAGTTGGGATTGGCGGAGGAGGACTATAAAGGAGGAGAGAGACGGCATGCACCAGGAACATCTAAGGGGAACATCTAGCTGAAGGAACACCTGTGCAGCCCCCGAGAAAGCCGGCCGGCGGTGTGCCGCTCCCCTGCGGAAGTGGGGAATGTGGCCAGGGGGAACTGCCCTTCCACGGAGGTGGAAGGGATAGTAGCCAACCCGGGAAGAACCAGCAGCAAACCCGGGGAGGGCCGAGCAGACGAAAGAACAGCGCAGGGTCCTGTGTCGTTCCTCCACGAAGAGGGGGAGCGACACCCAAGGTCTCCACTGGCAGGAGGTTGAAATCAGGAGGCAGAGCCTGGAACCAAACCCAGGAACTCTGATGGGAGATGTGGATGTGTTAACCAGCGTCTGAACTGCTTGGCTAAATGCCCACCCCAACAACACCGGTTTTTTTGTTTTTTTTTCCTGGCAGATACACTAGAGCTTACATAATCAACTAAAAACCCTTCTAAAAACCAGCTTCTTAGAGAGGCTGTGGTCTTAGCAGCTAGTATTACTTTTGTCCAGTGCACGTTGCACTTCCCATCAGAGAGCAGTTCTGGAAGAATACCAGTTCTTTAGACCTGGGGAACATTCTTCCTTGTTCCCATATGTTTTTCTTCCCTCCCCTTGTCTCTTCCTTCCTCATCCCCATTCTAAAATCAACATCTCAAGGATTTCAAGGGACCAATATGAAACTGGGAGACACCCTTCTGGAAAGAAAACCATGAGGCTCAGAGACAGTGCCTGGGAACAGCAGTGGGAATGCCGTAGATACAACCAACCAGACAGAGTGAGTGGAAGGAGCACTTTGAACCTGAGCACCATAAGTCACGTTTTGACTATAGTTTCATTTTCATGAAGGATCAAAGCCTTCTGTGAACAAAATTCATTCAATATAAATATAATTTTGAAAATTCTGGTACCCTAAAATGAGTAAAAGTGTGAGCTCATGTGCTCCCAGGTCAAGCAGCTACTCACCGTTAGACTCCTGCTGCATTCCCAAGAGCAAGGTTAGCACAGGGGTGACACTCGCTACTCAGCCTCCAGTGACACTGCTGCTCAATCATGAGACACAAAAGCCTAGACGGGTTTCCCGCTCCTCACCGCCACCATCTAAGCAGGCACCACTCGTCAGTTAAAGCTGCCTCAAAAAATAAAATGCATTTGGCATTTCTGAAATCAAAGTGAGCCCATTTTCCCCGGAAATTCATTATTAAGAGTCAGAGTTTTCGAGGGAAAGAAGATCCTGGGAAGGAGAGAAAGAAGCCAGAAGCCACGGTAGGGCCCCTCCTATAGCTCGTGCGCAGCAGCACATTAGACTAAATTAGATTTATTAAATTAGCTAATTGTCGTGTTGGAAGGCACAGGCGAGCTGATCCTAAGATGAGAAACAAAACAAATAGGTTGCCGCAGTATGGATGGGGCACTGGGGAAGCATTTAGCCTCACTAAACTCTAGGAAGCCAGGACTAATGAGGTGCACCAGGGGCGGCGGAGTCTTCGCAGAAGTCTCCGAGCTCAGGAGAGCATGCCCAGGGACCACAGGCCCACCTAGGAGGGAACGTCCTGTGCAACTGACACGCAGGGAGATTAACAAAATGCTTAATTAATGTAAAGTTCATCAAACCAAACAAGCCAATCCCGGCTGTGTTTGCTATAAAAGTGAAGTCCAGGATCAGAGGAAATGTTCATACAAATCATCAAAATGAGATTTGGGATTTTAAGTGAAGGGGCATCAGACCTCTAATAATAGTATATTTACATACTTATTGCCTATATATAATATGGGTATATCCAATTTTCCAAGGGCAACTGAAGGGAAGAATTCCTCCATTTTTCCTTTCTACTCTGTCACTACAATGGATGTTCATGGCAACCTTTACAGCAGTAGCTGATGCCAGGACACATCTGTCTGTGGCACCTGCGCGGCCCGCTCAGGCCTCCTCTGGGACCACCCCCAGCTGCCCACCACCCTCCTAGGAATGCCGTCTAGACGTCAGCAGTGACGGAGGACTCAACTATGCGTAATGGCAGTCAGGTGGTCTTAGGGATCCTCAAATCCCCTTTCATCTTGTTAGAATGTGAATATCAGAGGAAAAAAAGGGAAGTTGCACTTAAAAATAGCATTCTGAACATCTTTGTTTTTCTCCATTTGGACTTCCTACTGGATTTCATAAAATGGCAGCTATCACCAAACAGACTCATTTCCTTTGCAGGTGTTAAAAAAGCCCAGTAATTTCATTGTTTTACATTTTTAATTCGTAATTTTAAATTTTTAAGATGACCCTATTCATCATACTTTATCTCTAGTAAGTTAGACAAAGCCATCATTACCTCCGAACGTACGGTTCGTTCTTTAAAAATCTATTAACATAATCCTGGATGTCATTAGGCTCATATCAATGAACAACTTCATAAATCAGTCTTTATTGATTATTTGGGGAACCTGATATTTGTTCAATCACTTAGGATATCTGAGTGGTGAAAGAGCCCTCCATTATGACTCAAATTAATGTAGGATGCATTGGGTCTTTTTCCTTTAGAGACATTTATCTTTTGATGTGATATTTATACAGATGACTAATTAAAACATCATGTCAAAAATGTGCTATACAGTTGACCCTTGAACAACATGAGTTTGAACTAGGCTGACACACTTATATGTGGATTTTGAGGGTGGGGAGGAGATTTGTAACAATTTGAAAAAACTCACAAATGAACCAACTAGCATAGAAATATTGAAAAAAACTAAGAAAAAGCTGGGTATGTTATAAAGGCCTTAATATATGTAGGTATGATCCATTTTATCATTTAGTACCAAAAATCTATACAGGTCTGTTATAAAAAGTTAAAATGGAACAAGATTTATACATCCAGACAGCATATGGTGCCATTTGTAGTCAAAAGAAATCTGGGGAAACAAGCGCTGTGGCAGTGGGCTAAGCCTTTGCCTACAGTGCCAGCATCCCACATATGGGTGCCAGTTTGAGTCCCGGCTGCTCCACTTCCAATCCAGCTCTCTGATATTATCTGGGAAAGCAGTAGAAGATGGCCCCTGTACCCGCATGGGAGACCTAGAGGAAACTCCTGGCTCCTGGCTTTGGATCTGCCTAGCTCCAGCAGTTGCCAACATCTGGGGATTGAACCAGCAGATGGAAGACCTTTCTCTATGTCTCTCCCCTCTCTCTGTAACTACCTCTCAAATAAAGTATTTTTTTTTAAAAAAGAAATCTGAACAAACATAAAGATGTAGGGTTAAATGATATTTACAAAAATTAATTGTAGTCATACTGGGTTATTTTAAGAATTCCGTAACGTTCTCCTGTTGCTCTTGTGGAGAGTCCAAAGTTATTTGCAGATTTTAGCTGTGTGAACACTGTATAATATAAAATATTACACATCTTCCTCCATTTTCTTTCTTCATAATCTGAATTTCTTAGATTTTTCATAGCTGAAATTGAGATCCCGGAAATACCCAGTTACAGCCCCACAAACTTTCTTCCTTATCTACAAAATTATATTCTACACTCTCTCACAGGAATTCAACGTTGTAACCACTTACTTGTTAACATGGCATTTCTTTGTTTTCAGATGTTTTCCTAAGACCATATTTGCACATCCAGGTTTGCTTTGACCTTAGCATCCCCATCAATGTCTCCCACTAAGGTCCTTCCTTGACTGTGAGCCCTGTGTGTTTCCCGCTTTGCATCAGTGAGATTTTGAGAGTAGAGTATTGAAATGTAACTAGAGAATGTGGCAAGATCTACCTGTCAATTTTGTTTCCAATATTCTCCATAGAAAACTATTACTTGCTTAATAGAGTTTTAAAAATATGTGACTGGGTTCAAAGTATATCCATAATATCATTAAATAATAACATCATAAACTAATAATTCTTTAGCAATGAACATAATCAGCATGTGAAAAGTAGATGCTTTCTTTTTTTAAAAAATTGTCTTGAAATTTGTTATTGTTTTTTCAGTACTGATTGGTATTGTGCAAGAAAATAAAGTAATAACTCCCATGTCAGTATAGGAATACGATTATCATTAAAAAAACAATCTAAAATGAGGGCTGGCACCGCAGCTCACTAGGCTAATCCTCCGCCTTGCGGCGCCAGCACACCGGGTTCTAGTCCCAGTCGGGGCAACGGATTCTGTCCCGGTTGCCCCTCTTCCAGGCCAGCTCTCTGCTGTGGCCAGGGAGTGCAGTGGAGGATGGCCCAAGTGCTTGGGCCCTGCACCCCATGGGAGACCAGGAGAAGCACCTGGCTCCTGCCATCAGATCAGCGCGGTGCGCCGGCCGCAGCGCACTGGCCGCGGCAGCCATTGGAGAGTGAACCAACGGAAAAAGGAAGACCTTTCTCTCTGTCTCTCTTTCTCACTGTCCACTCTGCCTGTCAAAAAAGAAAAAAAATCTAAAATGTAAAAATAACATTTGTAATTTCTCCTGTCTCATATTTCTTCTGTATTGTCAGGATTTCATTTGAAAAGTCATAAAATGCTCCAAATAGCCTCTCATTGTTTTGCTTATGATTAGCACATATTCCAAGCACAGATAAGGCTATATGCAAATTTAGGCCTTTGCTGAATTTAGATATAGGCCAAAAAGCTGAGTTTGGACGTAGCTACCCTTAGCTAAATTCCCCAGTGGCCGGTCATGGACCCCCTATTCCCACCCAAGGCTCCTCTCTGTTCATATGCTCCTCCAGTTCCCTGACCTCTTGGCTCCAAACATGACCAGCACATCATGTATGTTTCCTCTGCCCTGCCAAAACAGACATGTGGAAAGCAAGAAGTTGGATGGACTGCAAACTTAGAAGTTGGTTGACAGGTTGTTTCGTTTGTTTGCTTTTAATTTCCTATACCTAGAGACAATTAGCTTGCTTGTATGCATAATGAAATGGGCTTTTTCCTGGATCAAGTTTCATATAGTAAGTAATATTACTATTATAGTAAATGAGTGTCAGTACACTACATTTGTATATAGCATTTAGCTTGTGTGTTTAGAAGGAAAATATGTTTTCTGATCATTATTTCCTTATGGTGAACTTTTTGTTAATGAGTTTATGTTACATTATCAAATACAGATACATACACACATACCTTACTTAAGAGCCTAAGATCCAAACAAAATGTGGACTCATAAAATAATAATCCATGCTTCTTAG